>NC_143395.1:403760556-404430301 GCF_052110815.1 Crocodylus siamensis
CACAAGTTAGAATTTGTTTGCACAAGCAGTTCATAGACCAATTCTGAATAATGACCATACTTGTGAAACCAAGGCAATTCACAAGAAGCTAGATCAGAAGCTAAACTCCCTAAATACATTCCTTCTTCCAAATGTTTCTAAATTTTTGATGGGTAGATAGGAGACCCATCGGGTATGAGGAGTGAACTATTTATCATGTGCAAATTAATCGCATCATTTTCCCTCACTGAATTTACCTTGCTGCCTAAGCATCTTTTCAGGAGTGGTTACATCTAAATCAAATATTAAAGGATACCATATTGAATTTGATACCAAAATTAATGTTAATTGCAGAAGGTTGTTTTCATTTGCTATAGTTTCTGGTATAGGCGGACATTACCTGTACATTTTAATGAGATTGCGAATGACTTGGATGACCAGAACTGCTCTGCGGAATTTACGGAGACTCTATAATACAAAAGGAATCACGTGGTTACTAACAATGAATTAAGAAAATTCCTTCTAAATCTAATGAATTTTCTATATGCTTTTACCACTTATCTAAGAATATCTTGTTACCTTTTAAAGAATTAATATTCCTGAAGGAACAGGCAAAGGAGAACTCTGAGCCCTTTGCAATGATCTTCATGAAGTTGTGGAAGGGACAGGCCAAGTACCAGAGGCCTGGAAAAGAACTAATATAGTGCCCCTCTTTAAAAAAGGGGCAAGAAGGAGGACCGTGGGAGCTACAGACCAGTTACCTTCACCTTAAGACCAGGGAAGTTACTGGATATATACTAAGAAAGGCCATGCATAAGCACCTGAAAGATTTCTGGCTGATCACCAAGGATCCCAGTTTTCTCTGATAAAAAAAAAAGTCCCCAATTTTTGCATTAAAATAATTAATCCAAAATCCACATTTTTCATGATCAAAATGAAACACTGCTAATCATATATCTAGATGATAATATATATATCATCTAGATATATGATTAGCAGTGTTTTGTTTTGATCATGAAAAAAAATATAGATTTTGGGTTAGTTTTTTTAAACTGGAAATTAGGGATTTTTTTTTTTTTAAATCAGAAAAAACAAGGATCCCTGATAATCACAAATTGTCAGCAAGGATTTCTGAAAAGCAAATAGTGTCAAACAAACCTGATCTCCTTCTTTGACAAAGTAACAACTAAGGCTGGGGGACTTCAATTGGGGTGAGCTGATTCTCCTCCCAGGAGCAAAGCCAGGGGCTCCTGGTAGGGCTGTATGAAACTTTGATCCCTGATTTGATTTGGCAGAGATTCAGCCCAATTCGGTGGCTGAATCCCTGAATCTGAATCAAATCAGGAGACCCTTTAATAGCTCCAAATCGAATAGGAACCCTCTGAATCAATTTGGAGAGATTCGACGATTCGGATGTAGACACAGCTTTAAATGTTTTTTCTACATATCTCAAGGTACCAGGCAGCTCATGAATGCTGCAATAGTGGGGCGGTTGGAGCATCCCACATGAGCGTGGGCGGCTCCCCAGCATGCTCAGCAGCAGACCCAGAAATGGACCACAAGCATTTCCGGTCCACTTCTGGGTTCACCAGGAAGCACACAGGGGACCTCCCCCCTGGCTCAGCAACCAGTGCCTCCTGGGTCTGGAGGGGCACCTGGGGTCCCCCTGCAGCTGATTGCTGAGCTGCGGGGGTGACAGGGGTGTGATAGCCAGAACCAAATAAATTAATAAGCAATAAATATGTGCTTCTTGGAGGCATTTGGAACTTCTGTCTAATATGAAGCTTGTATTTTTGTAACCTGCAAATGTAACTTGTAACTGTTTGTGGAACTGACTAGGCCTCAAAGACAAAGCTATAGCTGTAAAATTAGCAGACCTAATAGTTCTTTCTCACTCAGAATATAGCCTTGATGATGATAAAAACTGGATTCAACTGCCTAGCTTATCCAGTATATTTCAAGAAAGAACCTCTCAAAAAAGCATAGTCAGAGAGTTCTGAAGGGGCTGGATTTAGGCGGGGTAATGTTAATTTCAAACCTGAAGATGCTGTGTTGCAATTTGCTTATTGGATAAACCCAAGCTTGGGCAGTAACTTATTATAATGATTTCTAACACCTTTTAACCCCACAGGATAACAGCTATAAAGTAACGTTATGAATGGCTATATAACTAAAAAAATTGCATAATTAGAATATAAAAGAGCACACACGTCATAGTAACCCTCGGGAAGGACGGAACAGAAGGATCATTGCTGTCCCATACCCCCACGGATCTCTCTTACTTTCTGTGAGAGTGAGGACCAGATCCTGACTGAGGGACTTCCACCGGTTCTTCTTCGGGCAGCCCAGTCCAGCGACGTCTGACTTCACTGATTCAATTTGATGTGCATCTTCTAACCGAGGGACTATTGATAAGTTACTAACCAAGTGGGAACTCTTGGTTAATTTCTTTATCTGTTTTATTATCACTGTCAATTTTAATCTGTATTGTCATGTTGTTTGTTTAGTTGTTTAACGTTTTTATTAACTGTTATATATACAAACTATATCTTTTGTTGTCATAAGTAAAATTCATTCCTTTTTGTATGTGAAACTTGTCATTTCTTTCCTTTTCAACATCACCTCCTCGATCCTGAACCAAAAAGTCCAGTGGCTAATAAAGTTGCAGTGCTCAGTCAGTCTGCAAATAAACTGATATACTCACAGTGCCCAGCTGGCCTGTGACATGGGGTGGGGGGGGGCAGCATGCTTGGCAGTGGGGGGGGGGAGGCATGCTTGGCAGTGAATGCAGAAGGGAACTGGAAGTACTTTTGGCTCCAGTGCCAGGCACATAGGGGGCCTCCCTGTGCTCCTGTGGGATGCTCCATCCACCCCAGCATTGCAGCATTCATGAGCCATACCTGGTACCTTAAGGTATGTAGAAAAAACATTTAAAGCTGTGTCTATGGTCGAATTGCTGATTCTCTGAATCAGTATCAAATCTTCAGATTCAGATCTGGCTGAATCAAATCAGGGATAGTGATCCAAATCAACAAATTGAATCACTGTCCCCAGTTCGGGCTGAATCTGAATGGAATACAGCCCATTTTGCACACCCCTAGTTCCTGGCTAGAGTGTCTTGCCCCTCTGCTCAGGGTCACGCTAATCACCATATTTGGGGTCAGGAAGGAATTTTACTCCATGGCCAGATCGGTACATATTGTAGGGGTTTTTGCCTTCCTCTATAACAGGGGCATGGCACTCTGCCCAAGACCGCTTGAGAGTATATAAACAACATTTTATAGAAGCAGGACATTGGCTGCTGTGGTTCCCCTGCTTTACCTGTGGCAGGTTAGGGTGTTAGATCTATGTTGTGTCAGGTTCAATGGTTATATGGGATGGCGTGGATAGGGATGATCTTGCTTCAGGCAAGCGTTTGGACTACATGACCTCTGGAGGTCCCTTCCAGTCCTACTTCTCTATGATGCATTGACTCTATAACTGTCAGTCACTGAAAAAAAAAATTAGACGATGCTATTTCTTTTCCCTTTTTCTGTATATGTGAAATAGTTTTATGTCTGAATCCAACTGACTCTTTATGGGAATCTAGGAACCTAAAGCTTAGACACTTTTGAAAACTTTAACCGGTGTCTGAAAACTTTAACCGGTGTCTTTTTAGTACAAACTTTAAAACAGAGGATTAAAACACTCCATCTGTCTATCTTGCTATTTGTCAAATTTTAGCAGGCCAGTTACCAAAGCATTAAATCCATTCTTAATTCTAAACACATACTTAAGGTCATCCCTAGTAAGCAAACCATCTAAGAGCATACTAGAGAGACTTAATCCCATGTTTAGGTGGCTTGCAGAATCAAACGTTAGTTTCTAGGAAAGGAAGGACATTCCAGAATCAAGACTTAAATGTAAATACAGTCTAATAATTCTGCTTAATTATGGTCATTGATAACAAAAGCCAACAGCAGGGTTCCTAAGGTTAAAATTCCCATTAAAAACAGTCCATTCCATTTTAGTTCAGAACAATATTCGCCTTGTCATTTGGCTATTATATACCAAGTCATGGCCATAAAGCCAGAGCTGAAAAAAGTAATAAGAAGAATTGTTGGTGCCACTACTGGATTTACAGATTGTGTGAGTGATGCATAGAGACTGTCTAGTTGTAGACAAATACAATACAATTCTGTGTCAGTTAGTATCCAGGCTGTCCAATATGAATTGTGCCTACCTGCAAAAGTATTCATGAGCTCAACAATCAGTGTTCAGTATTTAGAACGCCTTTCAGGCTTGCACCTTCTCAGAACTGAAAAGAGACCTGGTATGAATTCATAATTAACAGGGCCAAGAGACCTGGTTCATCCAAGGTGTTAAAGACAATTATTGGACTAATGAGTTTTTCTAGGAGATATTTATCACGTTAAACTGTCATGGAGCAGGGTCCTAGGGGTATCCTTGATCTCCCCTAGTGCCCCCTTACCATGCCAAGTTTGCCTCAAAGCACCCTCAAGTCTCTCCTGCCACGTCTTTGATGTTATGGTATAATAGGGAGGCTGCCTATCCATCCTCTTGGACATGGTTTTCTGTAGTACCCTGGCCCCATTCTGTAATGGGTGCCTCAGTACACCCCAGCCTTAAGGGCTATGTGTGGCTCCAACCATTCCTTTACTACACCCCAAGCCTCGCTGATGGTACCAATATTGTTTGGTCTGGGCCCTGTTGTAAAGTAGCCTCTTGTCCTCCCTGGTCCTGCAGTCCTGTCTAGCACTGTGCCCTCACTGGCGCTCGGGCTCTCCATAGCCCCGTCTCTCTCTGTGCCTTTTCTGGCCCTTGAGAACCACTGCCCCTCTTGTCTGGGGCTTCTTGCTGCCCCCCTTGTCTGGGGCTGGGGTTCCCACACCGTCGTGGGTCCCCTATGAGGCCTCCTCCAAACCCTAATAGCCTCACCCAAACCTCCGGCATTTTATACAACAAGAAACAAAGCACAAGCCCCTGGGCTGTAACATAAATTCAAGCCGCTTGGCTATAACATTATTCCCGCCACATCGGGGTGCTCTATCCTTCCCCCAGTCTTGGAGCTGTATTTGTAGTCTGGCCTCTCCCCTCTGCTTGCTCTGGGAGAGCTCCTTCCCCCATGGCTGCTGGCAGGGAACTGAACTCCTGGGCTCAGCCATGGGGTTTATATGTGGGCCAGACCCTGACCCTTCCGGTCAGCTGACTGCTGGCAGGGGTGGGCCACTGGCGCCCTCTGGTTGCCCCGGTAACCAGCAGCTGGGGCTCCCCACTCACTGCTAGGGCCCTCTCCCTAGCAGTTTCCACTCTAAGGAGCAGGGCACTTAAGTGCTCTGCAACATACCTCCCCTCTTTATAGGAGCAGAGCACCAAAGTGTTCTGCGACATAAACACATACACTAGCCTCAGTTTTTGGAAATGACCATGGAGTTCCTCTGAAATATACATATGACACTGTGACCTGATGACCAGAATATGAAGATTTTTGTGCAATGTAGAAACACACAGCCTCATCAGTCTTTTTATTGTAAGTAAATAGGGATTTTATACCGTCTAGGATGATACAATGCATTGTTTGTAAACTGTTGGAAGGTCTCTTACTTAGGTCAATCAAAAAAAACCCCATCTTTCTTTAAGGCTGGGGTGACGAACTCACCCTGTACCCCAAGCCAGATCGGGACTGTAGGGTTCCTTATGATCCACATCTGCAGTCCCCTTCTAACAACACTACCAAATTCGCTGGCTTAGAAGGCCAAATGAATAGACTCTATGAACCAGATCTGGCCCCAACTGGATGTTTGACACCTCTACTTTAACTTAAAATGGTGGGTCTTTTGTGGAACAAAAACATATTTCGTTATTAACAACATACCAGCTGTATCCTTATGAAAATAAGCCTGTAGAAGCATAACAATCTTTCATTATTTAGTACCTACGTTTTTATAGATGATACAAGCATCCCTTTTGGAGTTTTTGTATGTGGGTTGGTGTCTCTCTGTACAAGCCTTTCCATTTTCATCTTTATACTATATCTATAATATGACAAATATTAGGAAAATAATTGCATTTTTGTGAATTCTGAACTCTTTTACAGTTCAGCTGTATTTACAAATGTTTTGCTTGCAAGGATTTGAGCAGACCACAGCTGCATATCAAAATTAGCATCAAAATTATTTTTCCATGGAAAATGCAATTTTCACAAAATCAACATTTTCTATCGGTGCATTTGAATTTTGCCAACTTTCTTTTTCAGTTTTTCATCAGGAAAATTGAAGAAATAGGTTTCATTTCAAGCCAAACTGGCCTAGATCAAAGGATTTTATTTTTCTGAACTGAACCCATATGTTTTGCTTTTCAGTTAGACATTAAATTGCATTTGCTTCAGGTACATGGTCTCTTGTTACAGGAAGCTTCTGTGTACTGTAGCTTCTTGCATCATGTTCCCATTCTCTCCTGTAGGCCAGGCTTCCTAGTGAAGCTACTTTACACAGGATGCACCACAGTCCCCACTTTGCCAGGGTTGTGAAGGAGGAGTAGGCTGACAAAAGAGCATGGTCCTTGGAATAGACTTGGGACAAAGAAACCTGTTCTAACTCCCTTGAGGCACTCCAGGAAGATGAAATGCAAACCCAAGCCAATTCAACTTTGTTTTTCAGTGCAACGTGCTTAGATTAAATGCTTCAACTCAGGAATGTTGACGGATTTCATCTTGATTGAGAAAGTGTCAAAATAAAATGTTTCAACTCTTTCAAACAATTTCTTCTAAACTTTTCCTTTTGCAAGATCTTGATATTTTGACTCCTTTGTCTTGATTTAGGGTAAAAACAAAATGTACAAATATTGGAATTTCCAATAGAACAGAGAATCCAAATTTCACTTAGCTCTGGAGAAGATATATTATTTATTTGATAATCTGAAGGAGATATTTTAACAAATGTTTTACCAATGTTAGTACAAATGATTGTGTATTTGACGATTCATACTAGACATTTTTCCCCTTCATTCTTTCTTTGGAAAAATTTGAGCCACTCAATCATAAAACAGACAAGTGTCCACAGACCAAGCACAATGGAAATGAGGACTAAACCCAAATAGTAAACAACTCAAATGAACTGTTTGCAAACAACACACAGTCTGAACTTTAATCTTCATAACTAACTGGCCCATATTTATGGAAAATGAATTAGTAGAATTTAGAATGAAGTAAAACTGATTTGTAACAAAAGAAAACATCCATTATTAACTGAATGGGGTAAGGTGTGCTTCACCCCTTCTGTTGAAACTGTGCTGCCATGGTAGAATTGAATGCAAAATTCCTCAGATCAGGGAAAGCCCAGTAATGAGGACATATGATGGAAGAAGGAAGCTCTTGGGCTCTGCTCCCAATACTGTTTATGCATTTTGACTAATGACCTTTTAAAGCATAATGCAGAATCAGTCTCTGGAGCAGAAACCAAAACCCACCCCCATCTTCCAGAGCAGCACCCACCTCACTGAGCTATGGAGTCACTTCTTCTCTTCTTTCCCTCAAGTACCGGGAATCTTGTTATTTTGGCTGCACAGTGACATAATTTCATCAAGAGGAGACACCTCATCTCAGCCTAGCCTGTAGCTGGATGGTTAAGTTGTTCCCCTGGGATGTGGGTTTACACCCACCAGGTTGAGACAAGCCTAGAACCCAAGTCACCAACTGCTTGAGCTAGTGCTCTAATCATTAGGCTATCATTTCAAAAAGCTCTATCCCAGCTGCACTTCAACCTCTCCCCCGCGCCCCAAAAAACCGCAACCCTGCAAGCCAGACACCTATACCCAAAAGGGCAATATAAATACCTGAATCCAGATCAGTATTTGAGCTCTGAATCCTAGTTTTACAAGGGCCCCTGACTCAAGTCAGCAGGTGAGGCTCACTCCTGGGAGGCAGCCAATAAAGGACTGCATCTTTCAGGCTAAGAATGGTTGAGAACCAGGACTTCCCACACAAGTGGTGTAACCACTGCCCTCCTTATGTAGGTGAGCAGTTGTGGTACGGTTATCCCCTCATCCTGCCACCCCGTTTTTGAAGGATACTGGACACATGCATTCTTCGGGGGCATTAGGTGAGTTTGGTGCATGGCTACCCTACATGGCCTCACTGGGAGCTTTGGCAAAGAGATGCCTAGTTCATGAATCCTTAATAGCGTTAGGTGGGTGATAGGCATCTAAATGCTTCGCTCAGTGATATCTCTAAGCATGTGTAATAAAAGAGCTTTAGGCACCTCGGCAGATTTTCTGGCAAAATTCTAGGTGCTTAGGAGGTCTTGGGCATATCAAGTCATCAGTCACGATTCCTTGGAATTGCTCTCTTGGACATAAGCAGCTAAATTCTTCTCAAGTCCCATTTCAGGCACCCATGTCCTTTTGTGAATCTTGCCTTAAATACAATACTTGCGAGCATGACAAAGAATCCTGAGGCCAAATGAAGAAGTTTGTGTATCCTGGTAAGACCCTTCTTCTTACCTGATAATCACTGCAGCTCATGTATGTTGAATATTTAACCACAGTAACTCCAACCTGTGGTCAGTGAGATTATTACAGTGCACCCTGGGATAGCCCAGGGTGCCTAGGAAGTTGGAGGCATCCTGTGCTGTTTGCCTGCTTTTTAACTTATCAACCAGGTAACTTAGCCATAACTTTCATGCCTTCCAAGTGCCTCACTACTTGTAAGTGTCCTAGAAAAGGGTTTGTAGGCAAGTGAATGGGATGGAAGCCAAAGCAGAAGGGATGTGGAAGGAAACATTGAGTGAAAGGAGTGCCCGTGGCCCCGGCCTGGGACTTGGCATTCTAGGTTTCAGTCTCTGTTCCTTCAGAGATTTCCTGTGTGCAACAGTTGCTTAAACCTCCTGGGTCTCAATGTCCTTTTCACAGAGCACTGGTGCCTCCTCTCAGGTGTGTTGGCTAAACATCATTAAAGACAGTGGGGCATTCAGATACTATAAATATTTAAGAAACGCGATATTGTGGAACAAGTATCTGTGGATAGGGAGATGCATGGAAATAGCATGCTTGAAAGCAGAGGAAAGAGAATCTGTTAAAAGGGACATAGAGAGTAATAGTGAGGGAGAGTAATTTGGTTTTCTACATAAGAAGCCACGGTCACTCCAGCCTAGTGGTTAAGCCACTGAAGAAAGGCAGGAGACAGGGGCATAGTCTCAAACATGAGACACGTCACGGTTTGAGAGCTAAATTACCAGATCCAAGGGGAAACCCTAGGGCAGGGTCCAAAACACAAATCAGGTCAAGGTCCAGGTTACCAGTTCCAAGGGAAATATGCACAAGCTGGAGTGCAAGGTCATAGCCAAGCAAGGACAAGAACCAGGAAAGCCCAGCAAGCATAAGAACAATAAAGCTTCCCAAAGCAAAACTTAGTCACTTGTTAGCTGGCCTAGGGCTTCTTGCCACAGCTGGAGATAAATGAGGAAGCTGCTGTTCCAGCAGCCAGTCAGAAGACCCAGCTGGAGTCCTGCAGCCAGCTGGAGTCATTTACTGGGGTAGGGCTGCCAGTCAAAGCCCCAAGCATGTGTGGCCCACTGGGCAATTAGTCCAGCCTGGGCTGCCTGTTACAGCCTCTGACAACTGCCATTTTCAGCTCATTCCTTGATGCATGTTTGTCTGCTGTAGCAACTAGAAAAGAAAAGGTTGGAAATGCAGGAATGCATACGCATATTTTCTTGTTTGTCTGAGTGCCGGGAAAGAAAGTGAAACCGCAAACAAATAAAAAAGAAGTTTGCTTGGGTGGGAGAAAATGTTTAGTGGTAAAAGCAATTTATAGGTTGACACCTGCATTCTGCATTTTATGGGGCCTGACTGGAGAAAAGCACCCAGAAAAGGCTTTGTATTTTATTTAGATATGTTCTGTGCAGGCAGTTTAGACTGCACAAGCCAATTATGCGAGAACACCTGGTGCATATGTGAAGAACAATTCAAATGGAGGCCAGCTAGGTGGATATAGTATATTAATCTATGATTAGAAATGATGACTGTATACAATCTGTTGCCATTTCAGCATATGGCTAAGATTTTTCCCTGTCTTAAACAAAGCAGCTAGAGCAAGGATGTTTGAGCTGACAATTTAATGGAGACCAGCATGCAGGACAAATGCAGGCTCAGACATGACTGTTCCTATGCTGCAGCGGTAAACGTATACCATTGTTGGGCTCTGTGGACTGTTAGCCAACTGGAAAAAAGGAAATGGGGACTGGTATAGACTAGGTAATCTGTTTGAAACTGCTGAGTATAACAACTGCCCTTTGCTCAGCTTAGTTGAGGATACTGGAGCCTCAAACCAAAAGCAGCAGCACATGTGAGTCTATTCAAGAGTGGGAGCCATCTCAGCAGAGGGCTTTGCTGTGTATTATTTTAGTTGGGATGTGTGCGTATGAGAGAAAGAGAAGCAAGTGCACACACTATGGACAGCTAAGCAGGGAGGCTGAGCTCAAGGCATATGTGGCAAGCCAGTAGGGAGTGCTCCTGCATTGAGCCACCCACCTCACTACACCCGACCACTGCCACCACCCAGGGCTGGGCTTGATTCTGGCTCTGCACACCCTGGGAAACACAGGGCTAGTAGCCCTCGAGAGTACTTGATTCACTTCAAGAACTTGGGATGCTTCCCTCAGTCAGAAGCACACGTAGCGGTCTCCCTTAGTCAGCTGAACCAAGGCGACCCCAAGGCATAATCTAGACCCACTCCCAATAAGTCTCCCACACTAGATACAAAGGAGAACTTTACTGGTTACAAGGGGTAGGGTTAGAATAGGGTACAGGGTACAATATCAGAGAAATCCCATAGAGCAAACTCCCATGGCTGAGTTACTGCAAGCTATATATCTAGTTAGATCTCAGGTAGCTTACTCACAAGTATTATCTAGAGGCAGGTGGAGATTCCCTCTGGAAGCAGGCAGTTCATTGATCATGAGTTTTGAGAGAGAGAGAGAGAGAGAGAGAGCGCGCAAGTTTCATATGGTTTAGCTCTTCTCTCTCTCTGAGCCTTCCTCATGGCTGCTGCTCCCTCCTCGCGGGCAGTCCTTAACTTATATAGCCCTTGTGACCTCATTTACCTGGTCCAATGGAGGCCAGCACTTGTTGGCTGTCAGCCAACCAATTTGAAATGCATTATGAGTTGCAGACTGGCAGTTCCTAGCTCCCTAGGGAGCAAGCCCCTCACCCAGGTATGTGATGTCAGTCATGTAGGCAGAGGGACCAGGTTTCCCCCCTCCCTCAGGAATGTATCCAGCTCAGGTTACCTAAAAAGATAGCGTAAGGTGTGTATCCTCTGTGGGGCCCATTCTTAACCGAACTGTCACAGAGCAGAGTTTATGGGGAGAAACAGAAGTGGCCTTCTGCCTCAGCATAAACCTGGAGCAAACTGCACTAGGAACACTGCACACAAACAAGTGGGCGATGAATTTGAAAGTGAGAGAAACAAACAGGTTCTTCATGAGACAGTGGGCATTTGAAAATGAAACAGAATTAGCCATGGGCTGGAGCAAAAACTCTCTTAAAACATCTTCAGAGAGGAAGAGGGAAGGAAGTTCCTGGACAAGCATGGCAGGCTAGCTGGTAACAGCCCAATTTGCAGGCTTGGAAGGGCTCCAAGCTATTGGTAAGGCATTCCCATCAATCAGGTGAAAGCACGGGAAAGACTTGCCCAGCCCCTACCCTCGGGTGAGGCCAAGAACCGGACCTGGTTGAGAACTACATTCCTTGTCTTCTTGATTGGTCCATGTGCAATCTGGGGGCAGAGCCTCCAGAGGGAATAGAAGAGCAGCATGCCTGGCACACAGGTGGCTGTGTCAAAGGATGGTGAAGAGGACGGGCAAAATAGTGCTGGCCAGCAGGGCAGAGCTGTTGCCCTGAAGAGCCTGAAGACTGTTCACCAGATGGGGATCAGCAAGCAGCCGCATCTCCCAGCCCCGCCACGAAGGAGCGTGGCAGGCAGTGCACAGGCTAATGCACACTGGGTCCAGGAGTGAACCGAGACCTTGGGAGCCACTCGAGATGGCTTGGGTCTCCACCCCCTGGCACAAGGCCAGGGAGTGGTGCACGGCCAGTGCACAAAGCAGTCCACATGGGACCAGGGCCCTGGCATCCACTTGAAGCCGCTTGGGCCTTCAACCACTGGCACCAGGCCTGGCACTTTGTGCAAAAGCATTGCACTGAGGGTCCTGGAGTGGACTGAGACCCCAGAGCCACACAAGGAGGCCCGAGTCTCCAATCCCAAGCAAAAGGCAGAGCCCTCGGTGCACACGACGGTGCACATGGGTCCAAGTGGACCGGCAGCCCAGAGAGAGCCCGAGGCAGCTGGGGTCTCGGTGAGGGAGGAGGCAACTCACCTGGGGAGATGAAGACCCCCAGGCCCCGGAGTCATCAGTTACCAGAGAAGGGGATTCCCACAGGGGAGGGGGAATTTCCCCCAGTCAATGAGACTGACCAGTGGAGGGGAAGACCAGAAGGGCTCTGTGGGTTTGAAGGTTGCCTTCATGGGCTATGGAGGGCCTGAAGTGCTCTAGGGATCCTTCCCCTTCCCCCGATCACTGGAATGCAGCTAATGCTCCAGGACAGCCTGGGCTGTTCCCTGGGGTCAGTTACAGCATTAGGTTGTATTTTGATGTTCATATGCCTTGTATTTTGTGAATTAGCACCTCATGTTTTGCAGTTTGTATCTTAATAGAGCTGAAGTTTGTATGATCTTTATCGAAACCCCGTATACTGGCTCTTCCATATTACTTACCTGTATTCTGAGTGGTGCTAGGATTTTACATATACATTGCATGTAGTTCTATGTTTTGCGTGTGTGTGTATATATCTATAGTTATATGCATGTGTATATATGTGTGTGTGTAATATAATAGGTGTGTGTGTTTGTGTATTTATTTATTTTTGTATTTACTTCTTCCTATGGTTTACTGTATTAATAAATTTGTATGTAGTTAAGTTCACAGGGTGTCTTGGCTTGACTCTATAAGGAAGGAGGGAAACTGTGTGCAGCCAACAGTTTCACCCCACAGCACACCTGCCCTGCTAATTTTTCCCTTCGACTGGAGAGGGGAGTACTTACCCAGGTAGTACCTGAGTTATACAAGCATGATCTATGGCCCCAAGAAAACCTTAAAGAGGCTTCTGGGCTGGATTCTGGATGAAGAAGCTTTGAGGTTGTGAACAAGGAAATGGCCCCCTATTGCTTGATTGTATCCAAGCCTCTGAAAACATGATCTGTTGCAAATTTACAAGATTCAATCAAAGGAATTCCTGACTATCACCAATTTCTCTTCCTCAATAGAATAGCCTACAAGATACCAAATTATGACTAGACATTTTGATCAAAAGCAGTGACGGGGGCATTTTAAAGAGCTCTGTTGCAGGTAAAACATACCTCTGAATCGTTTGAGATCTTAGCTGGACCAAATTATTCAGATTAAGGCTTCCTGAAGTCCCTTCTGGCCCTGTTTTTCTAAGCTGTTCTGTGATAGTCTATCAGTTTGCCCCCCGCTCATTTGGTAGGTCTGCAGGCTTCTTTTGAATACTTTTGTTTCTTTGGGAAAATGTAAATAAAGGAGCCTGGGAAGACAGGAAGAACACAGGTGCCATGACCAAAAATATGGAGCATACTTGTGTAAACCATCTTTGGGGAGGGGAACTGAATGTATTACAAGAGACCTCCCTTCAGAAAGAAAAGTATATATTAAAGAGTCATATAAAAAACTAAGAGGAAGATTCACAAGCTGTAATTTGGTTTTTTAAATCTTTCAAACTGAAAAATTGCTCCAGGTTTTTAGAGACTTCTACACTCCACTAGATTGGACCATTCCAGAAGTTTTGCTTGCAGATTTTGAGCTAAAAACCACCACTTGGCTCCAAGTTAAACAATTAAGCGGTAGGAAAGAATCTGTAAAAGGAGAGCAGAATGGCAGGTCCGTTTCATCAGCCATCATACAAATGCATTAGAGCTTCTCCATCAAGTGCCGTTCCAAAAAAAAGCACTTGATTTTAAACTGATTCATAAGTTGTCATATCCAGAGACAAGTTAGTAAAGATTTCATTGATCCACAGTCATATACAGAGCCTTGTGTAATTGAGCAATTGGGACTGTTGGGTCATAAGCGTATGCTCTAATAGAAGATACAGGCATGATTTTTTTTCTTTCTGTTGTTGTCAGTGCTTGTAATTTTTTTTGTTTGCTAAGCTTCAAGTTAACTTTCACTCTCTCTCGTTAGGCTTCCCTGTAGATGCTCATTACTTTAGCCTCTGAGCACACCACAAAATGAATGGAGATGTGAACAAGAAGCCAGCAAGGGAATCAAAAAAGATGCATCTTTGCTTTGCAGATGGCAAATTGACAGAGGCCATGACTGAGACCAAGACAGAAAGGGATCTTGGACCTGATTTTTCAAACATGCTAAGCACCTGTATCTGTGCAGTACAGTGCCAGAATGGATGAGATGAAATGCCACAGTTCCCAATTCAGATCTGTGAATCTGAGCCTTGTTCTTGACTCCTGCTGAAAGCTAGCTCCCATTAACTTAGCTGTAAAGGTGCCTAGTCAATTGGGCTGGAAAAAAACAGCAGGAAGATGTGATGATAGCCACATCACTCCTGTGTGCTACAGGCTGCAGGTGTGCCTTCGCCAAGCTAGCCCTGCTAGTGGGCTGCAAGGCCCAGTCCAGACCTTGGACATATAATTCCAACTGAAGTCCAGTACAAGATGTGGGGTGAGCAGCATCTATGAAAATTAAGACCAGAATAATTTGGTTCAGCCCATGCAGGAAGCCTATAGAAAGTTTCTAAGTTGGCCACATGTGGATTCACAGGAATAGCTAAAGACCCCTGCTTGACACAAAGACCATTTTCCCACCCAAATTCAAGCCTTGTTTCGTTTCAACACACAGGGATACTAGAATGTTTCAAAGGAAGAGTCACCAGAACTTCTTAACACGGGCAAAACAATGTCTTTTCCCCTTAGTTTCATTCTTGAAAATAGTTGAACCACTTTGGCTAGAACTTAAAAATATTAAGCAAATGCCTAGTTCCAGAAAGTTCAGTCCAAATGGTTAAATTAGGTGAAGGTGCAGGCAACTGAACACAGGGCTTCGTAATGAAGTGTCAGCAAACCTTAATAAACTAAAAAAAGCAAATCTGAAAAATAAAGCAGCGTACCCATGGATGTTCACCTCACTTCCCCATTTAGAAAAAATTGGTTTGACAACAGATTATTGTTCAAGTGTGAACACAGCTCCATTTCTCCATGTCCCTCTTGTCTTTTGTTCTTTTTTTTTGGTTTGGTTTTTTTTAAAACCTGAATACAGCTTCTGTGGATTTGCTTTTGAACCCCGATGGATTTTCCCTGCTGCAGCAGCAGCAGCAGAGACTTGTGTGAATAAAGACTATATGCAACAGTGATTCCAGGACACAAACTGCTGCCTCTATAGAAATTCTGGGAGTTGGCTCCACATGCCATGGCAACAAGAACCAGACCTTTCAGAGAAGGCAATAAGTAGATAGGTCGCCTTATGAGTGTATTACAATCTATTTTCCTCAAGGAGAGAGTGGAGTTGAAGATTCATTGGGCTCAGGGGAGAGATCAAAATAGGGAAGCAGGGCTCAGAAGCATCTGAGCCCAGCTCCCAACCAAAAGGACAGGTGACCTGAATAACCTATGCTTTCCCAAGAAATTCAAGCTAAACAATAACAAAAATAAATTAAAACATTACACATTAAACATGCGGTTTGGGCACCCAAAAAACCCCTAACATCACCCCATAATGCCACAGAAAACCACTGAAGTATTTTATGTTTCTAGTCCCACATCAGACTAAGCAGGGAAACAAGACCTGGAATTATCTTTCCTTTTGTGCACCTAAATGGCAGTTTTCTACCCTGCAGACAAAGACAAGTTTCCTGGACTGAGGATGAACAGTAGGAATACACACCTGGGCTAGGTACAGGTATTCAAAAAGTCCAAGACAAAATTGCATGGTTTTCTATAAGCGTTGTAGTTTAGATCAGTAACAAACAGAATATACATTTACCCTTTGGTAGGAGGAGCAAACCTTAGACCGGGGCTCCACCATTTTTAAACCACTCTATGTGTGCTGAACTTCTGTTATGGGTGTAGACCAGTTTCTGATCACTTATACTAGTAAAAGTGTAATGTCTGTACCTGGACCAGTTGTGTTACAGATTTGAATTGATTTCTGATCATTTATACTTGAACCTTCATCTCACTTACCTCCTAGCACAGTATGCGAGCCACCACTCCACAAGCCAGGCACTATTTGAATCCTTTTCTAGCACTCCCTTTGAAGCTGAGTCATTGCACCTGATGACTAATTGCTATTGGATAAAATGGAAGAAGAGCAGTGCAAAAGTCACTACTGCTCTGGGGCAAAGCTCAGACTAGAGCCCAATGCATGTTCCTTGACATAGGAGCAACTATCTCACTGAACCACAGATTGCTCTCTTCTTGGACTTACACATCTCCTTATCTGGGCTTCCTGGTGAACCAGCTCCAAAAAAAACACACCAGAAAAGGCTCTGAATATTATTTAGCTGGTAATCTGCCTGTTGGTATACTGTGTTAGGAAGTCAAAAAGGTGAAGGTTCAAACCCCTTCTGGGGAAAGGCAGCCCAGAATCCTGGTTTCTGAGTAAATATCCTGTTACTATTAATGAGACTAAAAAAGAAAAAAGAGGATCCTCCTCTGGCATCTCACATTGGATGACTAGGTATATTTTCATGACGTGGATGCAGGTATGTATCCGTAATGGATGTGCACATATAGCTGCACACCTGCCTGCTCTGTGTACCCTGCTGTACATGTTCAGTTCATGCGCACATGCTTGTGTGTCAACACTATGATGAAAACAGAATCATTATCTTCATAATATGCCACTTATGTGGGTAGAAAGCTGCCATTTACGCACACAAAAGGAAACAGAATTCTATGCTGCATACCCTTCACTCCTGTATTATTTTAATTCTCACCCTGCATGCCGGATCCCAGCCTTGCAGAAGGGTTTCTGTTGGGAATGACACTTCAGTAACACAACCTCCTCAGAGATCTACCGTGTTTTTCTCAGCTTAAAGGGTAGAAGATGTGCCCATCTGATAGTGACTTGTTCAAATAGGCCATCAGTAGGGTGACCACATACATCCTGGTTTGGCCACGGCAATCCCAGATTTTGCAGGCCATGCCAGCGACCCAGCCAGTTGGTGAAAATTAAAACAAACGTCCCAGAATCACAGCGGCATGGGTCGTAGTCTGGTGGATACGTGGCATGGCATGGTGCACTAGGCAAGTGGGCAGGCATTGCTGGAGCAGGGGCTACCTTGCCTGTACATGCCTGGCCTGGCTCCTCCTGGGCAGTGGCTAGAGGCAGGGGCCAGGCTGAGCTGGGCACGTGTGAGAAGGGGCATACTTGCTCCAGTGAGGCATGTCTTGTCTGCCCACCTGGTACACCATGCTGCTCAGCCTCCCCTCTGGACTGCACCCCATGCCCCTGCCCACTTGCCTCTGCCTGCAGCAGCACTGCTGACAGGGTCCCAGATTTCCTTGAAAATAATATGGTCACCCTGGCTATTGGGATGTTTCTGTCCTTATTACCGGAAAGTTGTATACCATATGTGGGAAGGAGCTGCCTTTTTGAAACATAAAGCATATCCCCTGTCACTTGCTTGTGAATCCTGATCATTCTGGAAGAATTTCCCATGAGTGCAGTGGTAGATTTAAGTGATCTTCCTTTACACAAACTGCCTCTTTACGTCTTCTAGGTGGAACTCTGCAGCATGCTCCAATTGTAATATTCCTTGATAAGCGACAAGCTTCTGATGTTGCTTATATCACGCTAGTGCAAGGCTAACCATTAAGAAACTATCATTACCTGAGCCATATGGTCTCTCTGTGCTGCATTCTCTACTCTTGCTTTTCTTTTAAAAAGTGTAGCTCACATTCGCGCTTATGCTGTTAAATGTATGAGGGCACCATAAAATAAATTGTATGTGCAATTTGGCTGAGTTAGCATTACTTCAAGAATTCTAAGCTTTTCATATAGTAAACTTAATGTTCCAGAAATAGATGTTTTTGAATGGTTTTTAAAGCTGTTTGTGTTTGGTACAAGAAATAGCTATTCTTTGGGTCCTGCTTGACATGTCTCGCACAGTTTATGCTTAGAGAGACCTAGGAGTGAAATAGCAGGAATGTCAAAGGTCCCTAACAGGTCAGAGTGGAGTGTGTGGCATCGTGCTTTACCTTACGATTGCTATCTGTCTTTCGTGTTTCAGTCTTGTCTAGTAGCTCTGAGAATTAAGACTCTAGTGTGCTAGGCACTATAAAATTCCTAGTGAAAGACAGTCTCTGCCTAAAAAAGTTTACAGTCTAACCGCACAGGACAGAAAGGGGAGAGGTGAAAGGAAATCGAGGCAAAGAAGAATAACATGATTTGTCCAAGATCATAACAAAAATCAATGACAAAACTAGGTATCCTTTCTCTTTAGTCAACAGCCCTGGCCAGTGGACCATATTATCTCCATGGTTTGTGCACTGTTTCCAGTACAGCAGCCCAATCCAAAGATAAAGTCAATAAAAATAGTCCAACTGGCTTCAGTAATCCCTGGATCAGACCCGTTGTCCTGCCCACGCAGGCCTGAACACTAAATGCTTACACAAATATTTATTAAAGGTATAGAAACACACTCTATTAATTTTATCCTTCCTAATCAGATGCCATGCAGCTGATTAATTCTTGTGTATTTGGATAATTTACCATTAATAAAGCTATAACCTTTCATTCTGATCGTAGAATGATGGAATTACTGGGGAGCCATTTGGAGAAGGAGCAAAAGCATGTGCCAATGTTAATATTTACATCATTAACTGTATTGTGAAATGTGTCTTTAAAACTATTTTCAGTCTTTTTCCCCGTTTTTTTTCCACCAGCTTATTTCCAAGGGAGTAAAAATGCAATGTTCATAGGCTGTGGTGCCATTAATTTCAGAGATGGCATAAATCCTCTGAATTGGCAATTAAACTGAAGCCTTGAAAACAAGCTCAGTGATTTCTTCTCAGTTCTTTTAGGCAGGGAAAAGTTCATGCCCACAGTTTAGCAGCAAAGAAGCTCAGGAAATTTATTAATGTTCCAGAAACAGGTAATCAATCCCTTCAGGTCAAAGATGAGAGGTGCTAGCATCAAGGCTTAAAGAGAAACCCTCCAGTAGGTCATTTGGTATTGGCTTTGGATTACAGGGATTCATCTCTTACAGCTGAAGGTTCTGGTTTCTCTCTCTTGCTCACTTACCACCCCCTCCCACCCCTCTCTCCTGCTTTTTTAAAGGGAAAGTCTTTATAGACTAAAAAGAAGTGGATGAGGATTTCTTTTTCTTGGATGTAACTGACACTTCTCATTGCGAAAGTAACAGCTAACCTCTGACACAAAAGAAATCTATAAAAAAATCTAAGTATCATGGGAAGGGGCACTAGAAACTGACACCTTGTGAAGGTAAAGAACAATGCAAAGCACTTGACACTGGAATTTGTACCTTATAGCCGCCATGTGTCTCATTCCCAGGCAGTACAATGTCTTCACACTTGGAAGCCTGTAGAACAGTGAATTGAGGACAGGATGTCTCCTGCTTTGCACTTTCTGTTTCACCAGCTTCCTTGTCTGTGCAGTCCTTGCTGGTATCAACTCTATCATCTCCAGGCTTGGTTTTATTCATTAGAGAACTAGGACTAGCTAAGGAAAAATAAAAAGAAAGAAATCTATATCTGTTATGGATTATATATATATATATAGTGTGTGTATTTAGCTGATTGCAACCTAAAACAGATAACTGAAGCTTACATATTATGTGCTATTTTATAGTGGGCAGATCACATAAGAAATCTTTGGCTTCATGCTGTGCCCTGCTAGCAAATGTAATTTATTTTCCACACTACCTGCCTTCTCTAGCAAACAATGGCTGTAGATTAAAGCCTGTTTATGGGTTTGGTATATTTCTGTTGCTGGTGAAAGGCAGGACAGAATAAATTATAGGATTCTTAGAATCAAACAGCAACCAGTGAATTGTGTTTAAGATCATGATTTCTTCTGAGATAGCCAAGGCAAGTTCATTGGTGCTGGGAGAAATAACAGACGTCATCCGTGATCTTAAATGCCTGCAACTGAATGGACACCCTGTACAAAACAAACAGGCTGTGCCTGGGGTTGTTGCAATTCACCTTATGCTGCACAGACCAGCTCTATTCTCCATGGTTGAAGTGCAGGGGGAAGACTGTGGATGAACCAGTAAGTGGCTGGTGTACAGCCAGCCAGTGGCCTGGATGCACTGGAGAGCAGCCCTTCCTTGAGGCAAGGTGCAACAGGCCATGGCAAGCATTACAGCCCATGACTAGTACTGACAGCAAAGAGAAAGCTGGGTAGCTTCTCTGTCACACGACTCCTCATTGGCAAGGCGGTTTCCAGCCAAGTAATTCTACGACACATACTGCCTTTATTCAAGCTGTGCTCTACATTGTACAACCGCTACTCATATTGGTGAGGAGCAGTGATTTTAGATTGTCTTGCTAAGCAATTATATGAGAATCTCATACTTCCTAACGAAGACCCCCAAGTAAAATAACTTTGCGCCTGAAGATTTTGGGTTGAGATAAATATGCGATTCCAAATAAAATGTCTTTGCTGATCTCAGCTTCCTTCCCAGAGGACAGAACTGCAGGTTCAATCTGAATGTGTCCCTTTGTTTTCCAGTTCAGCAAATTCAGTGAAAATATAATAAGCTCCTGTTGGGAGTGCCTTGTGGATAATTTTCTATGTATCAGCAATGTGTGTATGTTGGTAACATCCTGATGTGAGTAAAGAAGGTAGAAGTATTTCAGCATCCTGAGCTGCTGAACAAAGCTGAGGCTATTTAATGGGAAAGGCTGCACCTAGTTTTAATTAGGAAGTCCTGCAGACCCTGAACTGTGAGCAAGCAAGACACAGAGCATCTAATCCCTGTCATCTGGACTAATCTTACATGGGCAGGCTTTTGTTGGAGCTTTTCCTTATTTATAGGGGTGGGCATGAAAGTAGAATCAACTCCTCAAACTGAAAATCAGGATTCAAGTAATTTGTTATTTTTTTTAAACTTTTGGTATCTATCTAGGACCCACAATATAAAAGCTAGGCAGTAAACTAATTCCTAGATTAAAATGTGCAGTACCATCTACCACATTGCTAATCTCAGTTTACTAGCTAGCATGGTAACTAAATCCCCTATCATCCCTTCCATAGATGATCCATGCAGATCAAATCTGACAGGCCAGCGTGGGGTAATTTGTGCTGGGGCTGCATGCAGCGTACTAGTTTTTAGATAAATTCTCATTTCCAAAGCTTTTGAACGCTTAGCCTTGAAACTCTGACACATAAAAGGGGGGAAAAAGCATCTGAGAAAAAAAATGTGTTTTCTGTCTGTCTTTCTCTCTTTCTTTCTTTCTTTGTTTTTTTCAAAAAATCCCTTCTGAAGAAACGGAAGGAAGTGTAGATGGACTGCCACCTATTGGCATGCCCATATAATATCTATGATGAATGAACATTTATTAGTCAAATGCAGCAAGAATGCACAGTTTCAAACCTGACATAGAATGGTAGCTTGCTATGTGCAGCAAGATTAACAGATGAGGACTGACTAAAATATAATAAAGAAAAATATTGGGCTAGGAATATGTTTTTTTTCTTTTTAATAAACTATAAAACCTCTTGCATTCTGCAGTCAGCAGATTCTGACTAACCTTTATTATTGATGCAGGTTTAAATGCAGTTAATACATAGCTGGACTCTGTGTGCATCAGTATTATTTATATAGACCTGTCAACTTACATAGCACTTTGCAAAAAATCATTAAAAAGAACTTCAATCCCTAACCACTTTATAATCTATCTGGGGCTAATTGGATACTTTGAGATGATTCAGGACAACAATTCCATCACAGGAAGGCACAAAGACATAGTTGTTTAGGAGATCAATAAAGGAAGCATTGGAAAAAGAAGTAGGCCTTAGACAAAGGTTTCAAAGTAGCAGAGAGTATCTGGAACAGGATTTGTAGAAAGATGGCTGTATGGAGAAAGGGGCATGGAAAGAGGTACAGAGTAAGCAGAGAAAAAGAGATGAGAGCAGACAACATGGATGCTTCTGTATCTTGTTAGCAGTCTCCTGAACCAGCTGTTCCTACCTGGGAGTATCTATTATCTTTCAATTTTATTGGTAGATGGCCTACGTTGTATACAGTCAATCCGAGCTGGCTAATCAGAACCTTTTCGTGGAATCAGCACTACTGGGTGCATCTAAATGACACATTTACTGCAGAACTGACCAATTAGTTCTGCAGTAGGCCTGTGTGAAGCAGCTAGTATTTGCTTTGGATTCAGATTCAGCTGATTCAGGGAACAGTGATTCGATTTGGTGATTCGGATCACTGCCCCGAATCAATTCACCCAAATTTGATTCAGAGATTTGGCTGTTGACAAATCTCTGAATCAGCCAGGCCCATCCCCCACCCCCCACCCACTCTCCCAGCCTGGCAATGGTCGCCCCACGCTGCCCAACTCTCTGCACGTTGAGAAACAAAGCCCCGACTCACCAGGTGCTGCCAGGTGGAGGGGGGTGATCCCCACTGCCCCCCACTACCCCATGCTGCATAGGGGACTAAGCATGCGCCCCCCAACTCCTGAGCATGGCTGCCCCACTCACTGTGGCTCTGGGCCCCTAAGGAAAAACAAAAAACAAAAAAAACCCAAACTCACCATTCCTGCTGGTGGGGGGCAATCCCCGCTGCCCCCCCTGCCATGTGGGGCTCTGTACAAGATCCCTAAAGCCCCGAGGCTGCTGCAGGAGCAGTGAGTCCTGGGGCTTTTCTTGGGTTTTTTTCTTAAAGGGCCAGAGCTGGGGCAGGTGAGTCACTGGTGGTGGGGCTGTGGGAGCAGGGACAGGAGTTGGGGGGCTCATACAGAGCCCTGCAGCAAGCATGGGGCAGTGGGGAACAGCAGAGTTAGCCCCCAGCCCGGCAGCACCTGGTGAGCACTAGGAGTTTTTTTTAAAATACCATGAGCTGGAGCTGGAAGGATAGCCATGGGGGGGCTGGGGGAGCAGGCAGGGGTAGGGGAGGCTGAGGGAGCAGGCAAGAGTTGGGGCCTGGCAGGGGTCCCCCTATGGTCCCCTCCCCCAGCCCCCCCTTTCCTGCCTCTAGTACTTACCAGGTCTGAGTGTGGCTCCAGCTCCCTGCCCGAGTCATCAAAGCTCTCCAAATCTTTTCCAAAGATTTGGAGAGCTTTGAATCAGTTCAGACCTTTTGACTGGTCCCCTGATTCAATTTGGATTCAGAGATTCAGCCATGAAATTGGGCCCAATTTCCTCCAGATCAAATCACCACCAAAGCTTTGCACAGCCCTACTCCACAGTAAAACGTCACCACCTACACGTACAATAGTATTAAACTGGAGTAAACTAATTAACTCTCCTGCAGAATGGTACTACCAGGTACTATCCTGGGGTGGAGATTACTTTACTCCACCGCAATGCTTGTGTAGACAGGGACCCAGCTGCCTGGGGCAGGCGGGTGCTGGTGCAGAGGCTGCCTTCTGGCTAGCCCCACAGTGTAGTGCCCTCATGCCTCACCCAGCCCCTTCACAGCACATTGAGCTGGAAGGAGTAGCCCTGGGCTGGCAAGCTGACCCCCCAAGACCCCTGACAGCTGGAGCTGTGCTGCCCTGGTGAACTGCACCAGAGTTTATTCAGCCACCTCAATAGCACCTATAGATGTGCCCACTGGGTACTAAACCTAAAGCAAACTGTCTGGGTTGGAATCAACAATTCTAGTAAACCATGTTTCTCACGTCTTTATTATAGCAGACCTCTATGGCTTTTGCCATCAGGGCCTGACCTTGTGACAATATTTGACACTTGTCTTTTGCTCTCTCCATATGAAAGACCCATAGGATGAGAATTTGGCTCAGATGAGGTTGATGGAGTCTTGCCACTGATTTCAACAGAGCCAGGTTTTCCACTTCTCTGCTTGACCCCTCTATACTAGCTTTTCTTTCCTTCTTCCTTATGGCTAAACAGAATAAGACGCATATTGGTATAAGGTTGTTAGTAATAATCAGCTTTTAAGCATCCCCTATGAACTGACCTGGTGATTTCAGGCCAGCCCCTAGTACACAAGTGTCCACATTGTACCCAAACTACCACCCAAAACAAAAGGAGCTGGATCTCTTGTTGATGATCCAAGCAGAGAAGCCAAGGCATAAAAAAGCCCATATACTATGCTTTCCTGTCAAGTGCTACCCTCACATTGATGCAAAACTCTAGAACTCTTGGCTCAGAAATGATACCTTTTATTAGACCAAGAAATCACAAAACAAATGAGTTGGTGTAATAAAAAATATCATCTAGGAACCAAGAGTTTTAGAGTCTTGTATTTCTTTTTATCTCAGACCAACACAGCTTGATCGCACTGGGGAAGGCTGCATTGCTTGCCGCCTGTAATGTGGTTGTCTGTGGACAGACAGAAGAATACTAAACCAAACCCTCAAATCATGCAAGTCCATGGAGCTCCAATGACTTCAGTGGTGCTATGCCAGTTTACTCCAGTTCAGGATTTTGTCTTTCAGCGCCAGAGCTATCGCCATCTAGAAACACAACATTCCTTTTCAGAGCAAGAAAATGCACCATACCTGCTTTCAGGAGGAAGATCTTCAAGGATGTATTTCTTCTGGCACTAGAAGGATTAACTGGTGGGCATTATTATACAAGTAAAACAGGGAGCTGCAATAAGGTGTCTCGCAGCTATTTACCAAGTAGATAGCTTGATGTTAATGTCTGTTAGATCAGCATGGTAACAGCCTCCAGAGGGTGTGTAATAAACAATATTATCGGAGTTTGAGTGCAGGGAGTATCAGATTCCACTGCTGACTGACAACATGAGAGATTGGCTTATTTGCTATTAGGAAAGCAATTTATAGTGTTGTGGTGTTGCTATGTCTTTGTTTACTAGGAAATAATATGTAGCTTTCATACTTATTTGCTGTGTAAACACATCTTTCCTTCCCAATTCCAAACAGACAGTTGGTGAAGCTGGTACTATATAGCAAGGGTTATATCCTGAGGGCTGTTAAACACATTAATACTGCACACCAGAATTAAATGGGACCCAGCACATGCAGAAGGTTTATTTTGAGGCCTGAAATAGGAGGTAAGTGATGCATTAGGCTCGCATTGCCCATCTGCACAGAATTTCACCCATTGTGCCTATTTTCCTGCATCACTTCAGCATATAGATAAGGATTTTGCTCATACACTTTGCACATGGGCCACATTAAAGCACAATCAAGGCACAGATCCAAAAAGCTTATTGCTCACTATGCGGAGCCTTGTTCTATGCTGTATGAATATTCACAGGAAGGTCATTAAGGGGGTAGGAAAAAAGAGGTTCATCCCTTTGGAGGATGTCCCACAGAGAAGCAAACTTGTCCTTGGAATCAGTTCCATGATGCCGCTGAGAATACTGAAATAAATTAGAGCTCCTGATGCTCTAATCCATGAGGAGGGGTATTTCATTATGTGTAAAATATGGGTTAAGCATTATTCTATTAAAATGTACTTCATTAGCCTTAAATGCTACATGCTGCTCTTCAGAAAGGTCATTGCTTTGGATGGAAGTACTGACAGAATCAGTAACACTAGTTTGTCTGACCATGAATCTGGCTCGGGTTGTTTCAGGGCCTGATCTTGCATGTAATGCCATTAATTGAGGTGAGGCAACTTGTATTAGCAAAGGTGGGAAGATCTGGCTCTGAATCTGCAAAATGGTTGTTATTACTGCCTGTTGGTGGCTTTGTCATTGACAAAAGATGGGAGTACGGCCTGTTAAACCTCAATAGCTGGTCTAGTCGCTGTAAGAAATGTGAAGAGAAGAATGCCTATCATGCAGCAGTCTCTGAATATGGTGTTAGCATCCTTCATTTTAATTAAAACTGTGGTATAAGAAAGTGTGATTTAATAACAGTGTTGGGTAAGTGCCCAGGTTAGAACACAAGTAGGACACCTTCAGGGCCAGGATTAATTAAAGTGAGGGCACTCCCCAGTGCAAGGCAGCCAACAGGATGAGGGACAGCACTAATAATTGGAGTTCAAAGCCAGACCCTTTCCTGCAGCTGCAGTCTGACCTCCCCAGCAAGAGAATAAGGTTCCTCTGCTCTGGGAGCAGGAAGATAAGATTCCAGAAGGACTAACCTAATATCCTGTCTCCAAGGCACAACGTGAATCTCATCCATAGGGGAACTGTCAGCATGGGGGCATGTAGGATGGGGCACTTGTGATGTGTAGCCAAGTGCTACCTTGTGCTTTTCTTCATTTTCCCTTCAGGAGAGGCTGAAGCAGCTAAATAAGTGGCCATAGAAGCTACTTCAGCTTCACAGCTGCTCAGTAGCATACACATCAGCCTATATTCTGATGTGAAGCACCACCCAGCTTCTATATTCAGCTGCCTTTGAGTAGCCAGTCTGCCTTAACAGGTCTGATCCTGCAGTCCATTCAAAGCATAACTGAGAGAAGCAACAGGGTACCAGTTGTAGGCACTGACTTGAGAAGCAAGCAAAAATAGCAACTGCTGCCGCTTGTTCCATCCTGGTACTGCCACTACCTCTGGCAACCTGGCCACTGCCCCTGCCCCCGGTGCCGCTTCTACTCAGCATGCAGAACTGCCCTACTTCACCTCTCCCATTCACAGACTATGTCCCTGTTTAGTGGGAATTTCGTCTGTATAGGAGCTGCATAAATAAACCCTAAGTCAATGGGTTTACTCTACTAGTGGGTTTAACTCTATTTATGCATTGCAATCTGTTTTTAAATTCCTTAAGACAGCTCCTTTCTTTGTTTTCCTTTTCTGGCTGGTGGCAGTCAAAATTCTGATTTCCTGCATGCTTCACGGATTTTGGCCAAGTCTGATGAGGGAAGGTTGTGATGAAAGGAGCAAAGGCTAAGGGACTACCTGTAATTTTGTGCTCTCACTTTCATACTGATGTGTTACTGATGATTATTGAAGATCAGTGTTTTTAGCTAGTAAATATTAACCAATGATACTAATCCTCTGAGCTTTTAAAAAAAACAAAAACAAAAAAAACCAACTCTGATTTCCCTGCAAGCAAATTCTTTGAATATTACAAATAGCTGGATCTCTCTGTTTGTGTTTTTTTGATTGGGCACTTAATTGAAAAAGGAGAGAAAGAGAGAATCTCACCTGCTTTGTAACATGTGCCATGTTAAAAACGGCCTTGTCTTCTAAAACAGGCAGTGCAGGATTGTATCAAATATAGGTGTGGACATATTCATGTAGTGCTTTGGTTTTATGCCAGTCTATTATGTTTTAACATCTTGCTTAAGTACTGAACATTGACAGGTTGTTGGATTTTTTTTCAAACAATGAAACAGTGGCGATGCATAGGGGGGTGCACAGGGGGTGCATGTGCACTCCTGAGAGTGTTGGTGCACACCCTGTCAACCACCGTTCCCAGGTGTGGGGGGCAGGTAAGAGTACTGGTGCCCTCCCTGAGAGCACTGGCCAGGGAGTGTGCCAGGAGAAGTGGTCCCCCCAACCCCCGCAGTAGCTGATCCCACCAATGTGGAAGAGCCAGCAGCGCAGCTGGAAGTTTCAGCGGCACACCACTGCCAGTTGCAGGTTGGCAGGATCGGCTGCTGTGCAGGGAGCCTTCCCCTGTTCAGTGGGATCAGCCATGGGGGGACCCCCTTGGCTTGTGGGATCGGCCATGGTGGGCTCCCAGTCACTGACTGTTCAGTTGGGGGGAGCGGCAAGTGCCCCTCCCAACCCAGGAGGCACCAGTTGCCCATACAATGGAATAAGCCATGTCTTTTCAGAGGGAAGTCCATCTACTCATAAACAGCTAGTTAATTTTCTGTTTATCCTACAGAAACAGGTCAGCTTTTACAAAAAGGTCTCCAACATTTCTAAACCTGGATATTGAATAGCAGCTAGAGATACCAGGTGCTCCCATTTTGGAGTATAGAGTCAGAGATACCTAAATATGCCTGATATTTAAAAAGGGCTGAGTATCCCCACTCAGAAATTAAAGATCTTTTAACCATGAAAAAATGAGCACTCAGAAGTACTAATCACTCTTTCAAATGATAGTCCTTATCAAATAACAAATGCATGGTTGCTACAATTTACTGACAATTACACTGGGGCCATAAGGGGTACAGACAGAAGTGTAGCTCTCAGCTGTAACTCAGAATGATTTCTGCGAAGTTTCTGAGTTACAGCATTACCCCAGACCAAACAGACGTTCACTGTTGGTTAGATTCCAGGGGCAGGGGAATCTAGCTGGGGCTGGGAGCCTGCAGCCAGGTTCCCATAGCACGGGACACGGCTCTCTGCCAGTGCTCACTGTTTTCAGAATGGGAGGGGGATAAGGCAGCAAAGGGAGCTCATTCTTGGGATTCCTCAGATGGTGTGGAGGTGGGGTGGGGGGGGCTCCAAATAACGCACTCCTCAGGGGAGCTCCAATACACCGGTCTCTCCCTCCAGGGGGGCTGAAAACCCCCCAGACTAAACTCCCTCTGCTCCCTTTCCCCCGTTCTGTTCTGAAAACAGTGACAGTCTGGGAGCTCTGTAGACACAAGTTACAAGGATGTTTCAAAACGTAACATCTTTTATCTGATACCTCATGCAACGAGGGGTCAGATTTTCACCCAATCAGCCATTTTTGAAGTGGTTTACGGCTGAGCACTTGTTTTGGGTCACTGCTATACAGTACCATAATAACAAGGAAGTTTTGCGCCCAGGGAGAGCCTGCAGCAGCAACCCACCCTCGCCCCATGCACAGATCCAGGGGGCACCCCCCCATGCTTCCCCTGGGGGTGCACACAGCTGCAGGAGCCACTTCCCCCATCCCCATGTCCCCCACAGACACAAAAAAGGCTGCTTGTGACTGTCCCGCACCCTGTGCCAGCTGGGCAGCACCTGTTGGCTTCCCTTCACTTGGGTGCCCCAGGGTGCTCACCCTGCTTGCCCCTCCACGCCCTTGCTACAGTACTGCTGCTATAAACTGTTTTCTGTGGTCAGATCATAAGTGACAATTTTCACCTGTAAGAATGACAAAAACAAGTGGCTCCCAGATACAATGGAGGAGTCATTTCCATTCAAAATGTCTTCCATTTTAGAGACAGCTCCATGGCTGGTGTTGGTAGATGATCTTATTGTAATTGGGGGGGAGGGAGGGGTCTAATAGTTTTGTTGGGTTTTTTAAGAAAATTACTACTAGAGGGAAGTAATATCTGATATATTGATATTGAGTATAATGCTGCATACCATGAATCTTCTAATCCGCTTCTCACTGCATTACCAGAGAATTTTAGCTAGTCATAAACATCCACAGTAAATGCTAGGATAGTATATTCATCTGAAGTGCCAAGTTGCCTTTCATTCTTTGTCCAGCATTTGTTGTTTTCCTTTGTTGAGATCAGCAGCCATAGGAAGAATCTGCTTTCACTTACACCTGTTTCACACCAGCGTGGCTCCATTGACTTCAAGTGAGTTTCTCTGGATGTACATAGGTGTAATTTAGACAGGAAACTTTAGCTTTATTTATTTAAATTTACAAATGTAACAGATTGTTCATTATTAACCTCACTTCTGCATGATTTAATTTAGGTGATAGTTCCACAAAAGGAGAAGTGGACACCATAGCTCATCAATAATAGTGCTTTTTAACCCAGAACCAAATGAAATTGGTTACAAGAGGTTGTATTTTGTAACCGGATGAATAAGTAGGCCCATGTCTGCCACTGATCAAAAGAAAGAAAAAGTGAGAGTTTGTGCGTGCTTTTGTTCAAAAGAACCAGATCCTCAGCTGGCATAAATCAGCATTGCTCTACTGATTTCCACCAAAAGCTGATTTAAATCAACTGTGCATCTGCCCTGTCTTTCAGAACACTGCTGAATGTGATGAATTGTTATAGTAGTCCCAAACAAGACTTTTCACCGTCTAATTATTTTTATCACTGCAATTAAAACAAACAAACACAAACCCTGCTGAATATATCAAGTTCATCATCCATAAGGCAATTAATAAGTCTCTTGATATTCAGGATAATATTTAATTTTGATGTTCTTTGTCTTTAAAAGTAGATCAAATACATCTCCTGGTTGTATTGACAAGTCTCTCTGTGTTCTTTTTTAGTTAAACTCCTATCACCGAAATATTTACTTGCCAGAATTACTTTCTGAACAAGAAATTTTAAATGGCTACTGTAGGAAGAGTTGGGTGTAGCTGGGAGGGGCTTTTCCTATTAAAGTTAAATATTATCAGACTGGTGGCTGAACAGTTTTAAAAATTCTTTATGGCACTTGACAATTAAAAAAAAAAAAAACAAACCCCTTCTTCTATCTATAATTTAAATACCCTGTGAAAAAAAAGTGAGAATAACAGTAGGCATGCTTGTAACATACAGCATGTATAATGCTCTTTAGAAAAAAATCATTTTAAAGAGGCTTGGATTAGATATTTAAAGAAATGTCATCAAGTTAATCTTAGCAAATGGTCTTGTAGTCACTGTTCAGAATTATGGAAATGTTATTCACCAATATTCTGTGCTTTCATTCTTCTGTTGCTCTAGCTTGTATTTATATATCATTATAATTCCTCCTTAGAAACTGGGGGGGAAAAAAAAAATCTTCTTCCGAGTACCACACTCCACTCGGATACACACTTGTCTTTCTTGATCTATGAAAGAGTGTTTGAGTCCCTCTCCTTCCAAATTCACTTTTAATATATTAAATGTTTGTGAAAATATGTTGTACATAATTTTACATCTATGGATGCTTTTGATTCCTCATTTTTGTTTGGCAGTCAGTCATTTTTGTTAGATATTCTGCTTCAGGCTATGCAAACTGCTTCTGTCACATAAAAGAGGGGGGTGATGGAGAGAAGAGAAATGGACAGCTACCCTGTGGCTGTCTTTAAAAATCAGGAGAGACTGGCTAGAATCTCAGCACACCTGAGCAGACTGAGAATTGAATGAGAGTGAATTGTAGTTCAAATGTGCACATCAAGACGTAGTTCTTCTATTCGCTTCCTTCTGAGGACAGGAATATTGCAGTGGACATTTTCAGACAACACAGATACTTGCATGAAGGGATGGAACTGCTAAGGTTTTACTCTTTGAGAACTGGAAGAATCTGAGCCTTCTTTCTACTTAAATAAAAAAAATATATATATTTGCTTAACATGTTCAGGACCACACCTTGTCTATGTCAACATCCTCCTCGGTTTCACTATCATGGAGAAATAATCTCAGCTTCCCTAGTGCAAAAAGTAATTTGAATTAGCTCGCTGTGTCTGCTCGTGTACTAATTAGCCTTGATAGTTTCAGATCTCACATGCCTAGCAGTCTTGGTCTGGATCTCTCCATGGAAAGAACACTTTTAAGCTACACCTACATGCAGCAGGTGGTAGCAGTGTTGATTATTCATATGCAGCTCTTTTCTCTAGGTCAGCAATAACCACTGGTATGGAAACATCCATTTTAATTCAGTGTATACCATGGCTTTGAAATTCATGTCATCTCCTGGAAGACTTTAGCTGGATGTCATTGTCTTACACATTCCCGGGGTCTGATTGTGGAACCTTTACACTGACAAACATTTACCATGCAAACGGTCCAAATGAAGTGCTCCAGCGTAAGTGCTGTATGAGGCAAGTAAGCATTCCAAAACCAGACCCTGTTCATGTCTTGAAAAACCTAAATACATTTCGAAAGTGGACCCTGAAATCGTGCTCAGTAAAGTGTCATAGTATTAGTATCATAGTGTTTAGGGTCAGAAGGGACCTAAACAGATCATCAGGTCTGACCCCCTGCCTGGGCAGGAACAGTTGCCAGAGTCATATCATCCCAGCCAAATATCTGTCCAGCCTCCATTTGAAGACCCCCAAGGTGGAAGAGAGTACCAGCTCCCTTTGGGAGCCCACTTCAGAGTCTGGCAGCCCTAACTGTAAAGTAATGTCTCCTGATACCCAGCCTGAACCTTCTCTCTAACAATTTGTGGCCGTTATTCCTAGTAACCCCAGGTGGTGCCCAGGGGAACCGAGCCTCCCCCAATTCCCGCTGGTCCCCCCAGTGCCAATGTCCAATTAATGGACAGAGTAATGTCCAGTTACTCCTTCTAGGAGCACGGCATTGCGCTACATTCTGGGAGAAAAGAAATGACATTTGTCAGTGCTTCTTGTAAAAAGGTTCTATGAACTTGAAAATGTGACAAAGACCACGGATAAAATCCTCAGCTTGTGTAACTGGCCTAGCGCCAATACCTATTTATCTGTCTCACATACGGCCATGAATCCATAGTTAAATCTGTAATAGACCTAACTGTGGGTGCCTTGTTCCTCAGACTAAGAAAATTAGCTTACTCTGTGCATTGCCAGAGCTAAGCCTCTGGCACAGGGGGAGCAGGGGGAACCTGTGGAGCAGCTGGGTAATGACAGTGTCTCACTGGGAACATTAACAGCTTCCAGAAGAGAAAGCAGGAGAGAGGAGGAAGCAAGCTGGGAAGGTAGCAGCTTGCTGTAAGGAGGGGCCAGGCTGCTGTGCTGAGGCTCCGGCAGAAACAGGATATGCTCCCAGAGTCTGGGAGAAGACGACAGAGAGACTTGTCTAAAGCAAACAAGCCAACTGGCTGCAGAGCTGGTAAGGGAGCCAATTCTCCTGCAAAAGCCAGCAGATTAAGTCACCTGCTTACAGCGTCTTTCCGGCAATAGGATCTTCATAGGCAAATTGCAGAACCATAGAAAATGTAAGTTTGCAAGAGACCTCAGGAGGTCATCTAGTCCAACGTCCTGCTGAAAGCCAGACTATCCCAAACTATATCATCCCAGCCAAGGCTTTGTTTAGCTCTTAAAAACCTTCAAGGATGAGAATTCCACAACCTCTCCAGGCAGTCTCTGCCAGTGCTTTATACCAGTGGTTCTCAGCCTTTGGTACCTTACGTACCTCCTGCCGATCGACGCGGCAAAAGAGAAACCAGAAGTCCCACCATGGCGCTTCTGGTTTTGCTGCCACAAGCCGAGTCCCACTTTTTCCTTGCAGACCATGGCCTGGGGCAAAGCAGCCTGTGTGGGGCCTGCTCCCTGTGCCCTGGCACACTGCCGCCAGGGAGTGAAAGCCCTGGGGCACCTGTCGCGGCAGGAGGGTCGGAGACTGGAACGTCCAGCCTGAACAGACAAAGACGCCTCCAACCCGCCAGGCAGTGGGGCAGGCCAAACTCAAAACACAGCACCCATGAACACGTTTCACACAACTCCAGGGGTATGTGTACCATGAGCTGAGAAACACTGCTTTATACCCTCCGTGTAAGAAAGTTTTTCCTACTATCTAAAAACTTCCCATGCTAGAGCTTGAGACCATTGCTCCTTGTTCTGTCTTCAGAGAACAGTCCAGCTCCATCTTCTTTGGAACTTGCTTCAGGTAGTTGAAGGCTGCTATTAAATCCCCTCTCAGTATTTTCTTCTCCAGACTAAATAATCCCAGTTCCCTCAGCATCTCCTCAGAAGTCATGTGTCACAGCCCCATAACCATTTTCATTGTCCCAGTCCAATTTGTCTTCATGCTTTCAGATGTGGAATGGGCAAAACTGGACACAGTACTCTAGATGTGACCTCACCAGTGCCGAATAGAGGGGAAGAATCACTTCCCTCAATCTGCTGGCAGTGCTCCTACCAATGCAGCCCAGTATGCCCTTAGCCTTCTTGGCAAGAAAGGCACACTGCTGGTTCATATTCAGCTTATTAACCACAGTAACCCCCGGCTCCTTTTCTGCAGAGCTGCTGCCCAGTCAGTCAGCCCCCAGCCTGTACCAGTGCATGGACTGTTCTGTCCCAAGTGCAGGACTTTGCACTTGCCCTTGTTGAACCTCAGGAGATTTCTTTTGCTTCAATCCTCCAAGCTGTCAAGGTCTCTCCAAATCCTAACCCTATCCTCCAGCATATCTAATATACCACCCAGCTTAGTGTCATCTGCAAACTTGCTAAGGGTGCACTCGATGCCATCTTCCAGGTCATTGATGAAGTTATTGAACAAAAACTGCCCCAGGACTAACCCCTGGGACACTATGAGATACCAGCTGCCATCTAGAAAGCCATTGTTTGCTACCCATTGAGCCCGAGGATCCAGGCAGTTTTCTATTCAACTTAATCCATTCATCCATCCTGTACTTCCTCATCTTGCTTGCAGGAATGTTCTGGGGTAATAGTATCAAAAGCCTTACTAAAGTTAAAGTATATCACATCCAGTGCCCCAAGTGCTTAGAAATGGATTTATTGAGTACTTTCTCCATGATTTTTCCAGGGACTGAGGTGAGGCTGACTGTTCTGTAGTTCCCTAGATCCTCCTTCTTCCCTTTCTTAAATATAAGCACTATATTTGCCCCTTTTCTAATCAGTCAGGACCTTTCCCAATTGCCACAAGTTTTCAATGATAATGGCCACTGGCTCGGCAATCACATCAGCCAACTCCCTCAGCACCCCCTGGTGCATTGCATCTGGCCGCATGGACTTGTGCATGTTCAGCTTTTTTAAATAGTTACTATTCAGCTTTCTAAATAGTTCCTAACAGCACTGTTGGCTGTTCACCTCCCTGCAAACTGTGCTGCTAGGTGTAGTAGTCCTGGAGCTGATCTTGCCTGTGAGGACCGAGGTGAAAGAGGCACTGAGTACTTCAGCCTTTTCTATATCATCTGTCCCTAGGTTACCTGCCCCCTTTCAGTAACAGATCCACATTTTCTTTGACCTTCCTTCTGTTGCAGACGTATTAGGAGAAACCCTTCTTCTTACCCTTCACATCTCCTTCCCGGGAGCATCTCTGGTCAAAAAGTGTTGCCTACCCCTGGTTTCACTTTCTTTCTTCCAATTTGCAATTGTTTTATATTGCTACTGTAACTGATAAAACAATGTTTTAGGACTACAGAAGGTTTTGATGTTGTTTAAATACATAGTCTGTTACCTATGCATATGAAAAATTTGCTGGTAGTCCTTAAGGCTATATCTTTTTAAATTGGTGGTACTCTGTCAGAGTTTGGGAACCACTGGTCTAAATGCTGAGTGTTAGCTATTTACAATCAGTAGGTTAGTTACCTTTAATTAAAGAAAAAAACTTACCTTAAATGCTCCCCTCTTCAAAAAGTAGAGGAGCAAATTGACCTGTGAACTGCCTTAGTTGCTCAGGGAGTCTCCTTTTATACCCTACTAGGCTTGACATGACTCTGACCCCTTGTTAGGTCTTTTGTCAGACCCAGGCAGCAATTACGGAGTAATCACCCAGATAGCAGCACTCCCAGCTGCTCAGAGCACACAACCAAAGACACACTCAGCCAGCGAAGCACACAGGCAGCCCTGACTCACTCACCTTCCCAGAGCAGAATCTGGTGCCTGGTTCCTCCTCTCCCCCTACCTCATCTTGCTCCCAGCAAGCTGCTTGCAAACTGCCCTGCTTGATGCTCCTGTCCCCAGGGCCTGAGTTATCCTATTGATATTAGTGAGATTTCAGCCAAAGGAAAAGGTATATTCCTACAAACCTGTTGCAAGTCTGTGCCCCTTCCTCAGAAAGCAAAGGAGAACTAATCCAGAGAGCTTAAAGAAAATTAGTCAAATCAATTTCAGGTATAAGACATTTGAAAATAATCCTTATTTTAAATGTTGACAGCTGTCCTACCTATCTGTAGGTCTTGCCTGCTGAAAAAAAATGACTTTAATGTTTTATTATTTATAAAATGGAACAGTGGGGGTAAGGGCAATAGCATCTGGCTGGAAACAGATGTCACCTTTCTGTCACTGTAATTTTTTATGGCAGCACAAGTGAATACAAACAGGCACCCATGCACTTCATTGCACCACAAAAACCATAATTTGTGGCTGTGATAAAACAATATGGATTCGTGCTGCTGTTTTGTGGCAGACATTTGTTTGTTTCAAGACGGGAGACTGCGGGCAGCCTGGAACTGCCCGCTCCTTCTGGCCCCCCTAACCAGGTGCTTCAGGGGCCAGACGTGAAATCCCCAGACGTGCCTCTACAAGTGCTGCAGGGAAGAGTTCCCTGTTTTGCAGAGATGTGCCTTGAGTATTGCTTAACAGGATCAGGCCTCTGGGGGCTTCATAGCAGCAGGGGCCTGACACTGTGGGGCAATGGGCAAGGGGCAACATCGTTTTTTGCCAAATGTAGTCAATCAGATGTGACACATCCCAGCACAGCTGATATGCTTCATTTGGTGACATCTGTATACCACCATTTTCTATTGCGGAGATCAGGTCTGCATACAGCAGATCAAGATGATCTCAACAGGGTTGTATAAGGTAGCAATAGGATCGCTCTAGAATTAAGAGCAATCTTATTGTTCCCTAGTAAAATAGAATCAGTACGCTGTTTTGGTCCCCACATTCAGGGAAAGATAGACAACTAAAGTGAAGCCTACAACTTATAAAGAAAGGGAAAAGGAGCTTAATGTTTACAGTCAGATAAAAGAGGCCTGAGGGGATATGATAAAACAATTTAAATACCTTGGAGGAATAATATTAAGGAAAGAAGAGAATTAGCCACACTATTCAACAGTACTAAAGGAACAAATATTTATTATGGCCTGAAGCTAACCAAAAAAGAGAGAGAGTTTGGGGGGAAGATTTAGCCAAGACTTTACAAACATCCCTTATAAGAACAATTGGGACCTAGCCCAGCAAGGACCGAGCCAGCTGAGGCACAGTCCATGAGGACTGTGAGGATTTCCTAGTTACTTCCCTTTTTCACCCCTTCTTTCTTTCCTTTAATACTGTATTTAGGTATCAGGTCTCCTATCATCATCTTTCTCAGAGCAGCTTCTCTGATAATATTCTTCTCTAGATAAAACCTATAAACTTTAGGTCTCTTGCCTGATTTCAGTTTAGCACCTGCCGTTCTGTTTTCTCAGAGGCAATCTTATGGCTAACTGGTAAGCAGCTAGCTCTCAAAAGTCCAATTACCAGTTATTTGGAACAAAAGCGTCTCAGGGAAAATATGTCTGAAACAATAATATACCTATATATAAGCCAACTCTATCAGGCAGTCACTCATCTCCATGTAGAGGCCTGTCAGGTAGAGTCTCGCGTTGGTCAGTTCATGAATTGAGAGTGTCTGCCTGAATCTTAGATCAGGGCTATCCGCTTATACAGTTTTCAGAATTTGGTCCTCTCAGACTAGATCAGACTACCTATGGAGCCAAGAATACAGGTACTAACAAATGTGGATACATATATGTATCATTTATAAAGTTAGTAGTCCTTGCGTACTCCATGCTTCCACAGCATCACATTTCAGGATACTACCCTTCAAGTATTCCAGGATACCAGGGCAATGCATTTGCCACAATGTTCAGGATTATATTAAAGAAATCATTAAAGAACGGAAATGCCCTGTATGATATCACCAAATGACCCAAGAGGTCTTTCCTAACCGTACATCTGATGTTGGAAACTACCTCAGATTACAGTGATATTTTATTAGTTAAAATAACTCAAGGCATGGACAGGCAACCATCCACCCTATTGTAATTTACAGCAGTGTTGTATACCAATATAAGTTACAGTAGGATCATGCATTGACAGATATCCAGTTATCCAGCTTTTATAATGTGTGACTATTATTGTGTCTCTCCAGTGGCCAGTAATTGCCTGTTTTACTTCAACATGGCCAGCACAGGATGGATTCAGACAGGCAAAACATAAATTACACAGGTAGAGTTTCTTCCTTGATCCTTTCAGGTGTAATATGGTGTTGAATTGAAAAAGCATTTTAGGTGTTTACAATACCATGCACACTGGTATAAATGTTTCATCTGCTCTCAGTGTAGGCTATAATCCATCATGATGCTGCTGAAGCAGATGTATAAAAAAATCAAGCTAAGCATTGCTTTTACTATGCTTGTATATGTAATACCTGCTGCAGGATAAATTAGTCTGTTCTATCTGCTGTGTTGCAACAAAGTTTCATTTTTGTAGCTTTTTCTGCACAAGATAATTTTGCCAAATAAAAGATAAACCATGCTTCTGCAGTCAAACAGTTCTTACTGCAGTTTTGCATGAGTCATAGTCTAGTTATTGGGAGGCTAGCACAAACAGGCACAAGTCCTGAACAAACAGCAGCGGGGATAATAAAATAGCTATTTCTGAAAGTGAGAAGTCACAGGCAGCTTGAGTGGTTTCTTCTTAGTATATTCAGCACTTTCCTCCCCTTGAGGCATGATAAAGAGATGCATCCCTTGGCATCCTCTCCAAATTACTTCCTGAAAGAGTAAGGCTTACCCTGTCCTTAGCAGAGGATTGGGGTACCAGGTTTAATTCCCTGCTCTGCCACAGACTTTTTTATGACTTGGGCAAATTACTTCTCTGTCCCTCAGTTCTATGTCTGTTGTATGGAAATATTTCCATCATACTGTATTGTGAGGCTAAGTACATCTGATATTATGAGAAGCTCAGATACTCTGGTAATGGGAAACTGCTAGGCCCTTTCCCCATGGGAAAGTCACCTCATTTGAGATCTCTTGCATTTGCTTCAGCCAACGAGTACAATAATGCTGTTAAAACAGGGATTGCTGAGACTTTTTAAAATGATCTTTACAGGAATCTACCAAAAAATGCAACCATATGATATTTCAGAGTCAACGATTCTCTTTCGAGACACACAGATACCACTGGGATGTTGAAATGTAAATGCCAGTAAACCCCTCCAAACTGAGTTATCTATTTGGGATTTAGTGCAACAGCGCCACCTGTTGATTGATTTGCCACAAAATTAGTAACAGCTGGAAACAAGTCAATAGGAAATTTTGAAATTAGGCTGTGAAAAAGAACAGCTGTAATTTCATCTGAAGATGATAGCCTTGGGTATATCTATCCACCTGCTAAGACCCATATATGAAATGAATATGTGGTAGATACCCAAACTGGGAGTCAAAAAAAACATTTATGCAACATGATTAAGGTACTGTGGGAGTCTTTCTTTTAGTATAAGCAGCAACGTTTTTTATAACTTAACTTCTATGATGCTTTGGCTTTGATGTCCATAGATTTCAAGTGTAATGTTGCCAAACGTCAGTGAGATGGAGGTAATCTTTGGGATAAAATGAGTGAAGCCCCTCAAAGTGAGGTGTATATGAAAGATGTGTTCTTGGAAGAGGTAATGACAACCCTAAGGGGGAGACAGTCAATTTGTCAGGCTGATACAGTGAGCAGTGTCAGCACTGGCTGTGAAGTCTGAAAGCACAGTAACAGTGAGGTTAAGGAGCAATCACGACTTCCAAGTAGGGTGTTATTAACATGCCCATGAAAACAGAAAATCTTACTGATCAGCACATTTTTCAAATGAAGAATAATAACTCAAATTATCACAAGACTGGAAGGAAACTTCCTATCTCATCACACTAGGTGAAGAAATAGGCTGGAGGAGCTAGATCAGCCACAACACAGCACTGTGGGGCACTGCTCTTAATCAGAGCCTGTTCCTATGTGGTACTGAGCCCCTCCTGAAGGGACTCAAGCCCCTAGACTGCACTGGGGGAGTATCACTCTGCAGGATCAAATTTTTAAAAAGCATTCTGACTTAGTGCATTACATTCATCTGAAATTGCCCTTGGCCATCATGCCAGGGCTTCTCCAGCTGAAAGCAATGCACAGGACAGACGTGCACAACTTTTATCACCCACCTTAGTTAACCACAAGCTCAACTTGCATGTTTGGCTATGGAGAAGCCAAGGAATGCTAATACAGAGCTTTTTTTGTGTCCCCTCCATTCAGCTTCTACAAGCTCTGTTTGATTTTATTTCCTGCTGTGGTATACAGAAAGTATCAACAGAAGATGGCTTTTAGACCAATTCAGTCCTTGCCTAGGCATTTTATGATTGTGCCCTATACTGTAGTTTAATTTGGACTATTTCATAGTTTCATAGTACCATAGTTGGTAGTGTCGGAAGGGACTTAAGCAGATCTTCTAGTCCGACCCCCTGCCATGGGCAGGAAGGGAAGCTGGGGTCAAAAGACCTCCTGTCTAGCTTCCTTCTGAAGACCCCCAGGGTAGGGGCGAGCACCACCTCCCTTGGAAGTCGGTTCCAGTTCCTAGCCTGTGAAGTAGCACCTCCTGATGTCTAGTTTGAATCTACTCTCAGTCAACTTATGGCTGTTGTTCCTTGTTACCCCCAGTAGGGCTCAGGGGAACAGGGACTTTCCCATTGTCTGCTGATCCCCCTTGGGAAGTTTATAGGCAGCTACCAGATCCCCTCTCAGCTTTCTCTTGTGGAGGCTGAACAGGTTCAGGTCCCGTAGCCTCTCCTCATAGGGCCTGCCCTCCTGTCCCTGGATCATGCAAGTGGCCTCCTCTGGACTCTCTCCATGTTGTCTACATCCCTCCTGAAGAGCGGCACCCAGAACTGGACGCAGTACTCCAGCTGCGGCCTGACCAGTGCCACATAGAGGGGGAGGATCACCTCCTTGGACCTGCTCGTGATGCATCTGTGGATGCATGACAAGGTACGGTTGGCCTTCCTGACTGCCTCCCCACACTGCCGGCCCATGTTCATCTTGGCATCAATGATGACTCCAAGATCCTTTTCTGCCTCTGCAGTGACAAGAAGCGAGTTCCCCAGCCTGTAGGTATGGTGCCGGTTGTTCCTCCCCAGGTGCAGCACTTTGCACTTGTTCATATTGAAACCCACCCTATTCTCATCCGCCCACCTCTGTAACCTGTCAGATCTAGTTGTAGCCTGTCCCTCTCTTCTAGCATGCCCACTTCTCCCCACATCTTAGCATCATCTGCAAACTTGAACAAGGTGCTTTTTACACCTTTGTCCAAATTGTCGATGAATATATTGAACAGTACAGGCCCGAGGACCGAGCCCTGGGGGCCCCACTGTTCACATCCCTCTAGGTTGAATATGACCCGTCCACCACCACTGTCTGAGTGCAGCCCTCCAGCCAATCTGCAACCCATCTGACTGTGTAGCTGTCGACACCACAGATGCCTAATTTTTTAATGAGGATGCAGTGAGAGAAAATGTCGAAGGCTTTCCTAAAGTCCACCGCGACACCTGCGTCCAAGGCTTTTGTGACCTGGTCATAGAAGGCCACGAGGTTGGTCTGACAGGACCTGCCTCTAATGAGCCCATGTTGGTTGCCCCTAAGCATAATCTCCCTGCTGGCCCCTTGCAGATGTGCACCTGGATAATTTTCTCAAAGAGCTTCCCCAGGACTGAGGTAAGATTAATGGGCCTATAGTTTCCTGCGTCCTCTTTCCTCCCGTTTTTGAAAATTGGGACTACATTGGCCCTTTTCCAGTCATTGGGCACCTCACCAGAGCATCATTAGTGCTTGTAAAGTTGTGCCAGGGGTCCTGCAATGACCTCTGCCAGTTCCCTAAGCACTCTGGCATGGATATAGTCAGGACCTGCTGATTTGAACACAGCTAGTCCCTCCAGAAGATCCCTGACTAGGTCTTCACTGACCCTGGGCCTGGCTGCGCCTCCCCTGGAGCCGTCTGGTATCCCAGTGGGGGGGATGTCCCTGTCCCTGCTCAGAAAAATAGAAGCAAAGAATCTGTTAAAGAGATTAGCTTTGTCATCTGGTGCTACCACCAGATTACCAAGCACGTCCTGCAGAGGCCCCACATTATTTGGTACCTTCTTTTTATCTGCTATGTATTTAAAAAAGGACTTCTTGTTACCTTTGATCTGGGTTGCTAGTCCCAGTGCCATCTCTGCCTTAGCCTTCCTAACAGCCCCCCTACAATTTTGGTGATGGCCCCTCCCTTCCATTGGGTGTACGCCTCCTTTTTGGCTTCGAGGCATTCATGGATGCTTTTAGTGAGCTATGGGGGCTTTTGAGCACTCTTGTCCCCTTTGATCTGCATGGGGATTGTCACGCTTTGGGCTTGGAGGATCATTTCCTTAAGGAACGACCACTCTTTTTGGACTCTGAACTCCCCACCCCTCCAGGACCTCAGTGCCTCCCCGACTAGTGTCCTTATCTCATTGAAATCGGCCCTCCTGAAGTCCAGGGCCACTGCCTTTCTGCAGGCCTTTGACACCCTGCCCTGGATGGTGAATTCCAGTAGGCGATGGTCACTATTGTCCAGGTGGTCAAGCACCCACAGTCCCCCCACCACATCATTGCCTGTGGCCAGGACTAGGTCCATCAAGGCATTTCCCCTGGTGGGACTGTGCACCTCCTGGATTAGGTGGAGGTCCTGTAACACGGCTAGGAACCTATGTGAGCAGCCAGACCTGGCTGACTGCTCTTCCCAGCAGATATTTGGGTAGTTTAGGTCACCCATGATGTCCCTTAACTGTCTCCACGAGCTGACCCGAGAATTCCTGATCCAGCTCTTTCCCCTGGTTGGGTGGCCTGTAGTAGACCCCCACCGTTGGGTCCCTTTCCCCCTGACCCCCTTGTATTCTGACCCAGAGCTCCTCAGTCTGCCCTACCTCAGACCCAGCACTATTTGCAGAGGATGTGTATTGCTCTTTGACGGAAAGCGCCACACCCCCATCATTCCTCCCCGTTCTATCCCACCTATACAGCCTATGGCCCTTGATGTTCACCACCCAGCCATGCATTGGATTCCACCAAGTTTCAGTGAGCCCCACTATGTCTGGTTTGTGTTAGCTAGCAGGAGGGCAAGTTCCTCCTGCTTGTTACCCATATTGTGAGCATTAGTGTAGAGGCATTTAAGGCCTCCTGAGGGTATATGCGCCTCCCCCCCAATCCCCAGACTGTCCAGGCCCCTGTCTGTTACCTGGGTATTTCTTTTGCTCATCACCTGACTTGGCTGGGCTGTGTCCACATTTTTTACTATGACAGGGCTTCTATTACATCTGTAGGGAAACTACTCCAGGGGAAGCTTATGAATGATAGTTATCATGTATATGTAAAAAATGATGGAAGAATTAGCCTCTTTTATTTGCACCACCTCTGGAGGGAGTTTATTCCACAGTCTGGACACCCTGACTATAAAGGAGTTTTTTCTGGTATTAAGCCTGAAGCAGCCTTCCAGGATTTTGTATCTATTGGCGCTGGCCTTCCCCAGGGGTGCCGTAGTTCATCCAAGCTCCTGATGTACTCTGCTGATACAGTGGTAAGACACGATCATGTCCCCTCTCATCTTCTCTTCTTTAGGCTAAAGAGGCCCAGGTCCCTTAGCCTTTCCTCATATGGCTTGCCTTGCAAGTCCCTGATCATACAGGTGGCTCTTTTCTGGACCCTCTCAAGTTTTCCACATCCTTACTGAAGCACGGCACCCAGAACTGGATGCAGTACTCCAACTGTGGTCTCACCAGTGCTGAGTACAGCGGGAGTATCACTTCCTTAGTTTTACACAAGATGCATTGGTTGATGCATGGCAGTGTGTTGTTTGCCCTGTTGACCAAAGCCTCACACTGATGGCTCATATTCATGTGGTGGTCAGTCATTACCACTAGGTCCCTTTCAGCTGTGGTGCAGGTCAGGCTGTCACCTCCAAGCTTGTAGGTATGTTGGGGATTGTTTGTCCCCGGATGGAGCACCTTACACTTAGAAGTGTTAAACTTCATCTTGTTCCAGTCTGCCCAATTCTCAAGCCTGTCCAGGTCCACCTGTATCTGCAACCTATCTTCTGATGTGACCACACTACCCCATAACTTGGTGTTGCCTGTGAACTTGGCCAGCAAGCTTTTCACTCCCCCATTCAAATCATTGATAAAGATGTTGAAAAGGACCGGTCCGAGCACGGACCCCTGAGCAACAACATAGACCACTTAGCACCAGGTTGACACAGATCCGTTCATGAGAACTGTCTGGGTCCTACCCTATAGCCAGTTTTCCACCCACTGAACTGTCGAGTAGCTGAGCCCACAATTTTCCAGTTTTCCCACAAGGATATTGTGGGACACTAAATCAAAAGCCTTTTGGAAATCTAGGTATATAATGTCTACCTCATCTCCCACTTCTGCTTGGTTTCACTTTATTATTATGTTTCATCATCCTAAACAATTCTTCTCCCTATTTAGAAGATAGGGAGATACTAATCTATTAGATGCTAGTATCTATTAAGATACTAATACACATATCGGTCTTATGATAGTGGCTGCTAAAAATAATCCAAATACATATTTTAGTATTATTTATTATATGAACATACATGTTTTAGCTATGTCCAATCATAACTGGAGTCTTGTCATACAAAGTGTGATAAAAACACAAGCAGTCCAGCTAAAAAGATAATTAAGTCATGCTACTGTGTTATTATTTACCCATATGTTTCTGGTTTTTGTATGTGTTTCTACCATATGCTGAAAGTATTTGCATTTAATTCTTCTAATTCTTGTAATCATTTAATTCTTTTCATCGTTCTCTAAATCAGCTCCTCCAGTTTCTACATCCTCTTTGTTACTCTTCGCAATTTTCTCCATAGTGCCAGAAAACATTGTATACTTGTACTGTGGAGATAGGAAAAGAAAGCCCACAACAAAAAAATACTCTGTTGCTGTAATCTTGCATGAATGTTTTTCCCTGTCAGGACATCAGCAGGAGGAAAATATGAAAGCAGCAGACATTGAGCTGTAAAAGGCTGTCATTTCAAAATTATAACAGTTGCAGGCCTTTCTTTTAGGCTGTTTCTTTGAGTTTTGCCTCCCTCTGCAGCTTGTACTGCAATTTTGACTGAGAGAGAGAGAGACACCACATGGAATTCTTTTTCAGCTGATTTTATCATTTTGTTTCTTCCTAATGAGACATTTAAAACTCTCCCCCCACCTCCCCGCAACCCATCCCCAAACTGTCCACTAAATAAAGAAACATCACATAGTTGCCATAGAAACAACTATCTCTGAGAGACAGAGCAATTTCTTAGAGAAGAATGCGTGGTGGTACCAGAACTTTGACACAGTGCTTTCAGGAGGAAAGGAGGGCCAGCTGTGCCAGGGAGACTGATTTTCCCACGATTTTAACTCTGCGCCAGGAGGAGTCCTTATTGCTAAAGCAGGAACAGAATTTGGAGCCCATCAACTGATTTATCTGCGTCTCACACCAGTCTGGGGTACAGAACCGATGAATTAATTAGAATAATTAATATTCATCCGCCTACATCTTCGAAGAAAGGAACAAACATTTATTGTTAAGAATGACGGGGCGGTGAGTTTGGGCTCTGCGGCAGCCCCAACAAGACTAATATCAAAATTGATGTTTACAGTACGTGCATGAGAGAGAGAGGAGAGAGGGGAAGAGATCTTCAGTGGTTCCCAGCCTTTTTCCTATCAGGGCCCATCTGCAAAGATCCATGGCCTGTCCCTACCCACACCCCACTGGCCCTGCTGGTGCTCGGCCCACAGTTCCCTGCCCGCCTCCAGCCCTGCTGGAGGGGTCCCCAGCTGCCCTCATCCTGCTTGGGCCAGAGCGTAGTGGCTGCAGTGGCTCCAGCTCATGCAGGTGGCAGCAGAGCAAGTCCAGCCCCGGCATGGGCTGAAGGGCAGAGGCAGAGGGGTCTGTAGCATGCCCTCTCCCCCGCACCCCACTGGCCCTGGGCTGGGGCTGCCACGCTGTACCAGGCAGCCAGGTCATGGCCCCTTCCACCCCACAAGCAGTGTCTCCCAGCTGCCCCATCCCTACAAGCATGGGCACTGGCCCCAGTGCCGTCACCTCAACCTTGCAGCCCTCCCCCACCCGCTTCTCCCACTGGAAGAGGCAGGCGCCTTCCCACCACCCCTCTGCCCTGCTGCATCTTGCAACCCTTTGAAATATCCCTGCGACCCACTTTTGGGTTGAGAAACACTATGTTAGAGCACTGCACAGAATGCAGTCATGCAGTATCTGATCTTCTCATGTATACCCATCTTCCAAGATGTGAGATACTATGAAGAAAACAAATTTCTCATTATTTGTCCCAAAAGTTACCCCCCTGACATTAAAAAACCGCTATGAGAAGCATAATTGCAAACATAAGTAACTCAGAAAAAGAAAGCTAATGGCAGAACCCACACACATTCCCAACACATGACATTTCAGGGACAACTGCAGACACTTCACTACTAAATAATGCTGCCAAAAGGAAAAAAAAAAGGCAGGGGGGAGGAAGATTTGTCCCTACTTCTATGGAGTGATGAAATAATGTATTCTGAAATGGAAAGAGAACTCTTCTACCACCTTCTGATCAACAAAAACATTTCTTATTTCTTCTGCTCTGACTCACTAATCTCTTTTGCTTTAAAGTTTAGCTATATTTTTTTTTAATGTGCATTGTCTCTATAATTAATTTTTCAATAAATTATGAAATACTTGCTGACTTTTCTGGACATAGGTGCTGCAGTGTCATTTCAGCAGAGCTGTGTTACAGTTGTATAGATATTTGGATTTTTTATATATGCTGTTCTGTCCATGATCAATCAGTCTGATAAGATTTCTTGTACTTGAAAAAGTATCGTTCCTTTTATCATTCTTTTGATTCTGATTATGGTCACAATCCTGGAAAGACATGTGAGTGGTCCTTTGTGATCAGTTGGAATATACACTTGGAAAAGCGTATATACACTTACACATTTGTAATGTGTAAGTGAATATGCATTTACACATTCACATAAGGATGTGGACAGTTTGGCAAGAGTCCTGCATAGACCAACAAAAAGGAATAGGGGACTGGAAGACAAAACTTATGAGTAAAGGCTGAAGGAACTAATGTTGTTTAGTCTGGGGGAAGAGAAGAATGAGTTGGGATTTGATAATAGCCTTCAAATATCTGAAGGGTGATTACAGAGAGCATAGATAGAGATGGCCTTTTCTCTGTGGCTGTTGTGGAGCCACAGAAGAGAAAATTTAGGTTGGAGATCAAGAGAAACTTTCTGACTAGCAGAGTGGTCAAGCACTGGACAAGCTACCTAGAGAAATGGTGGGATCTCCACACCTGGAAGTTTTCAGAAACAGATTAGACAGACACTTGGCTGGGACAGTTTAGTAAGGGATGATCATGCCTAGAGCAGGGGGTTGGACTAGATGACCTTGTGAGGTCCCTTCCAGCCCTACTATTCTATGATCCTATAAGTAAGAATTTAAAAGGGTTGGTCTCCTATTTTACAGCTATTTATTCACGAGACTGTTCTGGAAGTCAATGGTTAGACACACATGTTATTTTTGGTTTATTTTTTAAGCCAAAATGTTGTTTGGGGTCATCAAAACATTTCTCAAGTTCATATTGGTTTTGTCAAAGTGCTTGTTCTGAGGGCTGGGGGAAAGGACTCATATCTGAAAAGCATTCTGAAGAAATGAAATGTTTCCTTTCAGTATTTTAAAAATGGACTGTTTTGATTTTCCAATTAGAAATGAGAGAATTTTGGTTCTGAAATCTTCAGTTTTATTTCAGTGCTCGTAAGTTCAATAAAATATTTTTGATTGACCCAACCTGAATTGTTTTAACTTTTCAATTCATCAGAAATAAATCTTAATTTCAGTTCAACACAGTTATTTTCTTGGGTTATTGGAACAGTAAAATCCATTCTATGCACAACTCTACCAATGGCTCACATAGGTCCCAATTCTGCAAAGTTGTGTATACACATTTAACTTTACACATTTGGCATTTAGTTCCATCAGACCCCTGGGGGGAGAAACAAAGACTGTAATTGTTAGTTTGTTTTTTAATTCAGTGCCACTTTTAACAGTACCTAAACAAGAACCTAATTCCTTGCCAGATAAGGGACTAGAGTTAGCAGTGTTGCCAAATCTTACTATTTTAACTTTAAGTTTGTGATATTGTGTGATTTCTTAGAACTCTAGTTCCTGGACACACACAATTACATAAGAATCTTGTCTTTCATTTAAAAAAATGTTTTACTCAACTTAGTTGTGGAAAAAAGCCTGATTATGTGCCTGCATGTTGAAGGATCAGAAACCAGAATGTGAAAAAAAAATAACCTTTTGTTTGTTTTATTTTAAACATGACTTTTTTCTAAGACAATAGCATGATTTTGGTTGAGCACTTTGGGGGAGAATTTCTAATGGTTGGGGCTTACAATATTGCATAAGACAGACTATTCTAAAGTAAGTGGGACTGTTGCAGGAATTGGCTACAGTAAGCATTGTCTCTCTTTGATGTCTGTGGTGCTGATCTTTATTTTTGATTCCACCTGCATTCATGTCACTCAATGACTTCTTAAAAAAATTCTCATTCAAATGTTATTTTCTCTCATCTGGACAGTTATAGTTCATTAAATTACATCCTTTTGCACGTGTCTTCATTTATTCAAAGATGCTATTATATTTCAGCATTGTTTTGGTTGGTGGAGGCTGGGCAAAGATTGTTATAATTTAGGCATGTCTGCATGTATGTCACAAGGTATTCATTTGCAAAATTTTCTTTTAATTAGACTTACAGCTTTGCAGCAAAGAGTTTCCTTTTCTCCTTGTTCGGCTTCTGTCTAATTCTCTGACAGCAATAGAAAAATATAATGGGTGTGCACAACAGCACTTCCTGGGCCTAGTCTTTATCCTATTAAACGCAATGATAAAGTTCCTACTGATTTCAATAAGATCTGAATTTAGACATGTGAGTTCAACTGATTCAAAAACCAAAGGAAAGAGCCAAGAGAGGAACCTAAACAATTATAATGTCTACTTGTAATTCTTATTTAAAATTGTTGTCTCGTGATCAGATATTGTAAAGTCATTAAACATGATGTCTAGCTAGCATGAAGTATCAATGGAACTATGACAATTTACATCAATCAAGATTCTGCATACAGGGATCTGTTCTATACAAGTTATCATATTACTTCAATACATATCCATTGGAGCAGAAAAAGAGAGAAAAAGTGTAAGGTTCAGTTAATAGCCTAGAAGATATGGTACTTGTATGGTCAAGTCATTCATAGATTTCATAGACATTTGGGCTGGAAGGGACCCCGGAAGATCATCGAGTCCAGCCCCCTGCCCCAGGGGCAGGAAGTCAGCAGGGATCATAGGATCCCAGCAAGATAAGCATCCAAATGTGTCTTGAAGGCATTCAAAGTGGGTGCTTGAACTGCCTCTGGTGGCAGTCTATTCCAAACCTTGGGGGCTCGGACAGTGAAGAAGTTCTTTCTTATGTCCAGCCTGAATCGGTCACAAAGTTTGTGACCATTCGATCTTGTCATCCCTTGGGGCACTCTGGTGAACAGACATTCCCCCAGATCCTGATGAGCACCCCTGATAAACTTATAGGTGGCCACCAGATCACCCCTGAGCCTGCACTTTTCCAGGCTGAAGAGCCCCATGGCTCTCAGCCTCTCATCATAAGGTCTGTTTTCCTGACCTCTGATCATGCGCGTGGCTCTCCTCTGCACCCTCTCAAGCTTCTCCACATCCTTTTTGAATTGTGGAGCCCAAAACTGGATGCAGTACTCCAGCTGCGGCCTCACCAAGGCCGAGTACAGTGGGAGAATGACATCCCAGGATTTACTTGAGAAGCATCTATGGATGCAAGCCAGCGTTTTGCTCGCTTTACTAGCTGCAGCATCACATTGAAGGCTCATGTTCATCTTGTGGTCAATCATGACCCCCAAGTCCCTTTCATCTGTAGTGCTAACCAGTGTAGCACTGCCAAGCCTATAAGCATGCTGCAGGTTTTTCCTCCCAAGGTGGAGAACCTTGCATTTTTCGGTGTTGAACACCATCAGGTTCTCGTCCGCCCATTTCATGAGCCTGTCAAGATCTGCCTGGATCACCCTCCTGTCCTCAGGTGTGGATGCTTTACCTCAGAGTTTGGTGTCATCAGCAAACTTGGCCAGTCCACTTCTGACATCAATGTCCACATCATTGATGAAGATGTTAAATAGTATAGGCCCTAGGACAGAGCCTTGAGGGACCCCACTGGTGACAGCTCGCACCAAGACGATTGGCTCCCATTGACCACCACCCTCTGGGTCCTACCACGGAGCCAGTTCCCCAGCCAGTGGATCATGGTGAGGTCGAGGCTGCAGTTAGCCAGTTTAGCCAAGAGGTGATCATGGGATACCAGATCAAAGGCTTTTTTAAAGTCAAGATATACAATGTCAATCTCTTCCCCCTTGTCCAGGTGATAAGTCACCTGGTCATAAAAGGAAATGAGATTGGTCAAGCAAGACCTACCCACAACAAACCCATGCTGGGTATCCCTCAGGATATTGCCTTCAGCTAGTCTGTTAAGGATGGCCTCTTTGATAATCTTTTCCAAGACCTTCCCCAGGATAGAGGTCAGGCTGATGGGCCTGTAGTTTGCCAGATCTACTTTCCTCTCTTTCTTGAAGACAGGCATGACATTGGCCCTCTTCCAATCATCAGGCACTTCACCAGAGCACCAAGAGCTCTCAAAGATCCGTGCCAGGGGCTGAGCTATGATGCTCGCCAGCTCCCTGAGTACCCTTGGGTGTAACCCATCAGGGCTGGCTGACTTGAAGGTATCCAGCCTGTCAAGGTGTTCCTTCACGAGGTCAGCTTCAATGGAGGGCAAGGAATCTCCCTCACCTGGGCCTCCCTGACCCATAGTGGGCAGGGCCATCCCATGGGACTGGTGAAAAACTGACACAAAGTACCCATTTAGCAAGTTCACTTTTTCCTGGGCATCAGTTGTCAGTTGCCCCATCTGGTTTAGCAGGGGTCCAATGTTGCCCTTGCTTTTCCTCCGGCTCCCCACATATCTAAAAAAGGACTTTTTATTTTCCTTGATATTTGTAGCTAGCTGGAGTTCCATCACAGCCTTGGCTTTCCTGGTTTGCTCTCTGCAGGTCCGGACCAGAGCAGAGTATTCCTCCTTGGTGGCAGTTCCAGTCCTCCATCCTTTGTAGGTCTTCCTTTTAAGACACAGAAGGTCCACCAGTTCCCTGGAGAGCCAAGGGGGCTGCTGTGCCCTTTTGCTACCTTTCCTCCGAGATGGGATGGACTTTGCTTTCGCATCCAGGATTGCTCCCTTGAGGAGACAAGTTCCTCCTGTTTATTCCCCAGGCTCCTGGCATTTGTGTACAGGTAAGCAAGTGTCCCCTTGGGGGCCCTTGCCCTGCCTACATTTAGTTCCAGGGCTGGGGCTGGCATGGGATCCCTTATGCGCTTTGGCCTGCTGGCTTTGCAAGGGCTGCTCAGTGGGCCAGCAGTGGCAGTAGTTCCCCCATCCCCCAGTGGACTTAGTTTAAAGCCCGGTGGAGCAGGTCAGCCAGCCTGGCTGAGAAGAGCCTCCTCCCCAGTGGAGAGAGATGGAGGCCATCCCTTCCCAGCAGCTCGCTGCCTCTCTCTCCAAAGAGTGGACTGTGGTCATGGAAGCCAAAGCCTTCCCAATGACACCAGCGCCGCAGTCTTTGGTTGACTACCTGGATCCTCCTCTCCCTCCTCAGCCCATAGCCTGAGACTGGGAGGATCGAAGAAAACACCACCTGTGCCCCCAGATGCTTTAGCCCCTCTCCCAAATCCCTGTAGCGCCTCATGACCCGGCTGGGAGCACTCCAAGCCATGTCATTGGTGCCCACATGGATAAGGAGCACAGGGTAGTGGTCAGTGGGCTAGAGGAGCTTTGGGATCTTCTCTGCAATGTCTCGGATGCGGGCTCCTGGGAAGCAGCAAACTTCCTGGGCTAAGAGTTTGGGGCGGCAGATTACCTCCTCAGTCCCCCTCAGGATGGAGTCTCCCATGACAAACACTTTGTGTTTGGTCTTAGAGGGAGCGGGGGAGAGTGTCATCTGTGTTGCCTGCAGGAGCTGGCAACTCAGCAGGTTCTGCTGGGGCTGCAAGAGGTTCATACATGTTGCAAAGCTCCAGCAGGTCAGGGGCCCTCCCACTCACGCTCCTGCGCTAACTCCTGCACTAACTTGCGTGCGGAGCCCAGAGGCACACCTGTTTGTGTGGCCTGTTTGCACGGTCCCTAGGGGGCTAGGCAAAGTAGGAGCCGGGGGCGGGGCATGACCCTCCTCAGCCCACTTAGCCCTCTCCCAGCTGACTAGGTCCCTCCCTCAATGGGCCCTGGCTTACTTGCCGACAGGCTGGGGGCTCATCAGGGGTCCTGGGGTCACTGCTGGGTCCCTGGGCTCACAGGGGTGCAGAGGGCTTACACCCGTGTGTCTTGCACCAGAGCCGGGACTCTAATGAGGCTTATGTCACTGCTGGGCCCTTTTTAAACCGCATGTATGCTCAGAAGGGCTGTCCAGTGCCTTGGTGCTTTTGGGGGGGCTAAGAGGGATCCCTCCCTTCCACCGAGGGAAAGAACAGGTAAGTGACTCCCACCTAACCTGGCACGTGCACCCACAGGGGAGTCATGTGGCTCTTTGGTGGGCTGGGCCAAGTAGGAGCCAGGGGGGCGTGACCCTCATTGGCCCACTTAGCCCGCTCCCAGCTGACTAGGTCCCTCCCTCCATGGACCCCTGCTTACCTGCCAGCAGGCTGGGGCTCGTTGGGGGGTCCTGGAGTCGCTGCTGGGGTCCCTGGGCTCATGGGAGCTCAGTGGGCTTACATCCACGCGTCTTGCACCAGAGCCAGGACTTAGCAGATCAAGCTAACAATTGCCTAGTTTGTGGATTCCCAGAGGGTTGATATACCATGTAGCTTTGCGTCATTTGGACTTGGATGTGTTGTATATATCCAGTGGCAAAAATGTAGACACATATAGGGCACATCCACAAGTGGGAATGTACGTTCCCTGAGGACAACTAGCAGCGGCACATATTTGTGCCGCTGCTAGTTGTCCCCGGGGAGCACCCCTGCATGTGTGCTCTGGCACACAGCAAGTTGCCCAGGGTGAGGGAGGCTGGGACCAGCACCTGGGCTGGCCCCCCAGCAGCTTTACCTGGGATCCTGGGGGCCTGCCATGGCTGCAGCAGTGGCGATCTGGGTTCACAGAGCCTGGACAACCAGAGTGTGGCTCGGCCTGTTCAGACTCCAGTTTTGGGTAGCACATGCTGCCACCATGTGCACCACCCTGCTTTTTTCTGGCCCAGGTTTTTTGACACCCAGATCTTCCAGTATCAAAAAACCCACTGTGCTGCAAATGAACAGCACAGCAAACATCTACATGTGCGGTGCATGCAGTTTGCAGCACTACCGACCCATCTACAGTGCCGCAAATGACACATGCGCGCTTGTGGGGCTGCTCCCACAGGCTTGAAATTGACAGGTGGAAACGTAACCACCTCATTTAGGTCCTTTCAGGGTTAGGCAGCATGAGAGTGGAGAGCGGCAGTGCAGTGGTCTGAAATTCCTTTGTGAATCTATCCCAAAAAGGCCTACATCATTTTTGAAAACAGAATTTAGGGGTGCCCATAGACATGCCGGGAGGCTGCTCTGATGCACTGTAATTACAGCACATCAGAGCAGACTCGATAATCTAGTCTGCTGGAGCATAGTAATCACTGCCATTTTGAAGCATGGGGATGCTGATACATGAGACGCTGTACTCTTTCATTAGAGCAGCTCTCAGAGCCACTCTAATTACAGTTGTCCCCCTCCCCCAGTCCCAGGAGCGTGTGTAAAAGTGCCCTAGATTCCTAGGAACTTCGGAAAATGTTATCTGAAAGGATTTCCCCAACATCACACAACAAAGCAGGACCTGAACTTCAGGGATGCTACTTAACTACCACAGCTAATTACTGCTCAAAGCCTGTTTTAGCAACAGGCGTTCAGACAGATTATTTAACCCTCTTTGCCTCAGAAAAATCTGGCATGTTAAAAAATGGAAGCTATAAAAAAAAAAAAAAATCCCTTCCCCCCATAAAAAGTTCTCCGCAAATGTCAGCTATTCTAAAAAGAACTGCTTTTCCCTGAGCTATGACAGCTTTAGGCATCCTGCTCATCAAACCTGCAGATGTTCAGCTGAACAGGACCATTTATTGCAAAGTCTGCAAAGCTGGACTTCCTTAGTTTTTCAAATATTAGTTTTTACCTTCTAACTTCTGCTAAGTATAAGCGGAGGCAGATGCAGCTTCCCTGTGAAGTGGAAATTCAAAGAAACATTTGTTTCTCAGTGCAATTTTTCCCCAAATAAAACAGAATTGCTTGTCATAGAATCACAGAAAATTATGGTTGGAAGGGACATCAGGAGGTCATTTAGTCCAACCCCCTGCTCAAGGCAGGACCATCCCCAACTAGATCATCCCAGACATGGCTTTGTTGAGCTCGGTCTTAAAAACCTCCAAGGTTTGAGAGTCCATGACTCCTCCGGGTAAACTGTTCCAGTGTTTTACTACCCTCCTAGTGAGAAAATGCCTAATATCTGATATCCTGCTTCTAATTCCTGCTCCTGATATCTATCCTAAACTTCCCTTGCTGCAATTTGAGATCATTGCTCCTTGTTCTGTCATCCACCACCACTGAGCAGTCCAGCTCCATCCTCTTTTCAGCCACCCTTCAGGTAGATGAAGGCTGCTATTAAATCCCCTCGCAGTCTTCTCTTCTCCAGACTAAATAAGCCCAGTGCCCCCTGCCTCTCCCCAGAAGTCATGTGCCCCAGCCCCCTAGCAATTTTTTTTTTGCCCTCCACTGGACTCATTCCGATTTTGTGCACTTTCTGTATTGGGGGTATGGGGGTGGCAAAACTGGACAGAGTACTCCACATGTAGGCTCACCAGTGCTGTATAGAGGGAAATAATCACGTCCCTTGATCTGTTGGCAATACTCCTACAAATACAGTCCCGTATGACGTTAGCCTTCTTGATAACAAGGGCACACTGTTGGTTCATATTCAGCTTATTGTCCTCTGTAATCTTCAAGTTGTTCTCTGCAGAGCTTCTGCCCAGCCAGTCAGCCCCCAGCCTGTACTCATGCATGAGATCGTTCTGTCCTAAGCACAGGACTTTGCACTTGTTCTTTTTGAGTCTCATGAGATTTCTTTTGGTCTAATCCTCCAATTTGCCTAGGTCTTTCTGAATCCGAGCCCTACCCTCCTGTATATCTACTACTCCCCCAGCGTGGTGTCATCTATAAACTTGCTGAAGGTGCACCCCATGCCATCTTCCATGTAATTGATAAGTATATTGAACAAAACTGACCCCAGGAGCAACCCCTGGAGCACTCCACTTGATACCAGTTGCCAACTAGACATTGAGCCATTGATTACACCCTCTGAGCCCGATGATCCAGTCCTGCCATTCAGCCGATACTTCCTTAGCTTGACTGAAAGAATGTTGTGGGAGATGGTACCAAAAGCCTTGCTAAAATCAAGGTGTACCACATCCACTGGTCTCTCCACATCCACAGAGCCAGTCACATCATGGAAGGCAATCAGGTTGGTCAGGCATGACTTGCCCTTGGTGAATCCATGCTGACTGTTCCTGATCACCTTCTTCTTCTCCAGATGCTTAGAAATGGATTCCTTAAGATCTGCTCTAGGATTTTTCCAGGGACTGAGGTGAGGCTTGTACACATACAGCTTTTCTAAATAGTCCGTATCCTGTTATTTTGCCACTGTTGGCTCTTCACCTCCTCCCCAAATTGTGCTGTCCAGTGCAGTAGTCTGGGAATTGACCTTGCCTGTAAAGACTGAGATGAAAAATGCATGAGTAGTTCAGCCTTTTCTGCATCCTCTGTCACTAGGTTGCCTTCCCCCATTCAGGAAGCGACCCACACTTTCTATGATCCTCCTCTTGCTACCAATATACTTGTAGAAACCCTTTCTGTTACTTTCCACATCCCTTGCTAGCTCCAACTCCAACTGCACTTTGGCCTTCCTGAATTCATCCCTGCATGCCCGAACAATACTTTTATACTCCTCCCTAGTTGTTTGTCCATTTCCACTTCTTATAAAGCTTCCTTTTTGTGACTTAGTTTACTGAAGAATTCCCTTTTATCCCAAGCTGTTCTTCTGTCATACTTGCTAGTCTTCCTGCACATCAGGACAGTTTCCTTCCACACTCTCAGTAAGGATTCTTTAAAATACAGCCAGCTCTCTGTCACACGCACACCAGAATGGTGGCACTGATGCGTGAGGCACCAAGATGGGGAGCCCTGCCCTCCTTCCCGTAACCATCACAAGAGGGAGGAACAAACATTGCCAAGCCACTACTTTTGTCATCAGATCGTCACCAACATAGGTGTGGTTGGCTGGTCTGTAACACCAAAAAAGGCCTGAACGCAAAACCCTGAAAGGTAGTAGGCGGAAATCGCCAGTTCACCATTGAACGCATCACCCAAGTGATATAAGGGAGTGCACAGCCGCACCCAATCGAGGTCGTTCATCACCCGCTTCAATTATCACAAGGGACACTAGCCTGATCACCTAGCTTCCACCTCCCGTTCGTGATTAGCAACCGCTGAACGTCGCTTCATTGCCGGCTCCGATATGCTTAGCAGTCTACTTCTCTGTATCCTGTCTCTCTCCTCGATAAGCGCCACGGCAACACTCGCTGCAAGTAAATAAACCTCAATCTACAACTTACTTCCCCGCCTCTGTTGCTGTTCCCCGCCAACCTCCACTGGGTAATGCGAGCTGAACTTGTGTTGACCATCCTGTAGTGGGCTAAACAACCCTTCTGATCCCGCCGTTCCGGTCCCTCGCACTGCGAGCAGACAGCAGCGCGACACTCTCCTGACTCCTTTCCCCGTCAGACTGGCTTCCCATGAGTTCCCCGAGCGAGTAGAAGTCTGCTTTACTGAAGTCCAGCATCCTTACCCTGCTGCTTTCCATCCTTCCTTTCCTCAGGATTGTGAACTCAATCATCTCGTGGTCACTGCTGCCCAAGTTGCCATCTACTAGTCCTTTCCCCACCAATTCTTCCATTTGTGAGCAGCAGGTCAGGAAAAGCAGCCCCTAGTTAACTGCTCTAGTGTTTGCACTTAGAAGTTGTCCCCAACACCCTCCAAAAATTTCCTGGATTGCCAGCAGATGTCAGGGTGATTGAAGTTCCCCATGAAAACCAGGGCCTGTGATCAGGAAACTTCTGCTAGCTGTTTGAAGAAAGTCTCATCTACTACTTCCCCTTGGTCTGGTGATCTATAGCAGACATCAACCACAACATCACCTTGTTGCTCTCTCCTCTGACCCTAACCCAGAGACTTTCAACAGGCCTATCTCCAGTTTCATACTGGAGCCCTGAGCAATCTCTTTTACATAAAGTGCAAGTCCTGCTCCTCTTCTCCCCACCTTTCCATCATGAACAGTTTGTACCTATCCATGATGAAGAAAAGCATGAAGGGTCTAGGAAAGAGAAGTTGGGCTAAAATAAAAAGGAGATAAAATAAAGGGAAGTCACAACTCCTCCTTCAGGTATGGATTGTGGGTAAAGGTGAACTCCAGCTGGGAATGCAAGAAGGATACAAAATCAATGTAGTGCACACACTATGTATTAAAAAATGTTTAAATGATAGGTCTCAAAATGTAAATGTAAATAGTGAATCCTTGTTTCCAGTGGGATCTCACAGGGATTGATTCTTAGCCCCACAATATTTAACAATTTTATCCAAGGCTTGGAAAATAAAACAGACTCATTACTGGTAAATCATCTCTAGAAAGAAAATGAAACCCCATGAGCAAGGACAGGGACTATTCCCTAGTTTTTATAGTGCTTTTTGCTCTCTGCCTGTTGGCTTCATTCAGCCAAGGGTCTGCAGTTATGAAAAAAAAAGGCAGCAGGATCGTCAGGAGCCTGTGTCTACTAAGATTTCATGATTCACACACAGACTGGCACCACTCTGATCTTGGCTGTGATGTCAGCTGAATTTATTCCTCTAACTGTAACCTCTTTCAGATAAGCTGGCCTTTCTGTACCACGGCAGTAGTGGGCCCATGTATGGACAAGGCTGAGCACACCCCACACACCCAAGTCTGAAGCATGTTCCTAACCAGGAAGTTCACCAGTGGGGCTGCTTTAGGCTCATCCCCAATACCTGCTCTAGAGGTTTGGGTCTTTAGTGGGCTGGAGAGTGGTCACTGGAGGTAAGCCTGAAGTGTGTCTGCAGACTCAGTAAGTGTGAGGTGGGTGTGTGTGCTCAGCCTCTGCAGCAATGTAGACAAGACCACAGTCTCCCCAGTGGGGCTGATGTGTGGAGTAGGGCTGATGTATAAATGTGCGTATCTATCCCTTGGTGGAGTTGTCAGAGGTGCTTGGGATTCAGCATACACATTCAAGTGCATGGTTTCCTGTGACCCTATACAGATATGCCCTTGAGGTGTTGGCTCCCCAGTGCATTTGTCTATTCTCCCACTGCTCTCACTCACTGTGCTTTCTCTTTCCCGGAAGAACAGTGCTGACTAGATGAAGAATGAATTCAGGCTGTGCAGTGGCTTGAGTGCTCCCAGGGGGAAAGAGGTCTCTGCCCATAGTTAGATTGATAGATTTTATGGCCACAGGGTGCTGTTATGACTGTTTCACTCAGGGGATGGCAACCTACAGCCTGCAGGCCCGATGCAGCTCATGGAGCCACGGTATCTGGCCTCCAGATGTGGGGGGGTTCAGCTGCAGGTACTTCTTCTGTGCTGCTGCAGGAGTGTCCTAAAACCCACCCATCTTTGACCTGAGGTGTGTTGTTCCAGCCTGCAGGTGGAAAAGATTGCCTACCATGAGTATAACCTGATCTCCTGAATAACAAAGGCCACAGGACTTCCCTGTGTTAAAAGTACAAGATTTAAGTTCAGTGTCTTATTTCAAGTTCACTGCTTGAACTAGAGCATGCATTTTAGAAAAATATTGAAAACTTTAAATTGTCTAGTGATGGAGAATCACAGCACTTGGGGGCAGGGGGGAGGAGGGGAAACAATCAGACACTCTCACAATCAGGGATTTGCACCTTATTTCTCATCTGTATTTGTCTAGCTTCAACTTCTAGCCATTGCTCCTGCTCTATCTTCTGAACTAGAAAATGCTTTGTTATCAGATTGCTGTTTCCCAGATGGTTATGTGAGCAAGTCACCTCTTAACCTTCTCCAAATTGATCTGAAGGGTAAGAGATATCAACTGTTTTCTCACTCAGGGAGGACTCACTGCCATGCCCAAGTACTTTTCAGGGCAGCACTTTATTCTTCAATAAAACCTGAGAAAAGCATCAATCAAAACAGTCCACTGACCACTGTGAGAGACCCCTTCCCTTCAAGTCCCCAGGTTAGAAGCACCTGTAGGAGTCTTTTTCTCTTAATTGTTTTAGGGAGCACCTGGTTAGTTGGGCCCCACACTCATAAAAGGCCAAGCGACTCTGTTACAACATATTTTTCAATCCTGTAATCATTTTCATGACTCTTCTTTAAAACATCTCCAATTTTTCACAATAATTTTTGAAGTGTAGTCACCAGAACTGGGCTAGGCATTCTAACAGTGGTCATACTAGTGCCAGACCAAGCGTGCTATAATCTCTTTAATCCTGTTTACACATCTAAGAATCACATTAGTCTTTTTGCCCCTAGTGTGACACTAAGAACTCCCATTCATCTGATAATTTACCATAACTCCTGAGGCTTTTTCAGAGTAACTGCTTCTCAGGATAAAATCCCCTATCCTGTAAGTATAGCTTATTTTTCTTGTTCTTTATAGATAAACATTCATAATTGGCTGTCTTGAAACTTTATTTGCCTGCATTCATTTTACTAAATTATCCTGATTGCCCTGTGCCAGTGACCTGTCCTCTTCATTATTTTCCATTCCCTTAATTTTGGGAAATTACCCGCAAACTTTATTAGTAATGGATTTTTTTCATGTTGCTGGTAAAATGTTAATGGTGCAGAACTGTGGAACCCTATTAGAAGCACAGCTTACAACGAAACCCTGATTGCCATTACATTTTGAGACCTGTCATTTAAGTGGTTTTATTTCTTTTAATGTGTGCCATGTTAATTTTGAATCCTTCATTAATTAAGTTGACAAACTGTCGAGTCAAATGCTTGCTGAAATCTTACATCAAAACTATTATTTATTTTTCAGACTTGCAATTTCCTCAAGTAAGGTTACCAACTTTGGTTTAACAGGACGTATTTGGGGGAAATCCAAGCTGTCATTAATGATGTTAGCTTCCCTTAATTCTTGAACCTCATAACAGTTGTTTGATTATTCTCCCTTATTATTATGAGGTTTACAGGTACCTGGGTCATCCCTTTTACCCTTTTTAAAAATTGACAAAATATTAGCTTTCATTCCTATAAAACTTCCACAGTAGCTTAAGACTTAATAAAAATGAACATTAAGGAGTCAGAGACCTCTCTGCTATGGTATTTTGTAGGTCTGTGCAAGGCTCCAGACAGCTTCAGATCCAGAAAAGCTTTCCGACTTCAGGGTCGAAAGCAGGATGTTTGGCTTCCCGAAGCGCTTTGGAGTGGCCTCGGAGATCCGACATAGGGTATAATGGCAAAACAATAAAATATCTATAACTTTGTTGTTTTTTTGTCCAATTTGGATGACATTTTCAGGGGTGGTAGACTCTGCAGAGAACGTGAATCTTGCCAAGTTTCAAGAAGATCAATGCAGGGATTTGGGGGAGAACTGTACCCCAAATTCTTGAAAGCAAAACTCCTGTCACGTCTATGTGTTACAACACAGGAGGGTCAAAACTGCAGGGGTGGTAGCTCTTACTGAGGCCACAAAGCCTGCCAAGTGTCAAGAAAATCGGTGCAGGGGTTTGGGGAAAACTGCCCCTCAAGCTGCGGACAAGCAAATCTGGTGCATGGGTGCTGTGGGACTGACTGTGTGTGTCCTGGGGCGGGAGGCGAGACAGGGCTGCAGGCCCGGCCGCTGAGCTGCTGTGTTCCCAGTTACGGATCAATCAGTCATGATTCACTCAGGGACCAGGGAGTCGGGGACCAGCTCAATACACAGGACCTGGCTACTACATAATGATGTAAGGAGCATCAATTAGCACCTACAAACCAGGCTAAGGAGAGGAAAGACTCAATACAGAAAGTCAACTGACCCAGGACAGACACGGTCTTGGCACGAGTTTGCCTGTCAGCAGCTAGGGGTGCAGGGCCCCAGACCCTCCCTCCCCACACTGATCTCCTCCACAGCTGGCAGGCGTCACGGCAGGGGCCACCATCCCTGCAGCTGTCACCCCGCTGCGCCTTAACACACATAGTGTCACCCATGGGACGAGTTTTGCTCATCTGCAGCTTGAGGGGCAGTTCCCCCCAAACCCTTACACCGATCTCCTTGAAACTTGGCAGGCTTTGTGGTCTCAGTAAAAGCTACCAGCCCTGCAGTTTTCACCCCCCTGTGTTGTAACACACAGCTGTGACATGAGTTTGGTGGTCATGAATTTGGGGTACAGTTCCCCCCAAACCCCTACACTGATCTTCTTGAAACTTTGCAGGTTTCCTGCTCTCAGCATCCCTGCAAGTTTTATCTAAATGGGACAAAAAACAAGAAAGGCATAGATATTTCATCGATTCCCCATTATACCTACGGCCGGATCTCTGCCGGATCGAGGCAGAAACCCGGTCCGGAGCTCCAGGTCGGATCGTGGCCATCCGAAGCGGCCGGCTCCGAAGCCGGATCAGATAGCTGCCGACTTGCTCAGGCCTAGTAATTTGGAATTTTTGGATTCCAGTTTTGTAGTAACTATATCCATCTTTAGCAGCTGCTGTTTGACAACAGCTTTAATTATGATGGCATGGAAATAATTTTATCATCATAAAAGTATATGAATACATCATCTGTTTTTCCTTGAAACATGAACCAGATACATTTTAACACTGCATTTTCAGCATTATTATTAAAAATTACCATTTTTATCTGGTGATATCTTTTTGCTTCCTTTATCAATTTTCAACATTTTTTAGCTTCTGATTCATATTCATTACTGTCAACATCCTCATTTCTCCATTGCTTTATGTATATTTTTATAGCTGCCATAATTTCTCCTTAAGCTAAAAAGTTTTTTAATCAGCAAAAGCATCTATTTAGATTGTGGAATGACATCTTTTGGGACACCTAGTAAATTTTTTTTTTTACACAGTCCACAATTCAAGGCTTTCTGATCAATTTTTTTCTCCACACTTGAAACTGGTTTTCATGAGGACAGCTTCACAGTTCTTGCAATGCCTTGTCTTCAACCTAGCTTATCAAGTCCATCAGCTAGTTGTGTGCATGGTGGGTCACAACCTGCCACCCTTCAAACCACATCAAGAGCTCCATGAATTGGGTGACATTGTCAGCTACAATGTCACTTGATTTTGAACGTCAACTTTCCCTAAAAGATTGTGACTGTGTGCTTGGTGTGATTTCCAGCTCCTTATTTACAATCTGTTGGTAGTGCTATATATGCTTGACATGGTAATGGACCACGCTGAATCACAAATTCCACCGTATGAGCACAGACTCTGGTGGCAGCAACACAATGCCACGTGAGTCCCTAATTTGACTGGTGATGGACTCCATATACCAGACCTTATGACCCAGACAGTGTTTGAAGGCTTTCTTGAAAGAAGACACCAGGTTATCCACCACAAGGAACTGGGTGCACCAGACGTTACTTACTAGGGACAGAATATGCACATTGCAGGTGACATGAACAGCGCTGGGCAGCATTCCTTGCAGCACATTGAAGAAACCCTTGCACGTGTACATGGCATTGTCAGACAGGAAGTTTGAGATTTTGGTGAAGTCTATGCCATAGCTTGGGACCTACCAAATTCACAGCAGGATTGGGCTGCACAGAGGCTCCTTTAATCTTGCAGGTTCCCCTGTGCGGCCCCCACTGTTGATTGGCAGAGGAGCCTTGGTGTTTGCTCCTGATGGGCAGGGAGGCAAAAACTGCAGTTTTAAATATAGTGCCATTTTTTGCTGCTCACTGCTGATTGGCCAAGCTATACTGTCTGTTGCTGAATAGCAGGGAGGCAAAAATGGCATCATATTTAAAAACACTGTTTTTGCCTCCCCACTGATCAGGAGTCAGCAGCCAACAAGAGGGTGGAGGGGGTGCACGGGGGATCCTGCAAAATCAGCAGGAATGGGGTGCGTGGCAGATCCTCTGATTTTGCAGGTTCCCCTATGTGCCCCTCTCCCCCCCACTGCTCACTCCTGTTTTTTGCCTCTCTGCCCATCAGGGGTAAGTGGTGAGCAGTGGGGCCCCTCCACCAATCAGCAATGGGGGGCACACATGGGAACCTTTAAGATTAAAGGAGCCACTGTGAAGCCCACTCCCACTGTGAATTTGGTACATCCCTAGCCGTAGCTGACAATTACCTTCATGGTGGCTTGGGACATGGTAAAAAAATTGAGAGCTGTGGGGTGGACTGGCTCAGTTTGAAACACAAGAGGGTCTCAGTCTGTCCAGCCTCCTGGTACAAATAAAATGTGCGCACACAGTTATTTTGAGGGTCAGCAGCTTCATCAGACACAATGAAGAAGGAATGATACTCTGCCAAGGCAGCCTTTGTGGACTTTACATGCAAAGCAAATTGCCGGGAGTCTTTGGTGAAGCTTGTTGGCACATGGAAAACTGCCAGCATTGGGCACGTTTTGGTTCAGGTAGCCCCTTAACTTTGGGTGATCAAGTTTCTCCAGTGGGATGTTTGCCACTGCAAAAGCCTCCATGGGGTAAAATGCTGCCTCTTGCCTTGCCAAGCTGCTTTCTGTGGTCCTTTTAAGGAGGGAGGACACAGTCGCTTGATTCTTGCTTTGACCTTCAGCTTCTGCAGCAGTCTTCCACTTCACAGTTGCCTTTTGGATTCCAAATGCTGATCTGTGCTGGTTTTCCTGGATAAATGCAGAGTTACATTGCAGGAGGTACAGAAGAGTCTGCCTCCATCTGGGTGCAAGGTCCCTGTATGATACTATCTTATATGGGGTGACAGTCCCAGTGTGAGTCAAAGGGGGCAAGAGTGCTTAAAAGCCCCCTGGGCTCACCAAAGGCATTCAGGAACATCTGAAAGCCAAAAAGGAGGTGTACATCCAGTGGAAGGTGGTGGGGCAGGCTATCACCAAAGAGGAGTATGCCTCCATAGCAAGCGTATGTAGGGAGGCTGTTAGGAAGGCTAAGGCAGAGATGGAACTAGGGCTAGCAACAAGGATCAAGGACAACGAAAAGTCCTTTCTGAGCAGGAACAGGTCTTCTCCCCCACCAGGATACAGGATGGACTCAGGAGTAACTCCACCAGGCCTAGGGTCAGGAAGGACCGAGTTAGAGAACTTCTGGAGGGGCTGGACGTGTTCAAGTCAGCAGATCCAGATGCTCTCCACCCCAGGGTGCTGAGGGAATTGGCAGGAGTCATTGCCAGACGCCTAGCATGGCTTTAGGAGTGCTCATGGTGCTCTGGCCAGGTGCCAGAAGACTGGAAGAAGGCCAACGTGGTTCCTATTTTCAAAAAAGGGAGGAGGGAGGACCCGGGCAACTATAGGCCTGCTTGTCTTACTTCGGTCCTGGGGAAGCTCTTTGAGAAAATTATCCAGGAGCACATCTGCGAGGGACAAGCAGGGGGGATGATGCTCAAGGGCAACCAGCATGGGTTCATTAGGGGCAGGTCCTGTCAGACCAACCTGATTGCCTTCTATGATCGGGTCACAAAATCATTGGACACAGGTGTTGCAGTGGATGTAGTCTTTCTGGACTTCTGGAAGGCCTTTGACACTGTCTCTGACCCCATTCTCATTAAAAAAAACTAGGTGATTGTGGCATCGATGCCAACACAGTCCAATGGGTCGCAAATTGGCTAGGGGGCCACACCTAGAGGGTGGTGGTGGATGGGTCATATTCGACCTGGAGGGAGGTGGGCAGCGGAGTCCCCCAGGGCTCGGTCCTCAGGCCTGCACTGTTCAATTTCTTTATCAGGGACTTGGACAAGGGGGTGAAAAGCACCCTGTTCAAATTCACTGACAACACCAAGGTTTGGGGTGAGGTGTGCACGCTAGAAGGGAGGGACAGGTTACAACTGGACTGGGACAGGTTACAGGGGTGGGCAAATATGAATAAGATGGGATTCAGTACTGACAAGTGCAGGGTGCTGCACTTGGGCAGAAAGAACCAGCAGCATACCTATAGGCTGGTGAACTCCCTTCTTGAAAGCACAGTGAAAGGGATCTTGGAGTCATTATCAATTCCAAAATGAACAGGGCCACCAATGTGAGGACACAGTCAGCAAGGCTAACCGCACCCTGTCATGCATCCATAGATTCATCTCAAGCAGGTCCAAGGAGGTGATCCTCCCCCTCTATGCGACACTGGTCAGGCTGCAGCTGGAGTACTGCATCCAGTTCTTGGCACCGCACTTCAGAAGGGATGTGCACAGCATTGAGAGGGTCCAGAGGAGGGCCACTCGCATGATCAGCAGGCAGCAGGGCAGGCCCTATGAGGGGAGGCTACAGGATCTGAACCTGTTCAGCCTTCACAAGGGAAGGCTGAGAGGGGATCTAGTGGCTGTCTATAAACTTACCACGGTGGACCAGAGGGGATTGGGTGAGACCCTGTTCCCCCGAGCACCTCCTGGAGTAACAAGGAACAATGGCCACAAGTTAACTGAGATTCAGGCTAGATATCAGGAGGTGCTACTTCACAATCAGGGCGGCCAGGATCTGAAACCAGCTTCCAAGAAAAATGGTGCTGGCTCCTACCTTAGGGGTCTTTAAAAGAAGGCTTGATAACTACCTAGCTGGGGTCATTTGAGCTTAAACTTAGTAGGGGTCATAAAAGCCCTGTTTTCATTCCTGCCCAGGGCAGGGAGTCGGACTAGATGATCTGCTCAGGTCCCCTCTGACCCTACTTCTATGAAACTACGGTCTAGCTCTGAAAAGTATTTGGCCATCTTAGAGGATTTGTTTTCAGTGGACACGCTGAAGAATCCTCCTCAGGCTGTAGCATGCCTGTGGGAGCTTTAAAGCCTCAGGGACTCAGCCTCCAATTTGCTCCTTACCACCCCCCACGTTTCAGGACACAAACGTTCCCCCCTTCATCCCTGTTCTGTTCTTGCAGCTTTTCTTTTTGTTTTTTTCCCCACTCAGCAATCTCGTGGGGCCCATACTTTTTTGTGGAGCCTACAATTTTTCACAGAGACCACCTGAAATCACAGTTTCCACAAAAATCACAAAATCACAATTTCGATAGGTCCCTACTTATAAGATCAGTCACTTGCAACACACATTCCTTAGCCTGGATGATTCTGAGCCACAACCAAGAACAGAAAATTCTGTTACAAAGTATATTAAAGGAATCAGTTAACCTCAAAACCTTTGTTTGATTAAGTATCCAAACAGATGATGATCTATATTTTATCTGAACTATTCGTGCTTCTGAGGTTTGCAAAACTGGGGTGAAAATCTCATCGCCCTTTGGCTTCCTACTGAGCAGAGAAATTGCATGTTTGATTATATAAAGACTTCAATCAGCTAATTATATAAACTGCAGGTTGGCAGTGCATTTTGTGAAGGTGGAAAAGATGTAATTTGAAAAAGCAATAAACAAAAAAATTAAGATTAATTTTGATTTCTTTACAATGAATTCTAACAAAACACAATTATTCCATTTCATATCATGTGCAAGAAGACAAACGCAGTTCTGTAACCTTCAGAGCAGGGATTAAGTATGTGTTAAGATTCATGATAAACAGAGCTTTCGTCTGCTTTTCATTTATTTTAAAGTGATACAACATAGCAGGGTGAGCAACAGTACAAAGACATTTTTGACAAATTCTTTCTGCGGCTTCTAAGAGCACATTACTATACCAGGTATTTAAACATTAGGTGTGGATGCTTTTAGAGAATTCCAGAAATTCTGAGGGTCCCTTTCTTCAACAAACAAATTCTGTTTGCAAATTACATCAAAATACAATACCAAATGTACAAACACAGTATTCACTTTTTCATACCTTGTAGATATCATGCTGTAAAAACAATGCAAGCAAAAATTTTCCAGTTGTGTTACAAATTTTCTCAAGACTGAAATGAATACTGTCAACACAGACACATTACAACAATTATAATGCAAAAAATCTCGTTTTGATAGCAACAGAGCCAAACTCTCAAGCCCCTCTATAAATGTTTGCTCATGTTAGGTAAAATCCACTCTTGCATAAAAGCCTAGCACAAGATTTTATGGGCGTAAATGAAACTAAAGTGGTGCTTTTCCCAGCTCTCTGAGTGGTGTTGAATTTCACTTTTAAGAACAATTTTCTTCAGGCAATAAAACAAAACACACAGTTTATATAGTTTCTTTCTCACTTTCTCCTTATAAAACAAATCATATGAATAAAGGAAACTTTTGGAAAAGGAGAATTGCCCTTGGCAAGTGGCAAAAGAATAAATTTATGTTCTGTTCTTTTACAATGGAAAGCAAATTATATTCCTGGTTTTACAATAACAGCAGGCTTCAATGGAAACATTATCACTGACTTCAGTTGAAATGGAAGCAACTGCCTGGCATGCCATTAGGAAAGGCAATCTTTTCTGGCTGCAGGCTTTTATTTTTTTTGTGAAAATGTTTTGTGTTCCAAGCCAAATCAGCTTCAAATCTGTGAGTCGGTCAAGAACCATAAGTGGCCCTACAACCAGCAAACATCCTCCACCTCACCTGCAGCTTAAGATGTGTCCAAATCCTTTGGCAGGCATCCTACATGCATGCCCAGAGGCATGGGGTTTGGATGCCCCTGAGTTTTGCTTGCCCTCAGCCATATGGTTACAGGCGACTGGTAGGGAGGTCACGGTAGGGGGGGACATCCCCCCCTCACCCCAGGCCATTCCCCACCACTGCTGGTGGATTCTGCAGGTGCTCGCCAGCGCGTCCCCGCCGCCAATGCCACTGGTGACTTCTGCAGGTGCTCACCAGCCCCATCCCCACTGCTGGCTTCTGCGGGTGCCCTCCCAGACTCAGGAGGCACCAGTTGCCCACAGCCACAGGATTAAGCTAGGGAAGAGTCTCCTATTTCCATTACGTAAAACTACATTACCTCTTCAGGTACTACTCTGTATCAGGAAAATGGTTATCCCTGGGTGCAACACTGCCTTGGTGGCCACAGTGCCTCCAAGGGAACCTAATATAGCCTATCTGAATAAAATAACCCACTCTGGGTCAGAGGCAGACAGGAGGGTGGGTGCTAGGACCCACTCACTGCTGGTGATTGTCCCTGCGGCAGCAGGGTGAGAGCACCCACAACTAGTGCTCATCCCCATGGCAGCATATGGAGGTTGTCTGCATCCAAAGTCCCACATCCACAGGCTTGATCCAATAGATTCCTGGGCCATAGGTTGCTGACCTCTCAACTTAAATATTTTAATGTCCTTTTCTCCAAGTTCAGATAGATTTGAAGTGCTGATGAACTAGCAATGGGTTGAGATGGGGCACTGGTCTTGTGATTTCAAGCACCTTCAGCAAAATAAACCTCTGGAACTTTTAAGGCCTCAACCACAACTAGGGATCAAATTACAGGGGGATTCAAAGGGGCTAAGCACCCCCTTAAGAGATGAGAGCTCCCGGCAGCTGGGCAGAAACTGCTGTTTAGCACGGGTGAAAAGCAGCCTTTCCCCCTCGTTGCTGCTGGGCACTTTTTACTGCAGCAGCCTGAAGCCCGCACCCGGGCTGCCCTGTGACTTCTCGCTGCCACTGCTTCCAACCCCCCAACCAAGAGTCAAAGTGTAATTCGAACCCTGACCACAACATGGAGGATTGAGGATTCACCACTACTACTATTGATCCTGAGGAGTACTGTCCAATGACTCTTCCCAAATGCCTGCCTTTATGGGTGAACAGTATCAGCAGTTCTCAGGTTCAAGCATAGATGGGCATGAGGCCCTGTACAAATGCACCCTCTTCCCCTACCCACAGGTGGAGAGACCAATGCAAGACATACTGGACACAGACAAGTTTATTCTGTTTACCTCTTGGATAAAGAAATCCAGTAAAAAGAATATATTTCGATTTTCAAAAAAACCTCACCTTCTGGTAAGGTGCCTCACTAAAGGCTCTTAAGGAAACTGAGCCATTGTGCGATTAGAGGGAAGATGCTTTTACAGATCAAAAACTGTTTAAAAGATATGAAACAAAGGTTAGAACTAAATGATCATGTTTTACAATGAAAGAGGAAAAACAGTGAGGTCCTTCAAGGATATGTTCTGGGACGCAGGGTGATCAACAGTATGTTCTATTTACATGAGTGTCGATGAGTACACAAGTTGCTCAACTATAATACCAGTTCAAATTGCTTCCTGTTTCTTGCATTATAACAAGCTTTGCTTATCTGTGTATCAGTACATACCTCTTATTGCATTGCATGTTTTAGCCCCACTGTCTACTTCCTAATAAGATACTCCAGTTAACTGCAGATAAATGGTGAAAGGGAAACATCTGTCATAGTGATGCTGAAGCCTTGCAAATGACAGGAGCTAGTAAGTTTTACATCTACCATCAGAAGCCCTGAACATGGAGCTGATCTGCTTCTGGACTGCAGTCTCCCCTAAAATATAAACCACTGATGGAAAACATTTGTGTGGCATTAAAGAAGTCCATCTTGAATTCTGCAGGCCATCCTGGTTGCCTTGTCTCCAAAAAAGAAAGGATAAAGTAGAACTGCAAAAACAGGAAAAATATAAACAAAAGCAACAAAGGTGATTGCGGGGCAAGGAACGACTTCCACAGGTAGAGACTGAGTAGATGAAGACCTTTTATCTGGGAAAACAGATGGCAGCAGGGTAAATTTACACCTTACAGGCTAAACAAAATGCACATCCATCCATCCACACGTGCACAAGCTTTTGAAGGCTTCATCACAGGCTCTGATAGATAATATGACCACATGGGAGAGGTCTGTAAAATCACAGATGATGGGGACTAGTGGATGCTTGAAAGCCTGTCCCGCCCTGTAAATTCTCCAACCAACCATCTCAGGCAACACCTAGGGAGCAGGTTTAAATCTGACTGAAGGAGGCGCTTTTTTTCACTGGTGGAACTCATTGCCACAGGAGACCTGGGACATGACCAGTTTGGAGATGGGGGCCACTGGGAACAGTGCTGAAGGCTGCGACTCCCCAGTGCAGGCTGAAAGGGCAAGGGGTGGTCACTACACAAGCCTGGCAAGGGGCAAGACAGGGGCTGAACACACCCAGGGCTCATGCTCTTTGCTGCGGTCCCACCCCCAGCCAGGAGCTGCGGACACTGCCTCCTCTGTCCTCCTGCAAGCTCCCTCCTACGCAAGCACTCCGCCTCCCTCTACCAGGCCCCGCGCCGCTTGCTTGCCCCAGTCTCCTCCCTCCCTGCCATGCGCTTATGCGTCTCCGCTTCCCTCGCCGGAAGCACCTCCCTTTCTAGCTTCGACGGTGCTATTGCGCCTGCGCCGAGCGCTGCCCTTTCCTTTCCCCAGCCCGTCTCGTTCTCCCGAAGATTCGCGAAGGTTCCGGAAGGCCCTGCTCGGCTGTTTCCGGCCTGGCACCTCCTTCCTCCCTCCCTCCTTGCCTTCCTTCCTGCCGCCGGCGCCGGCTTTACCTCGCGTGGTGCGCCATGGCCCTGCTTTGCTACAACCGTGGCTGTGGGCAGCGCTTCGACCCCGGCACCAACACGGAGGGTGAGAGGGGGCCACGAAGCGCGGGAAGGGAAGGGAAGCGGGTGTGGTTGCCCGGGCAACCGCGCTCCTTCCCCCTCCTCCCCGCCCCGGTTCTATTCCAAGTGGGGGGGAGGGTGTCTCGTTGCCTGGGCAACCGCGTTCCGCTTCTCCCCTCCCCCTCCTGGTCGTGTTCCGAGATGCTTGGGGGTCTGGTTGCTCGGGCAACAGCACTCTTTCCCCCCCACTTTATATCCCAGGTGTGGGGGGGGTCGTTGCCCGGGCAGCCGCGCTCCGCTGTCCCTTCCCTACCCCCGGCCCCTATGTTCTATCCCTGGACTGGGGAGGGGTGGGCTCGTTGTCCGGGCTACCGCTGTACTCCCCCCCCCACCCCGCCCGCACCGTTCTATGCCTGGACATTGCCGGGGGGGAGGGGCTTGTTGCCTGGGCAACCCTGCCGCCCCATACACTCCTGGTCCTGCTTGGGGGGAGGGAGGGGGTCTTGTTGCCTGGGCAACTGGCTTGCTTCTCATCCTACCCCCCTTTCCTGGTCATATTTCTGGTGGATGTCGGGAGTGGGCTGTGGTCTCCGGCTAGGTGTGGGCACTGTCCAAGGGGTGAGACTGGCAATTTCCTGGTCCCTATAGGAGACTCTAGTGTCCCCTTCCCTTCAGTTTTGCAGCACTGGGGCACTGGGATCCTCTCAGGGGTGCTACATCCTGTTAGCAGCCCGAGGTGATTCGCAGGGTCCATGTCCAATAGAAATTTGAGGTCTAATGTCTTTGAGTTCTTTAGCAAGAAGACTGCTCCTTATTTATTTCTGTAGGCTCAAAAGAGTGAAAACTAAGAGCTGGCACTTTGTGGGGCACTGCAGGGTCAAGGAGGCTCTGCGCGGGTCTGAAAACATTGGGGACCACTGTGTTTTACTGAGGCATTGGCATCCTGGCAGCAGCCCATGGAAGAGGTGGAGCTGCCGTCAGTGCAGGTGTTAGAATGGAAGGCCTAGATCAGCTTTTCTCAACTCGTGGGTCGCAAGAATATATGAAAGGATCATGAACAAACTTCTCCTTCTTTAAAGGAGAAAAATGGGGGAAACCCTGTATTTTCCCATACAGGCTGGCAGATTTCCAGCTTGCAAGGGGCTACTTGTGTGCCCGTGCGCCGGCCCCCCCCCCCCCACACACACACACTGAGGGCCTGGGAGCAGCATGTTGGGAGTGAGGGGTGCTGGGTTGGGACTGGTGTCCTGGTACAAAAAAAGGTTGAGAACTGCTAACCTACATCAGTGGTTCTCAACCTCCTTAAATTCACAGTATCCCTTTGGAAACTGCCAGCGCTTAGTTTTCACTCATTTTTTGATTAGAGGAAACAGAAGAATTCTTCTGTTGCAGAGGACTCAGAAAGAACACAACAGCTTAGACTGTATTTAACACCATGGATTCCCATTTGAAATCTCTGGTTTTATTTTGTGAAACATGATTGCATGCCTAACAGTGCTGACATTGTGTGAAAGGATCTCAAAGCACCCACTGACTTAGGGTAAGCCTTTTGGATGGCGTTTGCTTAGTTTAACCAAAAAAAAAAAAAAAATCATTGACCACTACAGTGAACACTGGGAATAGAGTATTGGGGCATATGTTGAATGATGTAAACTTTGTTAGCAGATCAAGCACCAAAGTCCCTACATAGACATATATATTGCATATAGGTGTTAGCAGTATTGCCAGATAATGTTTCACATTGGCCATGTGTAAATTTGTTACAGATCACTAAATCCTTTTTAATGGGACTACAGAAGATCAAGTTAATAATTTTTTGAAAACTGCAGCACTTTTTTCCACATGTTCTGGATACGGTATTGTGTGTTTATCTATGTGACATGCATGGACTGTTTAGCATGCTGTTGCTTTTGCTTCTATGACGCATCAGAAGCTGTAAAAATATAATCTAAATTGTTGTAACCAGTATTGGCCTGGGCTATTTTGAAAAGTCTTTTGTTGACTTGTCATGCTTAAGGGTCACCGTAGAAAGCAAGTAGCTAATAGAACTTGTTTACGGTTTAAAAAACACAATAGTGCACTAGGTTGTATTAAGAGTGTCACTTGCAAGTCAGTGGAAGTGATTTTTCCACTCTGGCACTGGTGAGACTTGACTTGTGTGCAGTTTTGGGCACTGCACTTCAAGAAACAGAGAGAAATTTTAAAAGAATCCAGTAGAGAGCAACAAAAATTATTAGCAGTCTGGGAAATATGATTTATGAGAAATAATTGGAAGAACTGAGATGTAGTGGAGAGAAGGGGGTGTTTGGTAACAGTCTTTTGCTATTTAAAGCATGGCTGTTAAGAGGATGGTCAACTAGTCTCTTTAGAGACAGGGCAAGAAGTAACAATCTTAAATTGCAGCAGGGGACACTTAAGCTGGATATTAGGAAGAACATTTTCTTACTATGACAGCGGTTAAGCATCGGAATAGATTATTTGGAAAAGGTGTGGCACCTCCACCCTTGCCAGTCTAACAGGAGGTTAGATGCTCACTTGTTTGACATGACTTAATGAAGAGAGTTTGTCTCTACTCCCAACTCCCTCCTCAAAGCTTAACTCCTACTTTGAGGAGGGAGTTGGGAGTAGAGACAAACTCTCACGGTCCCTTCCAGCCCTATTTTTTTTTTGTGACTGTATGTATATGAAAGAGGGTCAGATGGACAGAAGCTGACAGAAGGTGGTGACAGCCTCAGTAAGCACCAGGAATGTGTTGTCCCTTCCTTTTGCTGATGGCACTCAGGATTAGAAAAGGATTTTGAAACTGAGAAAAGAAATTCTTTCCTGACTTCTCCTGTGTTCTAGGTTTGTTGAGCTTCCTCTGTTGGAAATGTTATGTTGCCACCTCTGGCTCCAAAGCATATGCTTTAAGCTTCCCTAGAACTCTCTGGTTTATAGGAGGGGTGCACCAGTAGAGATTTTCTTGGCTGATACCAATAGCTGATTATTAACCAGCCATATCAGCCAATACTGATCCAGTAACTGACTTACAGGAATGCAGTCGGGTAGGGTGGAGCTTCCTGCAGGTAAGTCTATGTAGAGGGAGCATGACAGGGGGAAGGCACATAAGGGGGAAAGATTGAGGCCATCATGGTGAGGGAGGGAGTGGGGCTGGGGGCATTGCCTAGTCAGGTCAGTGAATGGGACCTGGGGCAGGGAGCGGACAGAACCACCGGCGGCTTGTCCAGGGGATCAGTGTCCTGGTATTTAAATATGGTAGCTGGGATGCTTGAGCTAAAGTTTGTCAAATGAGCTTTAGTTCAAGTACCGCTGCTACCATTTTTAAGCCCAGGGATGCTCTTAATTGGAGCCAAGCCAAGTGGGGTGAGGGGAGATGCGGGTCACTTGCTGTGTGCAAGGGGTCTCTGCCCTGCTGTTTTTGCCCCAGGGGCCCTGTGTCAGCTACACACCCTCTGCCTACCCAGTGGTGGGAGGGTCTCATTCACTGCCCTGGCTGAGCAGTGCTCCAAGCCCCTGCCCCACTCCCTCTGTCACTGTGAGGGCCTCAGTCTGGCCTCCCACAAGCCCCTGCCTGTCTGCAGACTTACCTGCAGGGTGTTGGTCTCCGGACTGCCGGGCTGCATTCCTGGCCACTTGCAAGAGTGCAGTGTGGCTTCCAGGGGCCCTGGCCAGAAGGCATATTATATTTATCAGTGAACATTTTTGGTTACACCAGCCAAGAAAAGCCAATAGCCAATAATGTTAATTTTCCTTTTATCAGTGTTGATCCGATATTCAACCAATATATTGGTGCACCTCTAGAATCTAGTAACCATTTTGAGCCCTAGTGTATCCAAGGCTTTTCTAGAGATTAGGTCCTCTATGTCATAAACCTTCACAGGAGGTTTATCCTTGGGGTAGGCACCCCATTTCCAGAGCTTATTGGGTTTACAGCTAAACCCAGAGGCCATCATGTCCTCTGAAAGGTCACGTGCAGATGTTGCATAAAATTGTAGCCCTAGTTGAGAATCACTGCCATAGAGTGTTTAGGGTCCTTCTTTTGTAGCTGGTGGCTGTCTGAATAATGGAATATCTCTCTGCTTCAAGTCAGTTTTATTTAATCTAGGTTGGTCCCACAGTTGAACTGGATCTCTTTGCTATAAAATTGTGCCTTTCTGTTTCCCTGACTTTATATTGATAGCTTCCTTTATCTGCAAAAGCCCGAACCTGTTTTTTCTGTGAGTTCTGTATAGATTTCTTTTGTTACCCTTTTTTCCTACACATTTCAGACAAATGGAGTTGTACTAGCTTTTAAGCCCCAGCATCTTCTGGCACACCTCTTCAGGGTGTTTCCACTTGAATGGAAGTATTTTATGACCATCCATCATTTCCAATATTGATGATGTGAGAAATTCTCATTGCTGTTTGCTATACAGGTGTTCTATCATACGTTGACATTGTTATATGACAGATCTTAAGTTTTTTACACACACCCTTCCCCCAATCAGTAAAGAAAAAGGAATTTATGTGCCTCTTATTAAAAACTGAATCCTCTGTATTTTCTGTGCTCTCTAAACTCTTAACTTTAATGACCACATTTTCACTTGAGTACATAAGCAAGGCATAATGTAATCCCTCAATATATAAAAAAAGATACAAGAATAGGGGTGTGAGTTTATCTCGGTGCATAGCATTGGTGAGACAGATGCTCTTGTTTGGTTCAGACTTAAAGAGTTCACTTTCTTTTAGTTTATTGAAAAAGAAGAGTGACCTGATTATAACGCGTGCCTGAGGTTTTGGATTCTAAAGAACTTTTTTATCAAGTTGAAGACCTGACAAGGGCCAGTGGCTAAAGGTTGAAGCCAGAGAAGTTTGGGTACCCATTTCAGACTGAATAGAATTATCCATTGGAGCAGGAACCAGTGGAAGTAATGAATCCTTCATGGTCTCTGTATTCTCCCTCTTCTGTGGTATTCAGATCAAGACAGGGTGCCTTTCTGGAAAACATGCCATAATCAAATGCAAACTTTTTTGGGCTTAGTGCGAAAGTAATTGGACAAAATGGAATGGCTTTTGGGTTGTCAATCAGATAGGTATGAGAGGGACTAGAAATAACAAACTTTGTTAAACCTTCTGATTTAAGGATCATCACTATGTAGATCACGAGAATAATGTTTTCATCATGACTCACTGTTACCTTCATACTCATTATGATATATTTACATATTGTAGGCAAATAGCAGCCCCTATTTTTGGCTTAATGCTTGAGTATCATAGCTTGGCTAATGCAAAATAGCCACCTCTTAATGTTATTGCTTTAGCTCTCCCCACGCCTCTTTTCTGTTGTCATGTTCTCCCTGCAGTGTAGGATTCACTAGCATGAAGTACCTGAAGTTAAAGGCGGGTTTGGTGTAGGCTCACAGGTCTGTAATCCCCAAGGGCCTGATTATAGGGTTGATGTCTTAGAGTAAATTCTTTGAGTTGAGTCATGACCTCTGTTTTCATTTGGACTTCATGCATTGTGTCCCTATATTACAGTATGATTTTTATAGGGCAAATGTTTGTGCTAATGTTTCACAAATGCTTTAGAAGACAGGCCTGTGCCCAAAAGGCTAGGAACAGATGTTGTATTTGTCCGAGGGCAAGTTGTGCCTCTGTCTGTCCTGGAATTGAAAAATCCTGGGATTGATGCATGCACAGCACCCTTCTAATCGGGGTTTAAAGGATGGCTGAATGCATTTCCCCATTTTCTGCTATTGAATCAATTAAGTATTCCTGGGATGACAATTTAGACATACTCTGTAGTGTCCTGGGATAAATGGTTCATACTTAACCTGTGAATCTTTTAAAGATTTTTCCTAGGACAGTGAACATGAATGTCTGAATGATAGCATTTTTTTTCCTGGGAGCTTATCCCTGGAGAAATGTGACATCAGTTTGTAGCCAAAGAGCTTACAGTCTAAGGGGTCAGTCCTGCAAACATGCTGGCAAGATTAGCCACGTATAATAAATAAGGTAGAATTTGAATTCAGAGTGGCCTAGGTAAATTGGAGAAATCATCTGAAATTATCAAATGAAATTTAGTAAGTATAAGTCAAAAGTTATGCATTTAGGATGGAAAATAACATGTACAAATACAGATTAGTGAACAATTGGTTAGGCTGCAATACTGAGGGGAAATAGTTGCTCTCTATAAAAACATGATGGTAAACAGGGAAGGAAGTGCTGTTTAAGCTAAAGAAGAATGTTGGCATAATAACAAATGGCTAATTCTTATCCATGAATAAATTTGGGCAAGAAATTAGAAGAGGGTTTCTAACTATTATATAGCAGTCTCTTAACGTTCCCTTGGGAATAATGGAGGCATAAAATCTAACTACTTTTAGAATGGAGTTCAATGCACTTATGAAGGGAATATATGTTATGATGTCCAGTTCCCTCCGCTTGCAGACTCTGACCCACATGGTCCCTCATGGTGCTTAGGGGGAGTTTGAAGCTTTAACTGCAATGGTAATTAGTAAAATAATTGCAATTTTTTGTATTTGCATCTTCAAACAGTGTTCTTCTTTTCCAGATTCATGTACATATCATCCAGGTGTACCAGTCTTTCATGATGCTTTAAAGGTAAATGTGAAAGGATATAGATAATAGAAGGCTGTAGAAATGTGAATATTTTTTCAAGTCTGTTAATAATTAAAAGTGTATAATAGGTCCTAACTGTGGGATTTGGCCAGAAATCCTGGAAATGGCTTTTATCCAAAAATTCAAAAGAAATTTAAGGGCCTACAACTGCTGCTGAAAATCAAGCCCCATCCACTTGCTTCTGATTTGTATATGCCCACACCCTGGTGATTAAGTGCAGTGGATGTCTTAATGGGGTCCCAAGTTTGTGCCTACACACAACTCTAAGGCTGTCTTCCTTCTAGTACCTGTTCTAAGTAATTCAAACAGTGTCCGATTCATTCAGATTTAATGCATGTGAAAGGGTGAACAGTTAGAGAATGGTTGGCCAGTCTGCAACATGGGAGCCATAAGTGGTACAGGCAGCCTCTGTTTCTGGCTCACAGCAGATCATGAAGGAAATGGGGCAGAAAGCAGAGCAGCAATCAGGTAAGGGAATGGGATTGAAGTGGCACTCAGGAAGGGCTCAGGACTAATTTTTTGGCATGCCTGCCAAAAAAGCTTGGCCCCACTGAATTAGTGGAGTAGTACAAATTAAGCAGGTATCCCTTCTCTTACCTTTCTAGTGTAATTTAATTATGTTAGTCAAACTTATCTTTAATAACACATTAAAAGTTCTGTGAATTCTCAGACTTATTACATGTTGTGATAAGAACTGATTCATCAGTAGCTAGACTGCCTGGTATAGCATTAGAAATTGATTGTGAGTTCTTATAACTTGGATGGATAACTGCCCAAAGCAAAGATGACATTGAACAAGAAAGAACCAATTTGATTTAAACAGAGCAGTTAAAATCAGTAGTCAGGAAGACATTTCTATCTTCACTCTGAAAAATGGGGTCATTGTCCATTGTAGTAGCAGATGAGACCAACCTCTGAGATAATGGGTGACCAAAATAATGATGTTTTTTGACTGTCCTCCTTAGTCTGCACATCCAGTTGGTAAATTGTTTCTAAGTTTTGACATTGCTTCATGGTGAGGGCAGCATGTGTGTGCTAGCAATGATGGATATAGGAGTCCTATAACATAGAGAAAATAGAAATAGATAATAATAACAATCGCTAAACAAAGGGAAAATATTTCGAATTTAAGGGCATGCTTCCAAGGATTATCATTACCCTTCTGCTTCTACTGGATGAGATGTTCATGTCTATTTCATTATTTTTATTCAAAATTTTACAGGGCTGGTCATGCTGTAAAAGAAGAACAACAGATTTTTCTGATTTCTTGAGTATTGTGGTATGTACTGGCATCTGACTTTTAAAATAATCATTGTAGGTGTGTAAGGTATCATGGTTTTATCTATCAGAAATCAGAATTAGATGTGAAGATGAGCATAGTACCACCTGAGCAAGTTTTAAATGGAAAAACACTAACCCCACCGCACAAAAAATACCATTTTTGTAATCAAATCTTCCAATGGCAAGCTTGTCTTGTGGACTATTCAGATGTGAAATTGCAATATCCAGGCTTCAGAAGTTTTTGCTTAATGCTAATGACTTGAATTACCATATTTTCTTGTGTATCATGCACACTTTCTGGCCTCCGAACCCCAAATCAAGCGTCTTAAGTGTGGGACCTGATTTTATTTTTCTTCACTAGAATAAAAGTGAATAACTTAATAGACAGTAAAGAAGTAAGTTTTACAGTTGCCCTTGCAACAATCAGAGGTCTGGCTTTGTTGCTTTCCTGCCACACCAGAAAATTGTTGCTGCTTTACCCAGGCCATCTCCTGGTATGCCACACTTCCTGGGCACTCTTTCCAGAAGGACTTTTTGTCACACAGTTGGCCCTGACTAAAAAATCTTGTTTTTCTACATTCTGCCTTTCAAAAAACAAGGTGTATGTTTTACTAGGGATGTGTAGTAGGTAAGAAAATACCATAATATAATGAAGGATGGTGATAAGGATCCCCTTCCAGTCCTTGGCCTAAAACAAAAGTGGCACAACACACACTATTCTAGAAACTGAAATAAAGTAGAGCATGAGGGTCAAAATGCATTGATTCATAGCATATTTTTGGACTGTGCATGAAAAGTTGTATTTATTTCCATATTAAAACGTGTTCGGGGGTTTTTTTTTTTTTTTTTTTTTTCCAATGACAGGGCTGTACAAAGGGTTTCCATAATAGTGAGAAACCCCCTGAGCCTGTTAAACCTGAAGTCAAAACTACCTCTGAACGAAAGGAATTAGCTGAACTGAAACCTAAATTTCAGGAGCACATAATTCAGGCACCAAAGCCAGTGGAAACAATTAAGCGGCCAAGGTACAGTATATGAAAAAAGCATTTGTACCAGGTTTGTTTTCATTTGAAGGAGACAGGGTATTACAACTTCTAATGGATTTATTGCTGCTATCAATTTTTGTAAAAGTTACTTGGGTATTGCAAAAGTGATAAGACCCTAATCTAAATTGCCCTTAAACTTTTGGCTCCTTCTCCTATGAATCATAGATTCCAAAATCCTTGTGAGATCATGTATGGCATTTTCGCACTTGGTTTTCTCCTGGTCTTTTCTGATATTATATACATTGCCTTGAGATGAGGCAATCGTTTCATGCTCTTTATTTCATTACTTTTGGTTTTTTAGGGCTTCTAGGAGCCCTAGTCAAGGACAAGGATACCCTGTGCTAGACACTATCCAATCACAGAACAGTCCCCGGAGAACATGTTGACTAGGAGACTTTACTAAAAGCAGGTTCAGTGAACTGTAAGGTATGGAAGCCAGTTTGGAGAGTTTTTAAAATAACTAGGACATTCAGTATGTATAAAGGTAACTAAGAGAGAGTGGTTTACCATTCAGGTATGAGCAAGAGACATCAGCTACATACAGATAGGTAAAAGAAAATAATTAGAAAATGTTTTGCATTTGCAACTTCAGCAGTGGTCTTCGCCTAATTTTGGCAAAAGTTTTTCATAGGTATGGGAGAGATTCAAGGAAACTAATGAAATATTTTTCCAGAGGTTTACACAAAGCTTCAGTTAAGTGAGGGGCATCATATGGAGAAAGTGCAGAGTAGCTTGCTTGACAGTTTAACAGGTGGCAGTGGAGCTCGTATTGTGGAACTATTGTGAGGGTGGAGGGTTAACATTTGAATAGTGAATGAGAGAAGTTGGTGGATAGAGTGAGGATGTTGTTAGAATGACCATAAAAGTGAAGACAAGTAATTTATTTCATAGTTTCATAGATGTTAGGGTCAGAAGGGACCTATTAGATCATCGAATCCGACCCCCTGCCCTGGGCAGGAAAGAGTGCTGGGGTCAGATGACCCCAGCCAGGTGTTTGTCCAATCTCCTTTTAAATACCTCCAAGGTAGGGGAAAGCACCACCTCCCTTGGAAGCATATTCCATATTTTGGCAACCCTCACTGTACATAATTTTTTCCTGATGTCTAGTCTGAATTTGCTCTCTGTTTATGGCCATTATTTCTGTTTACACCCACGGGTGCCCTGGTAAACATCGTATCCCCTATTTCTTGCTGACCCTCTCCAGGAGATCACCTCTCAGCCTCCTCTTGCAGATGCTGAAGAGGTTCAGGTCTCCCAGTCAGTCCACATAGAGTTTTTTGTGTGTGCCCTTAACAATACGAGTAGCCCTCCCCTGAACCCTCTCCAGGCCATCAACATCCCTCCTTAAGCGCGGTGCTCAAAACTAGACTCAGTACTCCAGCTGCAGCCTAAACAATGCTGCATAGATTTTTTTTTTTTTTTTTTTTTTAATCAACATCCCGCTGGAAATGCGCAACATCATACTCCATCGCTCGTCACCAGTGCCACAACCCTTCTGCAGCAGAATTCCTCCCCGAACAGCGTGGCCCCGGGCTCATGCTAGAGCCCAGCTGTTGTTGCTGCCTCTTCTCTTGCACAGCTGGAGTGTTGCAGGCGAAGCCCCCTGACACTGAAATCCCCATTCCACAGGCTGGATCCAGTGGCTGTATGGGGCCAGATCCAGCCTGGAGGCCTTATACTGCAGACCATTGAACTAGAGTTAGGTCTGTGAGTGGTTACACAGAAGTGGTAATTGAATTTGTATTTGCAGATAATTTTACTCAGAGATGAGATGTAGAGCAGTAGTAGGCAAGCCCTAGCACAGGTGCCAGAGCATGACACGCAAAGGAATTTTGTTTGGCGCATGCATCTTGGGGCAGAAAGCTGGGAAGGGGCTGAAGTTGTACTGCCACAGCAAGGATTGGGCCCCTCACAACTCCCTTACCATCTACCCCTGGCACACTAGCATCTTGCAAGTCAAGGTTACAGGTGCTTTTGGCACTCTGCCCAAAAATGTTGCTGACCCCCTGATGTAGGGGAAGAAGAGAAGAGGGAAAATTGCAGGAAGAAGGATGAGGAGACTTTTGAAAGTGATTGTTGTCTCCTGGAGTTCCTCCTATTTCTCAGTTCATGTTAGGCAAGAAAAGACACTTTCAAGGAGATTGTGCGCCTCTGGGTTGAAGGCATCATGAATGATGAGGATGAAGTGCTGATTTATATTACATGAGATAATTGCTGCAATGATAAATGGTACAAGGAGAGGTCCCTTTATCATTTAGGGTTGTATGGGTTTTGTCCCGTTTATAAAATTTAGCCTGCCAAACTCTTGAGCCCCTGTAGCTCTGAGTACTGCTGTTACCTTTCCCATGCAATGTACCCTCAACAGGAATGTAGTTAACTACTGTACTCTTGGGTTCTTTGGTGGCCCCTGACATAACCCACAGCAAAGTTAAGGTCTGCATTAGGAAGTTATACTTTTCTAGAGGAACTGCATGTCACATCAGATGATCCATTGCCATGACAGACAGGGGCGGCTGCAGTCTTTTAAAGGCAAAACCACCATTGTAATCACTTAAGCAATAACCTGCCTGTAGGTGGTGTTTCTTTTGATTTCTAATGAGATGATGGTTGGCATAAAGCATAAACGGAAGACATGAAATACATAACTTATAATGGACTTCACATGGCTTTCCCATTGATACCCAGGTTTGAAAGCCTAGTATTCCTCAGAGCAATGTCATCCCTGCTTTTTATCTAATGTACCTGTGGGTTGATTTTTATCTACCATACATGTGGATTATATATGATTGTGCAGTTGCTTGTGGTCCCATTAAATCAGTTGTTCTCCACTTCTGTGGAGGGGTGCCCCAACTCTGAAACTTGTTTTGAATGTGGCACCATCCCTGATTGAGAACCACTGTTGTGTTCAACTTACTTCGGCGTAAGGATGTAAATATTGTTTAAAAATATTGTTTAAAAAAATTATCCATTTAACCGATAGCCAAGCAGTGTAGATATTGCTGCTGCTGCTGCTGCTGCTGCTGCTTCTGCTGGGAGCCACTCCCTGGGGCCTTTGACAGGGTGGGGAGGAGGCCCTGGCAAGCCTTGCAAGACAACACAGCCCACAGAAAACGGAGGCGTGCAGAGGCGTTCCCAGCCCCCTCTCTGGGAGGGAGGGGGCACCTGTGAATAAGCAACTAATTGCTTAACAGAGTTGATTAATTAAAACATCAGTTAATTCAATATTAATTAAATGATACAGCATCAGCAATTAATTACCTAAACGTTACTTGGTTAGAGCATTAATTGATTAAAATATTAATTAATTACTTCAAGCAGAGTCATTAGGCCTTCCTCTATTTTCCTCTTTAACTTATGAGCTATGGTACTAGTCCCGTGCCCCCACATCCCTACCTCTCCTGTCCTCCTCGCTCCTACCTCCTTGCCTCACTTCCTCTCTGCTGCCTGTCCTGCTGCCTTGTTCCTAAGGCAAAACCACTTCCCTTCCCCTTCAGACCGCACCCTGCACTGAATGTTAACTGGTAATGTATTACCGGTATAGATACACTTGTCATTTAAATTTTTAAACTTTCACATCCCTACGTCAGTGTTTCTCTGCGAGATGCTGCACAGTCAAACCAGGGAGAGGGCTCTGTGTAGCACATTTGGTTTTCCTGCATTACCATTCTCTGACTGGCATAAAGTGGGCAGGGGAGGTTGTTCATGCTGCAGCCCCTACCACCCTGCACAGGTGGAACTGTCCCATGCACTTCTGTTTCTGCAAATGAGGGGTGGGGATGCTGGGCCAGGGAAGGTTGCAGCCTAAGCCAGCTTTCCTGCTTATTTTAGGCTATTCGGCGAACCCTGATGCAGAAGGAGTATGCACATGCTGCAACTCTGCCCATAGGGCAGTTGTACCTGGCTGCTGCCACGGTGACACCTGTGTTGTGACATCCTAGTTGAGAATCCCTATATTAAATTCTCTGATTTAAACTGATATGCTGTAAACTGAAATCTGAGGAGAATATTCTTCTACACTGTTCAAGGCTTAATGTAATTTTATCGATCTTCCATCATTTATTTTTAACCAAGACAATATGAATGCATTTAATTTTTTTTCCAGCCCAGATGAACCAATGACAAACTTACAGCTGAAAGTATCAGCTTCCCTGAAACAGGCGCTAGATAAACTGAAACTGTCATCACAGAATGATGAAGTAAAAAAAGGTAAAACACCCTAACAAAGCTCAGTGGGATGCCTGAATACATTTACTTAAGTGATGGATTGTCTCTAGCTCAAAGGTTACAAAACTAAACGCGGAATCCCATACTCCAGATTCTGAACTTAGACACGAAACATGAATGTATTGTAAGTTTTGGCTAATTTCAAGGGGCCTAGACCAGGCTGCAAGAAGTGTGGGAAAGCAGAGGACCCCAAAGCCTGCTTCTGAGTGACCACAGGAATAACTTTTACCCATGTGACAGCCAGCTTGGTAAGCAGTCAGAGTCTGTAATCAGTATGTCCAGTTAAACCAGTAATGAAATTCAGTTAAAGTGAGTGCAAGGCATGAAAGGAGACATTAAAAAGGGAAGACTATATTAAATAATCAAAACGTACTATATCATAGCTTTACCTCCAGATGTTAGTAATGGATGTACCTAGATGTGCTAGATACTGTTTTGTTGTAATAGTTATTTGTGTTAAGTTTCTAGATAAGTTGTAAATATAAATAAACAAGCAGTCTTTGGTTATGGAAGACAATCAGTTTTGGAGAGGAGAAAAGCAGGATGGTAACCAGCAGTATTCCGTAATGGTAAAGGAAAAACAAGAAATCACTTCTCCCAGAAGTGTATTTTTCACAGAAACATAAATCCCAACTAATTGATACCTTGTACATCCACAAGAAAACTAGCTCAGTCCAGTTCCAAAAGTTTGGTGAAACAAATTTAAATGAAACCAATTGGAGATCGTTTATTAGATTGTTAGAACCAGCCACCTATAAATATAGGATATTGGCTGGAGGGAAACTTGGAGAATTTGGCAAATTCATGAAGGCCTGCTACAAATCTGCATGCCACCCTCTTCCCCCTTTTGAGTATAGGTAAGAGTCTGTTCTGCTGTTACAGGTAGCCAGATAGACTTTGGGGTTAGTGTTTATTTTTGTGTTTTGAGGTGCAAGCAATAAAAGATTCCTGCAAGGTTACCTTTGAGCCAGTATATTAAAAAGGTTTTTCTTGGAAGACCATGTCATGTCATAAATAATAAAAGAACATTTACACTACCTCCACCGGTCAACTTCTAACTCACACACCATATATGATGCCGTAAAATGACACATTCTGTGCCACATTCTATGTCTCTGCAAACAGATGGTGTGACTTGGGGGGGGCTTTTCTTTTTTTTTCTTTTATTAAAACTTAAAACTGATACCAAGAAAGAAACGGGTTTCAGATTGGTTCCAGTGTCTGACACCACCTCCTAGCGCACACTGTCCTTTTACTGAAAGTCACTTCCTGATCTTCTCTTCTGTTTGCAGCACATGGAGAAAGCAGTTTTGTATGCATTTTTTATGGATTTCTGTGTAGCACACAACAAATAGGAGCTGTTTTTTCACTTCCTAGTTCCCTGAAGGGTCTGTCAGATACTAGCCCTTATTTTCACTTGAATTCAAGAGAACTCAGCACCTGAGATATTTACAATAGCTCTGTTTTTATTTATATCACATTTTCACAGAAGAAGACAGTGATGAAATCAAGATTGGGACTGCATGTAAAAATGGAGGCTGCTCAAAGGTTAGTTTTTTTACTCTAAGTACATGAACTGAATTCTGAATAAATGAACTGTTCAGGATTTTGAAGTTCATTTTAAAAAAAAAAAAACCTCCCCAAGTAATTCCAAGATGGCACAAAGTTCATAAATAAATAGGCACCTTGCAACATGGTAATGTAAGAAAATGTAAGATGCTCTGCTTTGTCAATACAGTAAACTCAAAATCAAGGGCCACTGCTGGGTCCAAAATTAACAATTTTAGGGCATGTCTCTACTGTTTATGCAGGGTTCCTGAGAGTGCCATTAAGAAGCATGCCCTGCTCCCACTTATGTCCCAACCTGGAATAAGGAGTGAAACCACCCTGCTACTGTCAAGCACACCAGAAACAGATCTCAATAGCAGCAGCAGCAGGTGACTTCAGCATGGCTTTGCCATCTCATTTCCAGGTTTGCGACCTGCACAGCAGGAACAGGTGGGCAGGATGTGCTTCTTAATGTGATCAGGAGCACCATAGAAGCTGTTCATAAATACATTTGGGGACTCACGGTTTGAACAGCTTTAATAATTTCAGCTGTTGGTGTAAAGTATGAAGGATGGGGGGCCTCCAACTATTTCTCAGACTATTTATAAGCCCTTTGCATTACTTTTGGCCACTAATGAAGATCTGTTGAATCTATGAAACATGCACCAGTCTCTTTCTTACTGAAAAAACCACTAAGCAAGTAATCAAATACATGTTAGGATTGTAATTGCAAAACTTTTTTCTTCATTGATTATCAACCAAACTGGCTCACTCTTTCTCTAATAGGCTTGTATTGAACAGAGGGGAATGGTTGAATAGAAATAAATAGTACACTTGAGTGTCAGCAGCTGTTGTTCTTTGCTTCTAATGCTCTGGTGAAAGCAAAGGTAGCAGCACATTTCACTAGATTATTGTAGCCCTGTTAGGTGAGTTAAGAACCCCCAAAGTTACCGGTAGATTTTTTGCTATCATGCATCTAAGGCATTGACCTATGTATGTGTGACCATTTAAAACTTGCAGCTTTCAAATTGTTTGTAGTTATTCATTCACTTGTAGTTATTTAAATAAAAATTTGAAGAGTTCTAGATTGCTTTGTTAGAGGGGCCAGATCAAACATTATGTGCAGTAATATTGATGGCCTCCAGATCATGTTGGTAGACTATTTGAAGAATGGCTTTTAAGCAGTGAATTTCAGGTGAACTTTGTATGAAAATCTTTAGTTGAGCTTGTTCTGCCTCTTGTAGAATGACCATTCTTGGTTTACTTCAGAAATAGTTGATTACATAGCCAGTATACCAAGTATATTAAATGAACTTTGCCTGCTTTGCTAATTAAGTGCTTGTTAAAGCTTACTGTTTGAAAGGGTAATCTTTTTTTTTAATATTATATTTCGTCAGCGATTTGAAGGACCACAGAGCACAGAAGAAATATGTATATACCATTCTGGTGTACCTATATTTCATGAAGGGTAAGTATTATGTGATTAATAAAGTTTTTCCTTAATCATAGGCAGCTGCTCTTTCTAACTGCATTCTGTAGCAGGTACTAAATTAGCTTTTCAAATTTAATGAGGTATCCAAAAGAAAGACTTTGTTTTAAAAATTGTTTATAGTAGTAAGATTATAAATACTTGGTTTGGTTTTTTTTTCTCTTTAAACGTACAGGATGAAGTACTGGAGCTGCTGTAAACGAAAAACTTCTGATTTTAATACATTCTTGGCTCAAGAAGGATGCACAACAGGAACACATGTATGGACTAAAAAAGATGCTGTAAGTAGTACTAGCTTTGCCCCAGGAAGTTGTCTGTCTTGAACTATCTGGGTATTTAAAAAAAACAAAACAAAACCTTCTGTTTTGACTAAATTTGAAATTTTTAGCTGAGCAAAAACACATTTCCATACTTACAAAATAATGGAATCTTGATTGATGCTTTCAGGAGTTTTATGAGCACTCTGTTAATACCAAAATGGAGCCTGAAGTAATCTTTGAATAAACTGGTGCACTTTTTTTCTTGCATACACACAGAAAAAAGGCCCTTGCAAATGGAGGGCGGGGATTGCCATATTTACTTTAAAGTAAGTCGATTTGTGAATATAAGATGTTCTGCCAGTAATTAGATTCTATATTGGGAAGATTTATAAATTTGTTATAATTTTCCAGGTATAGAATCTAGTTATTGAAGCTTTGTCTTAATTTGTCCCCCTCCCACTGCTACAGCAGGGAAAATAAATCTGAGGGTCAAGTAGCCCTCTTACTCTCTGTCCTCCCCAGCTTCTTCCTCCAACAGCCCCTTCTTCCCCTCTTTACTGTCAGACCCTACTCACCCTGCCCACATGGAAGTAAGGGGCAAATCTGACCTTGAAATAAACATATCTGTAATAATTCATATAGGCAATTTACTACAGGTACCCATAGACTTATCAAAAGGCATCATCACTTCTGGATGAGCTGATTTTGAAACTGCTGCAAGTTTTAGCACAGGTACTCTATAAACACACTCTTAAGCAGAACTTTTGTAGCTACTTCTGTATAGCACTAACTAGGAATGATATTGGCTGAAAACCAAAAAGCTCATGATTTACCATATACCTCATTGAACTGGGCCCCAGTAGAATCAACAGTGTTTCAAGTCACGGTGACTCCACAGCTCAGCACTGCTCAGTGTGTGTATACTCCTGTTTTGCTGCTACTCTCTGACTCTCTCACTCACTCCATGTGCTTATTAGCCCCCTGACTCATGACTGAAACCAGACTTTCTTGTCATGAGTCCTGGGATCCTCCAAAAATGTATATGCAAGTGATCTGCAGAGCAACCTAGTCCAGGTCCACCTCATGGAGGGCGAGGCCACACTAATCATGTGCTGAGAGGGCACGAGGAATTCTGGGTGAAATACTTGGGGCCCCACTTGATGTTTCCCAGAAATTTAAGACTAGTGAAGAAACAGGAGTAATTGGAAATGGGGAAAGGGTGCAGCTCAGCTGTGGGAGTTAACAGGAAGTTGAAATGCATTAAGTGTAGTGGCTCACCATGACTGCAGTTGGCACTATGTATTGTATTCAGAAGAACTGCACTAATTTATTCCCTTTGGCATGTCTGCCCAATATGGGCCATGTTTTATAGTAGTGCTCAGTGTTGGCTGCATTTAAATCAACCTCATAGTTGTTCTCCATGACTGAGCACATGCTGGTTTTGGCAGCAGTTTAATGTAGACAGTGTATTTAATAAGGTTTCTTCATATGCAAATATAAAATCAGGCGCTTCCCCCCTTCCCCACCAGCTGACTGGGGGCGGAATTGTATTAGTAAATACAGTATATGTTTTTAGATGATAGAATGAAAAGTTTGAGGCTTAAGTGTTTATATAAATGTGCTTCAGAAAAAGACAATCTTGAAAACCAGGTTTTGTAATCCTTTTCATTAGACGAGGTCTGTGGAATTTTGAAATTAGGAATGTAATGCATCTAAGTGCATAAAACTAAATGCTCTTACATTCAAGTCTCTTCCTTATTTGGTGAGTTGTATGAAAGAGTAAGAGTTCTAGGTGTTGGGCTGACAGATAATTTTCTTATCCAGTCCAGTTTCCATTCAAGTATATCCACTTTCTTGCACTGAAAATTTAGTGGATTATTTGGATGGATTATTGATTCACTTATAGGTCTGTTCTATAGCAGAGCAGAGAGCAAAATTTTAAAAAGCTAATAGGTGCTTGTATTTTCATTCACTGTATTTCAGTTCCTATTTAGAGGCTTTCTAAAGAGTTAACCTAAAGGTGAGTGTTTTACTGATGCAGAGCAAGAAAACACGCACTTCCAGTTTAAAAATTTTAGCTGATCACATCTTGTTTTCAGACGTGTGTCATTTCCATTGTTGACATGTCAGTTCCTGACTTGCCTAATAAATTCCAGCCAGTAAACTTTGTAGTAAAAACATTTAAAGAAAAAGAAGATTACCAGACACAAGTTGCAGTTGAGGTCACTTCTTCTCACTGTCCCCCCCTTCCCACCAAATCTCCTACTCCCCTAAAACAAGGAACCGGTGCTAGTTCTTCAGCTTGTTTGTAACTCCATTTCTCAGGTTTTCTCCTTAGCAGAAAGAATAAAGAAAGCTAAATCATTCTTTAAAAGAAATGATATTATCAAAAAATAAATCTCTGCTATTTCAGCAACCGAATGCATACTTTTAGCCAGTGGGTGTGTGTGGCAGGCTTTCTCTATTCCATTGGAGCCCATCCTTCTGGCCCTGTGGGTCAGGTGAGTGGCGTGGGGTTGGTCTGTGTAGGGTAGGTGCTTAGGGTTAGTCAGTCTGGCCCGATCTAGCCATGCACTACTCTACGTCTTCATGCAGGGCTCCATTATCTGGCCCCTGGGGCTCCCCACAGGTCTGGCAGCACAGGGGTGGCAATTAATGCTGTCACTGCTCCCCTGCTGCCAAACTTCTGGACTGTTGTGGAGCTTCACAGGTCAAATCTGGACTACAGGGGTTGAGCGCCACTGCTCTATTCAAATTGTTAGGGCCCAAATGCAAATCAGGTTCACTTTCCATACTGCTGTCTTTTTTTTTTACATTCAGTTATGCCTTGGTAACTTTTTTTGAGAGTCTATTTTCAGTTGCTCCTCCAAACAAGTTAATGAAGTGCCAGGTTCAGGGAGCCATTCTCTGTTCAGTAGCAGTTTCTGCTGCTTTTCATCTCAGACCAGTGGGTTGATTTAATCTCTCTCTTCCATCCTGGGCACTCCTGGTTTTTTAACACCTGCTTTTCCTTCTTTGTACTTTTCCTAAAAGAGGGCACTTGTAGTGCAGTGTCTGACCTCTCTTTCATATTATTATGAAGACTTCCTGAGGTACCATTGGCCTGTTTCAGGTGCCCTTTTACCACTGCTAACTGTTATAGTCCCTCTACCCATTTATGTTTTGACTTTTTCTTGTGAAAGTAGCACTACAGTGCCCCATTTTCAGCTTGGTCTAGGTCATAAACACGATTGTTCTCCATTCTAGATTATTTTCTGTAACTGAAAGAAGATAAGAACCTGAATAAAACTTTGGTCTGCTTCTCAACATCAGTAAGATGTCTTCATTGTGCATTTTCAAGCAGAATTGAGCCCTGTACTGGTTATAGTATTTTGTGGTAGTTTTTGGAACTGTATTCTTTAAAAAAATATATAATGGATATTTTTTCAAAATATCTGTTTTTAGGGAAAGAAAATAGTTCCTTGTAGGCATGACTGGCATCAGACTGGAGGTGAAGTGACCATTTCAATATATGCTAAAAATTCAGTTCCTGAACTTAGCTATGTTGAAGCAAATAGCACAGTGGTGAGTATATTTCATTTAATTTTTGAAGCTTATTTATTTATAAAACCTAGTAGAAGAGAAGTTTTCTTGTTGTATCTTTTGCCCTTTTTTGTATAAAATGCTACGTGCAATTTTTTTTCTCCCGTATAGAGTAATTCTTCTTGACACTTTTACTCTACCTATGTGTAATTACCTAAAATATAAATAAAATGCTTGTACTGCAGCTTTGCAGCAGGTAACTTAAGGTTTTTAAGGCCTTTCTATAATCTCATCATAGAAAAATAGGGCTGGAAGGGCCTTCAGGAGATCATGAACTCCCTGCCCAAAGCAGGATCATCCCTGTCTAAACCAGGTTGCACAAGCGTTTGTCTAATCTGCTCTTAAAAATAAGAAATTAGAAGATTCCATGACCCATCTAAATCTGTTCCAGTGCTAAATCACCCTCATAATTAGAAAGGTCTTCCTAATAGATTTCCCTTCCTACTATTTAAGACCGCTACTTGTTTTGTCCCCTAATGGTCTTTTGCCATCCTTTTTATAACCCTCAGGTATTTGAAGACTGTTATTCTCCAAACTAAATCATCCAAGTTCAAAACTGGACACAGTACTCGGGGTGAGGCCTCACCATTGCTGAATAGACCAGAAGAATTAGTAGCTTGACTTGTAGGCAGGACTCCTATTGATACAACCAAGTTTACTCTTTGCCTGCCCAAGTACAACCCCCCAGCTCCTTTTCTGCAGTACTAGAGCTATCATAGAATCACAGAAGTCGGGTCGGAAGGGACCTTGCAGATCTTCAAGTCCAACCCTCAGCCCGGGTGGGAGAAAAACTGGACTCAAATGAGTCCAGCCAAGTAGGCATCAAGCCTCTTCTTAAAGATCCCCAGGGTAGGAGCCAACACCACTTCCCTTGGAAGTTGGTTCCAGCTCCTAGCCGCCCCAACTGTGAAGTAGTTCTTGCTGATGTCTAATCTAAACCTACTCTCAAATAATTTGTGTCCATTGTTCCTTGTCATGCCAGGGGGCGCTAGGGGAAACAGTGTCTCCTCCAAACCCTTCTGGTCCCCCCTAGTGAGTTTATAGACAGTCACCAGGCCCCCCCTCAGCCTTCTCTTGTGAAGGCTGAACAGGTTTAGGTCCCGCAGGGAGCTATCTGTTCCCTGGTCTGTTTTATGCATTTGATTGATCTATTCCATATGCAGCACTTTGTGCTTACCCTTACTGGATTTCATTCAATTAATTTCAGACCTCTTTTCCAGTTTGAGGTCATTCTGAATCTTGTGCCTGTCCTCTAAAGTGTCTATAACATTCTGTCCAGCTTTAAATGTAAAATTGTTATATATCATGATTTTTAAAGAGTCTTGCATTGTTTGTGCCTTTAAATAAAATAAACCCATAATTTAAAGAATGTCACTCTTTATGGTAAGCAATTTCAGAGATGCTGAATCCTGCATAAATTTTACAAGAAAGCTCTAGTATGCTCTTTCTTAAATACACACCCTAGAAAATTGTATTGCCTAATAGGAATATTTTCATCAAGACATTCAGCGACCTTCACAGAAGTACACACCACCACTCTTGGATTTGGTCCTGCAATCAGCATGGTTTAGGGTTGTGACCCATGTGGTTGAGTGAGATTCTGTTGACTTCGCTTACGTAGAGTCAGGGTCCTAATTATTAAATACTTTATTTTAGACCATTGTGAGCTATTGTGTGGTAGCTGAATAATGTCAATCTCTTTTTTTTTCCCTATTTAGTTAAATATACACATTATATTTGAAGGGGATAAAGAATTTCATCACAGTGTAAAACTATGGGGGGTAAGTATAATTATTCAGTTTTTCATTAAAATAGACGAGCTACTTTTATTATGAAAGTAAAAATGTTCTTTCTATTCATATTGTCATTACATCTTGGGTTTATCAAGTGCCTAAGTCCTGTGTGACTTCTAAGCTTAATCATAATATTGCAGAAAATGTTGAAGGCCAGATTTTGAAATATAATTCCATGCACTTGCATGTGCTTAGCTTAATATATGCATCTGCATGTGTATGGAAATCTCAGTCTTGAATTGAAAGTAGAGAAGGGGCTGATAGCAGCCCAACTTTCTCCAGAATCCAGAGGAGATCCGAGGTTTTGAACCAGAGGGGATCTCGGCCTTGAACCTCTATTTCTGATCAGCTCTGATTTTTCAGTAATTGGGTGATTGAGGTTTTTGTAAGTTGTGAATTTGAAATTTTCTTTCTTACAATTTAGATTTTAAAAATGCTACATGCTGTATTTACTCAAATCCAAAACAGTTTTTTTCCTCCGTTTTAACGTGGGTCGGAGAGAGTGACAGCCCCTTATCCTGGATTAGACTACAAGGTGGTGAGGCAGGTTACTGTTGTAACCTGGGTCTGACTCTTCCCAGACTGTGGGGAGGACAAAGGGGCTGCTTACCTCTTCCCCAGATACACCCCCCATTGCTGCTTTTCCTGCTGCAGCCAGCGGTGGTTGGGAAATGAATTTAAAATGACCCTCTAATAACTGTATTCTATACATCGACAATTTTTTCATACTTTTATAAATGTTCTATATGGAGAATCTAATTATTGGGGGTTCATCTCACATTCAAACTCACTTTTGCTATGGATAAACACGGTAGTTTTGGATGGAGCAGTCTATGTTCTGTTTTGAATTGGCAGATATAAACCTTTTAATGTTCAGAAAACTGTCATAATGTTTAATAAGCGCTACCAACTTGACACATCTCTGGTGTTGTCAAGTGAAATATTTCTCTTCTGTTCCAGGTAATTGATGTGAAGAGGAGTTACGTAAACATGACCGCTACAAAGATTGAGCTCACTATGAGGAAAGCAGAGCCCCTGTCATGGGCAAGCCTTGAACTACCAGTGCCTAACAAACAGCAGCAACAAAAAAAAGATACAGATCAAAAATGAACTCCTAAAGAGAGAAAATAATTTTCTGTCACAACATGGTGACTTGCTACTGTAATGTGATATTCATCTTTTTTTATTTTTAAAGTATTTCTTTTACAATAGATTGTGGATTCCAAATCAGGGTCAACATTTGTCTTTATATACTGTAATATGGTTGTCTCTCTCATCCCATACTTCTTGGGGCTTGTCTACATAGCAAAGTTCGTGCCCAATAAATTAGGGTGGGAAATTGAACAGTAATAACTGTTTTGTCAGAGTAGTCTTAAAGACATCTGCTCCACACAAAGGGTGTCCTTGCATGAAGCTAGTACAGACTAGCTGTTGTGCTTCAGGTTCTATGCCCTTACCTTAGGCTGCATACACATATTCAAATCATCCAGGACAGCTCTCCCAGGTGTATTTTCCTGAGACAAAAACTGACCTGTACAGAAGTTGTAACAAAGAAGCAAAGAGCCTGCTGGCCAGGCGAGGAATCCTAGAGCATGCAGCTCAGAGCTCTGCAGGCTTTTTAATTGAATGTAGGCAAGGAAGGTATTGCCAGGATCTGTGCCACGCACAGAGTTTTTCAGCCTTCCTCACCCCAGTGGGCAGGGAGTATGCTTGCATACTTCCTGGGACCCAAGTGCTGCAGTATGATTCAGACAAGGTACAATCCAGGAGCAGAACACTTTTTTCCAGCCCGAAGTGTTTAGGGGGTACATTCAGCTCTCTGCTTGGCTGAGGCTGATGCATGTTCTCCCTCCCTCTGTGGGAGGAGGAGGGAGAAGCAGAAAAGCACACTGGCTACCTGTACAGAAGTTCTGTCTCCTGAGAGAGATTCCCTGGGGAGCCACTTCACTCGGGTTGTTCCCAAGTTTATTTTTCTCCCAGTGTGGCCTCTTTTACACTGGGAGAAGAATTATGAACTTCTGTGCACTCCATGTTTTCTCCTGACAGAGCAGGGGATCTCCCTGGAGAAACTGAGCATCTGGCCAAACTCTAATGTCTAGTAAAACCTGCCTTTCCATCTAGTAAATGTGAACCAACTTCCTCTTGTAAAGAGAGCCCTCAGTCCACACTGGATTATCATTTCAGGTACACTGGATCTATTAGAGTAACTGATGCACTAGATTCAGTACTGTTTGTTATAAATTTTACAGCAAAAAGAATACAAATTTGTGGAATGATTACCGTGTCTCCAGTAGTCTGTAATAATAATTTAAAAAAAAAGGATAAGCAGTAATTAATATGAAAGAATGAGAGTTTTACCTGGAACATTTGTTTAGTAAAACCTGCCCTTTCGTCTGGTAAAATGACTTAATCAAATTAAAGACACTTTATCTTTCACTTGCGTAAATGTGTAATCGTTGGTATTTTAAAAAGCTTGGGTAGTCGCAGATTCTATTACCGCCTTGTCAGAGCCTGCTCAGAGAGGTTTGTGTCACTTAAAAATATCAGATCCTGAATGCAGAAGCAGATTTACCAAAAAATTCTAGTGAATTGAGAACCAAGGAAGCTCATGGCAGTCCCTTCCCTTTTCTATCTGTCTGCCACACTGGTATCTGAAATGTTATATCTTAAAAAAAAAAAAAAAGAGTGGGGGATGAGGAGTTTAGCGGTTAAATAACTGGCCTAACTGCTCTGAAAAGCCACAGTCTAATCTATTGCAAACTCAACCCAACAATATACTTTACATAAGTGATTTTGCAAAGTGTGGGGCACATGCTTTAGCTGCTGTACAAGCATGTATAAAACTGTTATTCCACTTTTGAGAGGGTAAATATTAGTAGTGGGAGAGCATAGTGCAGATACCATGTTATCTGTTAGCTGACCTATAGAGGGGTTAAGATTTGTGGTTCCATACTGTGTGCCTGATTTTAGTTATTGTGTATGGTCTTGCAGGTGTTAAATTCACTGAAGAGTCTTAAACTAAACAATCCTTACAATTTTATGTGTTTCATATAAACATTTTATTGGGCCTCCTCATTGAAAACTTCTTAGGGACGGCAGTTTAAATGCACATTTATTTTTTTGGAAGTATTAGAAGAAATAGTAAGAGATAATATATTCAAATTTCTGTTTTTGGTTTCCTACAGGGGTAGAGACCTGCTGCTGTGAATAAATCTCATTTTGCAGCAGTTCATCCAGTAGTATTCCTGGCCCTGCTTGAAGCTGTATCTCAGAGTTGGGGAGAAATATTTTTCTCACGTGTAACTTGCCTTCTTTTCATTTTCACTTTTAACGTTCTTCACAAAAAAGGCGTACATGAAAGAAGAAAAAAATCTTTTCCAGTAAGTGGCAGCAGCTAGGGAGACAAGCTTACTGCCAGCTGTGTATGCCAGGTGGAGCTCATGGACTGACCTGGTATGCTGGATCTGGGTCCTTGCACCAGGCAACCAGCCCCAGAGCTAGTGCACTGTCCCAAACTAACCCCATGAGCTGGTTTGATCCGATACATGAATGCGGAGGTGTGCTACCATGCTTCCCCCTTCCACCCACACACACACATCTAGAGATTTGGCAGTGTAAATGCCGTTGCTGCCAGAGTTGCTATGATTGACACTTCCACCTCTCCCCACACTGCTACCAAATTTGTGGCCTAATGGGGATCCTTTTTCCTTGCATATAATGTGCACCCCAATTTTCCCCAGCTGGTTTTGAGAGAAAAAGTGTAGGTTATAGGTGAGAAAACTTGGTATTCAAGTGATGTAGAATGTGTAAGTATTCAAATGGTACACCATGTATAAAATCTGTTAAAGCTTATAGGATAAAAAGTATAACGCCCCACATGTTCGTCTTACGAGCCTAGTTTTGTGCAGGGTGATAATCCAGTGGAAGTGTCCTGCAGGGATACTGTAAATTATGGTATCTTCATACTCAGTTTTTTTACACTGCCAGACCTGGAAGACAAAAAATAGAAATTTTGGAGGGGCGAGGGGGCAGACATGAGCATCAGAGCATGTAATACACATCTGTATGGATATAGGAAATGTTCTTAAGTTTAAGAACAAGCATTTAATGATCCTGTAGAACTTTTAGCATATGGGGTCTTTTTCATTTTGTAACTGATACAGACTTGAATGTAGGATTTTGTGTCTTCATGCAGTGGCATACACAATGATTTAAAGTTAAGCAGTGGTAGTAAATAAAACACGTAGTTTGCCTTGAGATTTGAGGCTGAGCTTTCAAAGGGAGCTGAGCAAGTTAGTTGATCATCTTCCATTGAGCAACTCTTGGTGCTACTGTACAGCTATAATTAAGGGTATGGAAGATGCCTTAAAGTAGGGTCCAAGCTTTCAAAAGCTTATTCACAAAAAGGGACCTGCATGCTTGCGATAGTAAAGTCCACAACACTGGACTTAGAAGAGCATTACTGGTTTGTGGAAACAATATCCACTATTTGGTTAAGGATCTGAGGCTAGCGGCTGTTACTTCATGTAGTGCTGATAGCAGTTGTTCCAAGACACAAGCAGAACCCTGCAATTAAATATTCAGGGTTCTCTGAGTGCTCATTCATGTAAATAAACTTAGTTTTGGTAGATAACGTGAATTTATATAAATTTGTAAATATAATCTGAACATAGTGCTGGTGTTTGAATTTTGAACAGAACCCTGCTGGGCCAACTAAAGCCTTTTTTGTTCACTTTTACTATGGTGAGTTTTTGTATATCATATAAAATGCAGCGTAGGGAGCATTTTCAGCCTAGTGACAAGAGTCAAGGAAACCACAAATGATGAGCATGCTGAACGCTAAGTTTAGTGATACTTAAATGAGCAGAATTCCCAGTGATTTATAGCTTCAACATTTGTGCCTGAGCAATTGCTATCATTATCTTGTGTTGAAATTGCATTCTGAAATATACTTTAAATAAGTTGGTGGCAAATAAGCAAAGCTTTTGCAGATATTTTGACCTTCCTTTTTGTATTGTTTGGCATGTAATTCAGTCTTTGAAACGCAACTCTTGACTTTTTTCCTTTATCTCACGTATTCATGCCTTCAGTAGATCATAGATGCATTGAAGCTTGGTGATGGCAAAATTCGAAATGTCCCCATAAGTGGCAATAAGACCTTTGTATTTTAGATGCTTAAGTTCAAACATATACCTCATCCAAGTGAAATAACTAGACCGTTTTATGTATAAAATAGTTCCATGCTGGCCACACTATCCTATGGATAAATAGGCTAGATTTTCTTTTAGCGTAACTTGATGCATCTGACTGCCATGGAATTATTCTAATTTGTGATAACTGAAAATATAGGAGTGGAGTCTTCCAGGTATTTGTGTAAAACCCAGCAACCAACTCTGAGCTACCACTTGCAGGTCAATACTGAGAATGCTTAGAGCAGATTGTGCTGTGGTCTAAAAACTATATGCGGGCTGGAGAAATAACTAGATCTTGAGGTAGCTGCTGGTGACTGAGGTTTCTCATCAGAACTTAATGCTTTTAATATAATTGATTTCTCTTATCAGCAACTAGGAAGAGAAGGTAAAGTGAGGTTATCATTACTAAACCAAAGTATTCAAAGATATTTCTGAAAGCTGTACTTGGGGAGCGGGGGGGGAAATGATACTTATTTAAAAAAAAGTAAAGAAACATATTTTTTATCTAAGAGTAGGCTTTCTATTCTCTAATAATATTGTAATTAAAATGTAAATAACTGCACTTGGTCTAAACCATCCAAAATGACCAGCTCTGTCCTGTATTTTCAGTCATTGTACTGTTCATAACAGGATAATAAGGCTATGGCAGTCTGGAAACCTAGTTATATTTTTATAATTCACAGAACTTAAAAAGTATACTGTATATGTTGTTTATTATGTCAGACTTGACTATCCAGTTCCTTGCAGAGTTGTTCTCCCGTGGTGTAAAAAATGACTGTAGTAGAGCTTACAAATTGGCAAAAAGGGATTTTGGATTTTCTGTCTGTAAGCCTGTTTTTCCTGACTAATGCATGTGACTTCTGTAGCATCTCAGTTTTTGAACTGTTGATTATTCTCAAGGTCGGTCTGGTTTTTTAGCACTAAGCCATTCAATTATCATAATTTACCTTAATGTTCTACAGAATAATCCATGTAATTTAACAAAACATTTCAATCCATTGAGTCTCCTTTTAGAACTCTTACATTATTATGTCACCATTTCAGCAGTTTAGTTCTGTTGTACTAAATTGTTTTTGCCTTGAAAAGGCATTTCAGTATTCTGTGTAATGATGCAGTTTGCTTGTATTCTTAAACATAGCATGAGTGTTGATAAATACTGTAGCTAAATGCATTGAGGTTTTTTGAGGTTTGCTCATTATTTTAGCTTTTGCTTTTTTTTTTTGTTTGTTTGCTTGGTTTGTTTGTTTTTTTCCCTGTGACTCCTATAAATTTTGCTATGCATTCAGGAAAGCAACTTTTACATGAATGACTTTATTCTAGGCATCTGGAACACTGTTTTATAGTGGTATTTCCCCTCTCCTCTGGAGTTTCTTTACAGTTCCTTTGGGTTTTTAATGTTTTCTTTTGCATGGGTGTCTGCCTTACATTCATGTAACTTTTGTTTACACAAAACATCATCTTAACTTTTTTTCTAGTTATTCAATAAATTTTTATTAACAGGGGTTTCACTTGTCTATTTTTGTCGACTTCTGTGTTGGGAAAGAACTTTTTTTGGTTTTTCTGTACAATAGTACACTGTAGCATTTGTCAGGCATTTGACTGGAGTGTGTAAAGTCTGGTCCCTTGACTGTTTTTAGCAGTGCTTCAGATTTTAAAGAAATGACCAAACTAAGCACTTATTTTCCCCAGAATAGAGGCCTGCCACTCACTTGTCCAGATAGACATCTCAGATTATTCTTGACTCGGGAAAAGTGGTCTGGAAAGTCCAGCTTGGACTTATCCTTTGGAGTTGGGAAGGAAGGTGTTCTGACCCTTTCCAAGAATTTCAGAAGTAGCTCTTTCCTTCTGGCAAGAGCTTAGACAGGAGAGGAATAAGAAGGTGCAGCTTTCAAAACCCACAGTACTGCTGAGAGAGGAGAGTTGAGACACGGACTAGATCCTGTCAGTGGTGCGGTCTGTGGTTTTCAGGGAAGGGGAGGTAAAGTAGGCTTTGCTTTACAGAGCTTAGAGGCGTTCTAACTCAAAAGTACATAAGCAAGTAGACTATTATATGCTATAGTAGCTGGCTGCTTTCAATACAAGAAACGCAGTTTGGGTCGTACCTCCGCTTGCATCTAAATCACTTTCAGTACCTGCCCACCTGCACCCAGTGTCGATACCAGTTCTCGGCATGAACAAGGCTTAAGAATGGCAGGACTCCATGATACTGTCAGTCCCTTTGGGAGTTTATACACATGCTCTGGGAGAGAGGGAGGGGTGCTTTAATTAGAGCCGCTCTAATTAAAGCTTTCAGACCATCACATGCATCAACATCCCCATATTGAAAAATGGCAGTGGGGGCGCTTTAACTGAAGCTCGTCAAATGCACTTCAGTTAAAGCACCTCACCATGATTTTTGAGCATGGAGACGCTGAGACGCGTGACATGAGTCTGCTGAAGCATGCTAATTGCTATGATCCAGCAAACATATAATTACAGCGTGTCAGAACAGCCTTGCCCTGTATATCAGCACATTCTGATCCTAAAAGGCAAGATACTGGAAATGTAGGTTTCATGAATCCTGGAATTTATGAAGCTATGGTTTGTTGTTTTGCATGATGAATGCCTGCATCTTTCCTGTGCAGAGCTACTAGAATATGGCAGGAGGCCTGCTGCCAGTGAGAGGCCTGGGAAGAGAGTCTCTTAAGATAGTCATATTGCAAGTAGAAAAAGTTAGTCACTGTTCACTGAATAGCTTTTCAAATATGTTGGGTATCAAGTGGTTAAATAGTCATATGGCAGCTAATGGTAACTTAATCTAATAAATACATTAGACAGAATTAGGGTGGGTGGAGTTTATATAAACAACATTGCTGAGATATTCATGGAATTAACATTTTAATATGAACTATTCCTGCTAACTTAAAGTGACCTGTTTCCATGCATTATTTTGAGTTGAAATTGTAGTCATTTAAGAAAAAAAAATTGAGGTTTTCTGTGCTCAATTTTCTGATGATCTTGTGTAGAGCTATCTTGGTCTAAGAGAGGTTATTAAAAGCAATCAAATTTTATTGTGATAGACATTTTAAACAAATTCTTAGAAATTTCATATGAAATCTGCTTACACTTACTCTGATTTAAACATTCAAGGTCCCCACTAATAAAAATTATAGTAAAAATGTTAGTTTCAGAACCCTTTAAAGTGTAATTCCATAAATTGAGATGTCCTCACTCGCATTCTGAACTGGAACTTCAAACTGTTTATAGACTGAAGTAAAACACCATTCATTTGTAGGGGAAGAAGAGAACAATAATAAAATACAGTGTCAAAACTTTTTAACCTTACAGGCAGTGCTTTTCAAACAGAAAGATAAAACCTATTAACTGATAAAAGTGACCAAATCAAAGTTAATGTGAGAGTATTGGTGGTATTAATGATAAGTAGTGGTAATGATGAGCAGTATTGGTGGTATAATGATAAGTAGTGTTAATACAGGAGTAACGGTCCCAGATTAAACCATCCCAAAGTTCTTTTCAGTTGTCTGTTGCCAGTTTCTGTAAAACTCCAGCCAAATAACACAAGACGGCCAAAATTCTTCTGTATGTAGATGTGTATCACTGCCACATCTTAGTGAATGCATCCACGCTTTAACAAAACAATGCTACACTTGCTGCATAAGTCCGTGGAGGCCTGAGGTAGTCCACGCATGTGAAAGAGAGCTAGGAAGAGACCTCTTTTGTTTCTGATGAGTGGGATTTCCATTACTAATTTTCTGCATTCGGAATTGAAATGAGAACAAAACAGAAACATCCTGTGAAACAAACATCCAAAACAGGCACAGCAGCCCAAATGATTTTTGTTCAGTACTAAAATGTATTGCTGTCATAAAATGCAGAAAGTTATTCCAGAACAGAAAAGAGAAATGTTCCCTTCTAAAAAATATTAACAGGGATTTTTTTAAGCTACCAGAATGCTAAGTTTGTTTTTCTGCAAACAATTTGCAATTTGTTGAAATTGCAGTTTTCATTTGAAATGTTTTGGAGATATTAGGTCAGGTACCCCCAGCACCTCTGGGGTGGCTTGTAAGCGCAGACTAAATCAAGTTGTAAAATGGAGCATATACATAGCAGCCAGGTCTTGCTAAGACCGTTCTGAATATAACTTGACTGGGAGCAAAAAGTGATGGTTCCTGTTATGAACCTGTGGCCCTGCGGTGTTCTTTCTTTGGGAAAGGTTAGTAATGAATGAGATGACGAATCAGTTTCTGGGGGCAGAGCCAAGGTTGTCAGAGAGAATTAGTGTCCACTTTACTAATACAAACTATTTAAATCATTTTTATGGTTTATACTTTGTATTACCTCTAACTTTCTCATAGGTGGCCACAAAAGGCAGCAATCAAATCCTTAGTCCATTTTAAAATGCCTTAAGTTGGGTGGTAAAACTGAGAGTAGCTTGCTTGCTTCTTGTGGTGCTATTGTCTGCCTGTAGCAAATGATAGTTCTTGCCCCACACAGCATACAGTCCAAACTATGCTACAGCAGGTGGATGAGGTAAAGAAGCAAGCTAAGGTGGGGTTGAGAAGTAGAAGACCTGGTAGCAGATGAATACAAATGGGTGCACACAATTCTTAGCTATCCGCAGTCACAGCTCTCCATCGACCTAATCCAGCGGTTCTCACCCAGATGCTTCAACACCCTGACACATTCAGATCCTTTTAAGGGTGCCACAGGGTGATGGCCCAGCTACTCAAAGCCTGTCAGTAACATACAGAACAAGGTGTGAAATATACCTGTCTTCATTGATCTTTCTTGCACATGTTCTAAACAAGCAGTACTTTCTTATTTACACACGAGTGGTGGAGTTAGGATGCAGGTCTGAGAAGCTAGACCTGTTTTCTGTTCCATGCTGTGCCCTGGTGTCCCTGTTATATCAACTCTGTTCCCTTTATGCTACAGTTTCCTCATTTGTAAAGGAAAGTTGAAGATACCTGATCGCCTTTCTTGAATCACAGGTGAAAAATGTTGTTTTATTAGGAATGGGGAGTTCTGTAGGATGATCCTTAAAGCGTTGCACAAGTGTGAAGATGGGGATAGAATAAGGAGAGCCTCGAAGGAAAGAATGGGTAGATGTGGGCAATAGGGTTGGTTCCAAGTGTACGATGCAGAGAGAAAGCAAAGGTGAATGTACGAGAGGAAGATGATAGATTTGGGCGAGAGCTGGATTTCAGACTCTTGTTTTGGTATTAGCTACCGGTATTCATTCTCTAACATCCTGCTACTCCTGGGTCAGATAAGGGGTGTTATCAGTCTCTCCTGTCCAACAGCCATGGCCCAGATTTCGTTCTAAAAATATGGCCAGTTCAGGGATGACATCAACAGTAGCATAAGTAACACATCAGTCGGTAACTCAATAAGGAGAAAAGAGAAGACTTTTATGTGACTTTTATAAACTCTGCTTTATCTGACACCTTCTTGAGGGATGCTTTTCCTTGTTCAGAAGTAACTTGCACCTGTGAAACTGTACACATTCGATACTAGCCTGCTTTGAACCAGTCCCCAGCCCCAAAGTAAATCAAACAGTGCAGATAAGTATGGAGAAGAATTCATTAAAGCTACCATAAAACAAGCTGCCAACTTTGTCTAGAAAATGGGTCCACTTTACTGCATTCCCGTGTTCTCAGGTAGTGGGACACTACTTCTGCAGTCTAGAATCGTCATTAAAACAATTCTGCCAACCCCGTCATCCTTTGAACTAGAAGACACATAAGCAACTGCCCGCCTCCACAGGATGTACAGGCAGTATCAAGTTTATAGGCAATTTATGTCATGTCCCCATCCCCCTACTCTTTTCCTCTCCCTACAACCCACGCTTACACTGGTACTAAGAAATACTGTAAGGCCAGACACATTGTGGGAGGGGACAGTAGTTTATTCTTCAAAAAATGCGATTTAGTTGACTGAAACAAGGCACACACTCAACTTTAAAATGACAAATAGATTTAGCTACATACATCGTGATGTTTTGTATAAAAAAAATGCTGTTTCGATGCATCTGAAATAAATCAGATTGCCAATGTAGATTCAAGAGGGGACTTTAGGCAACCTCCACAAAAATACTGGGTATGCTGAGGAGTGTTGGTTCTAGCAGTGTTGGTCTAAGAACACAGGCAGGCAAGGTTCTTTGTGTAAATCTGATCTCTTTTATTAGACCAACTAAATAGTTGGAAAAATTTGTCTTTGTAAGCTTTTGGGTACAAACACCCTTTGCTCCCTCTGCCTGAAGAAGGGTGTACTCAAAAGCCTGCAAAGAAGAATTTTTCCAACTATTTAAGTTGGTCTAAAAAAAGATATCAGATTTACCCAAAGAGCCTTGTCTGCCTATGTCTGTAGGACCCTAGAGCTACAGACTTACTCCTGTGTTTTTGCTCTAAATAAATATTTCAGTATACAAAGTGGAATGGCTATTATCAAACAGACGTATTTGATGATGCCTCCAAGTAGCTAGGACAGTTTCCCCCAGAGCTTGGGAGACTTTGATTCATAATCCCTGCTCTAAACAAGGCAAGAGAAGTCCAAGCTGTCTACACCTTGGGCGACTATTTGAACAACCATAGAGCTATAAGGCAGGTTATCAGCACCATTGCCTTGTTTTTTCCAAATGGTGCTGAAGTTGTCCTGTGAATCTAAACCTTTAAAAAAAAACACTCCAAACCTAAACTCCTTATTCAAGTTGGTTGCTACTTTGTTCAATCCAAAAAACAGTGTTCTTTTAATTTGTTAAAAACTGAAACCTTCAAAGTGCAACTCAAATTGCTTCAGTTAGCTTAAAAATATAAGCTAAAATGTAGGCACTGTGCATAAGTTGCGAAGGGGTGTGTAAGCAATAGCACGTTGTCCATGTATACAGAGAGCCTGAAACCTCCCAGAACAGTTTTTACAAACTACATGTAGCTACAGCCACAGGAGTTTAGCCCCCTTTGAATGGCACACTGCAGTAATACTAGTATGCAGCAGCGTGGGCTACTGGTGCCTCCTGAGTCTGGGGGAGCACCTGCAGAAACTGCTGGCATCAGGGATGGGGTTAGTGAGCACCTGCAGAAGCTGTCAGAGGCGGTAACAGCCCTGTTAAGGGGTGCATGTGTGCCCCCCCCGCCCCCCGGTGCTCTCCTACCGGTTACTTATTTACACTGGTTTGAACAGGAAATTGTGGAATGAAAAGTTGTCCACACGCTGGTTTGTGTTAAGCAGGGTTTAAACGGAGACTATGGATTTCCATTACTGGGGATTCTTATCCCATTACTTGGATTATCTTTTGTGACCCCTTTGTTCAGATGAGTTCTTTTCTTATTTGCTGTTCCCTGCTCTTCCTCACCCCCTTACCTTCCTACTTTTTGCATTCAAATCACTCACTCCACTTCATACACTGCTTCGTGCTTGTTCTTTCACAGCATCTGACGAAGCGAGCCTGAGTTCACAGAAGTTTATTCTCTAAATGTATTTTAGTCTAGAAGGTATGAACCTACCCTGCCTCCAGGCAGTAGCAATTGCCTTGGATGTTCCAAGTCCAAAGGAGGAAATGTTGCCGAAGGCAACAGCAATGCTTCAGAAGCAGAGGGCAGAAATTAACCAGCTCAGCCCGAGGTGAGCCAGCCCTTCTGATTCACCTGCTACCCTGCTTCCCTCCACCACCCAACAGTGAAGTCTTTCTGATTTTCCCACCCTCTCCTCCACTGAAACCCCACAGAAACCTTGGCATTGTGGGCTGGATAAAATAGTTCTGTGGGGTGGATCCAGCCTATGAGTCATAGGTTGTCAATCTCTGACCTATGGCACTGGGGAAAATCCCTATTCTGAATACAAAAGCAGTAAAGATCTGTTCAGTGTATGGGATTCTACAAGAATATAACAGATATCCATAAAGCATTTGTTTGCTTTTTTTTTTTAATATAGTTAGTAGTATCATCTTATTTCTCTGCTTTACCACAAGGAAGTTGAGAGAGAGAGAGATGCATTTAGGGTATTTGATTTGCCTTTTTGTCTGCTGAATCCTAAAATTGCTGCTCCCCTCCATGGGTGGAAGATGAGCAAAGCAACAGACATCAGATTTGCTTGCTGTTATACAGCAATTTCTTCCTACATCTCCTGAATAAAACAAAAGCACCAGAAAGGAGCTTTCCCTTTAGCATTTGCAGGTGGAGAAAAAAGAGGTGCAACTTCACAGAGCTTTAATCTGTGCCGAAAACCCCCTGCTGCGTGCTACTGAAGAACATGTTTGTTTAGTTCAGTGCAGGTTTTGGATACGCCCTTCCCTTTTCTCCTCTACCATTGCCCTCCCATCACAAACCAAGATATTTTTGCCATTGTGACCTCCTGCAATTTATGGTTAAGAGAAAATATGTGATGTGTGTTACATGGAAAGGAAGCAAGGTATTTTTAGCTGATGTAATGAGGATGGAATGTAATTTAATAAAATCTTGGCAATTGTGTAAGTCACACAAGTAGATAAGTGGCCGCATGGGCTCTTGAATGAGCCCACTTAAAAACAAACAAAGTAAGACTCATATTTAAATAAATGCACTCTGTTTCATGCAAATACCCTCTAAAGTGAAATTGAGTTTCTTCCTTCATACTCTGTTTTGTTGACATAACGTTAATGGGAAATTTACTTCAGCTTCAAGTCTTACTGGTAACATTAGAAGATGTAGCTTCACCCTAAAAAACTGAAAGAGAAATGCTGAGTTCCGTCCCTTCTGCTCCACATTGTAAGTAGTACCACTCCATTCAGGGAAAAGACTTTCCACCTATCTCATCAAATGCCAGCTGATGGCTGACAGCACTGTATAAAATAGCTTTCTGACTTAACAGGGAAAACCAAAAGGTCAAAGAGTTGATAGAAGAATGGCAGTAAGATGTCAAAAACAGAGCAGGTGACTTGGCACCGGAAGGACTTGGATTCTCTGTTAAGCATATGCAGAGGTGGTTTGCTGTGTTGGTCTCAAGTCAGGCAGAGGGTAGGGCAGTGGCACCTCCAGCAGATATTACATTTGTTGCACACTTAACACATTAATTGTGCAATAAATTTTAACATGCCACGTGCAAGCTATTAATCACATGATAAAATGGCAAACCAGCCACAAAGATGTTGCTTGTTAGATGCAGAACATCTTTGTGGCTGGTTTTATTGCACTTCAGTTAAACTGGGGGATGAATATATACTCTCTCCTCCCCCACTCCCTCCAAAGAAGCTTACAGACTGCTCCATACCTACAATGGCAGCAGTTCTTTAAAATACTGAGCATGCAGGAAGCCCAGGACTGGGGAGCCTCTCCTCGAAGCCAGGCTCCCTGTATGCTGGCAAGTCTATAAAAGGGGCTGGGTAGCCCAGCACAGGGGAGTCTGTCCCTGATGCCTGGGTATGTAGTTTGCCTTTGAAGATCTGGGCATGGAAGGAGCCCAGGATCAGGGAGCTGCTCCCCAATTCCAGACTGTTCATTCACTGGCAAATTTAAAGGGTGCACTGGACAGCCTGGCATCAGGGAACTGCTTCCTCAGACCCCATCAGACATGCACTGGGATCTGAGGGATATTATTGCAGATCCCAAATATTGAACATCCTGCTGTGCTGGCTCTTGAATGTCTGGCATGTCAGGGCATGCAGTTTGGGGGATCTAGGATAAAATTCCTCAGATCCCATTGTATGATTACATTAATATCTGCCAGGGGCCTTGATAGAGACTAACTGGCTCTAAGAAGCATGAGCTTCTATAAGCAACTGCCTATATCATCAGATGCTAGGAATAGCATGGCAAAAAGAAAAATGTATATAGGAAGGACAGGTACAAGAGAAGGGGACATTAAGAGAGTTAATCAGTGGGATTGTATTAACCTTAGTCTCAACACAGACTATGGATTCTTATCCCATGACCTAGATTACCTGTTTATTTTGGTGTCCTTCCAGGTGTTAACCAACTTAGCTCTTTTCTCTTAAGCCTAATAAAAGGTAAGTTTTTAAAAGAGAAAAAACAGTAGGTGTCCCTCTTCCACTGATTTTTTCAATAGAAATTATATACGCAACATTCAGTTTGAAGTGTTTCAACTTTTTCCCCCCATAAGAATAGCTTAGACTTCATTTAATTATTACAAAAGGCAAGAGCAGGGGTTGGCAACCTTTTACAGGCTGATGTTTGTCACCCAGCCCTGAACTCCTCCCTTTTATCCCAATCAGCAGCTGCTGCAAAGAGAATAGATAGTAAAAGGCAGGCACCAGGACCCCAGGGATGCCTCTTTTTAGAAACTAAGCTAAACGTAGCAGGCAATAGGACCCTGGGGAAACCATCTCTGCTCCTGCAGCTAGAGCATACTGCCAATTCTGTGAGCTGCCACAGGCCAAATCCAGTCTTCTCCAGGCTCCTCTGTCCACCTCTGGCATGGACAGAGCAGAGCCAAGTAGGGTGGGGATGGATGCAGGCTGTGGGGTCAGGGCTCCTCACCCTGACCCCCTTCCCTTGAGAGCTCAGTCCATGGCACCCCCACCCCTGCTGCTGCCAGGTGGGAAGGGGCACGTTGCCATGGTGGCGCAGGGCTCCTGGGGGAGGGCAGCAGGGCAGGTAGCTCCAAGCCTGCAGCGGGCACCCTGCATCTGCCCCATGCACAAACCTGGGGGGCACATGCCACCTATCCCTCCCCAAGTGGTACACACAGTGGTGGAGACCTGCCCCCCACCCATGCCCCTCAGCCCTGGGATGAGCCGCCCATAGCTCTGTCCTGCTCCATGCACTGCCCTGGCTGGACAATGCCCCAGCCCCTGCCCTACTCCCTCCCTCGCTATGGGGGCCTTGAGTTGCCCCTCCCCCCACTCCCCTCCTCACCCATAGACTTACCTGCAGGGAGCTCCCCTCCACACTGCCTGGCTGTATTCTAGGCTATGTGCATGTATGCGGATACGCACATGCTTGTGATGTGCCCTCCATCCCTCTCCCAGCAGCCCTTTGCCGGGTGGAACGCTGCCAGCCTTGAAGGGGGAAATCTGCCATTTCTCAAGATCCCTGCATGATGCTTCAAATCCAGGACAAATGCTGTCCTGGAGTCATGCAGCCTGGGACCAGGACTTGAGGTTCCCATTCCAGGTCTATCCCACCTAATTAGGAACAAGTGGTCACCCTTATCTCTTCATGGGCTGGATCTAGCCCACAAACCACAGGATGTTGACCACTGGGCTAGAAACATTTGGACTTGTATTTGGAAGTGGCTGACCACAATGGCTGCGTCCACACAAGCAGGGGTGTATGCTTGCAGCAGCACAAATAGTAGCAGCACAAATTTGTGGTGCTACTTTGTGCTGCAGTGCATGCCCCTTCTTGTCTGGTTTGCAGTGGGACATGTCCCGTTGGTCCTTGTCTTGCAGGGGGGACTGGCTGGGGCACAGATCCTCAGTGCAGGGCTAGCTGGCAGAAAGCCCCCATGCTCTGCACCCCAGCCAGCTGAGGAGCGGCATGCAGGGACAGAGGAGCAGGCATCCCAGAGCCGCCTGCTTCCCTGTCTCAAGGCACTCTGTGCCCCAGGCAGTCAGGGAGCGGCTGACTGGGATGCAGAGTGCCACAAGCCAGGTTCTGCAGCGCTTCCCGTTGTGCCCCCTTCTTGTGCTGCTCCCTGGCTGGTTGGGCCACAGGGTGCCTCCGCAGTGCATGGTGGGCATACGGGCTGGCTGGGCATAGGGGCTTCGCAGTGCATGGTGATAAGTGAGTAGGCAGTCCTGAGCTGCTTGCTTCCCTGTCTTCGCATTTGTCCCAGCACATGGCACTTTGGCATGCTTTGCACTGCCTTTGGTTTTGGTATTTATTTTTTGCTACCAGAAAAATCTCAGTAGCAAATTTTGCCCCAGGGTTGCAAATTAGCAGCACAGGGCACGGTTAATGTGCAATATGTGTGGTTTGTGGTGCCACAAACCACATGTGCCTCCACATCTGGATCCAGCCAATGAGACCAGTCCAGAAGAAGAAAATTAAGACTCCCACTTAACAACCTGCCTTGGTAATAAAAGCTCCACACTGAACACTGTACCTAGGGCTCTGGAGATAAGTTACTTTTGACTTCCTGGCCAAACCAAAAGAAAAATAAGGTATTGCTTTCGATCAACCAAAACATTTCCAGGAAACAAACTATCTAAGGTTGTTGTGAGTGGGTTTTTCTTCTCTTTTTTTAGTTCAATTTGGACATATTTCAAAACAGCAATTTTCATTCTGAAACACCAAATGCTGGCTTTTCTTAACCAAAAGTCTTCAAAAACTGTAAATAATTTCATTTGACTGGAACATGCATTTTCACATGCATAAACTAAGTTAAAAAAGCCTCCAAACATTCAGATAGTATTTTCACCCTGCTCTGAACAGACAGCTTGCTATGAACTTTCCCTCATCAGTCTGCCTATGCTATAACTTCTACCTAGTACAATCTGCAGATGTGGCCAATGGCAAAACCATGAGTTCCAGTTTTTTGAGTGAAGATGCAGCCTGAGGGTTTGAAAGTGCCAGGTCTTGCAGTTGCAGAGCAGCAGCGATATTTCCAAACACATAAGTTCTTTACCACCCTCTGCCGTGTTCTGGATTACAAGCCTAGTACATCATACATAGAAGCTTTTGTCACGGTACTGTGCTCATTGCAGTGACTTTTGGAGCTAGCCACATGGATGAGCCCAGTGATGCCATCCTCTTATGCTACTTCCTTCAGAGTCCCTGCTGCAGCCTGCACGGTGAAGGCTGCAATAGAAATCTGTCTCTTTACATTTTCCCAGGTTTTCTGCAGATCCACTTTGTTTCCAATATCAAACAGGGCATCATAGATCCCTGGGAAGGACTCCCCAACATACTTGTTGTGGCTGCTTGGAGCAAAGATAACATGTCTGTGGGGAAAGAGAAAGAGAATCTCAGGCATACAAAAATGAAAGCTGTTGTAAAAAACACGACTCCTCTCTGCCAGGGGATTTATAAAGCTGCCTGCCATGGAAAGCAAATGAAAATTCAATGGAGCACCAGAACTCACTGAATCTATAAATGAAAGATACAAGGAACTGTGTTTAAAGGGACCTCATACATGCTTGGTCTAGTTTCCCTCCCAGATCATATAACGAGAGGCAAAGCCCACTAGGAAAGACAGCACAAAATAAAAGACTGTCTTCTCTCAGTGGAAGAGCGACTGTGTGATCAGGACTGAAGTGAAATTCTTCCACAGGGAAACTGGAGAAATCAACAGTTGCTCGGAAGCCAGAGGCAGACCTCTGTGTTGAGCTAGCATCCTTTTAGCTTGCAATACAGTTGCTTTAGCCGGCCTTTAAAGTTAACACATCTAAATTAGGCCATGTTAGCATAAATGAGGCATGGGGAAGTCATGTAAAATGAAGTGAGTCATTAGCATGAAAAACGTCTTGAAAAGACCAGTTTTAAAACATCGAATCTGGATGAAAAGTTCGGGTCAGAACATTTTATCTGCCCAACGGGATAGCGCAAAAGCGTCTCCAACTGCATTCTCAAAGATTCCCTTAAGTAGTGTTGTACGTGGTCGCCCCCAGCTCCCATTAGCTGGTAGGGACTGCCTAAGGCTTGAGCCCCATGTGGCCCCTGACAGCTGATAGGGACAGCGCAGGGGCCCAAGCCTCAGGTCTACCCTGATCTTCTGTCAGTGGGCAGAAACCTCCCCCCACCCCCAGGATGGGAATCCTGGGCCAGTCCCCACCAGCTGATGGAAGATTGGGGTGGTCCCTGGGGTTCAAACCCCAGAGCCATGATACTCAGCTGATTGTCAGCTAGCAGGGACTCCCCCTCACTCTGGAGTGATCCCTGCCAGCCAACTACAAATTGGGTCTGCCCCAGGACTTGAGCCAACCTTTGGCCAATCAGTTGGACTTTGGCCATTCTGGGAACAATAGGGGGGCTTGAATGGATGGCCCCATGGGTCCCCAGAGCCAGCGAATGATCAGCTGATTGTCAGGCATCCAACCGGGATGGTGATATTGGGCTCCCCTTGCACTGACAATAAGGATAATCGGGATCTGATGCTACATCCCATAATTGCACCTCCTGCTATACATGTGTGGCATGGCAGGAGGCAGGATTATTGGGATCATGCACCAGATCCTATCATGCCTTTAACTGCACATCTGCCAGGGGTATTAGTTTCAGTGCTCCAAGATGCGTTCCTCAGGCATCCTTTGCCAAGGTTCCTATCCACAGCCATAATGATGATTCAGCGTCTTCTGAAACTTAGTCTCCAGATTTGGTAAGATCTCCCTGCCAGGCTGGCCACCTATTAGCAATTCTTAGGATTTAAAATGTAGAGATTCTAAGAGTGCTTATTTCTGCTTGGATCATAAAAGTATGTTGAGATACATATTGTGTTCTTCCGGAAGGCTTTCGACACTGTCTCTCACCCCGTTCTCATTAAGAAACTGGGGAGCTGTGGTGTCGACACCCACACAGTCAATTGGGTTGCCAACTGGCTGGAGGGCTGCACCCAGAGGGTGGTGGTGGATGGGTCCTTCTCAATCTGGAGGGATGTGGGCAGTGGGCTCCCCCAGGGCTCGGTCCTCGGGCCCACACTGTTCAACATCTTCATCAGTGACTTGGACGAAGGGGTAACAAACACACTGTTCAAATTTGCTGATGACACTAAGATGTGGGGGGATGTGGGCACGCTAGAAGGAAGCAACAGGCTACAATCAGACCTAGACAGGTTCCAAGGGTGGGCGGATGAGAATAGGATGGGATTCAACACAGACAAGTGCAAGGTGATGCACCTGGAGAGGAACAACCGGCACCATACCTACAGGCTGGGGAACTCCCCTCTTGTCAGCACAGAAGCAGAAAAACTTCTTGGAGTCATCACTGACTCCAGGATGAACATGGGCCGGCAGTGTGGGGAGGCAGTTAGGAAGGCCAACCGTACCTTGTCATGCATCCACAGATGCATCTCGAGCAGGTCCAAAGAGGTGATCCTCCCCCTCTATGCGGCACTGGTCAGGCCTCAGCTGGAGTATTGCATCCAGTTCTGGGCGCCGCACTTTAGGAGGGATGTGAACAACATGGAGAGGGTCCAGAGGAGGCCACTCGCATGATCAGGAGACAGCAGGGCAGGTCCTATGAGGAGAGTCTATGGGACCTGAACCTGTTCAGCCTCCACAAGAGAAGGCTGAGGGGGGATCTAGTGGCCTGTTATAAACTAGTCAGGGGGGACCAGCAGGCATTGGGGGAGTCCCTGTTCCCCCGAGCACTCCCAGGAGTGACCAGGAATAACGGTCACAAGCTGGCAGAGGGTAGGTTTAGGCTAGATATCAGGAGGCGCTACTTCATGGTCAGGGCGGCTAGGGTCTGGAACCAACTTCCAAGAGAAGTGGTGCAGGCTCCTACCCTGGGGGTCTTTAAGAGGAGGTTAGATGAACATCTTGCTGGGGTCGTCTGACCCCAGCGCTCTTTCCTGCCATGGCAGGGGGTTGGACTAGATGATCTACTCAGGTCCCTTCTGACCCTAGAAACTATGAAACTATTTGTAGCAATATTCATATTTGGTGAATTCTACCAGTTTGTTTCTGCATTTACCCCATTGAATGCTTCTCTTTGCATAAGAATGGGGCACTCAAAAAACCCTTCAGACCCCCAAATCTACTTTAGCGGTCAGCAGCAAAACCCAGAACACTCCTGTGACAACTTTGTACAAAGAAAATAAGGCTAAAACCCTGTGCTAAAAAACCCTGTGGTAAGCAACTTGATGAGTTTGGTTAAAAACTACCAGGGAAAACTGAGGGAGAAAGCAAAGTCCAAGGAGTCTGCCCTTTTCTTGGGCTTGAACTAATTTTTAAATTTCAGATTGAGACACAAACCACAACAGAGTTCATCATGAGGCCTGGTTGGCAATGGATTAACTTTCATGTCACACCAGCCATCACTACCTGGTCCACACCAGGGTAACTAAAGATCCTCAGAGCAAACCAAAATCTGAGAGCTTTGAGGCATCCCGGTGTTACTGCCACCATCATGAGCCCTCTCCAGCGCACATCCACTTATCTAGCCTTGCAACAGGGTTATTCTGTTTCAGTAACTTACCTGTAAAACGTCCTGCCTGGTAAGCCAAGAGGATCAATGAAAGCTCTTTCCACAAACATCAGCTGATCATTCATACTTCGCACTGCAAGTGGGCTATAAGCAACGAAGACAGTCATTTCATACAGAAACAATGCTTGACTCTGTTAAGTACTGGCTGTTCCTGGGACTATAGATTCCTCCCAATGCACCTTATTACGTTAACCAGTATTATTATCTCCGTCTTAGAAATGGGGAAAGTGACACATGGGGCTTAAACCTTCCATTCAGGCAGAAAACAAAATTTACTGATGTCTCTCTCTGCAAAGCATAATGCACCCGTCTCAAACACCATGCGTCAGATGTACTAATCCAATAGCAGACCTTACCATGTGACCCACATTAGGTTGAGGGGACCTTTCATTACATAAAGCAAAATAGGAAAAACCCTTCTTCAGAAAAAAAGGAAAATTCTTTATTAAAACTCCTAATGAAGAAAGAGTATAATTTGTCATAGCTGAGTGCTTTTTACATTTTAAAAATATTCATTTATCTAAGCATTTACTAACACTGATATCACAAAAGGTCTCCAGCTGTTGCTGCTCATCAATGAGTGTTCACAAGAAACAAAGAAGATGCCAAGGCTACAGTCCTGGAGCCCTCTCTCCAGCACAGCTTATTCATTTCAAAAGGGAGTTTTCTTTGATTAAGGCCAGGAGGGCTTGGCCCTAAGCAAACCATGGATATTACTTTGTCAAGACATATTTTTAACTTACTTTTTCAAGTCAACCTGCTCTAGCCTTCTGTGGAAGTCAGCAGCAGCCTCTGTGAAATTCTTCACAGCAGAAAAGAGAGGTTCTAGAAATAGAAAGAGCTCATTCTTATACAGCAGCCTCCCACAGAGAGTCTGAAACAATAAATGTTTCACTTAATAGTGATTATTAGTGATTTAAAAAAAGATAAAGTGTTGCCTGGCCCAAGATTCGCAGCTTCCCTACTGCTTCATTCTAACTCATTAAGGTTTTCAGTATCCTCTCATAATCTGAAAAGTGTGTTTTGACCATGCTAATAGCGCTGAGGAAAAGTGGCCAGTAAAAATCCTACAGAAAGACATTAAAAATATTTCATTTATATGTGCTAAAAATTTTTCCTGGGGAGCCTCCTACCAAAAGGACAGCAGGTTGGAGAAGGCTGGGAATTTTAGCTTTAGATCAAATGCTGGGTTTACGTGAAGAAGAGTGATGTCCACCAACCTGTGAGAGGACTGAAGGGCTTCCCTCTCGGTAGGTCTTGTCCTCATGTCCAGATTTAGGACATGTTTACCCTGCACTCATGGGACTCAAATTGAGCCATGTGGCTTAGAAGATCTTGGTTGGTGCAAAAATGTCTCTGTCAGGCATCTCCTACTAGTCCTTTATAGAGAAACCCAGGATCCTATGGCATAAGACCAAGTCAGAAGTCCAGTTCCCTGATGTAACTAGGTCCTATAATCTTTTTCATAACTTATCAAATTTCATCTTAAAACTAATCAGGTTCCTGGCTCCTAGGATTCATACTGTTTCAGAATCACGCTCTGCTGATCATTAGAAATCGTATTCTAATTTCCATCTTAAGTTTATTTATAGCCACTTACTTTTTCTTCTCTACTTTAGCTTAGTTCACGCTCTACTTTCCCCAATGTTTACCCTTCGAGTGTGTTAGAGAACCAAGTTCTCAGCCTGTTAGATAAGTCGGTCCTTGGCTGCATTTGTGTAGCTCCCTCTGGATGGGAATTGTATATGCATCCAAGGACAGAGTTTAGCCCTTGTTGACATCACAGGCGTATTGTATCAACAGATTATGGTTTCACATGCATTAGAAGAGGATTTAAGATGAAAAAGAAAGGTCATTTGAACATACAGGAGTGCATTTGTTGTTGGAAATCCATATATGCTATTTTTTTTTATGATGGATAATGTAGGATGAGGTGTTTTTGGTAATCCCTGCAATCATGTGATTATGTAAAGTATCTTTTCCTCAGTGTTGCAGAGGAAGGTATGAAGTGTATACCCTATTTATAAGTGTTTTGAAATGCCACAAAACAAAAATACCCCACCTACTCCTATATTTATAAAGCCAACCCCATGACTTCCTGGAGCCAGACTTTCAATTTTTGCACCTTTGGCATTGGCAAATATTTTACGCTTGTTAGACTGCTGTTTTACCCCTAGGATTCTGTGTTATGGATAATAAAAGGGAACACTTCATGTCATTATAGATGCACTGCACCCTCTCTGAACAATCTCAGAAATAATGTACAATTAGTCTTCCTTTTTTCCCCATTTATATTACCCCCTTTTCTGCTTTCTTGTTCCTTCCTCTCATGTACCCTCTAGAAGATTGCTATGATTCCAGCTACTTTAGTATAAGAATAATAATAAAGCAAAAGTATATTAGAAGCTGATTTGGCTGCAAATTCATAGAGCTACACAAATGATTAGAGGACTGGAAAAACATGGCCACAAGCGACAGTTTCAAGATGTCCTATGTATTTAGTTTATTAAAGAAGATTAAGAGATAATTTGGTCACATCTGTAAGTATCTACATAGAGCTGCAGAAATGAGTAAGCATGAAACTTTGATAACAGACAGGCCCTTCACTCTAGCCAAAAAAAGATAGAAAGAGATATTTTTGGCTGAACAGTATAACTGGGCAGGTTTAGACTAAAAACCAACGTGCACATTTTTAACACTGAGGATAATAGCCATTTGAAAGGTGCAGTTCTGGAATGGTATCCCTGGCAAAATAGGCTCAGAAAGAGCCTGGATTGCTTCAAGATGGATCTTGGTAAGTTCAAGAAAGGGATCATATGATAATAGTAATTAGGGGACATGAGGTGGCTCCAAGTGTCTGACATTCCTGTGAGGGCAGCTGAAAAGAAACTTGACCTTCACGTGGGTTGTGGCCACAGGCAGGAATGCTGGTGTTAAACAGCAGTGAGACTCCTTTCCAGTAACTGGCTGGCAAGTCTTGCTCATCCACTCAGGGTCAAACCAATCCAAACCAAACCAGTTCAAGAAGGAATCCAGCCCCTCAGTTCAAGTTAACAAGAACTGTTGGGGGTATTTTAGCCTTCCTCCATAATGCGAGACATTGTTTACTTCCTAGAAACAGCTGCACAGATTTTACTTACTAAGTTCTGCATCTACAACACCCTTGTCTCTGCCACTCCCTTCCTGTGACGCTGTACTGAGTGCTCACATAAAACATGCACCTTTTCACCAAATCAGCAAAGGGAAATTGGGGTATGCACCATATGCATGATATATAGACCCTCATGGGTCTGGACATGTTTTGGTGGTAGTGGCGTCTCTGGGAGCCACAACAATTAATGCTGCCATTGTCCAAATGCTGCCAAAGATCTGGATCTGCAGAGATCTCTCCAGCTGGATGACCCAGCCCAGTGCACCAGACTTAGCTGGCACACAGGGTTGGTCCAAGGCTAGACCCTGCATACAGCCCTGGACCTAGCGCCATGGATTGGGCCGGCCTGTGGGGTTGGTTCACGGGGCCCCATCTGGGCTGACAGCAGGCTCAGGAGCAAGCTGGGTTAAGTAACTGAGTGGCAGCAGCTGCTACCCATTTACTTAACCATACTACAAAATAAGAGCTTTTTTCCCCCCTTTTTGCTGCCTTTCAAAAACAGGGTGTGCGTTATATTCTAGGGTGCACTATATGTGAGAAAATGCTAATAGCGCTGAGGAAAAGTGGCCAGTAAAAATCCTACAGAACGACACTAAATATATTTCTTTTATATATGTGTGTGTGTGCTAAAAATTATTCCTGGGGAGCCTCCTACCAAAAGGACAGCAGGTTGGAGAAGGCTGTTGTGGCATGTTATTTTTATTGGGGTTTTGTGCTGAAAAATTGTTGTCTGCAAACAAAGTGTACTAAACTTGAAGAAATCTCCCAGGTAACTAAGTCTTATATTTCTAATGAACTAGGGGCAGTAGTGGATTCTCCATTGCTGAAAACTTTAAAATAAAGATTATTTGGCAAAATAGCATGCTGTAGTGCAATCAAGAATTCATGGAGAGATGTCGTATCGCCTCTATCATGCAAGAAGTAGAGACTAGTGTGGTCTTTTAGTCTTTCTGGTATAATAATCCTTGAACACCCTCCCCCCCCCCGAGTCTTTTTTTCTTCATTGATTTTTATCCCCCAAGAAATTGGGCCTTCAACATAATACAGCATTTTTTCCAACTAAACTATGGATATTAGAATGAAGAAAATTGATCACTTTTGAGCCATGTTAGTATTATATTTCTATAACAACTCTATTGTTATGTTTAGTGTCATATTTTAACCAGCAGTTACTATCTGCGCGCCTGCAGGAGTCAGAGTCCAGTCCTGCTCCTCAGGGTCCAAAGGACATAAGACCCATAGGGCTGTGTGAATTGGCAGTGGTCTGTTTTGACAGAACATAACTTCATTTTGAATTTTGTTTTGAGTCGAAACAGTTGATTCGTTCCATCCCGTCAAAACAGTTTCGCCGTTTTGCCCATAGGATATAATGGGGAAGGCCAAAACAGCCTATAACTTTGTCATTTCTAACCCGATTTGGATGAAACTTGCAGGAATGGTAGCCCCTTCTAAGGGCATGAAGTGTGCTAAGTTTCAAGAAGATAGGTGCAGGGGGTCTGGGAAAACTACACCCCAAAATCTTGAAAGCAAAACTCATGTCACATGTAGGTGTTAAACAGCAAAGTCAAAACCACCAGCATGCTAGCCCCTGTGGAGGCCACAAAGCCTGCAAAATGTCAAGGAGATAGGTCCAGGGGTTCACGGGAAACTGCACTTCAAGCTGCGGACAAGCAAAACTCGTGACATCGTGACAGTGAGTGCGTTAAGGCACAGCAGGGTGGCCACAAAGCCTGCCAGCTGCCAAGGAGATCAGTCCAGAGGGTTCGGGGACCCTGCACCCCTAGCTGCTCACAGTCAAAAAACTCATGTCATGGGTGCTTGTGCAACTGCTGCCTCTCATCAGGCATCAGGACTGAAGACCCCACATCCCTTGCCATCACAGACCTGGGGGTAATAATTGACCACAGTATGAACATGAGCTGGCAGTGCAATGCTGTAGCCAGCAGGGCCAATAATACCCTGGCATGTATCAATTGGTTCATGGTCTATGCCTGGGGCTTTTGGTTACTGCAGATAAGAGCAAGATATAAGGCAATGGTTTAATAGATATTCGGACAGCAATGTTTTAAGGCTGTGCTATACAGTAGGAAGTTTCTTGGGGAAATTAAAAAGAGTTAATTCTGGTGCAAGGGCACAACTGAAATGCAAAGGAACAGTTTTGCTATTTAGGGGCACAAACCCACCCCCCAATATTTCTTGCCTTGGTGCAATTCTAATTAAATTAGGACATCCAAGTGTTTGGAGAGCACAGGGCAATTACTCACCAAATGACACTTCGTAAGTCTCCATCTGTTCTTCATGTTTTTTGGCCAAATTATAGATTCGCTTGGCATATTTTCTTAAGGCCTCTCCATAATCTTGACAGTTAAAAGGAATGACATGCGAGTCTGCAAGCTCATAGACTAGGCTGCCTCGTAACTGGGCAACAGCAAGCTGCTTCCTGAACGTGGGGTCATAAAATTTTTCTACTAGCTCGAAAGTCTCATAGACAGTGTGGTAGACTGGATAATTGCTATACTTGTCTGCTTTCTGAAAGAGAGAAGGGGTGGGGGGGAAATCAAGCATGTGGGATGTTTAAATTCAAACTACCTGAGGGGTTGGACTAAAGCTACCAGAGATCCCTCAGCTTCCACATGAGAAAACACAAACTTCCAGATGTGTGACACTCTCTCACTGATTTTGCATGCAACTCTTATGGAACAAAACCAGTCTGAATCCATGGAGTATTTCCCAGCAGTGAGAGGGTATTGCATTCCTTCTTTTTATAGCTTCTTTCTGGGATTATCTTGAGCTCTGAAAAGTCTGTGCATAGCACCCAAAAAGAAAACCATTCTGAGTGTCCAATCCATACATGTGTAGTCCCATTGGAATCCTGTGCAATTAAACTAATTGGCTTGTACACTTAGCTACATCCGTTCCCTCGTTTCCTCTTCCTTACCTTGCAATGGAATATAATACTCCTATTCTCCATTCCTAACTTTCTCAAACCTGCCACTGTTTCCAACTAAACTTCCTGTACATTGAATGGTCTTTCACTATTTATGTCATGTTGTCTTCCTTTTTTCCTTGAGATACTACTTACACTCCAACCTGAAAAAGCCTCTAATGCTAACTCTTTTCTGTACTGGCTGTATTAGTTCCCACTGCTCTTGATCTTATAGCTGTGCTTTTGAAATGCTGTGAACTCATCAGAACAGAGGACTAGATCACTAGTGTTCATTTCTTTGTAATCACTTGCACTTCTCTACCCACTTTGAGTGTTAAAAGATACAGTTCAGGAACCCATCTTAGAAATCTGGACATGTCTACACAAGATGCAGCATGGCAAGCCCTTCATCCCCATCCTCACTTCTCTCCCAGCATCAGTCTTCCATCCTTTTGGGTTTTATAATGTAGCTTTTGCAAATATACAGAGCTCCACAATTATAAATCCTAAAAAATGTTTATTGCAGAATTAGATGTCTCTTAACCATCTTACCTTTTTTCTATTTTTATTTTTTTACTGAAAAATTAATGCAAGTTTAGCAGATATCTTATTGTAAGAGTTTTGCAAGCATTGCCAACAAAACATTTTATAAACAGGGTTAAACACAGAACTACACTTTTTGGACAGTTGCCTTCCAAAAATAAAGGAAAAATTGGACAAACCTTTCATTTAGTAAGGCCCTTTAGAAGGGCGATTTTTTACTAGCTAGCTAAAACATGTTACTTGAGTTTTAAATAAATAATATATATAAGGAGACTCTGATGAAAGTTGGAATAATAGCTTTGTCTAGAGACAGATACTATAGCCCATGAGTGTCCAACCTTTCTGAATGTGGGGCTGGATCATGAACTTTATCACCCAGTGGCCCGGCGAGCCATATTCAAACACACTCTGTCCTGGGCCAGAGAGAGACCCTGCCTATGCAGCCCTACTGCACCTGCCTGTTACTGCAAGGTTCATGGTAGCTGCTGGTGGGCAGGGGCAGGAGGGACCCATTCTGCATCCAGCTACCTACTGCCCCAGAGACTGAAGGGGAGAAATAAATAGCTCCACATCTCTATCCCCTGAGCAGCACAGCCCCACAAGCCAGCACTGCCTGAGGGGGGCCGGAGCTGCTGAAGGCTGGGGAAGGGACAAGTTTCCCACACGCTCTGTGTCAGCTTGACGTTGCTGACGCAGTGCGTGTGGGAAGAGGAGTAGCCGTGTGCCTCTCAGGACAAGATAAGCCCAGCCGGAGCAGCGGGGGCTCAGCTGCACTTTCCCCAACCTGCACATGGCTCTACCACGGCTTCTGCTGGCTGGTGCCAACCTGGCTGGCCTCCTTCTGTCCCCAGCAGCACATGGGAAGCCAGCACGGGGGGGCCTCGGCAGGTGGGTCCTGGTGTCCCCTCACCTGCCCGCCCGCATGGCCCGGCTCACCGTGGTGGCCAGCCACCCGCACACACAGCCTTGGTGGCCCTGCAAAGGTCACACCAGGACCCTGCCTGCCGAGGCCCCCCCCATGCTGGCTTCCCACGTGCTGCTGGGACAGGGGGAGGCTGGCTAGGTTGGCACCAGCCAGCAGAAGCAGTGGCAGAGCCATGTGCAGGTTGGGGAAAGTGCAGCTGAGCCCCCGCTGCTCCGGCTGGGCTTATCCTGTCCCGAGAGGCACATGGCTGCTCCTCTTCCCACATGCACCGTGTCGGCAACGTCAAGCTGATGCAGAGCATGTAGGAACCTTGACCCTTCCCCAGCCTTCAGCAGCCATTAGGAAGCTGCTGAGGGGCTGGGGGAAGGACAAGGGGTGGGAGTGAAAGTAAACACTGTCTTCATTTCCCGTACCTCGGGCCTCAGAAAATGCCTTGGCGGGCCGCATGTTGGATAAACCTGCTATAGACTACTCTGTGACCAAATGGCTATCTAAATATAAGCGTCTAAAATGCACACCTCATTATCATAGGTGAATTATTCTTCATGTCTTTATTGCTTTGCAAAATAGCAACGTTGATCTTTTTACATGCAGAAAAAAAATCTTTGAAACAGGTGTACAACTGCCAAGCAGATAACTTTTCAAAATAAAGCCACAAATTGGTTTTATTGTCAGGCAACTTAGAGGACTTACCCTATTCTTGGTATAACGGACCCTGCCAGATGCAATTCCCAGTCGCTGGAAGTAAGCCTCAAAATCACTGCCTGAGCCCAGTTTGTTTATTCTATGTGCAGCAAAAAAAAGGTACCAAAATGAGACTACAGTCTGACTGCATCTAGACTACGAGTGAATATTTATGCAAGTTGCTATTAGCAAAATTTCAAACCAACACAGTTTTGGACAAAGTCATCACTGTAGAATACTTGGGGAAAGGAGGTGAGAGAGATAAGTATCAGGGGATTCAAGCATTAAAAACCTCTTTAACACTCAAATAAATTAGGGGACTACCAACAAAGATGTATTTCCATACTCGTGGGAGATTACCATACAGTCAAAGCTAGGCAAAGAATTTCTACTGTGTAAAAGGCAGTTGCCTTTGTTACTTACAGGTGAACACCACCATCTACTGGATAGATATGGTCACATAACCAAAAATAAAAGTATCATTCAATAAATGGAGAGGGGCATGGGGGGGGAGCGGACATAAAATTCTGGCTAAGGTTTTTATTATGCTCATACACATGCTTTTAGGAAAATAATCAGTGTGTGCGTCAAAAATATTTAACATGCTGCTTAGCCAGCGGGGATTTACTGAAGCCAGTAAAGCTGATGATCCACTTGGAAAGCAGCTCTTAAAAGGTGAAAAATAACTTCACTAATTTACTGGGATTATTTATGAGAGTCGGGGCTGGAGGCTGGGTCCACAAGCTTGGGGCACTTGAGACAAGTAACATTTGTTAAAACCCACTTGCCTTAATAGTATAATGACTTCTATTTCATAATTAGGGACTTTCCTTTGCCAGTCAGGAGCACACAAATAGCTGCATAATTTCCAAAAGGGATCTTTTAGAATTCAGCAATGTTTGCTCTAGGTCACCTTGTATATTTAAATATACTGAGATGTTAGTCTTTTACAGTCAACTATATCTAAAAATATAGAGCAGTACAAAAGCGTTCAGACTTATTAAAAGGAACTGGATGGAGTAGTAGTTCAACTACTTGGATATCCTAACTGACTGATCCTGCATCAGTGCAGGGATTGGGCTAGACCAGGGGTGGCCAACCTGTGGTGCAGGCAGCTTGTGTGTGTGGCATGTAGCTGACCGGGGATGGGGCAAGGACCACAGGGGCAGAAGGGGCAGAGAGAAGAAAGGAGAACATCAGATCAGGCAGGGAGCACAGGGCTGGAAGCAGAAAGCAGAGCAATCAGAAGAAACGAATCAGAGTGACACTTGTGAGGAGTACAAAGCTAATTTGTGGCATGGCTACAAAAAAGGTTGGCCCCACTGGACTAGAAGATCTCTTGAGCTCCATTCAAGTCCCTATACATCTATGACTACACTACAATTGTTTTCCAGTGCATTTTATTAATAAAACCTCTAGGCATTCAGAGATTTAATTTTTGAATTGGCAGGGATGCTACCGGTGTGGATTTATAGAGCGCTCTTAGATCATAGATGGTCACCTTCTACCAGAAAGTTTTGTATTGCAAATGTTGAAAATGTCCTTCAAACAAAACCCTGCAAAGCATTTGAAATACCGAGGGAAGGAGGGATTGAGGGGAACACCTATTACAGTTTAATAGACTTACCTGGGTTGATCATCATCATCATCATCATCATCTAGTGAGCGGTCCTTTTCAAGCCAGCTCTCATAGAGAGACTTGCTTTCATAGCCCTCATCAGGGCTTGAGATCTGGAGAGGCAAAGCACATGCTATTATTAAAAATGCCTCACTTTCTAATTTAGTTTTAGAGATGTAAAGTGCTAATTGATACACTCCTTTACCTAAACTCACAGGCACACACGTGACCTTACAATGCATAGGCCCCAATTATGGGCTGAATCCCAGATGCATTTAGAACGGGTAGAGAATGGCCAAGTCATTGACACCAGTTCAGTGCTGGGACCAGTTGGGATCCTCTGATTTATATCTAGTCCCCATGGTCCCAAGAGACTGCTTCGACACCCAGAAATTCCCCAGCCTCACTGTCTTCCCATTAGGAATATCCTCCATGCCAGAGGCTGGAAACAGACAGCCCCAGTCTACTCAAGGTACTGCTGATGCAGGGGAAATACTTCACAGTCAGCCTAGGACTGCATTATAGCTGCTTTGTGCAAGATGAGGAACTGTACTGCAGGGCAGGTTCTGAATCATAGATATGATTATTTATATTACAGCAGCATCTAGAGTTTCAAGTGATATCCAGACCCTATTACACAGTGAATTGCACATGCATATAGTGATAAACAATCGTTACCTCAAGGAAATTGCAAATCACAAACACAAGTAGACAAGGTAAGGATCATACAGATGGGAACAGGCTGAGATCAGATAAAATGACTTGCCCACGGTTATTAGAACTGTGGCTCAGCTGCACAGCAACTCTAGGTCTCCTGACCCAGGAACCCAAGCACAGGCCTTCCTTCTTTAAGGATTATAATGCCAGATAAGTGGGGTTCTTTAAAAAGGTCTCTAAAATTACACTGATTTGACGAGAGAGAACCACATGAAAGTGCCCCATGAACAAATTTGCTTGATGAACCGTTACAAAAATAAGGTAGAGGTTCACTTTCAGCACTGAAAATATATTGGAAATTTTAAAGGTTTTGACCTCTAAGATCAGGTCTGCAGCTAACAGAAACAACAATTTTCTGAAATGACTGCCTGCCAGCTGTCATTTCCAGGGCAGTTTGGTCAGACTTTAGGGCTAAATTGAAAATGACATATTAATAAGGGCAAGCTGAACTATGACATCATGGAATAAAATACTCTGTGCCCGTGTATAGATTTTATCCCGATTATGTGGGCCAAGCTATTATCAGATGATATAAAAACTATTTGCTCTCTTCTTCACCTAACAAGCCTTACAAGACTCTTCTTGTTATCTGCAATGGCTTAGATCCAGTCCTAGGACTGAGCGAGCTCCCCCCAGACTTCAGGGATCTGCATAGCGCAGATACAGTTTTGCAAGTATAAACACATGATAAAACATGACAAACAGGACAGAGGTGACTAATGCTGCATTAAAGCAAGTGCTACCATGTGACTATGTAGTTATTCCAGCCTTGCAATGGGAAGAAGGCCAAAGAAGGTGCAAGTAGCTAAGCATCTCACTTCAGGATCATGATTAAGCTTATGATTCCTCTGAAGTCACCTCTGCAATCAGGCAGTGCAGTTTTAAGGTTTCAAGACCTCATAAGACATCTTGAGCCCTATTTCTGCTCAGGACTATGCCTAGCACAAACTTACTTTGACACCTACATATAGCCTCCATCCACATTTGCATTAAAATGTAACCGTCTCCTTGCCCTGCTGTTTCCCACAGGTGAAACTCAACCCTATGCATATGGCTAATAACACTTCAAATATATCAATTCCCTGTCTCAAAGGATAAAATGGGACTGGATCTTGTATTGTCTCTCTCCATAGCTGGACTCTCAATATATGCAGGGAATCTGCTACAATCTTAAGGAGAGTAGTATAACTTAGCTGCTTCAGAGGCATGACTATATCAAGCATGAACATCCTTTTGTCCAAAAACCTGAGTTCTTGACAATGTCCATGTATGTTGAGATAAAGCAAGAAGCAGCAGACCCCTATAAGGAAAAAACTATAGCACAAGCCTTTAGGTCCCCCCCTCCAAAGAAGACAGCAGAGTAGGAAAAAAAAATTAAGAAAATGTCCTCTAACTGAAGACAGAGACTCAGAAAAATGCTAACACTGTTTTTTGATGCGTGAGAAAGAAAAACAGTTACAGCTTGGTCTTTTTTTGTCTGCAAACTAATGAAATAAAAAACAGATTGTTCCAAAACCAACTTCAAATAACTTGGAGACTGCAGGCTTCTCAGTGACAGCTCTTTACAATATACCTACCTCTATGTGATAAATGAACCACTGGAAAATATGAAATGAATATAATGTACTTCTGGGAATTCACTGACAAGAAAAGGGTATTCCATTATTGAGTGCTTATGGGGACACTCATTGTTCTGTATTACATTTCTGTAGCATTCAAATGCTTAACATCAGCACAGGGCCTAGATATGTTTGTGTCTTTCAAATATCTGGTATTTTGATGGGAATTGTCTATCTAAAGGCTTCCAACACAATCCACACAAGGCTTTCTTAAAAGAAAGGAAGTAGAATTTGGGCAAGGCAGAATTACCATTACATGGCCAATTAGTTGAATGACTGCAAGCAAAGAGTACTATAAATGAATGGGACCAACACAAGATCTCCAGTGTGGTACCAAAGGAATCTGCTCTGGCTACAGTGCTATTTTAGATTTGAATTAACAATGTTGGTACAGAGATAAACAATATACTGGTATAATTTTCAGATGAGAAAAATTCATCAGGGTTGCAAACCCTTTCAAGGTACTAGAGTAAGCCTTGAAGGGATTTTGATGAATTAGAGGACTAGGCTGTAAAAAATAATTTTTACAAAATTCACCACGAACAAGTGCTACACACCAAATGCACAAAACACAGAATAGTGGAAAATTGGCTTGGCACTAGACCTGTCCAGGAGTGATGATGAATCACAAATTCAACACAGGTCAGCAATGTGATGTTGTTACATGCTAACAGAAGTATTCAGGACGCAGGAAGCGACAACACCAGTTTAAATGTCATTGGTCAGATCTTGGGTTGAGCACTGTGTGCAGTTCTGCTTTTTAAGAGGGATGTGGAGAAGCTGAATCCAGAGGTGGGAAATGAAAATGATAAAAGGGGTTGAAGAACAAGTTGTACAAGAAGTGGCTGAAGGAATTAGGTATGTTTAGTTTGGATGAAAAGAAAATTAAGCAGCAACATGCCAACAGTTTAAAAAAATTCAAATACTTGAAGGGATCATAAAGAAGGATGAAAATAGTTGGCATCCTTTGTTAGATAGAGCAGGACATGAGGGAATGTATTTAAACTGCATCAAAAATAGGTTTAGTTCAAATCTCAGGGATAACTTCCTAATAGTAAGACAGGTAGGACAATAATACATGCTACCTAGAGACACTAAGGAATCTCTTTCATTTGAGGTTTTCAAAAGAGGCTGGATAGCCATCTGTCTGGCATGGCTTAGGAACAGCACATTCTCCATTTGTGCAGGAAGTCGGCTGGATGAAGTGCCTGAGAAGTCCTTCCAATTCTCTGCTTCTAAATGGAGGTGTCCAACTTGGGGTTTAGACAGAGGAGGGTCCCCCTTTTGCATACAATTCTCCTAGGGAAATGTCTTTGAGTTGAAAAAAGACAGGAATGCAAGAAGGACAGAGTTACAATAAGGGGAGGAGACAAAGAAATAAACACCCTGAAAATGCTCCATAACGTGTCTAGCATAAAGGAGTTCATCATACACTTGAGTATTATGTCAGTTATGAGAAAGCCATATGCAGTAAACACCTCAGTTTTGTACCTCTTTTGTCAGATTATACACCAATTGGTAGAGGAGAGGGGTGCAGTCAGCTCTTAAAGTGTAATTGCCTGAAAACCAAAAACAGATAAAGAATTTTTTTCAAGCAGTATTGTCTTCCCCCTAAGGGACCCAAGCCTACTGTTCTTACTTGGGCAAAGCTCTCCAAGGGGAGATCCTCTACAGGGAAATTTGGCCAAGCAAGGACTGCAGATTTTGGCTCAAAATGCACACAAATACAAAGCATTTAGAATCAGATTACAGAAAGCACTGCTTCTAAACCTAATGCATTTGCATTATAGATTATAAAACACAAGTGCATAAAATTTAAACCCTTAGGAGTTCCTAAGATTAGAAAACTATTTTTCCTGTCCCATGAACACAAAGTTCCTCCCCCAACTCCACTCTTTCCTGAACCCTGTGAAAAAGGACGGATTTTTCAATATACAAATGTGGCAGGCAGGGAGCATTATTATTTATTAGTATTTGCAAATCTATACTGGATGGGGAAGGAAGACAGCAAGTTCCAGAGGGAGCTGCACAGAACAATCCTTCCAACTGCTTCTTCCTTCCTATAAAGTGAGAGCATCTACCTTGAGTGTCTTTGTTGACTGCAAGTATAGTGATCAGCCAGTAGAGATAAGTTTTTGTGTCAGAACTTTGTCACGTCTACACATGCATTTGCTCTGGCCTGAATTTATTCTGGTGTAAACTAATCTGGAGTAAGCACTTTCAGGCAGGTGTCTACACATATAGGGATTAGGGAACAGATTTGCTGCTCTTTGCACCAAGTTTCCTTGTAGCTCTGCCATGGGCCCCTGCCACCACTGGTGGGAGGGGGTAGAGGAGGAGGGGGCCTAGACCCACCCTGGGTTCTAGCCCAGGGGCTGGCAGGGACACCAGAAAGAGCTGCAGGGGTGGGGCAGGTCCCAGCCCCCTGCCCCAATCCATCAGTGGGGCAGCTACCAACTAGCTCACTGCTAGCTGTCCCACCAGCAGATCGGGGCAGGGGCCTGGGACCTACCTACCCCTGTAGCTCTTTCTAAGCCCTGTGCATCAATCACCCAATCAAGGCATGGGGCTGGGACCTGTCCCTGAACAGGACAGTTCACAGCCCCTACCCTGCATACTAGGCAGAGGCTGGGAAATTTGTCTCCTGCTCTTCTCCCGAAGTCTGGAGCTGGGGGTGGAGCCAGGGGGCTTGTCCCCTGCCCAACTCTGTGAGTGCAGATGAGTGGGGAACAAACTCCCTAGTGCTCATGGAGCTGGGTGGGGAACAGGCTCCCCTGCCCCTGCCAGCAGGGAGCTCCCAGCACCAGTTCTGCTACCTCGGAGTTGGTGCTGGGAGACTCATCTCTCACCACCCGCGCCTCAATCACGATTTTGGAGCAGGGGGTTAGGGTCATGGCAGGAGGACAGCTGCCTGCTGCTGGGGCAGGCTCTACCACAACAGCCTGGACTTGAACTATTTCCCACCCCCTTGTGGATGGCTGACCGGGAGCAGATTTTGCTCCCGATTAGGTGCCTACATGAGCGCTACTGCACCATTACTAATCTTGAGTAAATCTGCTACCTGCATTTTCAGGTAGCAGATTTACTCAGGATTAGGGAGCTCTATTGCATAGTAACTGTGCATGTGTAGACTCACATGCTTACATCACAGTAAACTATGCTACTGTGCAGTTAAGCATCTCATATAGATGTGCCCATCGAGGCAGCATTCTTACTACAGAGAACAGGCAGCCTATATATACAATGCACTTACAAGTAGAACCACACACGAATAAGCAGACAGCAGCTCCTGCATCTGCATCAACCTGAAGCTTAACGCATCATGGAACACAGTGAAGTTACTCAGTATTCAAATAACAGTTATAATTATGGGTGCAAAGGCTACATTCAAAAGAAATTCATCATCTCCAAGCCAGACTAGGAAGTAAAACAGTCTTTCTAGAGACTCCAATAATATCCTGTGACTGTAACTCTGATAACAAACTGTGGTCTCAAGGGAGAAACAACAGCTTTCACATATCTGATGGACTGTTTTGTTAAAGTTGTTAATAGATTTTGGTGTCACTTTAGACCAGTGCTGAACAGACAGAATATGAACTCCCAATAAAACTAAACTGACAGCTATAACAATGTAATAAGTAAAAAAAAAAAAAAAGAGGAAAAGGAAAAGCCCCTCTGGATCACATTACTAGCATATCCAACATTTATTGTTTTAGGAATTAGAAATTACACCCATGATCATGCTCAAACAGTTTCATTTTAATTGTGGATTTTGGTTTTTTTAATCAGATAATTTGCCATTTTTAATCAGAGAATTTGTAATTTTTAATCAGAGAAAAACAGAATCCCTGACATGATTAAGCAGCAAATTGATATTGCAACATCATGTTGTCTCCAAAATCAACCCAAAAGATTTGTTCCAACACGTGCTGAGAATGTGGAGCAGGAATAAAGTTATCATTTCATTTGAGAGAGATTCCTTGGTCATGAAATGCTGCTTTACTTTTCTCACTGACTGCATAATTGAAGGAAGAGCTCTATTATCTTCTTTATACTTAATTCCAACTGAGAATGTAGAAAGCAATTTTACTTCTAATTTTCCCCCACTCATTCTTTGATGAGGATAGTTCACAGAAAGCAGGTTAACATTAAATTCCTGACCTGTTAGAAATTCCATAAAACTGCTCAACTCCTCCACTCACAGGAAGCAAGATAAACTGGTTTTACATGACTGAGACACAGATCAGATCTAGCATGCTCCCCCTCAGACTCACTGTTACTCCAGCCCAGAGATGCACAATACACAGCTCTTATTAAACCTCTTTATTAAATAAAAATATTTGAAAAGCCAAACAGCAAGTCCTATGCCCTCAGTGCACAGTGGTTTGTTAATTTGTAAGTGCCCCTGTGTGTACAGTCCAGTTTTTGGCTTGCAAATGCTCTGAAGGCTTGCATCCAAGTCACAGCAGATCCTTCTAGCAGCAGCTCACCCCTTAATAATCTTGACTTGTGGACTCGTGCTCCTAAGAAGTAGTTAGAGTCAGTGAACATTAGCCCATGATCACAGGGGTAGTTAGTCATTTAATCTGAAGTCAGGCAGAAAGTAAGACAGGATGTAACCTTAGTCTTTACATGTGATCCAGGGGTGGGGTGGGGTGGAGTCACTTTAATTAGAGTGGCTCTCATAGATCCTCTAATTAAAGTGCCCATAGCACCTCATACATTCAGTGTCCCATGTTTCAAAGTGGCAGTGGGGGCATTTGATGAGCTTTAGTTTAAGTGCCCCACCATCATTTTGTGGTGCGGGGATGCTGAATACACAAGCCACATGGAGGTGGCTGAAGCATGCTAATTAGCAAGCTCCAATGCGCTATAATTACAGCGCATCAGAGCAGTGTCCCTGCAACAGTCTACTTTCATCAGATGCTATGAATGGACTGGCAGTGTTTGGCAATGCTAATTCATACATAGCATCACACAAAGTAGGTTGTTGCATATGAAATTGTACCTCTCTGAACCAGTTAGTCTCTTTGATGTGACACAGGCATTGTCTTGAACCTAAATCTGAAGCTGGGACCAGCAAATAAACTCCAGCTTCTTGCCAGTTGGCCCTTCAGAGCACCTGTACTAGTGGTAAAGAACCATGTACTAGTGGATCTTCCTCCTAATGGCCACTCTTTTTGTACTCTCATTGCTGCTATGGGGGCACCATCACAGCTGAAAGGCTTCCCTGGGCAGCTGGCCCCACCAGCACACATAAGCGCAGCCCAAACTGTGGGCAAAGATGGTTGCAGTAGCTGTTACCATGTTCATGTGCCATACCCAGTAAAAGCTAAGCTCAAAGTGATACTAAGTTGTCTTATAATGTCATGTACGAGGTAAGGCAATAACTTAATTGAGTAAAAATGGTCGGTGCTGTGTGATATTGTACCAAGTCTCAACTATGGCCCTGTTTACACTTTACCTGGTTCTGCCAGCAGCAACCATCATAACTCAACTGCCAGACCACATATTATCCATGGGTTCCTGGTGGGTCCACTGTAGCAGCTGTGCTGCTAGAGCATAAGGGTCAGTGGCAGCTAGCAGACGGCATGGAAGAGTTTATACAGGTCCTCTGCTAGCTGTTGGATACCAGTGCAAGCCTTCTTCCTCCCATTCACCTTTTCCCACCCCCCATTCAGAAGAGGTGGAATAACTCTTCTGACAGAAAGGGGAATTGAACTATGTTGGCAGAACAGTGTAGAGTATACAAGGGTTGTGTATCAAAGTAAATATGTTATGAAACAGCTTTCAATTCAAATTAAATGAATTCATTAAAATATAAAAACTGCATCTTGACCCTTTCTGGTCTTGCCTATACTGACAAAATAAACTTCCTTTGATAGATAACCTAAGGTATCACTCACGGTAGTACTATTAGCTATGAGGATGCAATGAGAAATGAGTTGGGTCCTTTCTCCACAAACTTCTCTCTTCCAATGTAGTCTCATGTTATCCACCCTGTATCACATCTTCTACATCTAGCTGCCTTTTAAAGTTGCTGTGTTCTCTTCTTCATTCTCCTGTTGTGTAAGTTATTCTGTTCTTAGTAGAAGCTACCCTGAACCTTTGTTGAGAAGGGAGGCATATAAATATAATTAATTAATTAATTAATTAATTAATTAAATGTAGTCACTAGACTGGGGAACAAAAATTGACACACCTTCTATAGAAGAATCACTGTTGATGTAAGCAACTGCCCGTTCCTGAAGAACTTTGACATTCTCCTGTAGTTGTGGAAGGGTAAACTTGTTACTTGGTTGATAGCGTATGGTCAGGTTGTTTTGAAACGAATAGGATTAGGAACAAAAATTATTCAGGAAGAGTTCAGGCAATAACTGATCAAACTTCTTAATTGTTCTGTTCAAAGCCGACAGTCCTATGATTTTTTGCACTTTAGAACTACTGCATGCAGATTTTCATGATTATATTACGTGTTTATATTATGAGTGCATCTACAGCTCCTGATAGAGGCTCAGCTGTGCTTCAAATTGCAGTTACACCCTGATCCTAGGATGAACTCCGTGTAGATAGACACATGGCATCTGCATGGAGCCCCACTGACTGAAGTGGGGCTTTCCCATAAGCTTCAGTGCAGGAAGGCACAGTTCATAGCCTGTTCATCCAGCATGCTTTTTACTACTCTATACTTACCTCAGCCCACTCTGTAGAACCTAGTAATCCAAATTCTTCTGCATCCCAGCTAGCAAAAATAATGGTTCTTCTAGGTCTCCAACCTGTCAACACACAGTTGCATCCAACTTACAAGAGAGTAGCCTAATAAAGACACCCCACAGTTGACAGGCACTTAAAAAAAATCCCCCCCAGACACCCACTTATCACATTAGACTTGATCTTTCATCAATCATCAGTTTTTAATTCCTCAAATCAGCACACCCACTGTTGTTATTTACAATAAAATATTACAACAGTGTCATTGCACATATCACTAAATGGCTTATGATATACTAACAATGAGAGTTAGTATGTAATCAGTTTAGATTACATGTCCTGGTAAACTCATGGCAGATATATACCATATTTTCTTACATACCACATACCCCTATATAAAACAGACAACTTGTTTCTGGAAGGTAGAATATAGAATTCCCCTCCTCCTCCAAAGAGTCATGCCTGATTGTGTGATAATTTCATAGCTTCATAGTTTCTAGGGTCGGAAGGGACCTGAGCAGATCATCTAGTCCGACGCCCTGCCATGGCAGGAAAGAATACTGGGGTCAAACGACCCCAGCAAGATGAGCATCTAACCTCCTCTTAAACACCCACAGGGTAGGAGCCTGCACCACTTCTCTTGGAAGCTGGTTCCAGATCCTAGCCGCCCTGACCGTGAAGTAGCGCATCCTGATATCTAACCTAAACCTACCCTCTGCCAGCTTGTGACTGTTATTCCTGGTCACTCCTGGTGGTGCTCGGGGGAACAGTGACTCCCCCAATGCCTGCTGATCCCCCCTGACTAGTTTATAACAGGCCACAAGGCCTTCTCTTTTGGAGGCTGAACAGGTTCAGGTCCCATAGACTCTCCTCATAGCACCTGCCCTGCTGTCTCCTGATCATGCCTCTGGACCCTCTCCATGTTGTCCACATCCCTCTTGAAGTGTGGCGCCCAGAACTGGATGCAGTACTCCAGCTGCGGCCTCACCAGTGCCGCATAGAGGGGGAGGATCACCTCCTTGGACCTGCTCGAGATGCATCTGTGGATCCATGCCAAGGTGCGGTTGGCCTTCCTTACTGCCTCTCCACACTGCCGGCCCATGTTCACCTTGGAGTCAATGATGACCCCAAGATCCTTTTCCGTCTCCGTGCTGGCAAGAGGGGAGTTCCCCAACCTGTAAGTGTGGTGCCGGTTCTTCCTCCCCATGTGCAACACCTTGCACTTATCAGTGTTAAACCCCATCCTATTCTCATCCGCCCACCGTTGCAACCTGTCAAGGTCAGCTTGTAGCCTATTGCACCCTTCTAGTGCACCCACATCCCCCCACATCTTAGTGTCATCAGCAAATTTGAACAGGGTGCTTTTTACCCCCTCGTCCAAGCCACTGATGAAGATGTTGAACAGTGCGGGCCCGAGGACCAAGCCCTGCAGAACCCCACTGCCCACGTCCTTTCAGGTTGAGAAGGACCCATCCACTACCACCCTCTGGGTGTGGCCCTCCAGCCAGCTGATGACCCATTTGACTGTGTGGGTGTCTACACCACAGCCCCCCAGTTTCTTAATGAGAACGGGGTGAGAGACAGTGTCAAAAGCCTTCCGGAAGTCCAGGAAGACTATATCCACTGCTACCCCTGCATCTAATGATCTGGTGATCTGATCATAAAAGGCCACCAGGTTGGTCTGACAGGACCTGCCACTGATGAACCTAAGTTGGTTGCCTCTAAGCATGCAGTCCCCTGCTGGCCCCTCCTGGATGTGTGCCAGCATAATTTTCTCGAACAGCTTGCCTAGGATCGAGGTGAGACTAACCGGCCTATAGTTTCCTGGGTCCTCCTTCCTGCCTTTTTTGAAGATGGGGACCACGTTGGCCCTCTTCCAGTCCTCCGGTACCTCACCAGAGCACCACGAGTGCTCGTAAAGCCGTGCCAGGGGACTTGCAATGACCTCGGCCAGTTCCTTTAGAACTCTGGGGTGGCGATCATCTGGACCGGCTGACTTGAATACATCCAACCCCTCCAGAAGCTCCCTAACTAAATCCTCGCTAACCCGTGGCCCAGGTGTGCCTCCCCCGGGGCCCGAGGGGGCTCCAGCAGGGAGGTGGCTGTTCTGGTCCCTACTTAGGAAGATGGAAGCAAAGAAATCGTTAAACATGTTAGCTTTGCCGTCTGGTGTGATGACCAAGTTTCCCAACACGTCCTCCAAGGGCCCCACGTTACCCAGGACCTTCTTTTTATCCCCTACATATTTAAAAAAGGACTTCTTATTGTCCTTAATCTGGGAAGCTAGTCCCAGTTCCATTTCTGCCTTGGCCTTCCTAATTACCCGCCTACATCCCCGAGCAACTACAGAATAGTCCTCCCTGGTGATGACCCCTTCTTTCCATTGGGTGTAAGCCTCCTTTTTAGCAAGGAAACATTCCTGGATGCTTTTGGTGAGCCACGGAGGCTTGTGTGCTCTCCTGCTCCCTTTGATCCTCGTTGGGATTACCTTCCTTTGGGCTTGGAGGATCGTCTCCTTAAGGAGCGACCACCCTCCTTGGACACCTGGCTCCCCACCCCCCCAGGACCTCAGTGCTTCTCCAACTATCCTCCGTAGCTTGTTGAAGTCTGCCCTCCTAAAATCTAATATCTGATATAGGATAAGTCCTCTTTGGAACACAGAGGGTGTGTCTACGTGTGCTTTTATGTACACCTAAACTAAATGTGCATTAGCCTAGTGCACATTAAGGCATGTGCCTACATGTGCATGTGCTAATGAGCATTAATGTGGGTGTGTGGAGCAATTTGGGACTAAAGATAGTCCCAAGCCAATGGACACACACTGCATTAATGTGCATTAGCAAGTCTACATGTTTGCTAAAGCAATTTAACTATTCACACATAAATTTGATACCTGCTTTATGGCTCAAATAATCTTAAATCACTGTTTTTAAGGTGCATTAAAGGTGCACACATGTAGACACATGCTGTTAATGTACCTTAAAATTGGGCTAATGTGAATTAAATGCACATGTGTAGTTATGCCCAGGGTGTCATCCCAGAAAATAGTCTAGGTAAGTAGAAAATTTCTACTGCCTTGTCCAGACTGTTTCCAGAAGAACTTAATCTAACATCACACAAGGTTAGGCCTCAGACCCTTGAAAGGACTGCTGTAGGTACAAACTACAATGCTGAGCCTTTGGCTGTGGCTATGAAAGGGTTAACACAGAAAACTGCCCCTTCTCCAGATACAAGCAGCAGCCATCTTGGTAACTGTATGGCATGCCCAGTGGACGCATCTACACATGCGCCCAACTGTGCAGTCACTTAGTACTTGCTAAAGCAAGTCCCAGTGGCACATGGGTCATTTCTGACCCTACTGTGCAGTAGCAGGAAGCTACAGCATAGTAGCAGCAGCAGCATGGTTAGTGCCCAACAATGCTACGTCACTGTAGCTCATTGCTGTGGTAACATAGCTTCTCATGGAGACATGCCCAGTGTCTCCAGACTAGCTTCTTTTCCAGTTAAGAAAAATTAGCTTCCCCACTTAAGATACACACTTCAATTTTGAGGAGGCTGATTTTTAGGGAAAAGGTGTATGTGGTATGTACGTAAATACAGCATTTAAGAATTTCCCTGTGTGTCCCAGGTTTATGCATGCATACACACAAATAAAAAGAGATGCACACAGATAAAAAAAATAGCCTCACAGAAATTGTTTTCCGCAGCCCTTATGATTTACTTCTCCCATTTACAACAGATTAGTTACCTTCCATCTTCAATTTGCCAAAACTCCGAGCAACCTCTTGAAGAACAGCTGTACCAGTGGTTGGATCAATACCACCAAATACCCAGGAATCTCTATGACCTCCCAAGATAACATACCTGTCTGGAAACACACATACTGAATATTTTAAAATTGAGAATACACATGGGTTATCTGTATTCAATCTTTTCCTTTAATTCCAGTCAGTTCTTTTGGTTTCTTGCCAATTAATTTAAACTTTATACATTAAGGCCTTTTTTCAAAATAAAATCAGTAGCTCCCTACTGATATTACTGCAGTTCACAATCCAATACAAAAGTACTCTGCAGTTTTTCCAGGTTATTAAATTTGTACCTACATGGTCTGCCGCTAAAAATCATTACCACTGTAATACAGGTAGGGTCTGCCCTGTTTGCCTGCTTCCTTTCCCAGCCTCCCTGTACCTCCTCCTTCTTGCCTGCTATGACTTCAATATTGTTGGTTGTTAGGGAGTGTGGAGTTCAGACCAATAGCAGCCCTGTGAGTAGCTTAGTCTGTCTACTCAGGCCAGTCCCCCTACCTGAGTCTTTTATCCACTTGCACCCACACAGTGCTCCCTCTTTAGGGGGTTGCTCTCATGAGTTTCTGACAGCTTGTTAGGGCTTCAGCTACAATAGCCTGGGCCCCCTTTTCTTCTGTGGCCATACCCTACCTTGGTCCACTGTCCAAGACATCAGGGCTAGGGACAGACATTACACATAAACTGGTGTAAGTGATCAGAAACTGGCTTAAACCTGTAACAGAACAGACATTCAGGGCATGTAAACCAGTTCGAAAATGGCTGAAACTGGTTTGAGATAACCCGGCTTGAATGTAGTATCAGACTTAACTGATTTGGACAAACCAGTTTATGCAATGTCTGTCCCAGACCCCTTCCTGGTTTAAGTTAAATCAGACTCCCCCAGCATCCCTTGTGGCTCCATCTCAGTACGTTAGTTTCTGCCTCAGGGCTTGGGGCTGTCTCCTAGTCCCTACAGCACACCCTGGCACCTTGGTCATGGTCTCCTTCACCCCTGTAGCCACAACCTGGTTCTCACAAGCTTAAACCAAACAAAAAAACACAAGCCAGCTGCTTCAAAAGAAAACAAGTAGTTTCCCTTCTTGGGTAAATGCTGCATGCAGGCCTTACCTGCTTAGGAGTCTTTTCCCCAGCTTCCCTGTGTGGCTTTTGTGCTTGTCTATCTCCAGCAGTCCCTGTGCTCACCAGAACTCCTTTTCCTGCAAGCCCCTCCATATGTCCTCACCTGGGCTTATATCCCCCAGCTTAAGCTCTTTCTAGACATGACTAGGTCCACTCCACCCAGTGACCAGTTGTGGCCAGTTGCTCATTAGCCACGTGACCTTATCAATCCTTGGCTCAGTCCACCTGTGCTGCTATTCTTAACTGCCTTTCCTCCCCATCCCCACTAGTAACAGGGGCAGGGATCCCCTTTTACAACCATATAGCTTGAAAAAAAAAAGTGTTAGAAAAAAACCCAAACTGGATTCAATTGATTGAGATTTTTAGATGAGCCCAAGTTGCAGAATGCAAAACAGTGAACAGAATCAGGTATGGAACACCCAGGCATTTAGATTCAGAGTTTTAGATACAAGAACATGAAAGAAATTTGGATCCAGACCTTTGTTTAGGGTCTGGACACTCTAGTAATGATGGACTTGGGATCCAGAGCCCTGTTCATCTCTTTACTAGGGCTTCATCATTTGTGTTGTGCTAGAAAATGCTGGGTTCAGGCTGTATGAGGGAACGAGGAGCCAGGGACGCTATAAAACTGGGATGTCTTAGACCAAGAACTATCATTCTTTCATAGGTCTCTGGGGAATATTGTAATCAGAGTATCAGGATGACCCAACAAGCCTTCCCCTCTCCAAATCTCAAAGTTGAACCTCAAGCTACATAAGAGTATCCTAAGTATATACAAACAAACCTCACCTGGTTCCACAGTTCCTCTGAGGATGCCAATAACATTGTAAATTCGTGTTATTTTATTATTAGTGTGAACATGCATCCTAATCTTTCTGAAACAAAAAGCAAGAGAAACAATAAGATCCCATGTCCTCAACAACAATAGCCTTTAAAATGCCATTCTGATATGATATAAGTAAAAGAAATACTTACCACTGCCATATATCAATAAACACTGACTAACACTTAAAAAGTTGAAAAAAGAATAAATTTCATTTTTACATCCTAAGGTTTATAATCCAATCCTACTATCTAACCTGAAATTCTTAGTTGCTTTTCTCATTCTGTTAGTCAGTTCCGTCTGAAGGTGCGATTCCTGCTGATCAAAGAAATCAGGTAGAAATCTTGACCTTCAGACTGAACCAACAGAATTGGAAAAGCAGCCAATCATTTTGGGCTATTACAGAAACACGCATGGTATAACAGCAAACTATCAACTAAGGTGAAGACGTGAATCTACAAGACTTGTGTAGTGTCATCCCTGTGTGAGATAGTGCTTATGCTAAGCAAGGCCTAGCATAATTAACAACGCACTAAAACTCCAGAATGCTTCAAGGAGGTTGAGAAGTCAGTGATTGACATTCTGGTGATCACCATCTGACCCTTGGATAGAAATTCTGACAGTCTGATAAAAATTGCAAGCAAGCAGCTTCTATTGTGAAAAAAGGAAACCGCACAGTTAAACCGCAATGATAAAAAATAACTCTATATTACGCAAGCAAAGTCTGGTAACTGTTGTAGTTAGGTCATTAAAAATTAACATAAGAAGCGTAAAGATTATAATAAAGAGCGTGTCACCTGATATTATAATATAGATGGGTTAACTAGTAACCAATAGAAGTAAGAATTAGAAATGCATATGTATATGTGTTATCGTATTTAAGTAATAGTAAAGTTATGTTAGATGCCTCACTCAGAGCAGAGTGGGGACAGTTTTGTATCTTTTGTCTAAAAGAAGATAAGGGACTCCTTTTAACTGAGCTGTTGACCAGTTCTGAGACTACTGAATCAGGCAGCCGCACCTAGCCTTCGGGTTAGAAAGCAAGGGCCTGATTTGGGAACCTCGTGAACCAACAGACCTCCTTAGTTTATGACTTTGTGAAACAATAAAAGTTTTAAATTGAACATCCAGGTCTGAGTCTGTGCTTAATTCAGTCCTTATATAATTCGGCATGAACTCACACACCCTGCTTTACGGTTCAGAAACATGAAATACATACGCTAGGCACATCAAGAGACTGAACAGCTTCCACATGAGATGTCTACATACGATCTTTAAAATAAAGTAGGAAGATAGAATATCAAACACAGAGGTACTGAAGTGTGCAGGACTAACACACTCAGAAACCACTATCAAGAGGAGGTTGCGATGGAACAGCTATGTCAGGAGAATGGGAGGAGACCATATGCCCTAGAATATTTTGTATAGTGAGATTTGAGATGGCTCTAGAAAATGGGGTACTACTTTCACCCTCGTTGTAGTACTATGATGTGTGCAAAAATCATATGAAGTCATTCAACATAGAAAGCTGGGAACAGCATGCAGAATTCTGTCCAATCTGGAAAGAACATCTGGCACTGGGTACAGCTCAACATAGAGCGGTTTTAATCTAGAGAATGGAAGCAAAGCAAGAAAGAAGAGAGCAGCATCCTGTAAACTTGAACTCCGACTCAGCCACCACACGGATCTGTGAAACTTGTAACAAGCTGTGCCACTCTTGAACAGGGCCAGCTTTATGGGTGAGCAATGTGTGCGACTGCCCAGGGTGCCATGGTCAGGGAGGGTGCCACATACATACACATACATGTGAATAGCCCACACTCACAGTATCACTCTCCCCCTGCCTTGGCCTAGGCCTATCAATCTCCCCCAAGCTGGAGGAGCAATGCCCAACCCAGCCTGCCCCCAACCTCCAACCACTGCTCAGAAGGGCTGGGCACATGCAGGTGGTATAGCACCTGCTCCAGTCTGCCCACCTTGCTCACACACAGCCCACCTTGCCCACCTTGCTCACACACAGCAGCAGTGGTGCCTGTCCACTCACTCACCTGCCTGGAGCACCATGCTGCTCCACCTCCCTGCCAGACTGAGCCCCAGAACCCTGCCCACTTGCCATAGCCTCTGCCTGCAGCAGTGCTGCTGACTTAGGCACGTGCAAAAATATAAGTTCGCCCAAAGCACCATCTTCCTTAAGGCCAGCCCTGCCCTAAAATTGGGCTTGTCAGCTACTATCAGATTCATCAGGCATCTGACTTAGACCTCTTACATGTATACCATGATTCAGAGTATCAGTGGATCCAGCTAACTATAGGCCCATCAACCTGACTTCTATCCCGGGGAAGATCTTAGAAAAGTTTATTAAGGAGGCCATCCTTAATGGACTGGCTGATGCCAACATCCTAAGGGATAGCCAGCATGGGTTTGTTGCGGGTAGGTCTTGCTTGACCAATCTCATTTCCTTCTACGACCAGGTGACCTGTCACCTGGACAAGGAAGAAGAGATTGATGTCTGTGAGGGAGTGGGGCCTAGGAGCGGCCGTGTACTCCCTAGCGCCCCCTACCGTCACATAAGGCGGACTCAGCACCCTGGGATTCTCGCCCGCCATGACTTTGATGATTAATAGGTTTGGATGGGAGGCTGCCTTTATCTCCCCGGTGAACAGTGTGAATCCCTGCCCCTACTCCGTATGGGGTACCTCTGTGCACCCCTTGCCTTAAGGGCTATGCATGCCTCCAAACCTCCCCTTTAGCACGCCCCAAGCCTCGCAGCTGTTTGTGGACGATATCTGGTCCTTGTGTTCCTATGCCCTGTCTGGCGCCTCTGGGCCTGTCTCCCCACCAGCGCCCCTAGCCTGGCGCCCCTGGGCTTGCCTCGCCCAGGTACTCTTTCAATGCCTCTCTTTTGCCGTGCCTCTAGCGCCTCTCAGGGTCTTTTGCCGTGCTCACAGTGCTTGCCACCCACTCTGGGGCCTCTCTCGCCCCTCTCAGGGTCTTTGGCCGTGCTCACACACTTGCTGCCCCTCACGGGGTCTTTGGCCATGTTCATCGCGCTTGCTGCCCCTCACGGGGTCTTTGGCCGCGCTCACCGCGCCTGCCGCCCACTCTGGGGCCTCGCCCCCTCTGGGGCCTATACCGCACCTCTCGCACCACGCGTTTCCCGCGCTTGGGGCTCAGGTGGCCGTAGCCGTGCCTGGCCCCTTGACCCTTTCTTGGGTCGTTTGCCCCACTGGGCAAACTGCCGCCCTCATGGGCTGGAGTCCAAACCCCCGTACACCGCGCCACTCCGGCGCAAACAGTTGTGCCCCACTGGCACTGTGCCCCTCCTGGGCACCGGGAACCCCCAAGCTGTTGGGGAGCCCCCATGAGGCCTCCTCTCACCCCTACAGCCTCACCTGGTCCTCCGGTGCAACTATAACCAAAACCTGAGCCACCTGGCTACAACATAAACAACACAGAGCCTCCCCGCTCATAAGGCAAACTCCAAGCCCCTCTAGGGCTCCCAACCCCACCTCCCTCTAGGGTGTTCTCATCCCTGGCATCATCGCAGCCGGTCCGCGTGGTAAGGCTGCAACCACCAACTCCGGCCGCTCAGCTCAGCCACAGAGCTCCTGCTCCTGTGGCTGCCAGAAGGGAACTGCTAGTCAGGCTCCGGCCTGGGCTGTTTATAAAGGCCCGGCCCAGCCCCCTTCTGGCCACATGACCTACCTGGTTGCTCCAGCAACCGGCAGCTGGGCTGCCCCGGTGATTGGCAGCTTGCCTTATCTCATGCTCAGGCACGGAGCACCCCAGTGCCTCCGTGACAATGTCATATATCTTGACTTCAAAAAAGCCTTCAATCTGGTATCCCATGATCACCTCTTGGTGAAACCAGCCAACTGTGGCCATGGGTCCACCACGATCTGCTGGCTGGGAAATTGGCTCCATGGTCAGACCCAGAGGGTAGTAATTGATGGCAGTCACTCATCATGGTGTCCTGTGACCAGTGGGGTCCCCCAAGGCTCTGTCCTTGGACCCATATTGTTCAACATCTTCATTAATGATGTGGACATTGGAGTCAGGAGCGAACTGGCCAAGTTCGCTGATGACACCAAACTTTGGGGCAAAGCATCCACGCCAGAAGACAGGAGGGCGATCCAGACTGACCTGGACAGGCTCAGCAAATGGGTGGACGAGAACCTCATGGTGTTTAACACCGAAAAATGCAAGGTTCTCCACCTAGGGAAGAAAAACCTGCAGCATCCTTATAGGCTCGGCAGTGCTACGTTGGATAACACTATGGAAGAAAGAGACTTGGGGGTCATCACTGACCACAAGATGAACATGAGCCTGCAATGTGATGCTGTGGCTAGTAAAGCGACCAAAACGCTGGCTTGCATCCATAGATGCTTCTCAAGCAAAACCTGGGACATCATTCTCCCCTTGTACTCGGCTTTGGTGAGGCCGCAGCTGGATACTGCATCCAGTTTTGGGCTCCACAATTCAAAAAGGATGTGGAGAAGCTTGAGAGAGTCCAGAGAAGAGCCATGCGCATGATCAGAGGTCAGGAAAATAGACCTTACGACGACAGGCTGAGAGCCATGGGGCTCTTTAGCCTGGAAAAGTGCAGGCTCAGGGGTGACCTGATGGCCAGTTTATCAGGGGTGATCACCAGTATCCGGGGGAATGTTTGTTCACCAGCGCGCCCCAAGGGATGACAAGGTCGAACGGTCATAAACTACTACAAGACCGTTTCAGGCTGGACATAAGGAAGAATTTCTTTACTGTCTGAGCCCCCAAGGTCTGGAACAGCCTGCCATCGGAGGTGGTTCAAGCACCTACACTGAACACCTTGAAGAGCAAATTGGATGCTTATCTTGCTGGGATCCTATGACCCCAGCTGACTTCCTGCCCTTTGGGCGAGGGGCTGGACTCAGTGATCTTCCGAGGTCCCTTCCAGCCCTAAGTCTGTGAAATCTATGAAATCTATGAAACAGTTGCCTACAATCTAACAAGTTGCCAGCTCTTCTGCTGACTAGTTGTATAGCCTATAAATCACAATAACACACACTACCCATCTGTAGAGTAGGAATAATCATATAAAACTTTGTGCCATATTATCTTGTAATGTAAAACCTTGTACATAGCCAAAGTGCTAAGCAGGAGTACTAATTTACAGGGTCTACGATAGTGCTATGGTATTTTTATTTGAAATTCTTTATTGACAGCAGGATACTGTAAGGAAAACCATCCAACACACAAAAACCCTAAGCTTTCAAATTTCTTCATAGTATTTGTCACTTTGGTATTAATTAGAAGTCCCATATCAGATCAGCACCAATATAAGGAAAATTGACAGTATTGGTAATTGACTTTTTTGGCTGACGCCTGTGCATGCACACAGATGCAGCGCAGCACGCAGGTGGCCAGGAGTGCAGCCTGGCAGCACGCAGAGCAGGAGAGGGAAGGAGTGTCGGTGGAGGTGCAGATTGAGGCGTTCGTAGTGAGGGAGGGAGAGGGAGTGGGGCAGGGGCTGTGGCAGGTGCTCCCCAGCCAGGTGGGGTGGGGCATGGGATGGAGCTACGAATGGCTTGTCCGTGATGTGTGGGGAGGGGGGGTGGCTCCTGCCGCTGCACACAACCCAGGGGGGTATGGGGGGGCGTGTGCCCGTGGACCTGCATGAGGCGAGGGCAGGCTGCCGCTGTGGGCTGGGGTGGTGCTGGGCTCTTCCTGGCAAGGGGGAGTGGGCCAGGCTGTGCTCAGGGCAGGAGGCGGTGGTACTGGGAGGAGGGTTTGGGGGGGCTACGGTGAATTTTGGGATGGTTGCAGCCCCCTGTAGAACCCCTCCCAGCACCACTGCCACCCACCCTGAGCGCAGCCCAGCCCAGCCCCCTGCCAGGACAACCCCAGCCTCAGACCAGAGCAACAGTCCACCTTCACCCCATGCACAGATCCAGGGGCACACCCCCCCATGCCCTCCCAGGCTGCATACAGTGGTGGGAGCCACCCCCTCCTCCCCATGCCCTCCAGACAAGCCGTTCCTAGCTCCATCCCATGCCCTGCTCCACCTTAGCAGGGCAGCACCTGCCCCTGCCCCACTCCCACCCCCTCCCTTACTACAGGGGCCCCAATCTGTCCCCCCAATGCCCCTTACCTCCCCCACCCCTTCCACCACAACAGACTTACCAGCCAGAAGCTGTTCTTTATGCTGCCAGGCCACATATCAGCCATCAGATCTGTATTGGCTGATATGGCTCGTTAAAAATCAGCCATCGGTATCAGCCCAAAAACATCTTTTTTGGTGCACTCCTCGTATTAATTAGGTGCATGGCAATAAAACAGCCTAAATTACTCATAAAACAGAGGAGTAAATTAACATCAGGTCTCCAATTCACACACACACATACACACACAAAACACTGGAAATGTATTCAATTTTGACACATGATGCTATGACAATACTTACTTATGCAAATATACTTTTAACAAGCTCAAAAAACAAGCTGCATTTTTACAGAAAAATAATGATAAAATATGATTAAATGGTAATTACAAAAGCGGCTGTCAGAATGGTGTGTAACAACTAAACAGTGAAAGCAGAGGAATAAATTTAATATTTAAAAAAAATTTTAAGATGGCAGAGCGAAATGTTAAAGCTTTGTCAAAAAAAGAACCCAACAAACAGAAATGAAAATCCATTATGAGCAACTCTGTAAATGAAGGGTAAATATTCAATTCAGCTTCTCTCTGTAAAACAAAATACACATTTATCTGCACTGGGCAACATCTCAATGGCAAAGCTATATAGCTGTCAAAACCAATACCTTCTTCAAGACAGATAATGAATTTTTGCCCAGAAGAGAAGCTAACCTGAAAGACTTGGGCCTGCAAATAGTAATACCATTGATTAATTTTTCATATGTGAGTAATAGTCCCACTGGGCTTAACAGGACTATTTATATTCTTAATTTCTCTGTTGCTTAAGTTTATGCAGGATCAATACATACTGAATCCAGGGCTGATTCTCTAGGATCTTACTTAAAGGTTACAATCAAACAGGTTAGATATTTAAGAAATATCGAAAGTCCTTCTCCAATTCCTCACAGAACGAGTCTAGCATCCTAACATAATGCGTTCTGTTAATTTATTTTATTATTTCTTCTCTTACTGTTTCTTGCCCTCCAATCTGCTCAAAACATTTGCCTGGTTTGTCTCATAATAAAATCTATTCTGTCAGAGTTTGTTTGCACGCCTTAGAAATTTTAATTGGATTTTAAACACAGATACTGAAATTTAAAATTTAAAGCACATCCATATTCCTGGGTGGAAAGGGACATAACACATATATCATCACTATCCCATCCTGTTCATGATTGTCCTCACCATCTACTCTCCCTCCTGTGATGGAATATGACCTCTGAAATGACTGCAACCAGGGCTGATGTTGCACGTTACTGTAGTAACATAGTTATTAGCTACAGGGGTTGGCAACCTACAGTCTGCAGCCAATGGCTCTACAGGCCTGGGGCTTCAGCACCAGGGATCTTCAGCCATGGGGAGAAGGGAAGGCAGCAGGTGCTTCCACCACAGTGCCATGGGGGAAACTGGCCACCTCTGACCCAAAATGGGTGACTCTAACCCACAGCCTGAAAAGGTTGCCAGCCACAATTGTAATGTAATCTACCAGATGGAAACTAGGATGGAGGAGCAACATTCATCCTATTGAAAAACTAGGAAGACAGAGCACCCACCATGTTATCAACCAGTTCTCTGTCAAACATGGTTGATACCACTACTACCAGGGAAACTGACTGGTTTTGTTTCATTTTGCAAAGTAGTATATAATGAGTGTACTGGACTACCCCAGCGTTTAAAAATCATGTGATGTACCCCTCTCAAAAATATGAACATTTTAAAAGCTTTGCCTTTTCTTTGCCTTTTACGAGATTCTCATCTTACTTTTTTTTCCAGACCTTCTGGAGAAACAGCTGTCCTCTGGGGTCTAACACCAAAGAAAGTTCCTAGAAAGACTTCCGTGGGGTATGGGAAAGGTGAGGACAAAAGTAAACAACTGCTTAGGCACTTAGGCAACTTAGGGAACTGCACCTTCCCCTCCCACTTCAGAATACTGCTCTCTTGTCACCTTAGTTTTCAGAAACAATAGGAAAGGACAGGACCCGATGTAAAGAGAAGAGGGTTTTAAATATATGCTTTTCAGTAGAAAAAAGACAGGCCTCATTGTTCAATGTTACATTTTAAAGATGGAAACAGTGCCTTAACTTAGTATATGAGTTAAGAAGAGAAATATATGAAGTCAGATTCATGGGAACAGAAGAGACGCCATAGTAGGTCAGACCACGGGTCCATCTAGCCCAGTATTGTGTATGCCACAATGATACAGAGCAGATACTAAGGAGAGAGTATTTGTTCAGGGCCTGTCCAGGCTTTTTATTGCAATAGACCTATACTACGTGAATCTGTCAAAATCTTCTTCTGAACCTGGTTAAGCTGTTGATTTCTACAACGTCTTATGGCAATGAGTTCCATGAGTTGAACTCGATGGCATCCAGTGTCTAAACTCAGTGATGGTCTTGCCATTGACTTCCAAGAGCACTGAACAAGCCCATAGTTTTAACAATTTAGTATTATTTCAAATACTAGTGATCATCCAATAATACTATCTTCCCAAAGGGGACTTAATTTCTTTTCTATGTTTCCAGGTATAAAATTCCTCAAAACTACACACATTTCCTCCTTAGCTTTTCTTGTCTCCCTCCCCGCCCCCACTTTAATTTTTTGCAACAGAAGTGCTCGGACAAACCTTGTAGAATAGTTTCCCATAAATCCAGGCCCTACGTTGTAAGGCACGCTGAGGCTTCCCATCCAGCTATCATCAGGTGCTGCAGGTCCTCCCATGATGCTGTTAAGTGAAAACCAAGACAAACACAGTTGGTCAATATGTAAAATAGAACATCACACCTACAATCAAGCTAAATTTAAAATGCTATATTCTGCATAAGAGGTAGGCTTCAGGAAGTTCCTGCTTTCATATGTCATGCCGAGTATTCAGAATGCCTGTAAATTACCTTGAGATTCAGTAAGGTGTATAGAAGTTTCTTACCAAGACTAAAATAAGGATACAGATTTAAGCAGGAAAAATAATAAAAAAGGTGTCTGGACCACTATTTCTCCCTTGTGGAAAAGCAGTATTTCTCCCTTGTGGAAAACAGAGTTTTTATGGTTTCTTAAAAATATGCTTTTGTTCATTTTTTTGTTTTTGCCAGGTGTTTGTCCTTGTTTTCTATTCTGTAGTATTCATTAAAATTGTATTACACAGAAACAGTCATGCATCAGCCTTAATATATTTATACAAAGAAAGCAGTACACACAGGAATACCCAGTCCATGTGGAGAAGACTGAAATCCTCCTACCGTAACAATATTTCTGCATCATAATAGCCAATGGGATGAACTGGGATTACAGGTATTCCTACTCCTTCATCAACTTCATATCTGAAAGTGTACTCTGAGAAACCAAAAATATTGTAATATCAAGTTTTACTATCCTCATCAGTTTGCATATTAACTAGAATTATTTTTTTTTAGCAATAAAGAGCTGTTTAGTAGCCACAAGGGTCTATGTATACCCTCTCCCATTATGTCACCTCCAATAAATCAGCATCCTGTCATAGGACAGTTATTAATACCATTGGTTGCATCTACACATGCTACTAGTGAGATGCAACAAACTGCAGCAATAAACTTCATGCCGGAGTCAGCTGCTCCTGGGCACAGTGTTTACCTGTGTGTCTGCGACCACAACAGTGTGAGTCAGGGCAGAGCATCCCTGGACTGGCAAGAGGTCCTGGTGGGGGTCAGCCCCAGGCTCTGGCTGGTGTCATCAGACTGCAGAGGAGCTGGCTGGGGCATGAGAGTACTACAGTGCAGGGCTAAGTGGCAGACTTTCGTACCCTCATGCCCCAGCCAGTCTTGGTTACCATATACACATGCGTTTTGGTGCAGTAAGTTACTCCTCCATAGGGTAGTACTATACTATACTAATTAATTTATTGCATCCTAATAGTAGCACACATGTACACTGTGACGCTTTACTGGGAAGCTAATTAGTCAACTCCACAGTAAAGTCCATGGGTAGATGCACCCATTGGCTACAGTGGCTACTGTGACTTTAATGCAAAAGTTTCATTCCCTGTAAACAGTTTACAGTGTTTTTTCTGCTTGGAATTTATGATCAGCAAGGAAATACATAGCCAAGCAAAGCTATTACTTCTCCTTGATGGCAGCTATAAGCCAGTTTAAATCGGTCCTCTTGAGAAACATAGCTCCTTCCAAAACTCAATAAATCCTAACTAATTTTCTATTGCTTAGTCTATCCGGTTCCGGATTTGTAAATGGTCTCAAGCTTGGATCACATGTAAAGAGATTTGCCTAGAAACTGTTTTTCCTGTCTAGCTCAAAAGAAGCCAGCTGGAACAGGATGCAGTTATGAATTGAGCCTGATCCACACAAGGGAAATCAAATGTTGCTGGAAACCATTTGTGCTTTGTACTTTAAGAGAAAACATTAACTTAATTGCTAGTGACAGGACAATTTTCAGAACTAGGATAGAAAGTACTGGTATCACATGCTTCAGGTTATGAATCTGCCACTCACCTTTTGCTGGGTAACCTGGTGTGAGGGGATCTCCTGCACCATTCAGGTTCAGCACATTCCCACGCTGGGCTCCACCTCCTGGAAGGTTCCAGCCCTTTGGATAGGGATCTACTCCAGGTGCACAGTAGTCAGCAGGGTCTGAATAAAGTATAACTCCTCTGGCTCCTGCTAATATGGCATTTTTAACCTACAAAATTATCTGTCTTTAGGAAATGCCAAATGTCTTTATGGAGCTAAGACAAACCTGGACATTATATCATGTTGCCAATTGGGAGACATGTTAAAGAGTGCACATGACAGAGCTGGAGTCATCATTATCTCAATGGAAAAATATGTCAAAATGTAGCATGCTGTTGATTATGTTACCATAGCACCAAGAAGAACTGATCATTGACCAGAATCTCATTGTCCTAAAGATGTGGGCACAAGACCATGTCAGGAGATCTGGGTGCTATCTAATGCTCCCTGCCAGACTGACTACTCGATTAACTTTAGAAAAGCATTTACCCTCTGTGCTTTGGTTTTCCTATTATAGAGTGTTAATGATACCTTCCTCTTCAAAATGCTTCAACTTTATAGTACTCACTGGGCTTGTCTACATGTGCATTTATGCTGGCTTAAATGTACTACACAGGAAGTTACTGCACAGTAAGCAGGAATAGGCATTGTCTACCTGTGCAGGCATTAAAACATGTTAACACGATGTGTGGACTAACTTGGGACTAAAGTTAGTCCCAAGTCAGTCCACACACACAGTGTTACTGTGCAGTAAGGCATCTACACCTGCCTTACTGTGCAGTAAGTAATTGGGTGTAAATTTAATACCTGCATGATACAGGCAGTGGCATACCATGGGTGCCCGGGGGCCAATGCTTGCATTTGCGCTGCCCCGCTCTCCCCTCTCTCCCTCTCCCGCCCCCCTCGCCAAGTGGGGGAAGTCCCACCTGGCAGCTGATCGCTGAGTGGGAGGGGAGCAGTCTCCTGGGAGCCAGTTGCCGAGGTCAGAAAAGCCGGCAGTAAAACTGGAAGCGCTGGAAGTGCTGGCAGTGAAACCAGAAGTGCTGCCAGGGGAGTAAATATCCCCTGGAGGGCCCAGCGGATGCCCCCTCCCCCCAAGCCCTCTCCCCAAGGGCCCAAGCTGCCCCCCCAAGGGCACCTGCTGCCCCCCCCAAGGGCTCACGATGCCCCCACTCTGCCCAACCTCCCCATTGTTATGCCACTGGATGCAGGTTATCTGTCAGCAACTTTTCAGGCTGGAATGACCTATCTGAGGTCAGAGGTAGGCAGGCAGTAGGACCCGTCTGCTTCCACTGCTTCTCCCCACCACAGCAAAGGGAAAGCTCTCTTAACTTCCTCTTCTTCCCACTGTGGCGTGGGAGAAGCTCCCTCTGCCAAGTGCTTCTAAAGGCCTCAGACTGCTAAAGCCAGATCCAATAGCTCTGAGGGCTGTAGGCTGCTGATCTACAGAGGTTGTGGAGTTTCTATCACTCAGAGTTTTTAAGCATAGGTTGGAAAAACAATTGCACTGGATTTTGTTAAAGAATTATGACCTTGCCTTGAGCAGGGTGTTGGATTAGATGATCTCTTGAATTCTGTTCCAGCCCTACTTTTCTATATCTTTTTGTGAATCTGTTGAAACATGTTTTTAGAAGTTTGTATTCATCTTGGTGACTTTCAATAGCCAACTCATCAATATTTTTTTGTGAATTACCATTTGGATGCACTTATGCCACAGACACTCCAAGCCTGATTCTGGGAACAGCTCAGGCTCTATGTTCCAAGTTATAATAAAACATTTTATGTTATACAAATGATAAACGATATCTTTCTTTGTAACCATTCAGAAGCAAAGGTTAAATGTAGTGGCTGAATCTGTTTCTCATTACATTTCCATCGATTCCAATGCAAGCAAAATCAGAAATGCTGCTAACTAATTATGATTTTCAAGAAAGAAAAAAAAAACTTACTTTATTTCCTCTGAAGATTTTCCCATATCTGGCAATGACGATCTTTCCAGTACAGTTAATTCCCATCTCACGTTCCAGCTTTAAAAAGTCTTTCGTGCGACCATAATTCACATAGACCAGATCTGCCTGTCCAGGGCAGAAAGACAGCTACAATCTTGCAATTTAACTTTATTTAGTAAAAATCTGTTAGGCAGTAGGTTTAGTCTTTGCACTTATACACTCCTAATTCTGCCCCTAATGCAACCTATGGCAAAACCCTCCCAAAGTATTTTACAGAAAAGCCTATGTCATTGCTGAAAATTTCCTATGCAATCCAAAGTTTAGAAGCATCCTTACTATGATGTTGAAAAATACAGTACTAGATTGTTGCAGCAAAGTATCTGTATACTTCTCATGGCCATGAGTAAAACAGCACCATTCCTAATATGCCACAGTACAGTTGATAGACTCTCCCTTATATTATTTTGTCCCTATACATGATATGGCATATGTGGGGAATGCTGGCTGGGATAATCTATTATAGAAGACTCAAGAGAGAGAGTTAGCCTTATTAGACTGAAGTTACTAATTCTCTGAATGAGTTAGTATAGAAGAATCAGTCAGATAGACTTTTGGGACTAAGGTTTTTCAGGACATAAATATATTTCAGATACTGTTATTTTCATTTAGATAAAGGCATAATGGCAGGGCACTTGAGGATCACGGGTAGATGTCTACACATACAGGGAAGTGGAAGCAGATTTGCTGCTAATGGCAGCAAACTGCTCCTACTTCCTGAGGCCCAGCAATGGGCCCCTGCTGCCACCAGGGTGAGCTGTAGGCTCCCCCTAGGTGCTAGTGAGGGACTGGCAGGAAGCACTGAGCTCTCTCCTGGCTGGGGTTAGGACATTACACCCTGCCCTCTGGGGCTGCCTGCTACCAGGGCAGGGAGTTCCTGGCCCTAGCTCACCTGATCTGGGTCATGGGGTTGGGACCTGCCCCTGACCGGGATAGTTTCCAACACCCACTCCACAGTTGCAGGAGGGGGGAGGCTGGGAAGCATGTTTCCCACTCAGCTCCATGCTCAAGGAGCTGAGTGGAGAATAAGCTCTCAAACCTGTTTCCCACCCAGCTCTGCGATCATGGAGCTAGGCCAGAAACAAGCTCCCCAGCCCCTGCCAGGAAGGAGCATCAGGGCTGGCGATGGGAGATAAGGATCTTCCAGCACCAGCCCCATGACCATGGAGCTGGCACTGCAGATAAGGGTCTTCTAACCCCCTGCTTCTGAATCATGATGGCAAAGTGGAGGCTGGGAGATAAAGATCACGATAGTCATCTCAGAGCAGGGTCTTGGAGCTCCCTGCTGCTAGGGCCTCCTGGGCTCCAGTGGCTGAGCCTGCCCAATAGCAGTTAGCTCCCAGGGGCAAGGAGCAATATCCCGCCCCTGGTGGCCAGCTGACCAGGAGCAGATTTGTTCCTCATCAGGCATCAACACAAGTGCTACTGCGCCGTTAGTAGTTGATAGTAAATTTGTTACTTGCGTTTGCAGGTAGTAAATTTACTTGCAATTAGCCAGGGTTACTGCACCATAAGCATGTGCACGTGTAGACTAAAATCTTGCAGTTAAAAATCATAAGAAAATGAGTGTAGGTTAATATGAATGGATAAATATTATTTTGCATGTCAAGTTTATGAGTCATTACTTGACCTAAAATAGAGGCTTAGTGGTGATAATTTTATGCAGTTTGTTCATACATATCAGTCCAGGAACTTTTTGGTAATTTTGTGGTTTTTCCAACATTTTCGTTCAGTAGTATTTAAGTACTATTGTTTTAATTCCCATCCATGTTGTTTATATACTCTTAGGTCCAATCCTACTCTTACTCATGTAATCACAGAGTAGTTAGCCATGCTACTCTGAAGTCAAGCTAAAGGTAGAGCAGTGTAACACCTTAAAGACTAACTCATTAGAGACTAATTGGTTCAAAGAGGCTTGAGCTTTTGTAAGCAACAACCTACTTCATCAGATGTTAGGAACAACTTTTCACATAATGAAATACTATTCAGTACAAGTAGAGGTGGAAGGACTGGATTTTTCAGCAGGGTTTTGTAAAATGAAAAGAATAACTGATAACACAATCGGTTCTGCAAAGTTTTATTGTACTAGTATTTTTTAGAAAGGGAAGGACAAAAATCATGCATCAATTTTTCAAGAATGTCTGCTTTATTTTTTTTATAGGTTCCATCTGGTAGAAAACTGGCATGTGTGTATGTTTAGACATACTCTCTCTCTCATGTACATACATATAAAGACTGAGAGGTCAGTTATGTAAGAGATCAGGAATGTTAAGATTATGGTTCCAAATGCTAATCTAATTCAGCCTCTTTGGTTTGTGCTTTGTAATAATGTGTATTCATGGCACTTTAAGATCTCTGCACTGAAAAAAAAACAACCCAGACCATCATGGGATCAACATCCTGACACCCAGGGGTCATCATTAGGGTTGGAACCTTTATACCTAAGTGAAAATTGCATACCGTTACACACAGGGCACGTCTACACATAGCCATAGTGATGTACTATGGCAATGTAGCTCGGTGCTATGGCATTGTAGCATCAACGGGCACAAACTGTGATGCTGATACTACATCGCTGTAGTGGGTAGCTACCTTGCTGTAGTGCGTTGTTACATCAACATAGCTGCCAAAAATAACCGTGGACCACTGGGACAGTTCAGTAATGGCTGTTACTGCACTGTCATTTAGTATTTCCTAAAGCAAGTATTATTGAATGACGGTGCGGTGACAACTGCGCTATGGGGGCACTGTAGGCACACCCACGGTGAAGTGTGTGACAGCAAAGCTAGGTGGTCATCTTCTGTGTAGACCAGCACTGGGTTGGGGCTGAGAAGGGTGGAATAATTGCCAGTGAGTTTCATAGATATTTGCTGCTAGCAGAGGACTCGCTGATCTTGGTTCTGTGTCAGGTTCAGGAAGGGAGAGCAAGCAAAGACTCCTCTGCCCATTTCCTTCAAACTTGACCCCTGCTGCTCCTCTCCCTCCATACTAACCTCTTCCTAGGCCCATGTATACATGCCCTCTGGTTTTAAGCCAAATTTGGCCTCTCCGACATCAGTCCCTTCTCCTGTTCCACTAGTTTCCAGTTCCTGTCTCCCTAGGTCCTTGTTGCATTTCAGTGTCTTACCCATCAGCTAGTTGCTTCCAGCTCATTTTCCAGTCTCCTTATGCAGCCAATGCTCCTCCCCCCATGACCCCAGCCATAGTCTTCAATACATTGTATGCTCTTTGTTCCAATCCACTCCCCATGCCTTTCTCTGCACCCAAGTCTTGTTCCCTATGACTTCATTTCAGGCAGATTTCCCCTTCTCTTTTTGGATGCAGCAGTGGAAACACTGAAAAAACAGATATGAGAGTCTCTCTGCACTGGTGCCCAACTGGAAAATCATTTGTAAGTAGTTTACAACATGTGCTGTCATCATCCACCGGCAGGCGATTCTCAGATTGTGAAACAAGATAGTGGTGTGAATACCGATGGGCCCTTTCTCTTCAAAGAGTTAACGATATATAATCATAGTTAGATCACCTCATTCCCCAGGTCATCAATAATTGAGATGTAGTTGGGCTTTGTTTCATTTGGGTAGGAAAGGAGTACATCATAATGAACCAGCTCTGCTGAATCCAGCCCAAATGATTTCCATTGGTCTTGAATTTGCTTGGCAAGATGGAAATTTTGTTCTGTTCCTGCGAGATGAGGAAGCTTTGTAAAACAGCTAAAACAAAACAGAAAGTCACGGGTAAGCAATGCATTCAGACAGGACCAGAATAGTGGATCTGAATTTTTACATCTTAGGAACATGTGCACATAGTGCATTGCTACAGATTACATTCGTTAGATATAAATTGGACCTACGTAATAAGATAAATGATCAGAGAATGAATTAGGATAAGGCATGAAATGTAAGAATTAAGGAATTTCCAAAATCCTAAAATAAATCACATCAGCTTTCCACCCAAACTGTCAGAGCACTGATGTGGATATGGGAGCACAAATCAATTTTAAGGAAATTCAGGAAAAGAACCTGAGCTGAATACCTGAGTTGAACATGTTTGGTTACATTTTTTTAAGGCAACCATTTGCAAGTATCATCAATTTATTTCTGATGAAAACATGAAAGGTGTAAGCGATCCTGATGAGTCTTCTGCTCATATAATCTGAACGAACAACACAGGTGTGTTGGGAAAAAGAAATAATATGAAAAGTTGTTAATATACAATGAAATTCCCCAAATTACACGGTGATGGTTGTGGTATATCCTAGGGATAAAATGCAATGACAAGGTATAGTGAAAATAATTAATTCAAACTACGCAATTTTTTAAATAAAGCGAAATGGATAATATGACTGTCGTTAACAATATTTAAATACAGAAAAAAAAAAACAAAATTAAGGTAATTGTGATATAAGCATTCCAACCTGAAGCCAGAATCTATTAACATCAATCACCTTAGGCTAATGCACTAGTAAATAGTAAATATAAAGAAAATATGGTAAGTCTGAAGTTGGTTTACAAAGAGCACCTTTTCTCTGTGTTCGCTAGAAGCTGTTTTAGGAGCAGTGAAGGAGGGAAGAAGAGTGAGAGAGACTGCATATTTCCCTGCCTCCATCTTCCTTCTTAACAATCAAGTATTGCTCACTAATTACTTGTGATTGGGCTTGCTGGACTAATGGTTTGCTACTAAATGACCTATCTTATACACCAGAAAGCAGATGTAAATCTGCAAACTAGTGACTGTATATTTGACTCTGAATAATCCATCATTATTTATGATTAATTAAGTACTGACAGTATGCTTAGCAATGCAGAGGGCATACATTCAGGTAATATGATGTTAAGTGATTCAGAAATGCTGTCTGTAACATAAACTGAAGTAAAAACACAGGCTATTTGTTCCATTTGTTTGTAAAAGACAAACTCTTACTACCCTTCCTGAAAGGCCATGGCACAAAGGAGCAGATGCTCTGACCTCAACAACTCAGTGTCTGATTGTGGGGTGGAAAACCAAAATAAAAAAATCAGTAAAAACATAAGCCAGTTAAACAGATTAAGTTCTCCTATATATGCAAATCCAAAATAATTTTAAAACGTTATTTCCATGAACATAATTCCTCAAACCTATATTAAATGGAATTTCTCAACAGCAATACCAGATAAAAATAATTTGAATTAACACTATTACAGTGTTGGTCCAATTATATCAAACACAAGCATTATAAAACAAGAAACCTTAAAAGAAACCTGAAGATGTTCAGGTACAGAAACGGACAGGTAAGACATTGAAAGAGCTGTAACACTGTCCCATTGCAATGTCATGCAATGATCATGCAATGATAATGCAATTATGGGTGATGTATAATACTTTTTGGCTCCAGATTAAAGTGATGTGCAAAGATGCCTCAGGGTTTATTTACTATTTTTCTCCTCGTGGTTTCACAGGTCAATGATCAACCAGGACAGAATTAAGGCTGAGTAGTCCCAAAGGTAATATAACTCTGCATTTTCTGACATTTAACTTTCCTATTCCCATACAAGAATGGCAGATTAAAGAGTTTATTGGAACTTCAGTTAGGGTGTAGTGTGGGAGTCTTAACTATTCATTGGTTTTACAGAAACTTTAATGTGTTCTGGATAATGATTTACCAACAAAATGTCTGCAATCCCTACTTTTTATTTGAATTTTTAAAATGTATTTGGTATATCAAAGGAAGCAAACTAGATTAAGTTAATCCACTACAGCTAAGACTTCAATATAATTACAGAATTTTGGGAGTGTTGGTTGTAGCTGCGTTGGTCTAAGGACATAGGCAGACAAGGTTTTTGGGTAAATGTGGTATCTTTTATTAGATCAGCTAAATAGTTGGAAAACTAAGTTTAGATTACTTAGCTGGTCTAATAAAAGTTATCACATTTACCCAAAAAACCTTGTCTACATAATTACAAAGGTATTTCTTATTGTTTTCAGCATGTATATTTTCTAGACACTCACTCACATGGACGCATACACATACCCCACTTAGGAACTTTCTAATTTAATGTGAGCACAAAAACCAACATAAGTTCCATGTACTTCATCGAGTGTAATTGATGATAGAAGTGAAAAATTGCAATTTAAAATATATAAATGTACAGAAATCATGAGTTCTTTGGTCTCTTATAGACCCTCACAAACTTACCATGTCAAATATACTTTTGTCCTTCACGGGTGAAGATGACCACATCCAGCGGAGGAAGGGGAAGGAAGAAGAGAGAAAAGAAGTGGGAAAGAAAAAGGGAAGGAGAAAAGAGAAAAGGATAGAGAAGGAAAAAGATAAAAAAGGGAAAGGGAAGAGCGTGAAGGGGGGGTGGAAGCTAGGTTGTGTGAGTACATAGGTGACTAATAAGTCTGATCTTTGCTCTGAACAATCTGTTGCAGCAGTGGCAGGAGACTGTTCAAATATCAACATATATCATTAACAGTGGGTGACTTAGCTTGGGTGTTTTGAACACGTTTGATTACACTTTTTTAAAGGCTAACATGCACAAATATCATTAATTCATTTTTGGAGAAAAAATGAAAGGCATAAGACCTCGGGACAAACATTACACAGAAACCGGTTTAAGTGATCAGAAACTGATTTAAATCTGTTTCAGAACAGAACAGCTGTTCAGTGCACATAAACCAGTTTGAAAATGGCTGAAACTAGTTTGAGATCAACCTGGTTGAATGTAGTATTAGACTTAACTGATTTGGCTCAAACCGGTTTATGCAATGTCTGTCCCAGACCCTTGCTGGTTTAAGATAAATCAGACACCCACAGCATCCCAACATGCTCTCTGGGCTGAGCGGGGCTCTTTGCTGCACAGCAGGACTGGCCCCTCCCTCTGCTCCCTGGCTGGAGCTCCAGTAGAGACTTGTAGGCACAGCAGGGTCTGCTTGGCTTCCCCCTGCCCTACCCACCCCCTCACTGCTTGCTATACAAGCAGGAATCCCCCCTCCCTCCCATCTCCCACAGCATGGACCCCAGCCTCATGGGCCCTAGGCATGTGGTACACTAGCTAATGCGAAGAAGTGTCTCTGTATGTGAGTCTCTCCAATTTCACTGGAACAGGATGACAGAACAGTGACCACTTAAGGCTGTTTGGAGCTAATCAACAGGTCAGCTGGTAAGCTGTTTCAGAAGAGTTTGAAGTAATGGAGAGAGGCTATTGTTTTGCTAATGAGGTTTCATAGTTTCATAGTAGCTAGAGTCAGAAGGGACCTAGGAAGATCATCTAGTCCGACCCCCTGCCTTGGCAGGAAAGAGCACCGGGGTCAGATGACCCCAGCAAGGTGCTCATCTAACTTCCTTTTAAAAATCCCTAGGCTAGGAGCCTGCACCACTTCCCCTGGAAGCCGGTTCCAGGCCCTAGCTGCCCTGACTGTGAAGTAGCGCCTCCTAATATCTAATCTAAACCTACCCTCCGCCAGCTTGTGACCGTTATTCCTGGTCACTCCTGGCAGCGCAAGGGGGGACAGGGACTCCCCCAATACCTGCTGATCCCCCCTGACCAGTTTGTAGCAGGCCACAAGGTCCCCCCTTAACCTTCTCTTGTGGAGGCTAAACAGGTTCAGGTCCCGTAGCCTCTCCTCATAAGGCTTGCCCTGCTGACCCCTGATCATACGAGTGGCCCTCCTCTGGACTCTTTCCATATCGTCCACGTCCCTCTTGAAGTGTGGCGCCCAGAACTGGACGCAGAACTCCAGCTGCGGCCTGACCAGTGCCGCATAGAGAGGGAAGATCACCTCCCTAGACCTGCTCGAGATGCATCTGTGGATGCATGACAGGGTACGGTTGGCCTTCTTGACTGCCTCCCCACACTACCGGCCCATGTTCATCGTGGAGTCAATGACGACTCCAAGATCCTTTTCCGTCTCCGTGCTGGCAAGAGGGGAGTTCCCCAACCTGTAAGTGTGGTGCCGGTTCTTCCTCCCCATGTGCAACACCTTGCACTTATCAGTGTTAAACTCCATCCTATTCTCATCCGCCCACCGTTGCAACCTGTCAAGGTCAGCTTGTAGCCTATTGCACCCTTCTAGTGCACCCACATCTCCCCACATCTTAGTGTCATCAGCAAACTTGAACAGGGTGCTTTCTACCCCCTCATCCAAGTCACTGATGAAGATGTTGAACAGTGCGGGCCCGAGGACCGAGCCCTGCGGAACCCCACTGCCCACGTCCTTCCAGGTTGAGAAGAACCCATCCACTACCACCCTCTGGGTGCGGCCCTCTAACCAGTTGGCGACCCATTTGACTGTGTGGGCATCGACACCACAGTCTCCCAGCTTTTTGATGAGGACAGGGTGAGAGACAGTGTCGAAAGCCTTCTGGAAGTCCAGAAAGACTACATCTACAGCAACCCCTGCATCTAATGATTTGGTGACCTGATCGTAAAAGGCCACCAGGTTGGTCTGACAAGACCTGCCACTGATGAACCCATGTTGGTTGCCCCTGAGCATGCATTCCCCCGCAAGGCCCTCCTGGATGTGTGCCAGGATAATTTTTTCAAAGAGCTTACCCGGGATTGAGGTAAGACTAACTGGCCTGTAATTTCCCGGGTCCTCTTTTTTTCCCTTTTTGAAGATAGGGACCACATTGGCCCTCTTCCAGTCCTCCAGCACCTCACCAGAGCACCACGAGTGCTCATAGAGCCGCGCCAGGGGTCCCGCAATGACCTCGGCCAGTTCCTGTAGAACCCTAGGGTGAAGATCGTCCGGACCAGCGGACTTGAACACGTCCAGCCTCTCCAGAAGTACCCTAACTAACTCCTCGCTAACCCCTGGCCCAGGCGTGTCTCTCCCGGTTGATAAACACTTATCAACCCCTTTCTGGCTTGCTCTCCTATCAGTTTGCTGCAGACAGTATAAAGAAGCAGGGAGGGAGATTTAAAAGCTCTGTATCATCAACAGATGCATGCACTGTCCACACACCCCTCCCTTGTCTCTGAGTGCTAGCAGGGGGCGGAGGTCTAGCAACACTCCCACCCCTTGAGCAGGGAATGGGGGAAAGCCTGGGATGGTGCAGACATACCTCCCTAATCAGAGCATCCTGCTGGGACTTGCCCATGCCCCCCCTCAGTTCAGCACTGTCCAGGGAAGGTAGGGCTGCTCTGGTGCCCCCTAGCTTCTATCGTGGGACACTGCAGGCATGTGCCTGCATGTCTGGCATGTTTGTGCAGTTACAAGGTGATTTAGCCCAGCCAGGTTAGACTAACCTGCAAAGATTGAATTAATTCAGACTCAGGTTTGTTGAATGTCTGTCCCTAGCCAAGAGGTACTGATGGGCTGCTCATATAACCTGAAGGAACAACACAGGTGTTGGGGCTCAAACAGCTGTCTTTACTGATGATATACAATATACAGAGCCTAGGTATACTGTAGATCTGGCAGGGTCCTCAGTGAGCATCACCACAGGGCTCACACATCAAAAATTACTGCACATTATAGTACAAAACCCATTATTTATGAATATATGAATTTATGAATGCCATTGGACTCATGTAATATTAGTATATTCCTACAGGGTGAATTATTTTCAGCTTTACACAGATTAGTCGGGTCACTTGATGCCGAGACACTGGGAGATTAATAAATAATTAGGGATTAGTTATTAAACTTACTAAATAACAGTTCACATAAAACAAATAGAATTACATACCTATCTCTGAAATTAAAACATTGTTCTTTGATGCCAGGATTTGGAAGATGCATAGGGGGGAAAGCTATACTACCTGGAGATGGGGTTATAGAAAAAAAGTTTTGAATAAAGAGAGAACAAGAACATATATACTCTCAGTAGATGTTTTTGCAATAAAAAAGTATTATTCCTAATACATTATTTTCAAAAAATCATGTCTATTTATGAGTTGAGTCTACAGCACTCTTTTTGCAGTACTATTAATACCTGCATTTATTTAGACTGTGGACTGAAGGAGCTCCCCAAAACTGCCAAAAGAAATAATATCCAAAACACCAAGAACATGAAAGAATTGTGCTTGAGGAAATATTATTTCATCTATATTTACACATCCTTTATTTCTCACATCTTCCAACTAGTTTGAAGAAAGTACTCATTGGAGTACAATAGTTTCTAGAAAGGCAACTTAAAAAAATAAAGTGAAAGCTAATTTCTGGAATAGTTCTAAATATTCTGCACAGACAAAGTAATCCTAACATATCTTAACATCCCGGCCTTCAAAGACTCTTTCTTGAAACTACTATGTCTACCTTTTGGCTTTCATGACTCATATAATTATGTGAAAACGAGGGCTTACCGAAGAAACTCCTTGATGTTTTCTGCTTTCATTTCAGCTACAAGTCTCTGCCTCATATCTTGATAAGCATATGATGAGCTGCCTGTTTTTACAGTTGGCTTCATAAACCAGCCTGAAAAATATCATAAAATCTTGGTATTTCTCAAGAACCCTGATTGTCAACCACTTGAGCACAAGTGACCAGTATTATTAAAGCCAATGAAACATTTTGTTGCCTGCAGCACATGCAAAAACATTGGCTGGACTGGGTCTAAATTTGTAACAGGAACTAGAAAGCAAAACCTGTATCGTTTACTGAATCATATAGTGACAAAAGACAGTAAATCCTTCATAAAAATAGTTTTATTTAGATAGGTATTTCTCTCCCACTAAGTTTAGAAATATAACTCCAAAGGAGATTTACTAATTGACTAGTTGCCAGTGAAAGGACAATAAGATCCATCATACTCACCATGAGACTGTACTGAACAAATGAAATGACCCGATCCCCTTTGTCAGTGACTCAACCCTGGTGTTTAAAGTCAAAAGCAAGCAGGAGACTGTTCAGGATGAGGAGCTAAGGCTCCAGGACTTCCAGGCCAGTCTCATAATATTTGGTGTTTTGGGGAAAATGAATTTAAAAACTTAAGAGCAAAGTCCCTTGGAATTTAATCAATTAAAGAAGAAAAATGTTGGCTTTGTAACACAATGGATAGTGCATTGGACTTCTAGGTAGAAGAAGATATTCAGAGTAGGAAAAGAAGAAAGAACTAAAGGGAAGCTACAGCTGCTAAGTTTGGCCCTGGTTTTCCTTGCATATTTGTGTGGTTTGCCTTAAAAATGAAATCCTTCCCCAGCATCCCTCCTCACAAGGAGTCATTACCACAGCAAGTATGACTGTACACACTGCCTTAGCTAAAGCACAGAGTAAATGAACATGAAAGAAAAAATGAGAGAGAGAAGTTTCCTTTCCCACTTGGACTGGGGTATGCCAGCGTTCCTGCTGGGACTTAAAGCCAGAGGTTCCTAGACAGACAACCTTGCCCCTCTGCCCAGGATCAGACCTACCACCGTATATGGGGTCGGGAAGGAATTTTACCCCATGATCAGACTGGTATGGACTGTGGGGGTTTTAGCCTTCTGTAACTGGGGAGCATGGCCCTCTATCTCTTGACTGTATATTAATAACCTTTTACCGAAGCAGGACATTGGCAAATTAGGGTGTTATGTGTTGTGCTGCATCAGGGTTACAAGTAGTTCTCCGAAGTGTTCAGATTATGGATTTGTATAGGATGGTTTGGATAGGAATGATCCTGTCTCAGGCAGGGGATTGGACTAGATGGCCTTTGGAGGTACCTTCCAGACCTACTTCTTTATGAATTCCCTGATCTACCATTTACACTGGCATCAGATGTGTATGGTAACAGAAACATGGGCAGATCGCAGTGGAGGAGAGGGTGCAGTGGTACAGTTGTATTCCCCTTTGATTCCTGCTCTACCTAAAATTTAAAATCAACTGCTTGGGAGGGGCAGCCACATTTTTACCCTGGCCGAGTGCTGAGTTAATCGACTTCATGGCTCTTTGTCCTTTCCTTGATTCCTGTTAATCTCTCTCTCTACCCCACAGATGTTAATGACCCTCTATCCTTTTTTAATGGACTAAATGTTCTACTATTTACACTACCAAATACCTTTGTGAAACATGAAAGATGCCAAATTTTAGCCGATTTTGGATTTTAAACTTCATTGCAGAACAACACGGAAGTTTTTTTCCCTCCCTGCCTGCCATTTGGCACCTCAGGGAAGGAATCCTACCTGATCAACACATCAAAGAGCTACTCAGCACAGCTCACAAAGACACTCATGGGCCCAGAGGGACAGACTTCCATCTCCAGCTCCCTCTGTGCAAAAATGAAGTTTATTTCCTCCTTGTGGGGATGTTTTACCATCTCTATTTTTCCTAGAGCCTGACGAAAGCCCTTTGAACCTGAAAGCTTGAAAAAAAGGACAATTTTCTTGCAATTTCCCAGTTGATCTAATAAAAAGTATCATTTTGGAACCAAGAATTCTAGTTTTTTGTATGTGTACTATTCAAACTATGCTTTCTTTCCACAATTTTCTAATGTTTTTCTTGTATTTCCCAGCCCTGCTAATGTCATACTGGGCTGCATTGGTAAGAGCATTGCCAGCAGATAAGAGAAGTAAATATTCCCTTAATTAGAACTAGTGAGGCCACAACTGGAGAACAGTGTCCAGTTATGGGCCTCCTAGTATAGAAAGGATGTTGACAAATTGGAGAGAGTCCAGTGGAGGGCAGTGAAGATGGTTCGGACGCTGGGGCACATGACTGCTGAGGAGAGGCTGAGGGAACTGGGCTGATTTAGTCTGGAGAAGAGAAGTTTAGTCTGTTCTCAGTAGTGACAGAGGACAGAGCAAGGAGCAATGGTCTCAAGTTGCAGATAGGGAAGTTTAGGTTAGGAAAAAATTTCTCATGAGGAGGGTGGTGAAGCACTGCAGCAGGTTACCCAGAGAAATGATGGCATCTCCATTCTTGGAGGCTTTTAAGGCCTGGCTCAACAAAGCTTTGTCTGGGATGGTCTAGTTGGTCCTGCTTTGAGCAGGGGGGTTGGACTAGATCAGTTTTTCTCAACCTGTGGGTCGTGACCCAAAAGTGGGTCACAAGAATAGATGAAAAGATTGTGAACAAACTTTAAAAATGGATTCATCTTTAAAGTAGAAAAACGAAGGAAACTGAGTCTTTTATCATGCAGGCTGGCAGAGTACTAGCCTGCAAGGTGCTGCTGCTTGGAGCCCCCCAGGCCCCACACACCCACCCCTGCCCCGCACACTGGGGGCCTGGGGGTGCAGGGCAGCAGGTCGGGAGTGAGGGGCACTGGGCCCAGCTCCATGTTTACAAATGGGTCCGGGTACAAAAAAGGCTGACCACCCAACTAGACGACCTCTTCCCACCCTCATTTTCTATGATTGTATGAAAAGGGGCACAGTCCCTGAAAACAGCTCCCGTGCCTTCAGTTCGGTTTTATTGAGGCTGGACAATATTTGGCTGGGGTGATATGATCCCATTCCTGCCCAGGGCCGCGGTTGGACCTGATGATCTGTTCAGGTCCCTTCCGACCCTAAGTAGTATGATACTTGTTATAACCTTCTCTTCACGGGCAGATGTTGAAAAGGGGGGTGCGGAGGGTGCAGCACAGCCTCACATCTAAGGCAGCCAAAGAGAAACCAGAAACTTTGTAGTACCGAAGCGAGGGGCTCTAGCCCTATGCCATCCCCTTGAAGATCAAAACACAACCCGGCAGGAGGAGGGGAGCGGGCAGTCCTTTGCTACATTACACATCCGTTTCTGTGGTTTTGTTTTTTGTTGAAACCCACATTAAACAGAGCAAAAAAAATAAATAAATTAAAAATTAAAATAAAATAGAGCCCTAAGGGTAAAAGGGGCTGTGTCATTAGTCCTGCGAGCTCAGGTCCCCCCGTCTCTTCTCTCCAGCCCCCCTACCCTTTCCCTTGCCCTCCGCTGGACTCTCTCCAAACTGCCCCCATCCTCTCCACCACGGGGGGCCCAAACCTGGCCACGGGCCTCCAGACCCCGCCTCCCCCTGCCCCGAGGGCCTGAGGCGGGGCGCCCGCCTGCCCCCGGCCCGCGCCCGCACTCACCCGCGGCAAAGCCCAGCAGCACCAGGCCGAGCGCCGGCAGCGCGCAGCAGCCCAGGCGGAGGCGCGGAGCGCCCGGGCGGCCGGGCATCTCCCCGGCCCTGCGCCGCCGGCTCCCGCCTCAGCCCCGCGCCTGCGGCGTCTGCACGGGCTCCGCTCCCGCCCGCGCTGCCGAGCGGGTCAGGTTTCCCCCCGCCCCCTTTTGCAGGTGGGCAAACTGAGGCACCGCAAGAGCCTGGCCTTTGCCCCCCGCGGCGGGCGGAGCAGGGGCAGGAGACCTGCTCAGAGGACGGCGGGGGGGGGGGCGCCCTTATAGAAATAAGGCAGGCTAGGAAATAAGAGTGGGCATTGCGGGGTCAGACCTCACGCTAGGGGAGGCTGGGGCTGAGGCTTGCAGCCTTCAGCGTGATGGGTCTAGGGAGTCTTAATCGTGAGGGGTGCCCCTTGCCTCCCACCGGCGTCCCTTTTTGCGCCTGGGTGCCCCCACCCTGGGGGCGAGGACGGCCACCCCTGCAGACCCTGCTGCGTGTCTTCCTTTTAAATGGCTTCATGAGGTGACCCCCAGCTCCTGTCCTGTGAGGGTCAATAACAAAGCCCTGCTGACTTTCGCTTAACCGGGGGTTTTGTAAACCCGCCTCATGTCCCCCCTCCACCGGTCTCTTTTCCGTTTCTGGGCTGGTTTTGCTCGGAGGACTGCGTCTACACACGGGGATTGTTTCGGAGCTCACACACGATATCCATGCGCTGCGGTTTTGTTACCCGTTAGAAACTCTCCCGGGGTCACAAAGGCGTTGAACACAAGAGGGAAGGCAGTGTACGCTGGGAGAGAAAAGGCTGTTTTTTCTCCAGGCAGGTTGATCGTTTTCCAGGTCGCACAAGCTTAATGCATCACTTCATTCAGCCGGTTCTGAGACAGCTGACAGGACTCTTCCGATTAAACAGCGATACAAAAGCTAGACAATGATTGCCCTGTTATTAGTTTCAACACCTCTTTGGGCCTGAATTCAGTGTTGTCTTCTTGAAATCTCTCAGCTGCTTCTATTCGTGGTGGTGGTGGATGACACAGCAAGGAGCGACTCTCTCAAGTTGCAGCGGGTCAGATATTAGGAAGAACTTTCTCACTAGACAGGTGGCGACGCGCTGGCGCAGGTTGCCCAGGGAGGTGGTGGGATCTCCATTCTTGGAGGTTTTTAGGGCCTGACTCAACAAAGCCCCGGCTGGGATGATCTAGTTGGGGATAGTCCTGCTTTGAGCAGGGCGGGGTGGAGTAGATGTGACCTCCTGTAGTCCTTCCCCACCCTCATTTTCTACGATGCTATAATTCTTCTTAGCATCTGGCTATGTATAACAGACTGTGAGAGAGACGCCAACATTATCAGGCATTTTGCATGCGCTAAGTCGACAAAGTGCACGTTTATTTCAAATACACACGTTCTAATATTGTCTTGCTCCGTGCCGAGCATGAAGCCTTTGGTTCTGCTTGCTGTGTTGCTGGAAGGATGAGGAATTACCCAGGTAACTGATTAGCCCAGTTACATCCTTCTCCTTCGTGGCACGCCCCCTCTCTTCTTCCCCTCTCCCCTGTCTGCTGCTGCTTTCCCTACTGTCCCAGAGGTGGGCGAAGCTTCAGAGCTGCTCTGCCTGCTCCAGTAGGGCTGCCTGGGGGCTGGGCCCAGCTGGGACTGCAGCAGAGACAGCAGAGATGGGCAGGGGAGGGTCACCCTCCAGGGGACCTGGTATGGCAGAGAAACCCAGCCCTTCTCCCACTCTTATGGTGGCTGCCATGGTCGCTGTCCCAGCTGAGCCCAGCCTTCTTGCAGGCCCACAGCAGCAGCTCTAAAGCTTCCCCTATCCTGGGGACAGCAGGGAAAGCAGCAGAGGAGAGTGGAGGAAGAGGGAAAGGGGAAAGAGGAGGGGAGAGGATGTGACTCTGAGCACGGAGGCAAAGGGAAGGATTCTTACTTGCTCTGGGGACTTATCAAAGTCCCCAGAGGCTCCTGCCATGACGTCTGCCCTGCAACAGTGGGTGGGGGGAGGGAAGAGGCTGGGAGCGTGGTGCAGCCACCACTACACTTCACTTCCCCATATCCCGTGTCAGTACCATTACCTTTGATTACGTCAAGTAAGACATACTGTGTCATTTGTAAGGGTTTTGGTCATTGCCAAATTGGGCAGTTTTAGCTGCTTCTAAGTTTTCAGGGAATTTTAGCATTTAACTCTTTTCAGTCGTTCTAAGGGGGCTCAGCCAACATGGGCTGGAAAAGCTGGCTGCGCTTCCAATATCAGGCCTTTCTTAAACACACACAGCTGAGCAGTCGTTGCACAACAGCTGGGAGGGATGGTTAATTTCTAGGTCACTCCATAGGGCCTGAAACTGTGAGTTTCCAGGACAGATTGCTATTACAATCCAGTTATGGCACTTGGGGATTCTCATTTGATCCCCTTATGCCTGGCTTTCTTGGCTAAGTGACTGCCTAGCGATCAGCATGTTCAGGTTTGTCTCTTGGAAATCCTGCCTCACCCATGACTTCACAATAGCTCACAAAGCAATCACCAGAATTCAGAACAAGACCTTCCACATCAACAGCTCATATTCTAACCAGCTGGAATGACACCTACAGAAATAATAAGTTTGAGTATGTAATGTATTATTAGCATTTATGTAGCAGCACAGGTGCCTGCTTGGCACTTTATAGAGAGAAAAGTGACAAGGCCTTTTGGAGCTTATGCACTAAATTAGACATAACATTAGAAACAAAGGAGAGGAGGAGGATGTGAATAGAAACATGTTTTTTTAATATCATACGACGCTCAAACTAGCAATATTCAGCCCGCAAGGAGCCTCTAATCACTTGAGCTAGTACCTTACTTCCACTTCTTGGTAACTCTAGCAGGCTCTTATCAGACAATTAAGAGAAAAGTATCTCAGGTTAAAAGTGATGAGGGTGACATAGCTACACATCAGTCACTCTGCAATAACTGTTTTGTAAATTCATTTCTAATATGTGGTAAATGGAAGCTAAACTATGCTTATTTAATCCTGTTTCATTCAGGAATAAGCTGCATTGGTTTATCCGTTTCTTACCACAAGATAGGAAAAGACACAGGACAGACTGACCACGGAGCAGGTGACATACAGCAAGTCTCCTCCTCCTTCCACGCCTTTTAATTCAGTATAATATGTTTCCCTGCCTAAACCTTATTACAGAGATAGGACAAATACAGCCCGTTGTTCATGCTGTGTCCATCTGGGGACTGATGCACCAGGATAAGAACTTGCTAGAGCTTTTAACTAGGACAATAGCTCAAGTGATAGAGACTTCTGCAAGCTGGGGCTTGCGAGGGTTCATGATCTGCTGTTGTCCTATAATCCATGTGTAGCAATTAATATATATCATAGTTGTTGCTATTCTCCTGTACAGACTCTTTGTGTAATATATTAAGATAAGAACCTGTGTCTGGAACAGAGTGAGACCTGGCAATCCATAAAAGTATCTTTCTGTTTTCCAGTGGCTCATGCTAAAACTCCTATTTATGTATATTTGAAATTACTTGTGAATGCCACAAAAGAAACTTCTGTTAGAATGGCACCCTTGGTCTGCATTTGTTCTGCAACAGAACCAGCCTAAGCTTCGAGAAAACCCATTTACCCAGGAGCAAGTAGAAATTTTAACTTGATGAGGGAGTCCAGCAATGTTGCCTGATAGTTACTCTGGAAGGGAGGATGGAGCAAATGCCAGAGTTTCTTTATTAAGACTAGGAAGGGAACAGCAACGGTATGTTTTCAAAAAGAAAGGAAGGGGAAATAGGGTCTGGACCAGGCTACTACAGCTTTTTTCTTCATAGGAGCTCCTGAAGACAGGGTACTCTTTTATTCTTCTCCCTACCTTCCTCTCTTTTTACCTCTTCTCCCGATTATTCTCCCTCTCCTACAAATAATTTGCCAGCCTCTCAGAAACAGAGTTGGTGTTTATCACCAAAGCAGAATTTTAGTTCTCACATCCCCAGTTGTTTTCTCTGCTACTATGAAGCTGATGCATACTCATATAATATGAGCCAGTCATAAGAACCGTGCTCTCTACAACATTTGGAAAGGATCCCATTTGATCATATGATACAAATTAATCTCTTCAGTAAATACAGCTGTCTTTCTAATTCACCTTCAGCTTCTAATTGTATTACTCAAAGCCCAAAGGACCCACTGAAAAATGTCAGTTGGCTTCTTTCTGCTTTTTATTAGGTGCTTTTAAAAACTTGACGGATGATTAAATCATCTACTGGTGACTGTGTGTATATATAAATCAATGACTTGATTAACAAGCTTGGGGAGTTTATCTACAGTCATTTTTTAAAGCCAAATGTGTATTTATTAGGAGCTGTCTGCCAGGATGCCATTTCTTTCAGGTGTGATCTGTAGTATGTTTAGAGCAGTAGTTCTCAACCTTTTTAGTGTTCATGCACTCATCGTTAGACTCAAGACACCCCTTGAAAATGTCAGCTTCTAGTTTTGACTTGTTTTTTCACACCAGAAAAAATAATAGAACAGTTTTCCTGTTGCAAAGAACTCAGACCATAGTGGGTTAGCAGGTTTTGAACACAATGGTTTCTTGTTTGAAATCTCTGAGTTTTATCTTGTGAATCATATTTGCATATTGTGCTAACGTAACACAGCACTCCAGGGGACTGTAAATGTGCCATAACACCCTAGCTGAAAATCAGATGTAGAGAAATGAATGATCTGAAATGCAGCTTTTGTGAATTTACGAGCTAGGAACCAACACACCTCTGACTCTATGGGCATATCTACATCTGCTTTTATGCATGCCTAAACTTAATGTGCATTCGCCTAATGCATATTAAGGTGATTTAGGTGCACGTCTACACATGCATGTGCTAAGGTGCATTAACGCAGGTGTGCAGACCAACCTGGGAGCCAAGTTAGTCCCAAGTCAATGGACACACATCAAGTTAATGTGCATAGCATGTCTACACATTCACTAATGTGACTTAGCTATTCTCACATAAATTTGATACCAGCTTTATGCAGGTATCAAATTTAGGCTTGAATAATCTAAAATTGCCATTTTTAAGATGCATTAAGGGCACGCACATGTAGATTCTTGCCCTTAATGAGCCGTAAATTAGGCTAATGCACATTAAATGTGCACATGTAAACACACCCTATGTTATTCTTAGCTCACTGCTCAGTAAATTTTAAGTGAAAGTTATTTTGCCAACCTTTGAATTTTGCAGCTATAATTATGAAGTTGCCCACTTGTTAATTAATAATTTAACGCCACTCTTTCTTTAAATAATTAATCTGGGTTGATAAACAGCAGCTCTTTGGCAACAAAAACTGCTAAGTTGGTAAATGTAGCCCAGAAATGTCTTAGAATTTCACCTTAGAGCAGGAGTCCAGCAGACCTTCTTAAGGCTGTTCTCCTTCAGTGAGAGATAACTAGTGAGCAGATATTATATTAGAAATTATTTTCATCCTTGGGGCTGGATACTGCCAATACATCCACACTGGTGCCACATAAATCTGTTTTCTGGATCTCTCTCTTACTAAAACTCTGGTGAAATCCTTATTACTAGGATCTCCAGCTGGCCATTTCCCCCCGACCTCCCACTTTGTCCATTTGGCTGATTCAGACGCTTGGAGCTTGTGTAATCAGGGGACAGTAAATGTTTCTGTTAACCTGAAGGAATGCATAAATATTAACAGACAATGGCCTGGGAGTTTGCTAATTATTTGCATTCCACTGTTACTTTGCCTGATTTATTTTATAAAAGTCAGACATTATCCTTGTTTTTTCCATTTATAAATTATGACTGCTTGAAAATGAAGGATGGGGCAGAAAGTGAATTGGTGCCTTTAATTTCCATGTACCAGGACTGGAAGCATTTATTAAACACTTGCTTAATGAAAAAGGAATAATTCTAGGAACTGGGACCAGAGTCTAGGACACCCCTTCCAAAGTGACTTCCCTAGCCACTAGGCTACAGAGTCTTCTTACTTGCTCTCTTTCTGGCCCCAAGAATCTAGCAATTTTGCACAGTGACCCAAATCCAATAGGGAAGTATGGCCCTACCCTGTTCAGCCCTCTCATTGGAGATGCGAGTTTGAAGTTCTTTGGGCAGAGGAAGAAACTGGACCCAGGTCAAGTGTTCAGACCACTAAACTACTAAATACAAAATGGGTGACAGCACCACCACCTACTGGGGTACATCTACACATGGCCGTATGGTGCCTTTGTGTCTGCACCATTATTTAGTAATTCCTTTTGGAAGTACTAAAACATGGTGCAGTAACAGCCTGTTCTCCACCATACCGGTTGCTCAGTTTTTTTTGGCCGCTACATTGGTATAGCAACATGCTGTAGAGGGAGGGAGCACATTGCTAGTGACGTAGCAGCGACATCATGGTTCATGCCAACGGATGCTATGGCACCGTAGTGTATCGCTACAGCATTGTAGCATCTTGTGTAGATGCACCCATTGTGTTTTAAAAGAATAGATATAAGCCCAGATCTGCTTTTTAAAAGAACAATTGTAGGTACCTTCACTCAAGGATCCTTACTGTATGGAGACATCTGCTATCCAGAAAGCTTAAGACCATCTACTCATCATTGCCTATTGGCTTGCAACTAGATCTAGGAAGAGACTTGGGCGCTTACAATTAAGTACCTAGGCTCCCTATACAGTACATGGGGAAAAAGGTGATCCAAAAAATCTGCCTGCTAAGTGGAGAACCATCTCAACTGAACAAGTACAAAAGCCTGAGCACAGGCTGTGTATGAACGCTCACCTTCAGAGCCTAGGTCTGAGTCAGGGCTGCTACTTCCATCCACTTGGGAATCATCTGTTTATTTTGTGCTTCCAACTCCAACAGCAGGTATAAAAGGAGCCCCTGTCTAGATCAACCGGTAGGGTAAGACTCCCTCAGACTGAGAAGGAGCACTCCTGTTTTCTGGGCCAGTGCGGCAATCACCAGATTATTGCACCGAAGGGAGGTGGAGTTGGCATGTGCATTTTTTTTTCAAAGGCATGTGAAGCTGTATTTTGTGTTGACCTGGTCCTATCATCATGTGTATTTTGTGCTGACTTGATCCTGTCATCCTCTCATCGTTCTGTGAGCATGTCTGGCAGCTCAGGCCTCTCAGGCGATGTAGCTGAAGCAACACCTACTTCCTGGATCCTATGTAAAGCTGTCCCAAAGTCCAATTGCCTTGGTAGTGGCTTTTAGTTTTGCTTTAGCACTACTCATGTGAAACACTGTGAGAAGGTAGTCACTATTGTCCCCCGCAAGCCAAACCTATGGACAGCAATAAAGTGGGCCCACTGCTGGGAAAGGTCACACCTATTTCTACAGCATTTTATACCAACACCACATCAGGGTCCCACTGGGCATGACCTTGACAGAGAAGCATGGGTCAAGCTGAACAGAGTGAGATCTGGATACAGACGCTTTCAAACAACACTTCATAAGATGAACATCTTCGGCAGCTCCCTGTGCGAATGTCCAACAAACAGCACAGAACTTAATCGAAAGCTGCTGCTATCTTTACGAATGCCCAGGTGGAGCAGATGGAGTCCACACATTGAGTGATAATACCGGACAGTGGTTCATACATTTGGAAGCTGATATCTGATGCCATACGAAAGTGTGGAGATGCATATCCAGCTGCTCAGATTAAGGCTCTTCTGGGTATGCCCAGATCAAGAACTATAGCCGCACAGGAAACTTTGACATCAAACAGGGAGGTGATCAGTGTGTTAAAGTGATTCTAGGGCAACTGAGCTGAGATTTTGGGGTCACAGTTCATTATAATATTAGTCCCTACATCTTACTCTACATTGCTAGCATGGCTTAAAACACTTTTCAGAGTTAACAGAATTGAGCAGGAACTTTCTCAAATAAAACACAACTTCAAACAAAGAGCATGTTTAGAAAAGTGTGAAAGCCATCTGGATGATGTCTGGTGAGGGCCAGACCAATTCCTGTTATCCATTCACCTAAAAAAGTGGAGGGACTGGCTTTAGAAGAGAGACTAACAGTTTAATATAGCAATGTGTTTTCAGCTAGCAAAATGATACATCTGAAGGGTACAAACTTGGCGGAGGAAGAGAAACTGTTTATGGATTCACAGAAGAGAAAATGTCATTGTGACACTGAGATCATGGAATAAAATTCCGAAAAAAGGAGCCTCAAGACTTACGTAATTTAAAATTGTCATGTTAAAGCACAGGAAAATATCCTTTAGCGAGCAATCCTGTAGCACTAAGGGTAATGGATGAGGTAACCTTATTTTTAGTCTTTTCTGCTTCTGATCTGGATTCTCGTTTGCTCACTGGTCATCTGAGTTAGCTCGTGCACATGTAAGTTGTACTCCTCCCACTAGAACTCCTATTTTCTTTCTGTTTCCTGCTTAGAGTTGCTATGCCAATAGCTAAACCTGTAAGAAAGGGTCCAGGAAGCCAGGGATAATTCAGTGCCATTTCAAAGTAATCACTACCTATCTATTTGCTTGCATAGTATAAATACCTTGAAATAGCCAGGTATGTTCAGATAGGACTCTCTTTTAAATAGACACATAAGCAGAAGGTCATCTTCTCAATAAAAAACTATTTTTATTAGTTCATTTCATGGCTGACAACATTAATGTCCCCATCCACCCTTGCATAAATGGTGGCTAGAGAATTTCTTGTTTAATCTTATTTGTAAATGGCTGTAAGGTCCAGGATGTGAAGAAAAATATGGCATAAGTGTATCCCAAGAGCTGAAGCCTGGGAGTTTTCATGATCATTGGTGTAGCCACAAAGAAAATATTAGAAAGCTAATTAAATATGTGGGAAATCAGTGGAAATCTGAGATGACTGTTCCGTATTCCTGATATGTATGTTATGAGATATACATCCCTAGAAACAAACACGGCAGGAGATTAAAAACTTTATTAAACACACTTTTAAAAAGTGGGGATTTCTGCATTTTAATGTGTCAAAGAACAAATAAAAAACCTTTTTTTTCTCTTTTTGTTACAAGAGGTAGGTATTTGAAATCAAAGGATTTTAATCTAGTAAAAATCTAAAATCTCTATCCTACTTTGGTAATAGTAGTTCAGAAGGATAGTTCCTTATTAACATAGCTAAATGAACTGGATGGGAGTGAGGGGGACTGATGTGACTGTATTGTTTGTGAAGGACAAAACTGCTTGAATATATATTTTTTGGTAATAACCCTACTCGTGTTGGTAAATGCTCTATTTCTGATGGCTTTTACACCTGTTGGATCACTAGAAATTCACTGGTGATTATGTTGCTGATGAGTTTATGCTACTCATTTCAGAGTTCCTGCTGCAGCCTGCACAGTAAATGCTGCAATGGAGATCTGTCTCTTCACCTCTTCCCAGGCTTTATGCTGATCTGCTTTGCTTTTGATATCAAACATGGCATCATAGATCCCAGGGAACGACTCCCCAGCATACTTGTTGTGGCTGCTGGGAGCAAAAATGATATGTCTGTTGAGAAGGACAAAAAAGAACAGTAAGTATTTATTCTGATAAAATGTATTTTCTTATCCAATATACATACTGGCTTTCATAGTGAACCCTTGTGTAAGGGATGCCAACAAATAAGTTTTGGGTAATAATAGCATCTGTTTTGTAAAAAAGAAGGAAATAAAAAACCTAAATTTCTCAAGCCCAGGTATCACAAAAAACACATCAAGTGAATGTAAGATGTCTGAGGCTAGGAGGAGCTGATTACAAGCATTTCTCTTGGAAAATTATACAATTTTGGACATCTGGAGAGAGCTGTAAGTTAGAAGGGCCACTGTTTTGACAAGCAGCAAGAAACCAGCTTTCAGGAATATTCATACAGAAGTTATTAAAAGACCAAGTATTGTAAATCTTACATAAATCACATCTCTCTTGCTAGATTTCTTTCTAAAAGGAGAGGTACATGTTTTGCATTATGTTGGAGACTGCTACTGAACATTTTAAATAGGCTCATGGGTGGACTTAGGGTTTTGAAAAAGCTGATGCAGGAGGTGTTGTGTATCCTTACATAGTTTCATAGTTTGTCTCATAGTTGGTCGGGGTGGAAGGGACCTGAGCAAATCACTGAGTCCGACCCCCTGCCATGAGCAGGAAAGAGTACTGAGGGCAAACGACCCCAGCAAGGTGTTCATCTAACCTCCTCTTAAAGACCCCCAGTGTAGGAGCCAGCACCACTTCTCTTGGAAGTTGGTTCCAGATCCCAGCTGCCCTGACCGTGAAGTAGCGCATCCTGATGTCTAGCCTGAATCTACCCTCTGCCAGCTTGTGACCGTTATTCCTGGTCACTCCTGGCAGTGCTCAGGGGAACAGGGACTCCCCTAATGCCTTCTGGTCCCCTCTGACTAGTTTGTAACAGGCCACTAGATCCCCCCTCAGCCTTCTCTTGCGGAGGCTGAACAGGTTCAGGTCCCGTAGCCTCTCCTTGTAGGGCCTGCCCTGCTGCCCCTGATCATGCGAGTGGCCCTCCTCTGGACCCTCTCCATGTTGTCCACATCCCTCTTGAAGTGCAGCACCCAGATCTGGATGCAGTACTCCAGCTGCGGCCTGACCAGTGCCGCATAGAGGGGGAGGATCACCTCCTTGGACCCGCTCGAGATGCATCTGTGGATGCATGACGAGGTGCAGTTGGCCTTCCTGACTGCTTCCCCACACTGCCGGCCCATGTTCATCTTGGCATCAATGACGACTCCAAGATCCTTTTCTGCCTCTGCACTGACAAGAAGAGAGTTCCCCAACCTGTAGATATGGTGCTGGTTCTTCCTCCCCAGGTGCAGCACCTTGCACTTGTTGGTGTTGAATCCCATCCTATTCTCATCTGCCCATCCCTGTAACCTGTCTAGGTCTGATTGCAGCCTATTCCTTCCTTCTAGCGTGCCCACATCCCCCCACATCTTAGTGTCATCAGCAAATTTGAACAGGGTGCTTTTTACCCCCTCGTCCAAGCCACTGATGAAGATGTTGAACAGTGCGGGACTGAGGACTGAGCCCTGGGGGACCCCACTGCCCATGTCCTTCCAGGTCGAAAACAACCCGTCCACCATTACTCTCTGGGTACGGCCCTCCAGCCAGTTGGCGACCCAGTTGACTGTGTGGGTGTTGACACCAAAGTCCCCCAGTTTCTTAATGAGAACGGGGTGAGATACAGTGTTGAAGGCCTCCCGAAAGTCCAGAAATACTATGTCCACTGCTACCCCTGCATGCAGGGATTTTGTGACCTGGTTGTAGAAGGCCACTAGGTTGGTCTGACAGGACCTGCCTCTAATGAACCCGTGTTGGTTGCCCCTAAGCATAATCTCCCCCGCTGGCCCCTTGTGGACATGTGCCAGAATAATTCTCTCAAATAGCTTGCCCAGGATTGTGGTAAGACTAACTGGCCTATAGTTTCCCAGGTCCTCCTTCCTCCCCTTTTTGAAGATGGCAACCACACTGGTCCTCTTCCAGTCCTCCGGCACCACACCAGAGCACCACGAGTGCTCGTATAGCTGTGCCAGGGGTCCCACAATGACCTCAGCTAATTCCCTCAGCACTCTGGGGTGGAGATCGTCCGCACCGGCTGACTTGAATACAGCCAGTCCCTCCAGAAGTTTCCTGGCTAGTTCCTCACTAATCCTTGGCCTAGGTGTGCCTCCCCTGGGGCCTGAGGGGGTCCCGGAGGTGGGGTGGCTGTTTCAGTTCCTGCTTAGCAAAATGGAGGCAAAGAAATCTTTAAATATCTTAGCTTTGTCATCTGGTGTGATGACCAAATTTCCTAGCATGCCCTGCAGAGGCCCCATGTTACCTGGAACCTTCTTTTTGCCCCCTGTGCATTTAAAAAAGGACTTTTTGTTGTCCTTAATCCGGGAAGCTAGTCCCAGTTCCACGTCCGCCTTGGCCTTCCTGACTGCCCCCCTGCAGCCCCGAGCAACTGCAGTATAATCCTCCCTGGTGAAGGCCCCTCCCTTCCATTGAGTGTGTGCCTCCCTTTTAGCTAGGAGACATTCCCAGATGCTTTTGGTGAGCCATGGGGGCTTTTGCTCCCTCTTGCCCCCTTTGATCCGTGTTGGGATTACCTCCCTTTGGGCTTGGAGGATCGTCTCCTTAAGGAGCAACCACTCTTCTTGGACACCTGGCTCCCCTCCGTGATCTCAGTGCTTCCCTGACTATTCTCCTTAGCTCATTGAAGTCCGCCCTCCTGAAGTCCAGGGCTGCTGCCTTGCTGCAGGCCTTTGCCACCTGGCACTGGATGGTGAATTACATAACACAACACATAGCTTCCTCTAACTAAAAAGGAACTAGAAGCTTTACAATATCTAAGGGGCCTATGGCTATATTACTGTGTTTAAGACTGAGGGTGACTGCCAGCTCCAGGGTGGGGTAGGCAACTGGTTCCAGTAGAGCCGTTACCTTCCAGCCTGGCCACAGGGAGAACGGTGCCCCGTAACCCAAAGTGTGGGTCCCTCAGACTTTCCACCATGGTCCCAATGTGCTTTTCACTATGCTTTGTGCACTGCCTCTGCCACTTCCAATGCCCCCTGCCTCCACTCTGTCCCTTGTTATCTCACATATCCTCAGCATCAACCCATCATGCCCTGAGCCCTATCAGACCCCACCCTGCCTCATACTTCATTAAGCCTGCCCCCTACCCTCCAAGCACCCAAACCTCAAGGCAGTCCCTCACAACCCCTGCGCGCCCTCATACACAATCTTTTTTGCCCCACCCACGCTCACAGCCCATTTCACCTCCACAGTCCCAAACCCCTTCTGTCCCTCGCCAGCCACTTTTGCAACTCCCTCGTCCCCCTGACTCCTGTGTCACTGCCACACAGGTATGCCTGCCTTCAGCCATGCCCCTTCCCTCCTCGTCTCTCATTTGCTATGGGTTTGAATCCCCTAGGAACAAACCATCCTGTACAGGTTCCTATACAGCAGTACTCCTTTACAGGACACACTCAGGGGTCAGTAGACAAACACCAACAGAGTACATAATGATAGAAGAAAGGATAGTTTGATTAATAGAAGATCAAGGGTTGTTAACACCTCAGGAGTTAAGATTAGCAGGAATCAAATATACGATGAGCCATGAGGTTGACTCCTTCCACTCTGCCTGAATCAAAAAGTAACTATCCCTGTTAGGCAGTTTGTTTTAAACTTTGAGAAGAACAGGAAATAAAGGGGGGTGTGAGCGTACCACCAACCCCCTCCTCTTCAGATTTGCCCCTGAGCAGGCTTTACTAGCCTGCCTTTAGGACCAAACATATTTTAACACACTTATATAAAACATAACGTATCAGATCCATTTCCCTGCTGCTTGCCAACTGCCCCTACACTTCATTTCCTAATAAAGGTTAGTTTAGTTTTGAATCTTAAATCTCTATTCCCTCTGGGAGACTTTTAGGATTAGATTCCACACCACTGAAGTCAGTGGGAGCTCTGTTATAGGAGCAGGATAAAACCCTTAGAATTGATCAAAAGCCCATTGAAATAAATAAAAACTTGACTTTATTTGGCTTTGTGCCAAGCCCTCCTATGATTTCTCTAATACACCTCACTCAAATTTTGCCTAATAATCAGATTAAATTTGCCTTCATTTTTTATGTTTCACTAATATCTCTCTCAGTGCGAAATGCTACTCTTGTTCTCTTCAAATATTTGTATATCCTAAATGGTTGAAGTTTCCCAAAGGGTTCTTAGGCTAAAAAGGGGGAAAAAAGTTGGGTCACAGAGGCTGGATTTTTTTTTTTTTTACCTGTAAAATGGTCTGCCAGGTAAACCAAGAGGATCAATAAAAGCCCTTTCCAAAAGCATGAGCTGATCATTCAGTGACCTTACATCAATTGGGCTAAAAAGAAAGCACCAGAGGAATGCGTTAGCCCCAGAGTAACTTGTACATGCAGATTCTGCCCTAAAGCTTTCACAGCTGCAGACTTATAATATCATATCTAAACACAGCTGGTAGAACTGAACTGGTATCACACACAGGCAGCCAGTATCAGTTATGTCAATAGAATTACGCTGATTTAGGAGAGTACTTGGCTCATAACATGGAGATCATGCAAAGCTATTCTTCGATGCCAAGGAATGTGTTAAGGAAGGAAGGGATTGTCAAGTACTTTTGCCTTGGCTGCTGCTTCTGCTTGGAACTCTTTTCCACTCTCATGTCAAAGCTAACCGCTCTCTCTCCACTGCAAATCTTTTTTTCAATAAACACTTCTTTCATGAAGTTAGCTAATGTCTAGTTGCTTGAGTAAAAGTCACTTCTTTTTATGTCAAAACACATCACATTAAAAAAGAGCCTTGTGATGTTCAAATCATCCTTTGAGACATACCACACATCATGTGCTTGAGCTGTTTTTCTCTCTTCTTCAACTGTAAGTTCTTTGCAGCAGAGACCATCTGTGTCCCTGTGTGTTGTACGTACCAAAGTACATTACTGATAACCTCCCTCCTTGTTACTGATGTTAACAAGGTTAAATAATAATGTATTAAATGGCAGGACTGGAAACCAATGTGCTACATAATAAATGTATTGCAGAACTTAAGAGCGGGTTCATTGAGGAAGGCTGAACAAAACATCTCGGACAAGGGCAAATCTGGAGTAACTACACTGTAGTGGGTGGACTTCCAAATCTGCATCCATGCAAACAAAATCTGAATCATGTCTACATTCTTTAATACTTAACTTATTCCAGTCCTGTAAACACTCTTGGATTGAGCTTTCCCATTTCATAGTGTGTTGCAATATTCAACAAGATATAGCAAGCTACTTGATTTTCCATATGAAATGATTAAGTTAAACAGTTAACTCTATTAACTGCTCTCTCTCAAAATTTGACTCCATTTGTTTCTATTGATATAGTTCATTAGGTCAGGAAAAAAAAAAAGTTAAAGCCAGAGATTTACATGGTATGTCTCAAAATATAAGCTTTGTAATTGATAACTGCCAGGGATCCACATACCTCCTCAGAAAAACGAGCTGCAGAAGTGAAAATAAGTGAGTCGAAGGGATCCAAGAAGGCAGCAGAATTCCATAAAACCAAAAATTAAGCTGCTCATAGTTTTAATTTTATAGATGAATATGTTGCTAGGGGAAATCAATGTCACTGAAATCAGTAGCCTCTCAGAGATAATCTGCTCTGACTTTAGACGTGTAAGTAACCCAAGCCATAAAGCAATGAGAGCCATGCAGATCCCTATGCCTAAGTCAAATGCTGGTAACTTATTTAAATGCACAGTGGCCACCACTAAAATATCAACAGATACCCACAGTGGGTCTGCCTCTCTTTTCAGTCAGCCTTAAAGTGGGCCGCAGACTTGTGTAAAGAAGCATCACTTTAAATGAGAATCTGATGCTGTAAAGCAAAACAGGGTAGGCATTTGCTCTGTAATGATACAATCTTTAAAGGGAAAAGAGTTCAAGGGATCCATCTGCCTCAACCCTCACTCCCATTGCTTGATATCTGAATATTCAAGTGAACAGATGTTCACAAAATGAGTGCGCTATACTATTGGGTTTACAAAAAATGACCTATTTGTTTTGATGGGAAAGGAACCTATGGAACTTACTTGTTGATGTCTACTTGCTGCAATCTCCTGTGAAAATCAATAGCAGCTTCTGTAAAATTCTTCACGGCAGAAAAAAGAGGATCTGGAGGGATAAGGAAGGAAGGATGTAACCTTGAGTTCTGTTTAGTTTTTGCCAATGATTGTATTCATTAATTCTCATTACTTGAAGAACAAAATCAAACACACGCACACTTGTAAATTAAAGAGTAGTAATACCCTGGCTTTTCCATGATTGCATGTGTAATATGGACTGTGAAACCTGACAGAGCTTGTGTGAGTGTTGTTTGTGAGTAGATAGATGATTTTTTTTGTGTTGGATTACTTGAGGGATTATTTAAACTAGATAACTAATTAAGGCCTGATCTGCATATTGTTTTGAACCAGGACAACCATTATTTTGCCGTGATTAACAGTTACAATTTCCAGTGTTGATCGGGCCTTCTGTATTTTATCAGTGATGCAAAGGGACCAGTACAACGAGGCTCTTTGCCTTTTTCTAGAGATAAAAATGAAATAATGTTTTTACTTAGATTATTAATCTTTTCCTGTAGGGCCTATATTTTTGTTCCGTGTTTGCATGGCACCTGCCAGTAAGATACTGGTCTGTGACCAAAGCTACCAAGCAATGTGATTATATAAATGCTTAACAACAATAACAGAATTGTGATGGAGGGTAGTACATACCAAATGTCACACTGTACTTTGACACTTCACTCTGATGACTCTGTGACAAATTATAGATTATGTGAGCGTAGTTACTTAAAGCTGCTGCATAATCTCTGCAATCGAAGGGAAGGACAACAGAGTCGGCGAGCTCAAATACCAGACCTCCCCGTACCTGAGCTATTGTCAGGTGATTCTTAAAAGTAGGATCATAAAACTTCTCCACAATTTCATAGGTCTCATAAATACTGTGGTAAACTGGGTAGCTGCTATATTTTTCCACTTTCTGCAAAAAAAAAATATATATATATTTTTCATACAAGATTATAGACAGATCAACTGTGCTGCAAAATGTTTCTTCCTCTCATGTGCCTGCATCACAGCAGTGCTTTATATTGATATCTTGAAATATTCCTTTTCACAACAAAAAGGTATTTTGTTTAAGACACAATGCCTGGTTGTATTTTGTAACTGTCTACCTTTCATGGTGCGGGTGCAGAAAGAATTAGAAGAGTTATATTGGTCAAAAAACACCACTTTGGCATTCAACAATTGGTCACAGGCAATTCTGAGTGTACCACTGCCTCAAGAGCCTTTGTCTATTGGTTGGCTGATGCCAAATTCAGTTATTCTTATTATTACTGTGCTTTCAGTTATTTGGTTGGGTTTTTTTACATTTGTACTGTGGTAGCACCTCAGAGCCCTATTTATGCATTAGGCCCTATTGTGTTATCATAAAATGAAGACATAAGTAGTCGTTGTCCCAGAGAACTACGGCAGATTCATATGGATTTTGTAGGTGCCTACGCTTAAGTGTCAGAATGCCTAATACTTAGCCATTTTTTTCTGGTGACTGATTAAATTTGACTGGGTTTAGGCACATCAAATCCCTATACAATCAATGAGGAGACTCAGGCACCTCAGAAGAGTGGTTCAGAGTTACATGGGTATTCACTCTCTACAGACAATGAGGACGGGCATGCGTCTGAAGAACAACTGAGAAAGTAGCCAATGGGAGCCACTAAAGAACAGGCACGGGTTGGAACTCCTGCCCATCCCAGGAGCTTAGGCACCTGATTTGCACTACATACTGGCACCTCTGTTCACTTGCGTTTCAGAACATCTAGTCCCACTTCTCAGGACCGGCACCGATCATCATAGTCATGGCAGTGCCACGCCCTCATCTTTTGCTAACATTTACAGCACCATCCCAGGAAGTGGGACAGCTCTCATCATCCTAAAGGCATTCAATCCATATCACCTGCTGCCCAGGTAAGTGGATGGGATACTTGGAATCTGGTTCCAACTACATTAGACAGTCCTAACCTTTGCAGCAGGGACCATAACCTCTCCCTCCAAGAGGACTGCACTTCTCATTGGGCTACAGAGGCATGCTTGCTTTTGCCTGGTCTCTTTTTACTTCTACAACTCTTTCATCCTTGGCTGCCCATTATGCCCAGCTTTGATAGGAGGGGTGTCCTCACCCAGGCTATCTTACATTCTGAAAGTTGGGGCACCCTCCTGAGAAGTGTTTTGAATTCCTTCATCATGAATGGGCTTAAAAATCAAGACTTTTACTTCCTGGGTGTGTGCTGCAATCACTTGGCTGTGGGGCAAAAGGCGAGTACCATTGTTTTTCAGTTGAATTCAGTGCTATCCATGCAAGTGATAGGCAGCCTCTGAGCTACAACTGGATTTGTTCTGAGCATGTTCCCAAGGCCTATTGTAGACCCATAGGGCACGTCTACACATACAATTGATGTGCCTGAATATTCCGTGTAGAAAATTCAGGCACACTGAACTGTGCCTAGGCATGCATCTGAATGTGTGCCATCAGACCAAATTTGCTCTTGATGGGAACAGTTCAGTCCAGAGGTGCTCCTGCTTTGCTCTGCCCCCCCCTGCATCAGCTGAGGCGAACTTCAGGCTCCCTCAGATGCCAGCCCTGGGCTGGTATAGGACGTGGGGGTCAGGCCTGAGCTCGGGGGGAAGCTGTCTTGGCTCCAGACCAGCTCCCTCAACCCTGTAGGGATTGGGATTTAGCCAGGCAGAACTTGTGCCCCCCTGCTGCCTGGGCTAACCAGGAGCAAATTGCTCCCAGTCAGGTTCTACACATGCACTTCGGTGCATTAGTTAATGTACCATTTGTCTAGTACCTGTAAGTATTAATACTAGCAAATGGCACATTAGACTAATTTAATGCACAGTAATTGACATGCACATATAGAAGGTGATGCTTTAATCTGCCTTAGATTAGTCTACTGTGCAGTAAAGCATATCATGTAGACACACATATAGAAAACTTTCTAGTCCAAATGGAGATGTCTAATGGTTTTAGGCATCAGATGCATTTCGTGACTGCTGATGTATGCCCAATTTGAATTGCTCTTTGGGACCTACAGGCTAAATTCCACATAATCCACATTTATATACCTACAGAATCAACCTGAAGCCATCCCTTCTAGACCAAGTAAATGACTCACAGTAGTTGGTATTATTCAGTGGCTTATAAGAGATAGTGACTAGAGGGTCTAACAACACAGACTTACCCAGTTTTTACTGTAACGTGCTCTGCCTGATGCAATGCCAAGCCGCTGAAAAAAGACTTCAAAGTCATTGCCAGAACCCAGCTTATTTATTCTTTTGATAAGAAAAGGGAAAACATCTTGAGTCACAATATCCAACTTTTAATATATTTTGGACAAGTGTAATAATTATCTATTCACTTGCCTTTCAGACATCCCCATCCAAAAAACATTTCCCTATCCCATTCTTCCTCTTATCCTTCCCATTATCTCCACCACACCAGAGTTACCTATCACACAGTTTCATGCATCATCTCTTTTGTTATTCTCAGACACCACTCTCACCCCTAAAAACCCAGTGGACATAACTGAGGGGAAAAAAATCTCTCAAAATCTGTTCATTGTTCTTGCTCTCTCAGAGCCTTACATGTACTCAAATAATAAACTCAGCTCCTCACCTCCAGGGAAAGAAGGAATCTACAGAAGAGAATGCTGACAGGTCCGGGGACACAGACATAATCATTACCTCCTCACACATGCAACCCTGTGCAATCATAACTTAACAGAATTCACATTACATATTACATGGGGAAATCCCTGTCGTTTTGTAGAGATAAGAGATATAAAAATCAGCCCAGCTCCTTCCTCCAGGAATGGCCTCATTAGGCTATAGAATCTGAGGCCTTCCATGTGTTGGGAAGTAAGGCCTAGGGGATAATTCTGGATTGATCATGGGCACCTCCCACTGGCTTCTGTTTTATCCATTTGAAATAAAGAGTTATTTTAAAGTTAACTGGAGAATGATAAGGACTATGGTTACAGCAGATTATACAAGGATTTATGGCTCATGTCTTGCTTTCAGAGAGGTATGTGAAAAACGATTTTTTTTCCCATTGACTATCTGAGAAAAAAAACGACATACAAAACAAAACCGTGGCTCCAAACAGTTCCATCCATTTTAACTTCCTCTGGGTACTAATGCAGCCTTACAGTGCTACTAAACATACGGTCACTGTTTCTTTTCACACACTGATTATGCTTTCTTGCAAAGGTGGCTAAGACATCAATAAAATACTACTTCCAATTTGTAACTGTAGAACAATTACATTTGGGTCCTAGTTTAATTGCAAATGAGTCTCCCACATAACTGAAACCATAACCACACGTTTTAGAGGCAGGAATCCCTTTTTAGATGTGATTGTCTAAGGATATAGCCACTTCCTATACATCCAATTAACAAGTATAGGCTGTAGGGCTAAAATTCCATATGTAATACTGACAGTTTACTCTTCACACACAATTCCTCAATACCTGGTAAAATGTCCCAGTTCAGCTATAATCAGTGTTTTGACTACAATTTGCACAAGATGAGTATCTGTCCCATAGTTCCTTTACCTGTGGCTTTCCTTGCAGTTAAAAATAAACTTGCCTGCCCTGAATTTCCAACCCACAGTAGCTTCAGGCATACCCTTGATTTTCTTTGTCACATACCTGGGTAGGTCTTTGTATTCTGTTGATGGGTTTTTCTCATACCAGCTCTCATAAAGGGATTTGCCTTCAAACCCCTCATCAGGACTTGGTATCTAGAGAAAATGCATGTGAAAAAGGCGAAGTGGTATAGATGTAAATATTACCAAGTAACAAAGCCATAAGCAGGTACTACAGAAAGTGTACTGGTTAGGAGAATGACTAAGACACTGATCTAAGTCAATCAAATTTTGTATGCCCTTCTTTAGTACTTTGAAAAATAGGTGGAACAATAATTATTAGAGCTACACAATGAATAGTTTATTCACTAAAATTACAATTTCAGTTGAAAGAAACAGCACAATTCAGAAAAGTAAAAAATTAGTAAATTTCATTTAGAAACTGAAATGTTTATAAAATCCCTGAAGATAAAAGGTTTTATTTCAGATCAAAGACAGGTCAACATACACTTTTTTATGGAGTCCCTTGCAAAAATCCAGAAATATCAGTATTTGACTTTGAACAAATCAACTTTGAACAAATGCATAGTATTATTAAACCAAACACACAGGGCGTGTCCAGATGAGTGCGGTCATGGGGTATGTGGTGCCACAAACATGTCTGCAGTGCCACATACCGCACAGTCCAGTGTTCTCTGTGCTGCAAGGGTGTACTGCCTTAGCAGCTGCTGTTCCATATTTTTCAATACAGATATCCAGGGGTCAAAAAAAACTATAGAAAAAAAACCAGGGCAGTGCAAGCTAGCGCAGCTGAAAAGCAGAGCTGGCTGCCCAGAGTTGTGCAGGACTGCGATGGCTGCAGTCCTGGGAGGCCCCCAGGACTCCAGGTAAGGCTTCTGGGGCCAGAACAGTGCTGATCCCAGCCTCTCCTACCCCATCCAGGGTCACTTGCCACATGCCAAAGCACATGTGGCATGGGCACTCCCCAGGGACAAGTAGCTGCAGCGCAAGGTGCATCGCTGCTATTTGCCCCCAGGGAACCAAATGGCCACACTCATCTGGATGGACCCATAAGGGCTAAATTCTGCTCTTCTTTATATTTGATTAACTATATTGGTGTACATGGGTAGTACTAATGTAAGTAAGAGTAGAATCAGTTAAATAAGATATATGTCCCTATGAAAATTATGATTCTTGGAAGGAAGGAAGGATTTCTCATCCCCTTCCTTCACTACACCTGGTTACATCAATCACTACTACTAACATTTTTAAGCTAAACTATATTTGGATTATCTATTTCAAGGCCTTCTTGTATAATGCCCCCTTTCAGGCCTTTTGCTCTGTTAAATCTGATATCAGTAACTAGCTTAGGTGGACCTGGTAATTGCTTTTTTTACTTGCCTGACCTGGCTAGTTGTAAAGCCTGCATATGTTCACATTGTGGTGACCTAGAAACAGGCCTTCTGCAGCTTGGCCAAAGGACCAGTTTCACACCAAGTGCAATGCCCAGCTCCTTTGAGCAGCTACTATTGATATATTTATTGATATTTTCCTGAATTACCTCCTTGGTCAGCTTGTATACCAGTCCATACATCAGTGGAGTACAATCAATTCTCAGAGTGTAGTTTCCTGAAAGATAAGGGTAGTATTTATAGGAGGAAGTCAATCCTGCAAAGTTGAGGTCGTCTGTTTTTGGGGGGCTAGAGTGAGACATGTAATAAGAAGGGGCTGGAGATAAGATGAGAAGAATCTCATAGCGAAGAGCATCCAGTTGTGGGTACTTGGCCTATTCATTCCAGCTCCCAGACTGAATTGTGATCCAGGTTAGTACCATGACCCAAGAGAACTGCCTTACAAACCGACACTGGCTACCTACATTTGGGACAACAGCATGGTGGGGAAAGCTTCTGCCAAACTCATAGGATGGGTGAAGAGTGAGAAGATCCCTGATTCTTTCCCTCCCACTATATTTAAACATGAATAGAGGCTCAGCACAGTACACTTCTGCCCTGAGGCAACAGGACAAAACAGAGGGTGATTGTATCCTCCAAGTCAGTATAACAAGGGACCCCTACCCTTGGAAACGGGAGGCATAGCCAAGGCATACTGCAGAAAGCCTCACAGCAAGGGGCAACAGGTCTGAGCAACAAGCTATGCAATGCCAGGCTGCTGGCAAGGGAAATGGCAATGTCAGGTCCTGTGGGGTGAAGACCAGAAAGGGGCCAGGCTTGGGTTGGGTGCATGTAAGTCCAGCCTCCGACCCTGACTGCCACGGGGTAAGGAGTATTGAATGAAACTGGCTGCAGGTCAGGCAAGATATGTGGGAGGCTGGGGAAATGAGCCAGCTCTAGGTTTGGAGGCTGGAGTAAGCAGAGACCCCAAGAAGGGTTTATATTTGACTTGGAACCATTTGAGATGGTGTTCTGTGTTCAAGTTTGGTCAGCGGTTTGGCCGGGTGAGGTTTGGAGGCTACATAACAGGTTGCCAGGGCCACTCGGCAAGTCAAGGCATGCTTTGGGCAGGGACACGAATGGACGAGGCCCAGGAGCCAAGGCCTAAGGTAGACGACCTGGGCTGAAAGCTCAGACGGAGAAAAAGGGGTCAAATCTGGGAAGGTGAAGTGTTTTGAGGCCTGGCAAGAGACTGGAGGTGAGGGGAGCTGGAGAGTGTCGCTGGTGGGTCTGACCCGAGGGGGCTTTGGGTGTCGGGGGTGAACCTATGAACTACTATAGTCAGGGCTGGCCAACTTCAGAGCTGCTGGGGGGTGCACATTGCCAGTTGTGGGTGTTGGGCCCCAGGCCACACACTGCACAGGCTCCCCAGGACTCTTGCTATACCCAGGTCCCCCACTATGCAGGCAGTATGAGGCCCCTGCCACCATGTGGGCAGTGGGAGCCCCTCCTGATCACAGCCACACAAGCAGTGTAAGCAGTGTGAACTCTGCCCCCTCACCACTGTCGCACTAGCAGCACAAACCCTTTCCCCCCACCTGCCACATGGGCGGTGGCCTGTGCTAGAGACCACGGCCGGCACAGCAGCAGAAGCAGTGGGGGGAGTGAACAGGATGGATGCGGTCCATGGGCTGCCAGCCAGCCAGCCCTGTTCTAAGCTGCTCCTGAGGCAGCTATGCGCTATCCCTTGCAAAGAGCTCATAGCAAAGTCAAAACTTAGCCCGAATGAAACCGCCTAAATGTGATTTTCATCCAATCCACCACCCCACGTAGCATGCACCTTCTACAGAGGAATCAGCGTTGATATAAGCAACTCCTCGTGCTTGTAATATTTTGGCATTCTCCTGTATTAAGAACAAAAAAAAGTGATTAAACTTCCCCCTTCAAAATAATGCTGCACATATTTCCTGGAGCCTTACAGCTTTCCACATACAAGCCAGCCCCCAAAATACTTTTGGAGAGAAGATTCATGTGGAACCAAGAGGTTCTCTCTCCAGCTGGTTTACTAGTTGACACATGCATTAATCTTTTTCATGTTTTTCAAATTTTTTCGCCCAGCACTTTTCAGCGACCCAGTAAACTTCACCCAAACATGCTAGAACAGAACTGGAGGGTTGAAAAGGACCTCAAAGGTCACCTAGTCTAAGCTCCTGCACAAATACATGATTTGCATGTCCTAAACCATCCCAGACAGAAGCCTATCCAAACGCTTCCTGAGAGCTTCCAGTGAAGAACACCCCAACTTCCCTGTGCTTCTTATGATTAGGAAGCTTTTTTTCCTGAAATTTAATTTACATCAGTTTTACTGCATTCAAACTCACTGCGTGCATCCAGATGAGTGCAGTTGTGCAGTATGTGGTGCCACAAACATGTCTGCAGTGCCACATCCCACATAGTCTGGTGTTCTCTGTGCTGCAAGGGCACAGTGCTCCATTTTGTTTTTCCAGATTTTTTTGACCCTTGGATAGCCAGGAGTCAAAAAAAGTGGGGAACAAACCCAAACAGAGCAGCACATGCTCAGACAGCCAAAGTACATGTGGCATGGGCATTCCCCAGGGACAAGAAGTGGTGGCACAAGGTCCACTGCTGCTACTTGTCTCCAGGGAACCAAATGTCCCATTATGTCCTGCTCTTTGTGTAACACAGAACAGGTCTTCTCCCTCTTATTTACTGCAGCCTGTCCAATATTTTAAAACAATGCCTTAGTCTCCATTTTTCCAAACTAAACACACCTAGTTTTCTTCCCCTTTTCTCATATTGTTTGCATGCTGTCATCTTTGTCATTCACCCCTGAATCCTGTCCAGTTTCTCTAATTATTTAAAAGTGGATCTCAGCTCTGCCCCAGCTCTGGACCACACTGTCACCGCTGCAAGATCCCAGCCCCAGAGCAGCTCCCTACCCAACCATTTCTAATTATCAAAACAAAACATGGCCATCCCAACCAAATGCAGGAGCCAGGCTTGTTATTGTTTTGTTGTGTTATATGGCACAAATATATATGTTTTGTTAAATGGCTACTACAAATGGCAGCTTATGATTTTTTCCAAGCCAGGAGTGCATGAATGGCCATGCTGCATCTGATCATTGGTCCACCGAATCCAGTATCTTGCCATCAATAGTCAAAAGTTACAACTCCTTCTGGGGAAGCTGCTACAAACCCAAAGTAGGCATTTTTCAGCTAAATGTTCAGTTTGTTTCAGACTCTGCTAAGCTTTTTGGTGCAAGGGCTTCCTGGGCATTGAGAACCCTAGGATAACTATATGTTTTGTGAAAAATGTATTTCATTTATCAGTTTTGTTTCATTAACTCAATTTCATTGAATGTACCCTAGTCTTCGTGATACAGAACAGAGTGAACAGAAGCTCTTGTGTACCTTCCCTAGTTCATCCTTTATTTTGTAACCTTTCATCACTTATAACCACTATCATTCAAGACAGAATATATATATATATATATATATATATATATATATTTGCAATAAGAGCATCTGTGAATAGTAAAATAAGCCAGCCAACATGTCATATGATGGAACTCAACAAGGATCCCTTTACAAGACATTAGTACAGGGGTGGGCAAAATGGCAGATCTGGCCAGCTGCTGGACTCCAGTTCCTAGCAGTCCCTGCCCACGCCACTGCAGCTGGTTTCCAGTAGTGGCAGCGGTGTGACAGTGCAGGGCCAGGGCTTCCATGGAGACCAGCCCCAGCAGGGCACATGGGTTGGGTAGGGAGGTGCTCTGGGGCTGGTATCTTGCAGCAGTGACAGTGTGGTCCGGAGCCAGGGCAGTGCTACGATCTAATGCCCACAAGCCCCAGGCACTCCTTTTCCTCCTCCAACATCCAGGGCACATGGGCAGTGGATTACAGCTCTGTTCTGGCTCTGGACCAGGCCTTCACTGTGCAAGATCCCAGGGGAAGCCCTGGAGCAACTCCCCATCCAGCCACACATCCTGCCAGCATTGCTGGGGCCAGTCTCCATGGAAACCCTGGCCCCAGGCTGTCACAGTGTTGCTGCTCCTGGTGCCTCCATGGAAACTGGCCACAGCAACACAAGCAGGGGTGCTGGGAAAGGGAGTTTGCTGCAGACCAGGCTTTGCCCACCCCTGGATTAGTGGGACTTTGTGGAAAGATCTGAATCCATGCTGCCTTTAGCTTGACATATTGAATTAAATTAATAAAATGGCATTTCCCTCTCAAGGGTGGTATTGAGACAGGGTACCTTGATACTATATATTAAGACATTTGGATTCATATGAATTGAGCATTCCACTGCCTCAAGGTAGATCAGGAAGTACCTTGGGCAGAAGTGATTTTTTATAGGCCAGCAACCAGTACAAAGGACCTGATTGCTTAAGTAAAGTCCCTGAAGTCACTGGAGCTAGACCAATTTACAAAAGTTACAAGAGGAAAAGCAAGCCTGATATCTCCTTTTGGCAGTGTCTCTATTTCCAGGCATATGTTGGTATATCCCCACACATCTTGTGTTGGGACTAGCCACTGGTCTCTTGGTCAGATAGTCGGGAGCACAAGTGGCTTCTTAAGGTGAAATTCATATGGCATGTCTGTAGCAAAAGTTAAACTAAATCTAACTTCAATTTAGTTTACTCTAATTTAATAATTTTAATTTAATTTATTGTTCCTGGGGAAAGATTATTACTATTTTTAGTATTTAGTAAACAACTCTGGACACATCATTAGAGTGCCTGAACGCTCCTGAGTGGCGCAGGTAGAAGAGCTGTTATTACGAAGAACTTTCTTAGACATTAACTGACATTAGATTTACCTCAGCCCACTCTGTGGATCCTAGCAAGCCAAATTCTTCTGCATCCCAGCTTGCAAATATCACTGTTCTTCGAGGTCTCCAGCCTACAAAAATATACGTTGTGAAGCATCATGAGAATTATTCCAGAAATACCCTGCAATGGTGATTCACACTAAAAATATAATGAAAAACATGGAACTACATTTTTGGCCTTCGAGAATGATCTGTGGTAAAAAAGGAATACTTAGGAAATCTAATCTTTAATGTTACTATAAGCTTAATTATATTACAGCATTAGGCCCAATATAGAATGCTTTTTTCACTCAGTAACCATGGTGATTGAAATTTAACAAACTTCATCATACAGGCAAATAGGAGAGAGGGCAGTATTAACTCTTTGGATAATATCTTTACTGATTTTCCAAAGTGTCCTACTCAATACAGATTTCTGTCCTGTTTAACACAAACGAGAACTGTAGTACTTGTTCCATTCTGTTACCAGAGGTTATTTCATTGACCCTCTTTCCAAACGCTAACTTTTAATCCTGATATTTCCCACTATGCGATTTCAACAGACTGACTTCTAAGCAAGGATCTTACACCCTGAAAGGTTTAGCATTTGATTTGAGGTCCAGGCAAACCATAATAAACCATGCTGCAATATGTTTTTATCTCTGTCCACTTCATCAAAGCTCTCCTTTGGGCCACTATTATTGCTTAGCTTCATTACACATTATTTTCTGTCAGACCAACCTGGTGGCCTTCTATGACCAGATCACCAAATCCTTAGATGCAGGGGTAGCAGTGGACATAGTCTTCCTGGGCTTTCGGAAGGCCTTCGACACTGAATCTCACCCCGTTCTCATTAAAAAACCGGGGGACTTTGGTGTCGACATTTACACAGTCAATTGGGTCGCCAACTGGCTGCAGGGCTGCACCCAGAGAGTAGTGGTGGACGGGTTGTTTTTGACCTGGAAGGACGTGGGCAGTGGGGTCCCCCAGGGCTCAGTCCTCAGTCCCGCACTGTTCAACATCTTCATCAGTGGCTTGGACGAGGGGGTAAAAAGCACCCTGTTCAAATTTGCTGATGACACTAAGTGGGGGGATGTGGGCACGCTAGAAGGGAGGAATAGGCTGCAATCAGACCTAGACAGGTTACAGAGGTGGGCAGATGAGAATAGGATGGGATTCAACACTGACAAGTGCAAGGTGCTGTACCTGGGGAGGAAGAACCAGCACCATACCTACAGGCTGGGGAACTCCCTTCTTGTCAGTGCAGAGGCAGAAAAGGATCTTGGAGTCGTCATTGATGCCAAAATGAACATGGGCCGGCAGTGTGGGGAAGCAGTCAGGAAGGCCAACCGTACCTTGTCATGCATCCACAGATGCATCTCAAGCAGGCCCAAGGAGGTGATCCTCCCCCTCTATGCGACACTGGTCAGGCCGCAGCTGGAGTACTGCAGCCAGTTCTGAGCACCACAGTTCAGGAGGGACGTGCACAACATGGACAGGGTCCAGAGGAGGCCACTTGCATGATCAGGGGGCAGCAGGGCAGGCCCTACGAGGAGAGGCTCCGACCCCTGAACCTGTTCAGCCTCTAAAAGAGAAGGCTGAGGGGGGATCTAGTGGCCTGTTACAAACTAGTCAGAAGGGACCAGCAGGCACTGGGGGAGTCCCTGTTCCCCCCAGCACTACCAGGGGTGACCAGGAATAACGGTCACAAGCTGGAAGAGAGTAAATTCAGACTAGACATCAGGAGGTGCTACTTCACTGTCAGGGCGACTAGGATCTGGAACCAACTTCCAAGAGAAGTGGTGCTGGCTCCTACCCTGGGGGTCTTTAAGACAAGGCTTGACAATCACCTTGCTGGGGTCGTTTAACCCCAGTACTCTTTCCTGCCATGGCAGGGGGCTGGACTTAATCTGCTGAGGTCCCTTCTGACCCTTAACTATGAAACTATGTACAGTAACTAGGAAGTGACCGAAACAACATTAACCTCTAATAGGTTTTAAATCCAGTGACTGAGCAAAGCAAGCTACCATGAAAAAGTATTTGACTTATTTCTGAACTTCTATCAAAAGGATTTCTGACTGAATAAAAAGAAATAATGGCTGTTCTGGCAAGTGAATCACAAAGGTGTTACCGTTACTCAGCACACTTAGATATATCTAGGAACCTTGTATTTTTAAGCTTGTTCTTCTGCATATTTGGGCAGCATATTTGTGCACATACACTGTGCCTGAAGTCACGCGTAGACAAACAAGTTAGCATGAAATAAGGCTATTTGGCAGTACCTGCTCATCCATGTTCACACCCTTCCCTTGCACTAATGAAAGCCAACATGCAGTCAGCTTTCATGTCTCATGGGAAAAGCATGTGCACAAGGCTAGTTACTGCAGACTAGCTGACATGCTGTAGGCCCCTGACCTTAATCTACTTTGCAGTAACTCATCTGTGCATTAATATCCAGATTCACCATTCACATTGGTTTAACTAATTTATACTGAGCTGATTTGGAAGTTTTGGATTCTTTTTTGGTCTGTTAGTCCATAGACTGAGATATTTTTAAAGCAAGGAAGAGCATCTAATTTTGATTTCCTGTATACCCACAATAGATGGCTGAAAAGTTTACAGCATATTCAAAATATGGAGGAGTAAAGTCTTGACATATGAGAGTCATTAGGCATAGACCTAATTTCAAGCACCTGCTTGCTCAATTTACACTGAAGACAGCACGTACAGCCTTTAGACCTTTGTCTATGAAAACTCTGCATATGTTTCTTTATTCTTTGGTTGCATTTACCTTCTTTCTTTAGTTTCCCAAAACTTCTCACAATTTCATGAACCACAGCAGCCCCACTCTGAGGATCAATGCCACCAAATACCCAGGAGTCACGATGGCCTCCCAGGATGACATACCTGTCTGGAAAAATTAATTATGATGATTTATTTAGGAGGGCCTTTTCTGGAGCAAGACTACCAGTGAAAAGTGCTCATCAATATTTCATGTAGGCTATTCATTGTTTGGAAAGCTATCTCAACAGGTTACATCCTATGTGATGGAATGGCAGACGCCACCCTTAAATCTCTGTAGAAAAAAAACATTGAAGAGACTCTACTGCTTAACTGCAAATAGTTTCAAGCTGACTTATGTTACTGTCTATTAAAAGTTGACAGTAATTTATTTGAGAAAATGCCACAGACATACATAGCAGATGCAACTTTTAAAAAATTGGTTGTATTTATAAACCCCCCCTTTTTTGGACAGGCATAGTTTTTATCATTTGGGCTTTTAATGTACTATGCCAAATTTCAGCTGAAATATCAGATCATAGAAACAAACAAATCAAAACAAACTACAAAACCCTAAAAAAGAAAACTATCTAGTTTTGCAAACATTTAAAAATTTATATCAGACCGACATTCACCTCCTAGATTTCAGTGTTTACATAGAGAGAGCTACTAACATCAATATAGCAGTTATTCCATAGATAGACAAATCTCTACATCTTATTATGGCCCCCTCTACACACGCAAGTAAAGGCACAATGGGAACTAACATGCGATTCACACAACCTTGCCATGTCACATGTCCCACGGTGATCTTTCGATCCCAGGAGTTTCCAACACCCTGGAGCCCTAGGGATCATGGCAGATGTGTGAAACCCCCAGACCCTGGGGTTTTTCACTGGGCATGATGCACCCTGAGGCTGGGAGACCCATCAGATGACAAGGCTCTCAGCAGCAGGGGAGACCCTACTACTTGTGCAAATTAAAACAGGAGGTCTAACTGTATAGCTGATTGGAGCTGTTGTTGCATGATAGCTACTTTGCACATGTAGATAATCTCCAATTAACTGCACAATTCATCAACTGATTGCACAATACCTTTAACAGGTAGAGCAGGGGTTGTCAACCTGGGGTACATGTACCCCTGGAGGGACTTTGAAAGGTCCCAGGGGGTACGCAGGGGCCCATGCCACTGCCTTACAGGAGCATGGCCAGGAGGGATGAGAGCAGGGTCACACAGATGCTGTGCTGCCACTGCTCCCCCCACAAGGGGTACACTTATTAAAAAAAGTTTGAAAACCCCTGATATAGAAGGAGCCTCTAATACATTTCAAAGCTGGCCCAACATGTAAATGTATACTTCATGAGTGTTCTAAACTATGAACATTTCAAAGATACAGATGTAGTAGATCCCTGTCCAGATGACAGAACATGATGAGAGTTATCCAAGCCAGAAGGGGAGGTGTAGCTGACAAGACGTCCAAAGCCAGACTAACTTCCTGCTGAGTTACCTGATGTTCTAAACAGCTGTATTTCATACCAGAGCTGGTGGTACTGCATTTGCAGATCAAATAATCTTCCCACCCTATAAACGTCTGTAAATCCATTTAAAAATGGGCTTTCAGATCATGGTGGATACGTTTCCATTTTCATTGCAAATCCGTACAACTCAAAATACCATCTTCCCATTAAAAAAAGCAAAGACAAAAGGATGTGTTTTTTTAGTTATAATGCTGTTTGTCTGGATATGATGGTTCAACCTAGTCAAGACCATGACCACCCTTAGAAAATAGCTTTTATAGTAACACAACCTGAATTCTATTGCTGCATCTCAGTGTGTATGAATGGAAAGGATGATATAATAGAACATCTCAGGATAACTTTTCTTCTTTATACTCCCTTTGCAATTACAATCCTTAATTATTTATATCTGCAGTTCACTGCATACTCAGGTAATTTGTAGGGTAAATGCATTTACCTGATTCCATTGCTCCTTTGATGGTCCCAATTACGTTGTAAATTCTTGTCACTTTATTATTACTATAAATGTGCATTCTGACCTTTCTAGATCATTAGAAAACAAATGTAAAGAGAAAAGTCATCAGGTTAGCTAATAAAACACTATCCACTTAAAACTGTATAAGATTCAACTTGTTTAGATTGAAAGTTTATGGGCAAAATTTTAGCCTCAACAAAATCTGCAGCAAATCTAGAAAAAGATTCTAATGTAGTTGCTCTCAAGTGAAAATGCAGCATTGCTGCTAAAGCAGCTTTTCAGGAAAATGTCACCTTCAGATTAGAATGCAAATTTCCTTTTTACTTTCAAAACTGAAGCCAGCTTACTTCAAAATAAACCTGAAGTAAACTTTTACTATAAGACTTAAGACATCCCAGGTCTGTTAGAAAATCTGCCAAGATGGGGAAGCCTCTTAAATGAATTTATCCCAAGGTCTGTTTAAACCAAGACCAGGTTGAGGATTTTCATACAAATCAAATACAACTCTGCAGGCATTTTGCTTAGAATCTGCTTTATCCTAGAACTCATGCCCAATACCCTCATTTCACTTAAAAACAAAGAAAAATATCAAGTTGCCAGATGGCACAGTCTTAGTTCAAAGGCTCACACTGCTGTACCTGTGTGTTCCTGTCCCTGAAACCTATTTTTATATAAAGCACAACTAACCTTGTAGAATAACTCCCAATGAACCCAGGGCCAATGTTGTAAGACACATTCAGACTTCCTTTCCAGCTGCTGTCTGGTGGGGCAGGTCCTCCCATGTTTCTGTTAGAAAAAATAAATGTAATTGTTTTTCATTCTTTACATTGAAGTAGTGCCCTCGAGTGTCCATGATGGACCATGACCCCACTGAGCTAAGTACTGTACAAACACAGATCAAAAATACAGTCTATACCCCACAGTGTTATTTGAAGGAGAGGGACACTAGAAAAGAACACTAACATCAAGGGGACTTTTTGTTGCTTTGCTATCTACAGGCAACATTCAGGTCTTTAAATCTAGGTCTGAAAATCTAGATCAACTGCATGGATTTATCTCAATGGAAAGAGATGAGGATCAGGCATACTAATTCTGTGTTAGCAGATAGTTCAGCTTCTCCAAATGGTTTAAATATGAAGTGTCACTTTTAAGCGATAAATGTGATTTGGGGGAATCAGAGGTTGTTGAAATGTGTGCTAGATATTCTGGCCCTGAATCATCAAAACTCTTAAGCATTTCTTTTCCTTTAAGTATGTTCTTAAGTGCCCATTCAGCCCAGACCCGGACCATATATTTATGCCCTATGAGCATTGTGGGAAGAAATACATCATGGAAAGTACATTTTTTATAAAAAATATGACCTCATAAGAAGAATGAGGGGTTATGACCTTTCAAGATCTATATGAGAATCAAGCTAAAACAGTATACACGTTTTTGTTTTACTCAACAATGCCGTTGGTAGTCAACTGGTGAACACATTTTTTTTTTTACAGTACAGCCACTGCCAGCAAATGCAATACAATAAGCTAAAACACCAATTCACAGTATGCTCCCAAGATCCCTTGAATAATCCCTTGACATTCCCTTCAATATAACTATTATCGAGCAACTGTTGTTGTACAATAAGTATGAGTGTTCCCTTTCTCCAGTCACATACAGTATGTCACTTGGTGAGGGATGGATGGAGGGCTGCATGGTGGGAGGGCGAGAGGGAGGGAGTCAGGCATCCAGCCAGCCTGGTTAGTGGCCCTTCCTGGTTACTAGCCATGTCCCAGCAGCATTTTACTTTTGGTCTATATGACATGTATGGCCAATGGGGGCGTTCACAGTGCTGATGACCATGCAACTTCTGTGGAGTCACGGCATTCCTGGAAAGTTGCACGGTGGACTGTTATGGAGGGATGGACAGGATGGAGGGGGGTCAAATGCTTGGCCAGTGCTACTGTGCATCCAGCTTTTCTCACAAGAATGAAAACCAAACAAACCCACCGACCCCCAGCAGCAAGTATGGACCTCCCAGGGCCTTTAGCAACTCTATAAAGACTTTAGCAATGCATTGCAATGTTCTCTGCCAGAAGCTGGTTCTGTGAGTGGGTGGGTGGATGGGGGAGAGGGAGGGAGAAAGGCAGGCAGGCAGGTACCTTTTTTATAGAGGCTTTACAATATTTTATATCGTAAAGGTGCTGGGGAGGAAAATCCCCACTTCTGTTATACTACTTTCTGTTATCATTATTTATTTAAAATCTTCCTTCCTTCTGCAAGTCAGAGAAGCAACTCAAGGAGACAGAAGCCTCAAGGAGACAGAGTGGTGTGTGGGTAGAAGTCAGAAGACATGTACCCCAGTACAGTCAGAAGACATGTACCCCAGTCTGAATTTGCTGGGACATGGCCAGTAACCAGGAGGAGGGTGAGAAGACTATGAAAAGGGCCAGCAGAACTTGTGCAACTCATGGTGATGCAGGAGGCAGGGAGGGTTTTCCCCATCAAGAAGCTTTTCCTCAGTCAGAAGACACATACCCTAGTCTGAATGTGTCGGGACATGACCAGTAACCAGGAGGAGGGCAAGAAGAATATGAAATGGGCCTGAAGACATGTTTCCTGTATTTACCCCAGTCAGAAAACAACAACTCTTACCAAGAAAAATCTCAAGGAACTGGTGATAAGGAAGGCCCCACCTGTACCCCCCGCAGCCCTAAGCCACTGCAGTGGTCATAGCTCCTGAGCACAACTGTATCGATGAATGAAATGGGCCTGCAGAACTTGTCTGGCAGAACTGATGCAGGGTTTTTCCCAGCAAGAAGCTTTCCCCAGTCAAAAGACACGTACCTTAGTGCAAATTTGCTGGGAGATGGCCAGTAACCAGGAGGAGGGCAAGAAGACTATGAAATGGCCCTGCAAAACTTGTTTTCTGTATTTATCCCAGTCAGAAGACAACTCTTACCATACTCAAACTGATGCTTGGGTCAAAGAAAGTGAAGAAATCAGGAGGGCTTGGCCAGCAACCAAGAAGAAAGCCTCCGCAATTCAGAGAAGAAACTCAAGCCTCAGCTTCCTTTGTGGCCAGTAACAATTCAAAAGTTACAAAGTACAACAGAGAGACGTACGGCAGAGGTATGCAAGTGGGGCAAAGAGCCCACAGGCATGGGCCTACTACCCCAGACCCCAGGAGGGAATTTGCCGGAGGACTTGGCCAGCACCCAAGAAGAAAGCCTCTGCAATTCAGAAAAGAAACTCAAGTCTCAGCTTCCTTTGTGGCCAGCAACAAAACACGTTTCTCAGACAAGCCTATGAACTTCACTTCATAAACCTCCTGGATACAGAAACTCATGGACTCAATATAGACACTGGAATTATAACATGCTACAACCTGCCAGACATCTGACTCCCCACATACCGCTCCGCTTTTACCTGCTACAGTACCCTCTCCTCCCCACCCACCCCAGTCTGTCTCTCATACCCGATGCCTCCATTTTCACTGACTGGCTTTCTTGCCTGCACTGCATGCCAGCCTCTGGCTTCTTTACTATTACTTCCATCCAGGAAAAGCACACACACCACCTGCAGGTGCTTCCTCAGCCTGACAAAGGGTTTTTCAACTTGAAAGCTTGCTAAGATATATTTCTCCAACTATTCAGTTGGTCTACTAAAACATACCTGATTGACACAATGAACCTTGTCTGTGTGTGTGATTCCACAGCTCTGTACCTTCCCTACACTGCAGCCCATCCCTCACAAATGGCACCCCAGACAGCTAAGCTGAGCTCACCTGGAGCCTCATAACTCTACTGTGACCAGCAAGCCTCAGGCCTCTCCAAATGGATCTCATACATCTAAGTTCGTCCTGGCACAGGAGCTCAGCAGGGAAATGTTCTTCCCCTGCTGGCTGGTGATGCAGTGAGTGCCACCTCCAGCTCTCAGAGTGGGGCATTAAATGGTTTGGAAACCAGAAACTAAAAGGAAATAGGTGCAGACAGAGTGAGGAGGGTGGCACTCAGTCCATCTGCACCTGGAGCCTGGGAAACCCCAGCAGTGGGAGGTTCACCTTCAAGAACACCAGCTGTTCCACCAAACCAGGATCCAAAGAGGTCTGGTAGGGTGTCACCATACCACCAGCAATGCTGAACACCCTCTTGCTTACAACACTGGCTGGTGGATAGGACAGGTGTTCCTGGGCAACCATGGCCAGATCCTGCCACATCTGGCTGCAGCTTGCACAGTAGGCCAAGGGGCCACACAGCAGCAGTTCCACGTCCCCGGCAAGATAGGCAGCCAGCAAGGCCTGAGCACTACCTGCCTGATGGTGGGGTCTGGTGCCTCTGGATCCCACCATGCAAGCCATGCTCCTGACCCACATTGGCACCACCTGTGGTGGAGGAGGAGACTGGTTAGTGGATGGCATACTAACACGGGACAGTGGATCCCCCTCTTCCATGTCCCCCTGCCTCTGCCCTTCTGTCTCCCTGACTCTCTTCACCAGCACCTCCGTCTACTGATCCTTACAATGCACCGCACTTTCTGTCTGCCTTTCCCACACTGTTCCAGGGTGGCCTGCCTTTGCTTTGGGGGACGGGGGCCTTCAAGCAACAGGGGGACATGAGAGGGAGACTTCTTTTTAGGCACACTCCCACTGGTGCCAGGCTGAGGAGGAGCAAGGGCAAAGGAATGGTGCCTGTGGAGATGCATCATCATCCCTGTGGCGTTCATGTGTTTCACTCCCTTGCCCCAGCTGGTTTTGGCTCAGCAGTACAGGCAGGTAGCATATGTAGGATCATCTGACACCTCAAAATGATCCCAGACCACACTACCCCCTCGCTTCTGGACTGCAGGTGTGGCTCCTGCCTTACTCCCTGCCCTCAGCAGGCAGAGGCACAACAACAGGAGGTGCTGAACCAGATGCCCCCACAGTTCCTTCTGGGGAAAGGGACCTGACTCTATAGGAACTTCAAGGGGTGTGGAACACAAGCTCTGCTTCCCCCTCCTGCCCCAAAATTTCTTGTGCTGCCAAACTGAGGTCCCCTACTTCAAGACTGAGCTCCTCTAAAACTAGGAGTGGGAGGCTCATGCTGGGACCTGCAATTGGGGTGGAGGAGACTGTGCTGCTGGCACTGCTTGTTGTCATGCTGCTGGTGCTGCGATTTATTATCACACCTGGTGTCACAGGGGGTGCAGCTGCAGGCACGGCTGCAACCTCCTTGCTCCCAGTACCAGCAGAAGCCTCATGGCTGGCTGAAAAGGGGCTGTGTCTCAGCTTGAGCAGCGGGGAACTGACACCTCTCCCTTTGCCCCCTCTTGCTCCCCTCCCAGACTTGGCAGCACCAGCTTTTCCAGCACACTTCATGTTTTCCTGTGTTGAAAAAGGTGTCTGACTGTGCGTAGTATGTATATATGTAGGTGTGTCTGTGTGTGCAATCCATCTAATCTATACTGTGCTTTCCTGAACAGTGCCCAGCAAGCATACTGTCAGGCAAAACACAGATTTCTTTTTCTTCAGGTAAAAAAAAAAAAAAAAAAAGAATAATTTCAAAGGAATGGATATAGAAAAAAAAGAAATGATATAGGGATAACAATACTAGTATTGAAGTTAGGCTAGTATAGCTAAGCTGTCACTGTACGCTGTATCCTATCCAATTCTCTGCAAGTAGAAGACACACTCCCTAGTTAGACAGTAGCAGCTAGGAAGCAGTCCGAGTCAGTGTCTTTCAGATGCTGCTCTCTGGCAAGAGACAGGCTGACAACTTAGGTACTCACAGGCTTATATGCTGTTTTTAAACTTTTTAGGTCCCTCCCCCAGACCAGTGGGATTGGAAGTGACCTCAGGGACAGTTGGCAGACACTAACCAGGTACAGATGTCAGTCTGTTCCCCCTCTCTCCCCACTCCCTCTCCTTACTTTCTCTTTCCCCACAAGCCCAGCTTCAAAACACCTTCGAAATGCTAAAACATCTTTGAAACATTTTGACTCGTTTGATTTTGTTTTGAAGGTTTTGACACGTCTCCCATTTTGTTTCAGATTCGAAGTTTTGAGCATCAAAACACTTGAAACACCTCCAAAAGGAATCCGCAGTCGAAATTTTGCACAGCCCTAATAGGCAGCCTAATTGCACCCTGGCATGCCAACAGATGGTTCTTAATTGCACCCATGGAAAACATGCAAATACTATAAGAGACAGAATTTGGCCCAGAAAGAATGAGTGACAGAAATGTAAAGAACCGTTATAAGTGAGTTAAAGGTAAACCTGAGGCTGACAGCTTCATGCAAACAGTCTAGAAGTATTGTAACATTTCTATTTCTGTAGCACTTCAGAGTTACACAGGCTTTGTAAAACCAAACCAAATAGGACATGTCTGTCTTGCCTTATTCACAGGAAGGAAATGTATTATAGGTTACTGTGTGGAAAGAATCTATTCTACCAGAAGAGGAAAAGATTAAGGCCCAGTAGCTGAACAACGAATGAAAGACAAATGATAAAGGAGTGGGCTTTGCAAAGGCATAAGTGACTTAAGAGGTGAGATCCTACTGAGAGCCAATGTGATTTAGCTTCCTAGGTCATTTTGCCCTATTGAAATTTTTTGCTCAAAGTGAGAAAATTAACAAGAAGTTACATTGTAGATACTAAAAAAAAAGTTTGCTTTTTAAAAATGCCCTCTCATTGTTTTTTTTATAGTTTGTGTACAGAAGACTTACAATTGAGTGTGGGCGACAGTGAGTTCAAAATTTTATAACATCCCCAGGGCTCCAGGATTTTCATATGAGCATTACCAGTAATGACCCTCATGGTCTAATTTTTCAAATACCCCTGCCAAGATATTTGTGAGTACGATTGTTAAGCTTTTTGTTCTCAACCCTGAATGCTGGCTTTTTTCTGGCTCAAATCAAGATTCCTGCAAGGCAGAGAGAGAGACACAGAGAGAGCAAAAGCACTGCTGTAGAGCAGAGACCAGGAAGAAAGAATAGACTGAAGGATATGTACCAGCACACAGTGTCCCATTTACCGCTGCTCCCTAAACCTCTGACGCACAACCACATTAGATGCTATTGCTTGAAGATTACTGAGTTTCAGTTTGCATACGACTTATAACAATTAACTTATAACTTGAAAGTATATATAAATGATAGTTATACATATACATAAACGACTGTAAATTATTTGGAGCAAAGCAAGCATCTGCCTCCATCACTGATATTTGTGTATATGAGTAATGTTATATATGAGCGTCGGTTTTTTTAATTTAATAGAATTATACATTACTTGCATCTGCATTTGAAAAATGAAGAGCCATCTCAGTGATACCCTGAGAGCCTCTGAGCACTACTATACCATAAATCTCAAATCATAAGAATGGCAAGGTTATTTAAACAATATCCTTTATTGGACCAACTGAGTAGCTGGAAAAAAAAATTTAGGCAAGCTTTTGGGCACAGTCATCCTTCTTCAGGCATAGCGACTGGGAGCCTCTGCTGGTCTGAGACTTCAAGGAATGAGAGAAGCTAAAAGTGTAACAGGAGGTCAGTGAAAATGTAAGAAAGAAATGTAGAAAGAGGCAGCACAGGTGCCGGTTGCCGAGACAACCAGTTTGGTCAGCTGACCAGAAGGGGGCAGGGCCTGGCCTATATAAACAAGCCAGGCTGAGGCTGGAGGGTCAGTTCCCCTCTGGCAGTTGAGGAAGAGGGAGCTCTGCTGGGGTAGGCAGAGCAGAGAAGCCTGATGGCCTGAGCAACTTCTGCGTTGACAATACTGGGTGGAGGAAACCCTGGTAGGGATATGGATGATGGTTAGCCAGTTGGCTTGAGTTTATGTTGTAACACAGGAGTGTGAGTTTTCTGTTTCGTAGTTGTGTAAGACCGGAGGACCGGGTGAGGCTGTTAGGGGTTGGAGGAGGCCTCATAGGGGCTCCACGGTAGCGTGGAGACCCAGCACCGGAGAGAGCGCCACGTTTTGGGGTGTATTGACCCCAGCCCCAGTGCGAGCTACGAGAGCACAGGGAAGAGGCCCCAGTGCGGGCGAGGGCAACAGAGAAGGATGAGCCAGAGGACCCATGAGGGCATGGGTGACTGTAAGACCCACGCGTAGCTCCAGAGGCTTTAGCTGCAGTGTTATCGAAGGCAGGGCACAGACTGGGACGTCGCAGAGCACCGTGCCAAAGAGTGTAAAAGGCAGCCTCCCTTTAGCAATATTACCATCAAAGACGTGGTGGGCGAGATAAAGAGGGTGCATTGAAACCAATTTGGCATGGTAGGTAGGGAGTGCTAGGGGAGTTTGCGGCACCCCTAGGTCGCGTCCTGCCACAAGGTAGAAATCAGAAAGACAAAAGGTAAAACAAGTAAGGGAGGGGGAAGCAGGCAGGGGGAAAAAGGCCAAAGGGAGACAGTGGTGATAGAATACAAGGTAGAAAGAAGTTGGCAGTGAAAAAGGAATTAGGAGATCAGGAATGAGGGATGCAGAAAGTGCAACAGGATTTACATTTTCACTGACCTCCTGTTACACTTTCAGCTTCTCTCATTCCTTGGAGTCTCAGCCCAGCAGATATCCCCTATCCCTGAAGAAGGGTGACTGTACCCGAAAGCTTGCCTAAAACGTTTTCCCTAGCCACTCAGTCGATCTACTAAAAGATATCACTCAAAGAACCTTGCCTATCTATGTCCTTAAACTAACATTGTTTTCTCTCCTTCCTTCCAAATACTTCAATACTTTGAAAAATAATCTAACGAAGTTTCCCTTTGCCCTCCTTCCCTTCCCCTTGTACTTACCGTAGTAACTCGTCAGCATCATGGTAACCAATGGGATGGACAGGAATTTTTGGAAGACCTACACCACTGGCTTCATCATACCGATAGGTGTACTCTGGAACCAGAGAGCCACTTTGTATGCAATGCAGAGGAGCGATTCATACGACTTCTAGCCTCGCTGTGCCAAGGAGTTAGGGATAATTATCCTGCCACCCTGAACTGAGCTTGCCATTTCTACAAAACACTATATTTTCTACACTGCAGAAACACATTTTTCAGAAAGGCTTTTCCCAGATTCTCCCTTGGTGTCCACAATTCTGCATCTAAAACTGGCTTGGGATCGTATAATTTAAACGTTTCTCTCTAGAAAGTTCCTTTTTGTGTTTGCTTTGTTGGGATACCTTAGCATGACGTGCCACCAGTCAAGCTGGGAAAGAGTCATCCTGGTAGCCACTCACTGGCTGCTGGGCGGGCAGGAATCTGGCCATGCCCCAAACAGCTTTCAAACCAAAAGGGCAGAGTGTGGCAAACTGCACAAGTTTCCACATGACCTCACAGACTGGCCCTGTGACAACACCTTGTTTTGACTGTGGTGCCAGCTCTTGTTCCCTGGTCCTGGGCTCTTAGTATCACTCCCTGATAAGGTTGTAGGCAGCCACAAGATCCCTCCTCAGTCTCCTCTTCCGGAGACTGAACAGATTCAGGTCCCTCAGCCTCTCCTCATAGGGCTGGCCACGGAGGCCTCCAACCATACGAGTGGCCTCCTCTGGACCCTCTCCAGGTTCTTCACGTCCTTCTTGAAGTGCGGCGCCCAGAACCGGACACAGTACTCCAGCTGCGGCCTGACCAGCACCGCCACATAGAGGGGCAGCAAGACCTCTCTGGACCTGTTAGTGACGCCCCTGTTGATGCAGGACAGGCTGCGGTTGGCTCTGCCTATTGCTTCGTCACACTGGCGACTCATATTCATCCTGGAGTCAATCATGACTCCAAGATCCCTCTCTGCCCCTGTGCTGCCGAGAGGGTCAGCCCCTAACCTATAACCATAATGCTGGTTCCCTCTCCCCAGGTGCAGCACCCTGCACTTGTCCTTGCTGAACTGCATCTATGCTGCCACAGGGTCAGTTCCTGACTAGGATGTAAGCTGTAGCTTCCTGATTCGGGCTCCTTGACCGACTTGTTCATGACCCTGTTCATGACCTCAGTATGCTGACCTTGTCTTTGACCCTACCTTGACTTTGGCTCTGGACTCAGACCGCTGAGCCTGAGCCTAACCACTAGGCACCTCTGCCCATGCTACAGCTGTGACACTTAAGTCCAGAATTTTTTGCCAAGAACCATAAAGAAAGGTGAACAACCAATATCCTATGGGTGAAAGGACTCAATTGGAACATGGGAGATCCTAGGTCAAGGCCTTTCTCTGCCTCATATGGAGCACAGAATTGAACGTGGGTCCCCAACATCCTAGGTGAGTGCCTTAACTATTGTGCTCTTGTGGTCTCTTTCCATTCTTCCATTACACAATTAGAAAGTTGCCGTTCTTGTTTCGGAGTGGAACAAAAACAAATGTTGAAATGCCTCACAAAATTCTTATTTTCTGGCCAGCCACAATCTTTTGTGTAGGCAACATTCCCCTATTTGGAAGCCATTGCTGAACATAGTTCATTAATAGGTTGGGGGAAGATTGGGATTTCTTTCATATGAAAGTGTCCCGTGCAGAAATGAAACAAAAGATGAACACTATTTCCTTTGTGCAATGGCAAGAGCTGTGGGATTTATGTCCATCTGTTCCAAAGGACAAGCGCTATCTCATAGTCTGCTCCCATCCACCCCTGAGATCCAGCCAGTCTGGACCTATTGGGACCACCGCGATTTCATCAACAAGATTACCATGACTCACAACATTACTTACCTTTTGCTGGGTAACCTGGTGTGAGGGGATCCCCTGCGCCATTCAGGTTCAATACGTTCCCACGCTGGGCTCCACCTCCTGGAAGGTTCCAGCCTTTTGGATAGGGATCTACCCCAGGGGTGCAATAGTCAGCAGGGTCTGAATACAGAATGACTCCCTTGGCACCAGCCAGTTCAGCATTTTTCACCTGAAAAAGCAGAGCCCCATTCCCCATTTAGTCCTCTACCAGGTCCTGATCTCTCCAGACCCTAGTCCCAATGGGTGTAGAAAATGCTCAGCCCTTCCCAGAATAGACTCTGTTTCTTTGCACTGAAGGACCTGACTAAAACACAATTACTTTTCAGATCCCACAAAAGACAGCAGACATTGTGACATGTCTTAGAATCAGATTCTTATTTACTCTGAGGCTCTTTAACACTTCTCTGATGATGGAATGGGTTATAAATTACATTGACATCCACTGAAGTGCCCCCTGACATGACGTGAATATCATGAAGAGCTAAATTCTATTTCCCTTGGGCCGACGTGTTTGCAGTTTCATAGGAAAGTACGGCTAGAAGGGACCTCGCAAAGTCATTTCATCCAGTCTCCCTCTCAAGGCAGCATCATCCCCAACTAAATACCATCCCAGCCAAGTGTTTTGAAAGTTTCCAAGGATGCACATTTCTCTAGGTAGCCTGTACCAGTGCTTGACTACCTTATAGTCAAAGAATCATAGAAACATTAGAAAATTAGTGAAAAACTTCCTCTAAATCTTCAACCTAAATGTTCCTGGCTGCAGTTTGAGGCTGTTGCTCTTAGTCCTGTCCCCTGTGGCCAATAAGAAAAACTCATCTCTATCCTCTCTGGTTGCTTATAGAGGTTGAACCCACCCCAACAAAATGGCGCTTTACTTTAAATTCAGTGCGCTCCCTTCCCATGAAAGCTCAGCACATGCCCAAAAGAGGCATCACATTAGTTGGACCCAGCTCACCCAACATCTGTATCAATTGGCTGCTTTAGCGGGGCTTTTTGGGCACTTTTATCTAATAGCTGATGGAATCAGCTTTACATAACTGTGCCTAAAAGCCTTGCTGAAGCTCCCGATCTATATAGATGCTGTGGAGCTGGGTCAAACTAATGTGCTGCTTCTTCCGGTAAAGCGCATTATTTTTCTTTTCTTTTAACGTCTGTAAGCAGCCCCTGTAACTGCCTTGCAGGTATTTGAGCAAAAGAATCACTCCCTTAACTTGCAAGTGATGCTCCTATAAATACAACCTGGCCATTTTTCCACAACAAGAGCACACTGTTGGTTAATACTCAGCTTATGAGCAGGTCCTCCTTCTCCCTTCTCCATGCTATTTCCAGCCAGCATGCATGCAAGACAATTCTACTTCACCCCAGAGAAAAATAAAATCCTGAATTGTGTGAAAGCATCAAAAACTGCATTTATGTGGCTGAGTATGTACCATTTACGTGCATGAAGTGAAACAAAATTTAGCCTCAAAAGCCTTTAGGTCAAACAGAATTGGGCCCATCATTTTCTTACATCGTGCAATTCCCTGTTGAGTTTGGTACCCTGCTGGGAAGCTGATATAACACAGATATTTGGGACTTGTTGCTACTTTGAATCCTACCCAAGAGATAAGTGGACCAACATGGACCAACCTTCCCCAGAGCATGACTGCACCAAACATAAATCTAGTTGGTATCTTGCCACTCAGACAAAAGCAACCACCTGACTAATGAAATGCTGAGTGAACAATAAAAAATGTTTAAGCAGTATGGAAACATGCTGAATTTTTAGTTGGTAAAAAATACATCGACTCTGAGGATCTCCTGAGAGGTCTCTAGGTCATACTAGAAAGAGAAAACTTTTAAAGCAGGGACGGGCAATTAATTTGGGCGGAGGGCCGCTTACTGAATTTTGGCAAGCCATCGAGGGCCACATGACAGGCAGCCAGGGGCAGATAAATATTAATTTCCCAAAAAATTTAGGGGCCCCACAGGCCAGATAGAATGGCTTGGCAGGCTGTCTCTGGCCCACGGGCTGCATTTTGCCCACCCTAGTTTTAAGGGCTCAAATCTGCTACTCAGTTGAAAACAAGTGTAACTGAAGAGTAATGGTGTACTTTCGTCTTATAAAGGCAAAAAAGCCTATTCTGTGTATTGTTTCACACAGGGAAGTGTTTCCATATTCATTATTTTGGTAAACAGCATCACTGCTTAACTCTGCCAGCTGATTTGGTTTTGAGATGCCATCTATCTTATCTTAGCTTTCTAAAGAATTTTGCTGCCCAGTAACACATACCAGAATAGTATATGAGGGGCAAATAATCTGCAACTCAGTGTCACAGTCCAGGTATTTTAATCAAAAACTACCACAGGTGACTAGGAAATGCACTGTTTGCCTTTATCCCCTACCCTATTCTTAATCAATATAAATATAATCTGACAGTGCAGTCACTCCATCAGACATGCATGAACTAATTTTTCAGTAGAAGACACAGCATTTCCCACACATTGACACAGGAATTAGTTTATTCGCTGTTCCTTTTAGCAACAATTAAGCCATGTAATTTCCAAGCTTTAGAACTGCTGCACATTACACACCTTAAGTGTGAGATGACTTTAAATTAATTTTAATTAATGGTATAAAAACAATGCCCTCTCTGATTTTATTAACCTTTTCTATCCAACTGGTTTCTGTATATCCTAGGACCAAAAAAGCAATATTAGATGCAGAATAATTTCTGAATATTATATTACATTATTTGTATGATATTTTATACATGAGACTGATAACTATTATAAACAAGTGTTTATATAGTTGGGCATAAAATATTCCTGAAGGGAATATCACAAATTTGGTGTCCTTGTTTAAAGTTAGCACTTGAGTCTCTGAGTTAACTGAAAATATGTAAATCACCTATGAAATGTAATCCTGCTGAAATTCAAGTTGAGGGAACATTTTAGCATTGACTTCAGCAGTAATTAGAGCAGGTGCGGGTCTCAATAGTGACTTTCTCTCTCCCTCTGACTGACCCTCTGAATCCTCTGCTTCCGCTTCACAAATATAGCCCTCATTCGGAAACATATCCCCATTCAGGAAAGCCCTTAAATATATTTAAAGTTAAGCATGTGCTTAATATGTTTCCTGAATTGAACTTGAAGTATTAGGAGAAATCAGTAGACTTTTTAAAAAAAAATCGTAGTTTAGAAAAGAACTGGACTAATGTATTCTTAAAGCATTTGTTCTCCATATCATCTGATGTGGGCATATACGGATAAATAGGATGCTTAAAATAAATCCTCTTTTGAATTACTCCCTGCTTATTTCAGGGGAATCTTTAAACAGAAAGATGTTATATTCATTTTAAAGCAGTTTAGTTGGGAAGCTGCATGTGTGTTACAAGCATATCACCCATATTTTGGAATATTCAACATGAGCAGATAGCTAGAGAAATGAGTAACATTTATTTTAATGTGCTCATATGAAAGAGCTAGGTTTGTAGTCTGGAGAACAGAAGACTTGGGGAGGGAGAGGGAACTTGATAGCAGGGCAATTCCTGAAGGGCAATTCTAAAGAAGACGAAGACAGCCTTTTCTCAGTTGTTGTAGGGGAAAGGACTACCAGTAATGGTTTTATATAGCAGAAGGGGAAATTTAGGTTGGTAGTTAGGAAGAACTTTCTGACTATGAGGGTGGTTAAGCACTGGACAGAGAAGTTGAGGAATCTTCATCCTTGGAAATTTTCAAGAGCAGGTCATGTAGCCACTTGACTAGGATGGTTCAGTCAGGGATGATCCTGCCCTGAGTAGAGAGCTGGAGTGCATGACAGTCCTTTCCAGCCCTACTTTCCTAAGAAAGTGTGTCTCATAGTCAAAAATCCTCTTTGAACACAGTTTAATAACAAACTCAGTTACTCTAAGATCTCCAAAAGATTTAAAATGTGTATGTCAGCCATAGAGGAGGCATATCTGAAACACAAACTGAGCATAGATGGAAATTTTATATCGGGCACATTACCTTGTTTCCTCTGAAGATTTTCCCATATCTGACAATAACGATCTTTCCCGTACAATTGATTCCCATCTCTCTCTCCAGTTTGAAAAAGTCTTCAGTGCGGCCATAATTGACGTACACTAACTCGCCCTAGTAGACAAGAGGCACAAGTGGAAACAAGGGTGACTAAGAATATGATCTAATAAGCAGATGGCATGGAAGCAATGAACTCGGGTTGTACTGCCTGAGATATGTTATAAAGTCTGAGATGCGTTCTAGTGCTAGTTATACAGGCTTTATATAACTATATGTATACACTCAACTCCCATTCAAGTCAATGGAAGCTGAAGGTACTAAACACCAATAGCACATTAGCACAGCAAATGAGAGTTTCCGGAATCTATACATTAATACCCTTCATGTTTGCATTTCAAGGAAGTTTTTTAGTTGCAAGAGCATGCCTACATCTGTATGCACTATTGTAACCAGGCCCCTACCCCATTACCCAGGAGGGGAAGGGAACCTACAGGACAGCCAAACTCCTTGAACAGACTTCATAACAAAAAGGGAGGTTAAATAAAATGCGTGCCTGTCCTAGGTCCAGGCAGTGATTGGCAGGTCTGGGCTGGAAGTAGAGGGTCAGGTGATCCAGGGAGAGACTTATAAGCGCAGGGCTTGGCCCAGAAGGCGCAGTTTAGCTGTAGGAGCTAGTCTGATGGCAGAAGGAAGACTGTGCTTTGAGCAACAGGACAGAAGTACTTTGAACCTTTGTGTTGGTCCTGCTGCGAGGTGAAGTGAACCCCAACAGGGGAGCTTGAGCTGTGTGAGCTTTATGTTTTGGAAGCAGATGCTCATACTTACTTGTGTTTAAACTGGGGGACTGAGTGTGGCTGTAAGGGGAGGACTGGATGCCACTGGGTGCTGCAGGAGCACCCAGCACAGAGCACCCCAAGGGACTGTAACCCAGTGAGCTGTGTAAAGCAGAGACCTGAGCATTTTGGAGGGAGGACTGTAGTATGCTGGAGGACTGAATACCAGGCCACAAAGACTGAGACGGCGCAAGCCCAGCGCCCATAAGGGGTGTGAGCGGGAGACAGAGAGGCCTGCAGCCTCAGGGACAAGCTTGGGTTCATGAGCCTGGCGTTGTGATGCAGTGGGTGGAAGAAACCCAGGTAGATTAATATGGATCAAGGCTGGAAGAAGCCTTTAGAGCTTACTCTAAAACCCACTCCTGCCTCCTGGAGCACTTGTAACATCAAAGTGTGGCATGTAAGATGAGTGTGGGCAAACCTTGGGAGGCCAAAGAGAAGTAATGAGGTAGGAGCCAGATGGTAAGCCAGGCACATTACAATTACCATGAATATCCATACTTACATTTCCCTGTAATTCCAATGAAATCACCTCTCCCTCAAGTGAAGCTCTGCGCTCAGAGATGTGCATCTGGAGCTTGCATTATAGCACTAGCACGTTCTAAGAACACCTGGGTCACACTGCTTTAATTTTATATCTTAGTGACCTTAATCCTACTCTGTACAGTGGCCTGTCTAAAGCGGACCTGGACTGAAATTCTGAAATTTGAAATTCTGGCCCAGATCACGCAGAGGTTTGTCCAAATGAAGATGATGCATCATAAGGGTTTCCTGAAACTGCTCTAAGGGTTTGAATCTTTTCCCAAACTAAGGATAGCTCAATTAAAATCCAGAGAGTGGTACTGGTTTCAAACCATTGTAAATCCAAGGGAAACCTGGCCAATTCTCTCAACATTCTTTCTATAAATATGTAGGACAAAAAAAGGTAATATTTTTCTCCTCCTGTATTTGTTGACCAGTACAAAATGCTGATTTGTGTGCTTTCATAATTGGATTTCATAATTATACCAATTAAAGGCAGCCTGCTGGGCTTCCACAATCAGCATAATTGTTCTACAATGAAAGGATATGCAAAGTCATCATGCAAGTTAAATTTTATAGCTGCAACCTGGTCATATAATCCTTTACTTTTTATTTTTATTTTTTAATTTCCTTAATTAAACAAACACAGACAGTGCTACATGAATGCACTATCCTGATTTGTTCTGAAATACAATCCTTACAATTAAATATGATTTAAAATGTAACCAAGAATAAAAAGAGACAAAAGTTTCTTAGGATATTGCACAGGAATGTATATTTACTTAATGTTTGGACTTACAAAACTATATTTAACAAAAGAGGTGATTTGACACATTATGCAACAAACTGGCCTCACTTGGGATTCCTTACACCTCCTTGGAAAGCCCCCTCTTTTCAACTTGCTTCAAATAGCACAGCTACTTTAGAGTATTGTGATCATTTGCAGTAGAATTTGCTAGTAATACAATGAAATCCCCATTGCTGCTAATAGTGCTGCTGCTTCAAAATTGGAAAATGCAAATGATAAGAACTCAGTGGGAATTCTTACAAAAGCTTGCAAAACAGCGTAAATTTAATTGCAGACTGTAGCGGGCTAACTCACTTGTTGCTGATGGCCAAATTACTTTATGAAGTTGGCAAATTCTGTCTACTAACGCCCTACTAATTTGTAAACACGGCCTCTAATTCCAGCCGCTTAACCTTGAGTGATGTTTGGGTCGTGATACTAAAACATTCTGAAAATGTAACTCCAGTATAATCAATGCAGTGGTCTTCAGAGAGCCTGAAGCAATAGCTTAAGAAAGAGGTTCAGCTGAATGACTTCATAAATCTGAAAGCTGCTGCCAATGGAGATCTCTCTCCAATGCTAACTCATCAGTGGATGTGGTGTGCAGGTCCTCCTGGCTGCTCCGCTCATCGTGCTAGGATGTTGCTAGCAGTAGCACTACACACACAGTTTTCTACAGGGGCTGTGATCAATGGGTTCCAGATCAGATATTATGGGTCTAATTTTTCACTGAGTGCTATCAGGGAGGCTAAGACAGAAACTTTATTCCAGAGACTTCATTCTGTTTCCTGCTGTTCGGCATTTACACTATGTTAGTGGTTTTAGTTTTTTTGTCATCTGTCTTTTCTACCAGAATTTAGCTTTAATACATCAAGTAAAGTAAACTTTATTATTCTGTATAATTTATACCTGATACCTAGTGTATTCCAAGCACAGATTTTGCTTTCTAATCTGAATCTGTAGCAACTGCATAGAAGTCAGAGTTATACTTGTGGAAATTAAAAACAGAATTTGGCCCTATGGACTTGAATGAATTTAAATAGCTAATCCCTTTTCTCCCTGGCACATTAATTTAAATTTCAGTATTGTAATGCCACAGGATTTCTTTATTTCTTTTAATGGTCTTCTTTGAATTTATGATGCCACATGCTTAACATTCCTTCACACTCCTAACGATCCTGCAGTTTTGAAACCAGAAGCTTTTTAGAGAAACAAAGACAAGGAGCATTGTGCAATTAATTTCCATAAGATAACCAGGAATCTGCTCTAACCTAATAAGGTCTGCTGCTTCCCAGTCCTACATGGGGAAAACATTTTTTCAAATCAGTTGTGGGTTTTTTTAAAAATATTCTTGTACAAACAGCTCTTGTCAATGCGAGAAAGAACTTGCCATTAAAGCAAGCCCTTGGCACTGAAGACATCATTCTATTTTATTGGTGTAATTTCTATCACATTTCTGAGGGCTTTGTTACATTATGCTGTGAGCTGCACACATGCTGATCAGTGTTAGTGCTAGCTTAGAGTTTGAAGCAGTCACACCCTTAGTCAAGAAACCTTCTCTGACTGTCCCACATCTGCACAGCTATGACTTGCCGTCAGAGGTGTGGTGAGCAGGGGCAGGGCTAGGACCTGGAGGGCTGGTGAGCCAGGGCAGGCTTCTACCCCTGCTCAATGAGCAGGGGTGTGAGAGATCCTGGGATGCTGGAGAACTTCAACTTGGGTGGCGTATCTGTGGGCAGTGGCCACACTTGAATGTGTCAAAGATTAAAGTCTTTGATTTCAGATGCCGATGGCAAAAGGTCAGATGACAAAGGGTCAGAAGCTAACACAGCAAACTCTGTGGTTGCAATTTATGCCTCTGTATTAACAGTGTTGCATATACACACCCCTATCTGTGCCTCATTTCAAATTACTTAAGTTTTCATAGGAAAGAGACAAACTGACCTTGACGGCTCAGCACAAAAGATGAAGTACCTATAGTAACGAGATTAGCTGACTTTAGTAAAGTTGTAAAATTAAATATACTATGCACGCCATCCTGTGACCAAGCAGAACCAGTACCACCCAAGTAAAAATAACCCCCCTTTTTTATGAAACCTGAGCAAACAAAGAAAGCACAAGTGCCAACTCATTAATTATTTATAATTGCCGTATAGTAGTTGGTCACCTGTGTCTAATAAAATTTTGAAAGAACTTCCGCCCAAAGGAGAGAAGCAGAGAACGGAGAACTGTGCATACACTCAAGAAGAACAGATTGTGCGCGACGAATGTTATCTCTTCCGCCTACGTATTTTTTTTTTGGCGTACCCCGTCTCATCTTACCGGTCCGTTTATCTCTTTATCTTTGACGTTATCTTTCTTATCAAGAGCTCTTAGTAATCTGCAGACTGCAACGGCTTATATGAATCGCTCGGAAGCAACTGTCTTACCCACCCTGTAAATGCTGGGTAACATGATATCTGCATGCTGTAACTGAATAAATCAACTCCACTGCCTATGCTCTAGCCATCAGAAGCGTAAGTAAAATAAATCTTCTGTGTAACCATCACGCTGTGTTTAAATCATACTGACTCCTGCTCACCGTTATCACCCACCTGCCCGGTCATAAATCTGCCTCCTCACGCCAAGCCAGTCGTGCCAACCCAGGCTCGCAGGTCAAGGGTGCACTGGCGTTATGGGGCGCGACAGAATGGAACTACCCCTGAGCTGGGTAGTACATGTCCAAGAGAATCCTGCCCTGAAGCAGCGCAACTTTGAGCTATATAACAAGTGCTTAAAACCACTTGAAGGTGTTAACATGTAGAAAATTCAAGAGTTAAGAGATCCAGAAACTATCAAAATTACCACATAACAAGACCTTGAATTAAATCATCTCCATCACCAATGGGCTTTCTTGCACTACTCCAGCACTTTGGCCAGAATGACGATGCCAATTAGGAATGAGATTTTTTTTCACCTCCTTAATCCACTCTGTTTTGCTGGTAACTCTCCTAAGTGTAGGACAAGGCCTGGCAGCCAGTACTTTGGTTCCATCCAATTCTGCTATCCTAATGAGAGCAGGATGTAGGCTGTACTATGTCTATAGATGTCTTGCTAATGAAAAGCGGGTTCTTAGAGAGGTAGAAATGATGCCTTAGGTCATCTGGACTATCCCCTAACTATACTTCCTACACTTCATATTTTCCTGGATTTTGTCCAGTTAGTTTTTTTTACATATTATGTTGGAAACAGTTCTACAATCCTGACTAGATCTTGGTGTTAAGAATCTTTCCCCATATTCAACTTAAAGTTATCTAGCCTTAATTTAATCCTACTACTCTTGGTTGTATCCTGTTGGGGTACAACAACATTGTGCATATTACACAGTGGCTTTTGTTTAGTGGTCTTTATAACATTTATATGTTTTCTTCTATCAAATCTACCTAGATATCTTTAAGGCACTGATCACTGTGGTAGCCATACACTGTACAGCAGAGAAAAGTGGCACGATGTATGCCCCAAAGGTTTGTTTATGCTGGGAAAAAAAGAACCAGAAGCAGTTTGAAATGCATTTACTAACATGCTCACAAACTGAGGCTAGAAGGGGCAATTATGGTCATTTCCTATGATCACCAGCGTAACACAAGCCAGAGACTTTTACTAATTGGTTCTTGTATCAAGCCCATATGCTTCTTAATTAGTCACAGCAGTGTGGTTTGCCCACTCAGGGCAGCCAGCATTGTTTTGAGACAAACCTCTTTTAAGAACTCCTATAAAAAGGTACTTTGGGCCTGGCAGAAGGGATTATCAGACCCATCTGAGAAAAGGCTCAGATGATGCCTGCAGGGCATGAAAGAGTTTGCTTTGGAAGGAAAATAAACAGACTGGTTCTTTTAACAGTCCTTGGGATAAGAGACCCCCCAGAACGTGGCATGTAGGAGGACTGGGCAATAGCTTTGTTTGCATAATAAATGAAACACTGAGGAAAGGGGCCATATGAAGCCTTTGGGTAGGGTATATTGTCTGCACTGGACAGACAAATTAACAACCTACAGTCATTTTGCTATCTTTTACTAATGTTATCATGACACTAGGAGTGGAGATGCTTTACTTAACGTACCAGCACAGGAAGGCAAGTGATTACGTCTCTGGTTGTCTGACTCCCCCCACACCTCTCATTTAAGCTTTTAGCTTTCACTGTGGTAGGTAAAATTTTAGAATGTGATCCAAGTGCACTTAGAATGCCCTCAAACCAGAATCCAAACCACCCCACATTTTTTGAAATTACAGATGGTTTTGTTCTCCATGTCTCATAAGACAAGAACAAGGAGATAATCAGTGAAATTCAAAACCAAGAAAAAGACACATTCTGTCACCCAGTTTGAAGAGTGGAACTTGCTGCCACAGGAAGCCATGGAGGCCAAAAGCTGAACACAGGTTTCAAGGTTATCAAGATCATCCAACATTATTCATCAATGACTACAAACTCTGAATGGGATAAGAAATCTCATGCTCCAAGACTTAAAAATGAGACCCATGGTACAGATTATACCATATCAGCATACTTAGCATTTTTTGCCGTTCCTCTGAAGCAGCCAGTATTGGCCAGTGTCAGAAATAGGGTAATGATACTGTATGACAGTGGTGTCAAACTCACTCTGGTACCCAGGCCAGGTCTGGACCATAAGGAGCCTTGCAGGACAGATCCAAACCTAGCAGCAGCAGGGTGAGCAAGGTAGTGTGGGGATTAACATGACTCTTACTCACACCTTTGTCATCAACACATATCCCCAGTGGGACTCTGTAGCTGGAAATTTAGTGGTAGACACCATCTCTGATTCCTGGCCCTTCTAAGAGCACTAAGGGGCAGATGAAATGGCTCTAAGGGCCAGATCTGGCCTGCAGGTCATATCTTTGACACCCACACGGTACAGTGAGCCCTGAGGCACTTCACTATGGGGGCTCTTGTTGCTGAAAATGCTACATTCAAGAGTCGTATCCTGGGTCGATCCATTCATCTTGTTCCTGTGAAACATGGCTGCCCTGGAAGGGCATGAATAAGTAGGTAGTTTCTGAAGCAGCACATCATGTGAGTCTGTTGAGTGCCTTGAAAATCAGGACTGGGACTGAATTGCTTGCTCCAGCAACAGATAGGCTGAAGGTGGAAAACTCAGCAGTCTTAGGCTGTGTTCTTGTTGGTGCTTACTGGTCAAGTGGGTGACTGCTCCAGATTGTAGACCACATCGATAGCTTAAAAGAACAAGTAGCCTTGGTTTTTCTTTTCGTTATAATGAAATGGGCCAGATTCGGAGGTATAACTTTGATCTTCCAAAGTATTTTTACATATCTGAGGTGTTAATTCTGATGTCGGTGAAAAAAGAGGGGAAAATTCCAGCGGGGCAAAGCAATCCCCTTCAGTTCAGTAACAAAAGTATAACAAGCAACACATGAGAGCTCTCAGGTGTGCATCAGGGAAGCATGGCAAGCAGGATTTGCCCTATAAGAAAATAGTGTCTGGTATATAAATAAAACAGTTTGTAAAACAAAGTGGGCATGCCTGGCTAAAAGTGTAACTCAAGCGAACAACTTTGTATACTGTGCAGCTGGAGTAACAACATCATTTTTTTAAAACTATACTTTCCAAAGACTGGCAAATATTTTATATGATTAATATTGAAATTACACAAGTTGTGTGGCCTCTTAGCAAACAGTACACAGGCAGGCCAGGCTGGTCCTTGGTGAGAATGAGTTTGATGCTGGGCCCTGGACTAGGGCTCAATATTAAATGCTTGATGGTGCCACCACAGACTATCATTGTTTTTTCTGTGCCCCAGATAGCAATCTGTAAATGGTGGCAAATGCTTCCTTTCTCCTCCCTTCTACTTGCTTGTTGTCTATTTTGACTGAAAAGTTATGGGCACAGGAAACATGCTCCCTCTCCCAGCACAATGCAGTCTTGATTTGTTTGGAGCCTAGGTGCTATCATAACGCAATTAATAAACAACAGGGTGGAAAAATGTGTAGCCCACAAAGGAAACCCCATATGGGTTTCCATTTACAGAACAGAGCAGCATCTTGGAGTACTCTTCTATTAACAGTGCTAGTGATATGCCTGCAGCTTTGGCCAACACAGTCCTATAGTATGGAAAAATTAACACCTGATTCTTGGAGAGACAATCTGGCATCATGTTTCTCTTGAAATGACATCCATGTCATTAATTAAAACTATTTTTAAGGAAGCTTCAACCTTTCATATGTAGTTGCCACTCTCCCTACTTCCTATCACTTTGTTTAGCTAATGGAAAGCCAAGTAAAATGATACAGTTATCATATTTTTCTTTCGGGACCTTGCTTTATGTCTGGAATTCAGAATCCATTAATGTACCATAAATTAGGTTGCAAATGTCTTGCTACAATTCTAGAAATTCTCATTAGCTGAAAATATCCTGCTGAACAGAGCCTCCAGCCTAGTTTTCCAGGTTAATAAAGCAAATTGTAAACAGAATACCTTTAATTTTCTAGACTTGTGCAGCCTATTAATAAACTGCACAAGATTAGGAAGTAGCAGCCTAAATTAAATAGACAAGGAAGGCATTATGCACAAACAGCTCCTTTCTAATCTTGCACACTGTTGATTAAATGCATTAATGAGTGGTGCGGACACAGTGCATGAAAACTCCTGCTGTGAGCACCAGCTTGTAAGGGAAGGTCTGTCCTTTGGACCTGCCTGTGAAAACTGAGAGGCATAAAAAGGAACAAGCCACAGCCTGTTCTAAAGTGCAAGCGTCTGTGAGCATTTGAGTTTGGGGACTAAGTCCACTTAGATGCTCAAGAAGTGGAATAGGATTTGATCCACAGAGCTTTTCCCACTTTCTTTTTTTTTTCTACAATGGGCAGCACAGCTAGCTGGGTTGCAGACAGGACATCATGGTGCACTATTATATGAGAGTGCTACATGCACATTCTCCTGGGCATGATCACTTTCAGAGCTTCCCACTGCTGCTGCCACTTGACATCCAACACAGATCAGTGCTTTTAGGGAAAACCAGTTAATAATGCTACTGTTATTATTCTTGGCCATCAGCTAAGCAAGGGCATTGAATGTCATTCAGTTCGAGGGTCTAATTTTAGCCAGAGGTTTAACCATGACTCTTTGGCTTATGCCAACAAAATCCCAGACCTGGACTAGTTACCCTCTGATATTAGCTGAGAATGGCTGGAACTGGTGGTGCACAGATGTAAGCTCTCAGCCAGAAAGAAGGCTACCAAAATTTCTGGACAACCACCCTTCCTGCACACAAAGAGGCCCAATTCTTAATTCCTTCCACTCCAGGCTCAATCATCAGGATTTCTGACCGATAATTAATGCCAAATGCTTTTTCCAATGTCTGGAAGTCTAGTACTTTCTAGGAGTGCCATAAAATGAGCACTGGCTGAAATAATAGATTGAAAATATTGTTTTATATTTACTGTGATAGCTGAAATGTCATTAGCAGCTATCTGCCTTAAACTTGTTCTAAAAACACACACAAAACCCGCAACATCAACTAAAGCTAGAGAAAAAACTGAATAGACTAATATAATTTCCTAACATGAAACTCTCCCAGCACACCAGGCCTATGACTTCCACAGCAGAGGTAATGCAATGTTGTGGTCTGAGCTGAGAGGGCGGTGCCTGGAGTGTCACAGGTGTGTTCTCATTACCTCTGGCAGGCCTTGGGCTGAGAAAGCACTGTAGGGTGGCACAACATTTCTAACAGTCTCATATCCCGGAGGCGGGGGCTCAAATAACGATGTATTGAAGATCTAATTTGAAGGATGCAAAAAGAGATACAGGCATTAGAAAGAGGAATGGGCACATCCCTTGAGTAATTATTGTTAGACAAGCTATTTCTGTTTTTCCCCCAACTTTCCTCCTGATCAGCACTGGGCATGCAGGTCCAGTCTGGAGGAAGAGGCCATAACCATGCAAAGATAAACATGTAGGTGGACCCTGTCATCCTCCTACAGCTCTGTTGATGTCTGCATAGTGACAGGCACTCACCTGAATGGTTCTCTGCACATGCTATATTAGTGCAGGGTTAGACAACACACTGGTAAAAATGCTTAGATTTTGCCTATGCTAGAGCTCCCATCAGTGAAGAAGCTGCTTTTGTAGCAAGCTACACATCTGTTTTTTTGCTAGTGTAGGCCCTTCATAAGTCCCGTACTCCAACCCTTAACACATACCTTTTACAACACAAAAATACCTATACTAAATAACAGATGAATCCAAGTAACACATCTTAATACAATCATTCTTCTCCTGCTGATCAGAAAGGTACTTTAAAAATAAAATAATGATGAACACTTGCACAGAATTCTTTTGATCAAGGGAGCTCAAAGCACTCTACAGCTATGGGGAGGACTGTCACCCCCAATTTTTCTATAAGGAATTTATTTATTGGCAAACTTAAGGTATAAAAAATGTTGACACACAGCCCACTGAAGTCACTGACAAAATCTTTGATTTCAAAGAGCTTTAGATGTGGCCCAAAATAATTTTCCTACAGTATGGAGAATAAATTCCCCACTTCCACCCCACTGCTTTCTATCCCTGAGTAATATGTGAAGGTGATGCTTAACTAGTTGCAAGAAGAGACATCTCCTTTACCTCATTTCCACGCTCATCAATGATAGAGATATAGTTGGGATTTGTTTTATCTGGGTAAGACAACAGGACATCATAATGAGTCAGCTGAACCAAATCCAATCCAAATATCTCCCACTGGGTTTGGATTTGCTGCGCCAGGTGCAGATTTTCATCTGTTCCCGCTAGGTGAGGAAGTCGAGTGAAATTGCTAGGAAGAAGTGGGCAATCAATGGTAGAAGTTAGAGTTTGTAACTGAAAGCAATTTGTCTTGATCTCACTGGAAACAAGTCAGTCTTAACACAGAAGAGAGAGAAGTAGCATTCAAATTCAGTCAGATTTCTTGTTATTTTAGCATCTATATATTTGAAGTTTGTATGATGGACAGCAGAACAGAAAGTTTTCCTGGAACTATTATTACTGCTTCCCTTTTGACTTAAAGGCCAGAATATGGATATGGGACTCGGGAACTAGATCCTATACCCAAGTCTCCTACTGGCCTTCTGGGTGCCTTCACCTCTTTATTTCACAGCTTCCCCATACCTAACATCAGCATAATGCTACCTATCCCCTTTGTGCAATGTGTTGAGGTATGCTGATGGAAAGTGCTGTAGAAGAGCTAGGTACTACAGCTGAACTTTCCATATGTACTTATCAATCTGACGCTTTGCTCCTATTCATGGGACTAGAGGGTTTAAGCAGCTTTCAGTTATTCATGAGTTTTGGCACATATTTGTGCATCTGTCTAGAAATGCATAGTGCCTGCATGTTCACTCTTTGTTGTTTATCTGTTTTAAAAAAAAGACTCAGTCATATAAACAGGAAACCAACTTGTGACTGAGAGAACTGACCACACAACATGGATAATACCTGGTAAACAAGCTTGGTGAACAGCTTGTTAAAAAGCTTGTATGAAGCCCATAGTCTGAAAAGATTGTTTACGCAGACGATCCAAGAACAGTGGCTTTGGGGTTAGGGCACAGGGGATATAACGGTGGGGGGAAAAATCCTTTTATTTCTGTTCCAGAGAACACCGAGAACCAAATCATCAGATCAAGTACTCTGGAAGAACAATGTTCTCCTACTTTATTATGAGTGCTTCTGGCTATCATCATTTTCTCCCTCTCATACTTCTATGTCTGTGTCCTAATATGGCCTTTGGGGGCACTGTTCCTGCGGAGGTGTCATCTTCCGGATAGCATGAAGAACCAAGGTTCACTTTCAATCATTAAAGATCCAAAGACAGCTTTAATAAGAGTTGGGTTTGTTTAGCTGGTGTTTTTGGCTGAGGTTCAGTTTAAGTAATTAAACTCTCTCCTGTTCCCACTGCTGTCTGAACTGGATGTCCTGTTCTCCCTTATTTCTTGCCCTAAGCTGTTATTCAGTGCTGTCATTATATAATTGCCACATTCCATCTCAGAGTTGGCTGCATTGCAGAAACTGAGGCACCAATACTTCCTGCGGGTGTAGTCATAGCAGAAAGCAAACCCAGGACAGGGAGGTTTAACAGCCTTGTCAGTTTGGTAATAACCAAAACTAGGGTGAAGATTTTATTTCCAATTAATTCCTGGATCCTTGGTCTCTTAGTTTGTTTAGTCCACAGCATGGTCATTACAGAGTAAAGAAGAAGCACCTTCAAGTTAACTGAAAAACTGCAGTGGTTTGTGGCAAGTGCATTTAAAATGAAATCAGTGGACTTGCCATCATCTCATCGGTGGGGAATGTTTTTTTAGGAACATTTAAACCTACGCATAACAACATGGTTTATAGCAGGCCGAGAATTGAACCCAACAGCAGAATCCCTGAATTATTCTTAAATCACTGATACTTTTGTTTACACTGAAAGTTAATTACAAGTAATAAGGTTTCTGATCTGCTCCTGGCTGGAATAAATAAAAGCTACCGATAAGTGCTGGACCCCATTCGCAGTCAGCTAATGACTTTACATGAGCACCTTAAATAAAGTGGTAAATGCATCTCACTTTTTCCCCTAATTAAAGTTTCAGAATGAATTACAGGAATTAAGGACTATTATAGATTTTTTTTTTTTTAAAGAATGGTTTATGGGGCCTTTGCATGAGTGTCTGACTCTTCAGGAGATGCTAGCAGCAAAGCAGCTAGGCTGCAATAAAAGAACAGAAGTAGTGTGAACATTATGGGCCAGGTGCCATTCCACCTTATAGTCACATAGGTGGACTTAGGCACCCAAGTGCAATTGTTTTCCACCTTGCTGGGGTCCCTGAAAAAAGTTAATCCAAAAGGTGAGTTCTTCTGGCTGCTTTTTTATGACACTAACAGGAGTGTTAAGACTAAAAAGGAGTGTCAAGGGAAAGTGCAATCAAGGGAAGTGATTCGTCTGCTCTATTCAGTCTTGGCGAGGCCTCACCTGGAGTATTGTGTCTAGTTTTGGATCACATTTCAAGAAGATTGTAGACAGTTTGGAAAGAGTCCAGCACAGAGCAAGAAAATTGATCAAGTGCCTGGGGGACAAAGACCTACCAGGAAAGGCTGAAAGAACTACAGCTATTTAGTCTGGAAAAGAGGAGACTGAGGGAAGATTTAGTAACAGGCTGCCTGTACTTGGAGGGCAATTACAGAGAAGAAGGAGATGACTTTCTGTCTGTGGCCATTCAGCAATGGCCTCAAGCTGTAGCCGATTAAATTTAGGTTAGAAATTAGGAGGAACTTTCTAGCACTGGGATAACCTACCTAGACAAAGAGTGAAATCTCCACTCCTGGAAGTTTTCAAGGGCAAGTTAGACAATCACTTGGTTGGGATGGTTTAGGCAGAAACAATTCTGCCTTGAGCAGGGGGTTGGACTAGATGACCTTTTGAGGTCCCTTCCAGCCCTGTGTTACTGTGATCCTAAAGGTAAGATGGTGGGTGCATTAACAACATAGAAGCGTTAATGGCTTTTGAGGGACTTGAACAGGGTGGGGTAGAATCATATCTAGGAGCCTACAGCCCCTCGGACACACAGTAAGTGGAACAGAACCGAGCTGCACCTGCTTGTTAACATGCTGTGCGGACTTGGGGGTGAATATGCCTTTTGGAAGACGTGGATCTGAAGAAGGAACTTGAAGGTGTGAGAACTGTAACGGGACAACTGGACTAAGTAGCTGGTATCTACCCCAAGTCTAGATGCTCTTTCAGGCTACTCTGATTACTTAGGAGCAGAACTCAGAGGCATGCCAGGAACAGAGTTCCAGGAATAAGAGTTTTCCTGGAAAGAAGTAAAATATGACCAGGAAATGAAGGGATAAAGTTATTTGGCCATAACCAAGGGAAGTGAGAGGTGATGGTCAGAGAGAGAGACAGGACAGTCTAAGCAACAGGGAGTCTTAAAGGAAAATCTGGTTCTTCTCTCTTTTCCACTGATGTGAATCCTTACACTCTTAATCTGGGTCCCTGACCAATTCCTAGAGAACTCTTGGAAACTTATGCCAGTTTTTCCTGAAAACTGCTGCAGGATAAACACTCCCCAGTACAGGGAGCCAGGCTGTCGACAGGGAAGGGCTCACCACCACCTTGCACAAAGACACTTTACTACATGTATTAAAATCTCTGAGACCTTCCTCCTTCGGAAAGGGATGAGAGAAGTCATGACAGACTCCATCTGCAAGCAGGGCTCATGTTGGGATAGTTAAACACAACCTTTAGCTAGCAGTCTGTCCACAAATCCCAGTCATCCCCAGGTTATTTTTGTGGAGAGCTGAGCATACACTTTGCTTACTATAAAAACTTCTTGATGTTTTCAGCTTTCATTTCAGCCACAAATGCCTTCTTCATCCTGTCATGAGAACCAGTGGCCATTACCTTCTCAGTGGGCTTTGCAATCCAACCTGCAAAACACACCAAAGTACAGTAATGAAAAACACTGAAAAAATATTATTTTTACGGTACATGCAGTTTTCACTGCTAACACCACTCATACAGAAACAACAATAAAAGGCACAGTAAAGCCTTGAGGTGTCTCAAGATCAGAGTTTTGGCCTGGTGGAGAAACGCACAGAAATAAAACTCCTAGCCTAAACAGGTAGGTGCAAAGCAACAGGAGGAAAGCAAATATTATATCCACCCTATTCCTTAGTTCAGCCTACTTTAATTGTGAGTACTTTCCCATAAATACCAAGTCATCAAGCTACTAACTATATCAATTTCAGTTCATCTCAGGAAAAAGACAACAGCTTTGGAAAGGTACTTGGAAATTAAGGGCATAAAGTACAAGGCCATAGAGCAACTTGCCTCTATTTGTTACTCCAGGCTCTGGCTTTCATTTACCTGTTTGTGTTTGTTTGTTTTTAAATAAAATATCAACTCTACAAGGGAAAGCAAAGAAAAAGTTGCCCTCCCAGGGGCGCTTCTGGGCAACAGTGTTTCTAGCTTCCATTTCTAGTTAAAAAACAAAAACCCAGAGCTGTGTGACCACAGCAGAGATCGCTTGTGGTAGCTTCAAGATGCTCACAAGACAAAGTAGGGCAGCATGCAGCAGGAGCACTCTGGCACCCACAAGACATGGCAAGTGATGGAGGCTTTGCAGTACCCTAAACCACAGTGAATGGGGTCAGGCACATGGATGGAGGCATTTTTAAACATTTGTGGGGGAGGGGGTTGCTCCCATCAATGCTCTTTTTAAACCCGGGGACCCAAGCTTGCGGGTACGGACTTGCAGGACTCGTAGAGAAGCAGACCCGCCAGGGCCCTACGCAAGCCGCCGAGTCCGACCCCCAGCTCACCCTCTAACCCAGCCACGACTCCCTAACCTGCCACTGGTGAACTCGGTCGGTGACACGATCTGAAGCAAAGGGACCACAAGGATTTCGGTCTGGCAAGCGTCCCTCCCCGCGCCCAGGCCAGCACGTTGCTGCACGGTCCCATCCCCGCCTTAGAAACTTTGTGGCTTCAGCTCGGTGGGCGATATGAGAAACAAGCCCAGCTGGAGCCTTTGGTTAAAAAAAAAACGGCAGGCGAAGGGGCACCGCAGAGAGGTGCGGGCGGACAAAGGGGCTTTCCCCCGCGCGGCCCCGCGGCCCGCCTCCCGCTCCCCCGCGGCCCGGCCCCGGCCCCGGCCCGGCCCGGCCCGTACCGCCGAGGAAGCCGAGCAGGAAGAGCCCGGCCGCTCCGCCCAGCACCGGCACCCAGAAGCGGCGGCCGCGCTGCGGGCTGAGCAGCCCCGGGCCCGGCCGCAGCGACGTCCACATGGCCGCGCTCCTCCGGCCCGGCCCGGCCCGGCCCGGCGCCGCCCCTCGCTGGGCCCAGCCCGCCCGCACGTGTGCCCGCGGGGCGGCGCGGCTGCTCCGCTTCAGCTGGAAGCGCGAAAAGCAGCGGGCTGCCAAGGGGCGGGTTCACAACAAGGCTAAGGGCAGCCTGGGCTGCGCTGCTAGACGTGTTGCCGGCAGAGTCAGGGGAGCGATTCTTCCCCTCTGCCCTGCGCTGATGATGCCAGGCCTGGAGTGGAGTTTGTGGCCTGGTTTGCCTCCCGCGCACTGCAGACGGCATTGGCGCACCCCCTGAAAGAAGCGGTGCTGGCGGCGTCTGCGGGTGGTCACCGACCACCAGTCAGCACTCGCCGCCTCCCTCCCGCCCTCAGCTGCGGCTGCCCGCAGGAGCTCCCCAGCTGCCGTGGCCCCACGCCGCCGGCGGCACCCGCGGGCAGTCACGGCTCGCTGCCGACAGCGCTGGCAGCGATTGCGGGTGGTCGTCGTGCCCCCCAGGCTACAGGGCCGTGGGTCATTCGTGGCAGAAGGGACGCGGACAAGTTGGAGAGGCCCCCAGAAGGCAACAAAAATGGTGGGGGGGCTGCAGGACATGATGTGTGAGGAGAGGTGAGGGAACTGGATGTATTCCTTTTTCCCGGAGAAGAGGAGACTGTGAGGATTTAATAAAGCCTTCAGCTGTCTGAAGGGAAGAGGGTGGAGCTGGGCTGTCCTCCGTGGTGGCAGATGGCAGAACAAGGCGCAATGGTCTGAAGTTGCAGCGAGGGAAGTTTAGGTTAGCTATTAGGAAGAATTTTCTCGCCAAGGGGATAGTAAAGCGCTGAAACAGCTTACCTAGAATTATCCATCCATGGAGGTTTTTAAGACCCAGCTAAACCAAGCCGTGTCTGGGATGATGTAGTTGGGGCTGGTTCTGCTTTGAGCGGGGGTGGGGGGACTAGGTGACTCCCATGGTCCCTTCCAGCCCTCACTTTGTGTGATTCTGTAACGAGCCATGAGGTCAAGTGATGCCCTCAGCACTGCCTGACTAGACACGCTGCTGCCACTGCAGGCATTTGCTTTTAAACTGGGTGGAGCAGGAATCGGAGAGAGGTGCGTCCATCTGTCATCCCTCCCCTCAGCTGCCCCTGGGGAATTTGCCAGCCAACCCCCACTCACTACCCACAGTATGGCTGCACAGACCTGGAGTCCTGCAGCAGGTCATAGGAGCAGATTAGACAGACTTGTTGAGGATGGTTTTAGTCAGGGGCAGATCCAGGGGGTGCAGTAGTATACTTGCTTCCCCCGCCTTTGATTCCTGCTCCACCCAAACTTTGAAACCAACTGCCTGGCAGTGGCAGCAGCATTTCTGTTCGGGCAGCAGTGATTTCATGGCTTATAATCTACCCAATTGCTTCTAAACTCTTCGTTCCACAGGTCGTGCCCCCCTGGGCTACCCGGCTTTACGAGCACTCGTGGTGCTCTGGTGCGGTGCTGGAGGACTGGAAGAGGGCCAACGTGGTTCCCATCTTCAAAAAAGGGAAGAAGGAGGACCCGGGAAACTATAAGCCAGTTAGTCTTACCTCGATCCTAGGCAAGCTGTTTGAGAAAATTATTCTGGCACACATCCAGGAGGGGCCAGCAAGGGACTGCATGCTTAGGGAGGCATTCAACACTGTCTCTCACTCCCTTCTCATTAAGAAACTGCGGAGCTGTGGTGTTGACACGCACACAGTCAAATGGGTCGCCAACTGGCTGGAGGGCCGCACCCAGAGGGCGGTAGTGGATGGGTCCTTCTCATCCTGGAAGGACGTGGGCAGTGGGGTTCTCCAGGGCTCGGTCCTCGGGCCCGCGCTGTTTAACATCTTCATCAGTGACTTGGACAAGGGGGTAAAAAGCACCCTGTTCAAATTTGCTGATGACACTAAGATGTGGGGGGATGTGAGCACACTGGAAGGAAGCAACAGGCTACAATCAGACCCAGACAGGTTACAAGGGTGGGCGGATGAGAATAGGATGGGATTCAACACTGACAAGTGCAAAGTGATGCACCTCGGGAGGAACAACCGGCACCATACCTACAGGCTGGGGAACTCCCCTCTTGTCAGCACAGGGGTGGAAAAGGATCTTGAAGTCATCATTGACTCCAAGATGAACATGGGCCGGCAGTGTGAAGAGGCAGTAAGGAAGGCCAACTGCACCTTGACATGCATCCACAGATGCATCTCGAGCAGGTCCAAGGAGGTGATCCTCCCCCTCTATGCGACACTGGTCAGGCCGCAGTTGGAGTACTGCGTCCAGTTCTGGGCGCCGCACTTCAAGAGGGATGTGGACAACATGGAGAAGGGTCCAGAGGAGGGCCACTCGTATGATCAGGGGTCAGCAGGGCAGGCCCTATGAGGAGAGGCTGCGGGACCTGAACCTGTTCAGCCTCCACAAGAGAAGGCTGAGGGGGGATCTAGTGGCCTGTTACAAACTAGTCGGGGGGACCAGCAGGCACTGGGGGAGTCCCTGTTCCCCTGAGCACTGCCAGGAGTGACCAGGAATAACGGTCACAAGCTGGCAGAGGGTAGATTCAGATTAGACATCACGAGGCGCTACTTCGCGGTCAGGGCGGCTAGGATCTGGAACCAACTTGCGAGAGAAGTGGTGCAGGCTCCTACCCTGGGGGTCTTTAAGAGGAGGTTAGATGAACACCTTGCTGGGATCGTACTCTTTCCTGCCATGGCAGGGGGTCGGACTAGATGATCTACTCAGGTCCCTTCCAACCCTAGAAACTATGAAACTAGGTGTTAACAACACTCTCTCCTTTTCTAATCATCTTAAGCTAATCAGGTCATCTCTTTTCTGCAGTTCTGCTGTCTGTGTTAGCTGGTCCTGATAAAGTAGGTCCTATTCCATAGCTCAGCTGACTGTTTTTAACTCTATCGTAGGAGTAGGCAACCCCTGGCACACGTGCCAGAGTTTGGTACACAAAGATATTTTGCTTGGCACTTGCACCTCAGGGAAGGGGCCGGGAGCTGCACTGCCATAATGAGGGTCAGGCCCCTTGCGGCTTCCCTGCTTCCTGCCCCAGCACATCAACATCTTACAAGTCAAGGTTGTGAATGCTTTTGCACTCTGCCTGAAGATATTGCTGATCCCTGCGTTAGCTACAAACATTTATTCAAGTGAACATTAATACAGGTGTGGAAACAACTTTCCTTGAAGCATTGGATGCACTGTCAGGATGTTCAAGAAAACTGGATTTTTTTTTTTATGAACCTGAGAGAAAGATAAATTCAATTCTAATGGCTGCAGGATTAAAGAAACGACATTGTTTGGTTATTTTTGCCTAGTTTGTTGTGTTTTGAATACATAATGTACAATCTAGCAAATGAGTGCCCATTCTGTTTAAGTTGTATTCGTTTTTACTTCGATCTTAAACTGAATAATATATATTTTAGGCCCCTGGCATATTACTAAAGCTTCTAATTTCTTTTTACCTGGAGAAAAAGCGTGTGTTGTGTATATACAATAATTCCCCACACCATCTGCACCCCCCCCTTTAAAACCCTAGATCTGCCCATGGTCAGGGATGCTTCTGCCTTGAGCAAGGGGGGTGGAGTAGATAATCTCCTCAGGTCCCATCTGGCTCTACTTGCCTATGATTCTAAGACAATTTAGCAAATATTATACATTCTCAACTAAAAAAAGGATTCTGGTTTTGGTCCTAAGAGACCCCAAAAGCCCACAGACCTACTGCCAAAAGTTACTGAATTGGCTGTTTCTAATCCCACTATCTTCCCCATTCACTAGTTTTTGCCGAGCAGAGTGCATGGCTTCAGACTACTATAGCTAATGACTTCTCCATCATAAAAGTGGTTAAGACTGCCTTCATTTCTGCCTTCTTCCTGTCCGAAATGTAGCAACCACCTGCTAGAGGTCTGTGGGTGCTGCATAGTATTCCAAGTATGGCATAAGATCATGCCGGCAAATCCCCACAGGCCTGGGGAAAAAAGGGTCACTAGAAAAAGGATGTTCACTTGAATGGGGGGAGTGAATTTTCTGCATCATAATAGTAACAAAAAAGAAAAAAAAGAAACAAAAACAGTTCCCACTGTTGAGAGTATTAAAAGCAGGGATTTATTATAATGGGGTTATACTGTATGTTATGGGCCCTGGTAACCAAGAGGAAGTAAACCAGGCCTCAAGCTGTTTTGAAATATATTTATCTGTAGTTACCTGCTATATTCTTTAATTGGCATCTTGCAAGTTTCCCAGCTCAGTGGAGGGGAGTGAGGCCATGGGCAGATACAGGATTTTGAAAAGGGGGGTGCAGAGGGTGAGGTGCAACATTACATATAAAGCAACATATTTTTCTCCAGCTATAAAGAAACTAGAAACTTTACTAATATGCAAGGGCCTAGGGGCATATTATTCAGTTTACAGTTGAAGCAGAAGCACATAGAACTTCATTGAACGAGTGAAAAACAATCTGCAGGGCAGTCCAATAAGAGCTTCATCACCAGGAGCAAGAGTCAGCAGAATTACAGAATAAAAAATAGCTTGATTGGTGGAACATCAGGGCCACTAAAAAAAAAGAGAGGGTTATTAACACCTGTGGAATAGAGTTTAGAAGGGATCAGGCAGATGAGTGTTTCCCAACCTTTTCCAGCCCAAGGCACACTTACATAAATAGCATTTTCCACGGCATACCTGTCAAGGCATTTCCCATCCCCATACTTACGAGCTCATTGTAACAGAAAAATTCCACGGCACAACTGGTCAGAGGCTTGCGACCTGTGCATCCCCCACAGCCAACACATGCACAGTAGATGAATTTCCTTTCACTCGGCTGGTTCTCTCTCTCCCCCAGAGTCAAGACATGCACGAGTGTTTTGTGAATATCTCATCGACACGGCTTATTTGTTAGCGCTGGGTGGCTGGAGAATTTTCTTCTCTTTATTCTAAAATTCTCACGGCATGCCAGGGAGCTCTTTGCAGCACATTGGTTGAAAAGCACTGAGGTCCGTTATAAGGAGCCACAAAGTCAATTGACTCCCTCAGCACGGCCGGATCAGAAATGCTGCTGCCGCAGCCAGGCAGTTGGTTTTAAACGTCGGGTGGAGCAGGAATCAAAGGGCAAGTGCACACCCTGGATCTGCCCCTGCATAGGGGAGGGGAAGGAGGGTGGAGGAAAGGTGTGAGGCAACAATGATGTTTGAGAAGACTAGATGTCATTTGGCTGTAACACATGCTCGATTTCAGCTTTCTTAGAGCCTCCCCTCAAGAAGCAGATGCGAGCCAGAACAGCTGGGTTCCAGTGGTTTGAGGATGGGCCTCTTAAGTTAACATTGGTCCTCTTTTCAGTCTTTCAAATCCTAGAAATGTCCCAATGGTTCCTGCCTCTGTTTCATTGAGTGTTGAAGTACTTATATAACATATATAACATATATTTTATATTATTGAGTCTTGAATCCAGGTCTTTGACTCATGTTTGCTATTTTGTACGCATTCTTGCTCTCTCTGGCTCAGTGAATATCTGCTGTAATCTCTGGAAGTGGAACATCTTCAACAGGAGGCGCTTAGAGAGCTTCATCCCAAAATATCTTATAACCTGGTGACTAAAGCTTTCGTGTTAGAGACATGGATTCAGTTCTCCTCAGGTGCAGGAAGGGAAGTTGAATTCAGCTGACTCACAATATGCGCGAGTACTTTAACAAAGCAGGCTGTTGGATAAAAATGTGTTTGTGAGAAAGGGTAGGTAGGTATGTGCTTAACTGCAGAAGCATTTTAATGGGAAATAGGCACCTCCTAGTTGAAGGGTGACTTGAGTCTAAAAAGCTTGAGAACCACTGGTCTAAGTCCTTGAGAGTATGTTCCTATATAGGAACCTAGAACAGTAGGGCTGGAAGAGACCCCACCAGGTCGTCGAGTATGTCTACAGCGTCTTTTCTTCCCTCATTTCAGCATCTCCTCTCTCCATGTGTTGCACTGGAAGCCTAAGTCCCTAATTCATGGCTGTGAATTGCAGCAGATGCTTCCTATGTCCTTTTGTGGGCCCAGTCCCTCCCTGCCTAACCTCTGACAAAAGCAATCTTGTAGCCAGCCATTTGGAAAGGTTCCAGGAAGAATAGCTAATTGGTCCTTACCCCACTACTCCCAGATAAGTAATGTGCTACTCATTCTAGGCATTACATGTGGAAGCCATCATGGTTGAAACCATGTGCTGAATGGCTCAAGCAGTAGTGCTTCATTTTCTATGAAATGTTAAGGTGCCTGGTGGGGGGCAGGCAGAAGAGGTTCCTTCAGCAGGATTCGACCCTGTGAATGCACTGGGATCTGCACAGAAATCACAGTGCTGTTGTTCACTAAGTGCTTATCTTGTGCAAACCAGAGTGTTCAGTGGCACCTGACCAAACAATTCGAGATCACATAAAAGGAGGTAAGGAGGGAGCAGAGAGAAGCTGGTGTGGGGCTACTCCGGGGGGCAATTATTTTGGGCAGAAGACCGCTTACTCAGTTTTTGCAAGCCATCTAGGGCCACATGATAGGCAGCCAGGGGCAGGTAAGTATTGATTTTCCAAATTTTTTAGGGGGCTCAAGGGCCAAATAGAATGGCATGTCAGGCCACATCTGGCCCACGGGCTGCATTTTGCCCACTCCGGGCTACTGCCTGGGACTGTGATGTTCATGTGTGTTGTTCAATAATCTGCAGTCTCCATGGGGGTGGTTTGTTACTGTAGCACTGAAGCTGTTTCATATGAAATCATCTGATATGCCTAAAGCCAAGTTGAATATAAATGTAAGTAGCCTACAGGGCAGTGGAAGTTTAACCCAATGGTGTGCATCTTGTGTTTTGAGGCTTATAGCTAGAAGGTGTTGTGTAAGTGCAAAAAGCTTATATTAGTTCACATATGAAACTGCAACTAAGTTAGGGCAAAATCTCAAAGGAAAAATAAGAATGAGTAAGTTTAATATTTCTTTTCCATCTATGATCTTATGGAGACCTTGTGACTAGAGGGGATTCTATTAGTTATTTTTATTTGTGTCAGTTGTCAAAGATCAAAGTCTTTGATTTGAGATGCCGATGGCAAAAGGTCAGATGGCAAAGGGTCAGAAGCTAACACAACAAACTCTGTGGTTGTAATTTATCCCTCTGTATTAACAGTGTTGCATATACACACCCCTATCTGTGCCTCATTTCAAATCGCTTGAGCTTCTCATACTAGAGAGAGAAACTGACCTTGACAGCCCAGCACAAAAGATAAAGTACCTATAGTAATGAGATTAGCTGACTTTAGTAAAGTTGTAAAATAAAATATGCTATGCGCGCCATCCTGTGACCAAACAGAACCAGTACCACCCAAGTAAAAATAACCCCCCTTTTTTATGAAACCTGAGCAAACAAGGAGAGCACAAGTGCCAGCTCGTTAATTATTTATGATTGGCGTATAGTAATTGGTCACCTGTGTCAAATAAAACTTTGAAAGAACTTCCGCCCAAAGCAGAGAGCAGAGAACTGTGTATATATTCAAGAAGAACAGATCGTGCATCTCTCCGCCTACGTTATCTTTCTGGTGTATCTTGTCTTACCGGTCCGTTTATCTCTCTATCTTTGGCATTATCTTTCTTATCAAGAGCTCTTAGTAATCTGCAGACTGCAATGGCTTATATGAATCACTCAGAAACAACTGTCTTACCCACCCTGTAAATGCTGGGTAACATGATATCTGCATGCTGTAACTAAATCAATCAGCTCTTCTGCCTACGCTCCAGCACATCAGAAGCGTAAGTAAAATAAATCTTTTGTGAAACCATCACGCTGTGTTTAAATCATACTGACTCCTGCTCACCGTTATCACCCACCTGCCCGGTCATAAATTCCCCTCCTCGCGCCAAGCCGGTCGTGCCGACCCAGGCTCGCAGGTCAAGGGTGCACCGGCGTTAGGGGCGCGACATGGGTGTGAAATGTTTATTTCTTTTCCAATGTAGTTATTGTTTATATAACAAAAATCCTGTTCTCTGTTAAGATACTGGCCATGGACAACCTCTTGGCTGGGATCATTCAGCTGATGTCACCAGGCACAATGCAGTTTTCTTTAGCACAAATAGAATCAATTCTATGTAACTGTTGTTTGCCATTTGGATTGTAGTTGCACCAAAAGCCACAGCCATGAACCATGACCCTATTGTGCTGCTGTGCAAACATAGACAATTATATTTTATCGTTCTGTATGACTTTTTTTTCTTCTGTAATAGCTGCTTTTTTGTTAGCTCTTTTAGCTGTGAACATGATAGCGCACTATTTTACTCAAAATAAAGCAAACAAATCTTTTCTGTCTTGGGACTCTGTGATAAGGTGTGCTGTTCCTTTGAGTCCCAGAGCTAAGTTGCTTGGTGATTTGGGCAGGAACCCTTCTCAAGAGATGCAGGATTAATGTGTTGATCTGGGAAACAGTAGAAGCCAGTTAGCCTACCTGAAGCCTGCTTCAGGAAAAGCAGTTCAGCTGGTAGGTTGGAGAAGTGACCCAGGAAAGCATGGTATCTTGCCAGAGGAGACAGCTAAAGAAGCTGAGTTTGGTTTGTTGTGTAGTCCTGGATTTCAGGTTCTGCAGTATTTCTACAGGGCCATGTTGTCTTGCAGTAGGTATCAGAATCTGACGATGTACTCCTAGGCTTCTTACTATATATAAAATAGACTTCCCAGAGGTGTCTGAGGAATAAATAGCTTGCTCTAAAAATGTAATGTGCCAAGCATCCCCTATCCTATGAAACTGTTCATTAGCAGCATTGGTGATGCATAGGGGGTACACACATGTGCATGTGCACCCCCTGAGATTGGCCAGGCACCCCCTGGAAATGCCAGCCACGAAACTGGAAGTGCCAGTGGAAGTGCACTTCTGGTTTCACTGCTGGTGATTTTGGGCTCGGCAATCAGCCACTGTGGGGGGACTCTCTCTCCCACCCGGTCAGTAACCTGATCCCCCCCAGACTCGGGAGGCACCAGTTGCCCATGGTTAACAGGCTCACCATGCTTTTGAGAGAGAAGTTAATGTTATAAGGATGAATTTACTGAGACACAGAGAAGTTAAGTGTCAATAGAAAAGCAGAAAATAAAATGGGGGAGACTTCCACTCTCATTTCGTCGCTTAGCTTCCCACATCTAAATTTCAACCACTTGCCACTCCAGTCTCCCATTCGTCACCATCTAGGAAGCTCTGCAGTCAGGTGTATGTTTTGTATGGAGTTATTTTTCCTGATGTGTTTACAGTGTGACCTGTGCTGGTGAAGCTTTCTTGAAGACTTGGGAGTCGAGGTTCGCTTGACTTTCACTTTATTTTAGGTGCCTAAGTCACACCCGAGAATTTTATTCCAATTCTGTAAAGTGCCATGCAGACCTCTAGCAGTGGGAACAGATGCTAAATTGTAGTCTGTTTCTTCTGAAAGACTCATTTGCAAACAGCACAAACTGGACTGCTTAAGGTGGCATTCTGGGTGGACTAATACATAACATGGAAAGCTAACGTATTCGGCAGCTGCTTCCTTTTCAGTTTGTTCCTGTGTTTTTTAGTAGTTAGATTTCTTAGTCTTCCCCTCATGGCATTTTTTATTTAGACTTCAGATCAGGTACTTATGAGTGTTTATAATGCCTATATTGCATTATTAAAATCCCTACTGCAGAGATCCCCCTGACATAAAAATGAAGAAGCCAGGATTGTTTATGGTGTGAGCTTTACAGGGGCTAGTGCTTACTTCACTTATTTCCAGCTTCTTTGCAGGAATCCTTCTGAATTCAGCCTTCACCCTTTGCAGACTCCCTTATTCTCCAACCCATTTAAAAACACAGGTAAAGGGAATGTGCCTTTTGTCATAGGAGGCAGGAGTGAACTGACCTCAATAACTCTACCTATTCCATAGGTGAGTTCTTCTTTTAGCAACTTTCTATACTGCATGGTACAACCTGTTACGTTCTGTTAATCTGCCAGTATTAGTTATGCTCTCACTTTTCCAATCTTGACCTTTAACTCCCAGGGAAGTCGCTGTGGCTAAGTATCAAATGAATCAATAAAAATTAGTCTACACAACCATGTACAAGCAGAAAAGGGGGCTGCGTTCTCTGAATAAATTAATTAGATGAAATTCAATAAGGACAAGTGCTACACTTAAGATATAATGGTCATATGCTCAAATACTGTTGCTTGGCCAGTTATTCACAGATTCAAAGACATTTAGGACTGGAAAGGACCTCATGAGATCATCAGGTCCAGCCCCTGCTCTGGGCAGGAAAGACTGCTGAGGTCAAATAACCCCTGCAAGGTGTGCGTCCAGTATCCTTTTGAAGATCTCCAGGGTAGGTGCCTGCACCACCCCCACTGGGAGTCTATTCCAGAGTCTGGTCACATGAACTGTAAATAAGTTTTTCCTTATATCCAGTCTGAAACCTTCTTCTAGGAGTGTATACCCATTACTCCTGTTTTTCCCCTGTAGCACTTTGGTGAGTAGTTGTTTGCCTAGCCCCCCTAAGTCTTCACTTTTCTAGGCTGAACAGTCCCATATCTGTCAGCCTTTCCTTGTATGGCTTGCACTCCAGGCCTCTAATCATATGAGTGGCTCTTCTCTGGACTTAGTGGTGACAGCCAGCTTGAGGCCTGCATGACCATGGCTAGTGTCTTATGGCTGAGAGTACTTATCACCTAATGATGACCAGCCATCAGCTCTTTACAAAGGCATTAGAAAACACTTTACATAATGTAGCATCATTTGGACAGGCTAACCAAACCACCACAGGAAGCCAGAAATCTGTGAGATCTCTTTCAACTGCCCATGGTGCCATGGAAACCCTATTAAGAATAGAGTACCTTCGCCACCGCATCAGGCATGGGCACCCACTCATTCCTACCGTACCCGGTCCACAGGAGCTATGGATGAGCCCACTGTTATCTGTCAGCTGTCTTCATGAGGGAGGCCTGGCACTCAGCTTGCTGGATTTACAAAGGACTTTTTCTATTCCACACCCCCCCACCCACACACACACACATCTCATCTAATCAGAACTAAGCAGACAAAAACTTTAATAGGCATCTTGGACCATACATTCCCCGGTCCCACTATGGGCGGCCTATTTAAACTTGATTGACTAAAACTTAGTTGCCGGGTTAGGACATGCTGAGGCAAAAGACCGAGTCAGAAGGGGTATGGGTGACATTTGAACAATGGTTAAGGGTTCATCACAGCGTCCAGCCCTTTGGAGCCCTGACCACAAATGCTGTCATACTTTTTCCGGGACGATTGGTAGAAGTCCTCCCCACAAAGTTTATGACAAACCAAGTAATCAATCCCATTAAGTAAGATCTGGAAGTCATGCTAAACTGAGGCTTATTCACAACAGGTAAAATACAAAACCCTGATGCTGCAAGCATAGCTAGGCCACCTGAGAAGAAACAATGTGGTATCCCATCCAGTATATCTTCTGTTCATAAGATTTTCAAGCTGGCTCCTAAGTGTCTGGTTACTCCTTAAAACCTTATGTTTTTTCTAGTTGTTAATCAGTTTCTTGAGATGTTCCAAACCAGATTGTTCCTTGTCACTAGAAAAGATAATTATTTACACAATTAAAAGAACGCTATGAAGAGGCTGGACTAAGGGTATAAAAAACTGTAAAAGCAGCAAACAGTGTGCTTCAAGAGGGAGAAATCTCTCTGACACTATCTGCTGTTGTTTTCAAGAAGCTGGAAGAAACAAATCGTCTCTTTCTGTCGTCTGTTTAACCTTCAACTATCGTCCTAAGAACTTTACCTGTTAGCAAATAACCCAAGTGCATTGGATAGTGAGATCCCAGCTCTTGCGCTCTCTCTCTCTCTTTCTCTTTCTTGCTAGGCATAGATTTCTGAACCTAATTGTATTAGTTAAGCTTAAACTAGGTTTCCTCTAATACTCAATGAAACCAGGGTAATATTATAATTGTTTCCCTTGCATGTCTGTTACTACTAGTACCATTATAAATTTCATCTACTTAGCCATAAATAATTTTATAGTCAAACTGGTGGTAACCCGGTATATTTTTTCCTTCTCTACTTCCCCTTCTCCACTTGCTCTGCAGCAACACTTCTTTTATCTAAGCCAAGATCCCTGTGAAGCCCAAAAATATGGTCAAGACCACATACCACTACTAGGACAGTTAGGGCAAAAAATTGGGACATGCTGAGTTTAAGACACAAAAGGGGATCAGCTTGTACAGACTGGTTGATCCAGTTTGGCTCAGACGTGCCCTAATGAACTGAAGGCTGGCCCATGAGGGTGTCAGCTGGACACCCAGTTGGATTCAGAGGTATTTTGTGTGCTTGTGTCTGACTGCATTTTATTGTTACCTTAATGAACTGATTTCCAGCATATGAGGGTGTCAGCCTGTCCATGCTGATCAACCTGGCTGGGTCAGGCGTGTCCTGTTAATCTGTATGTGTTTGTATGTATGTGACTGATTTGGTGGCTGGAGGAACCCAGCCCCATTGAACTGAGTCCTGCAAGATAGCTCTATTAGGGGTGAGGACTTGCAGAAGGGAGGGATACAGCTCCATATAGAAACACCAGTACACAAGCAGCACATTGATAGAATTACAAAGACCCTAGAAACACATCCCTAATAAATGAGCTCACCCCAAAGTGAAAGGCAAATCTGATAAAACCACCCCCTGTGTTTCTGGTGCACATGACCACATACATGGTCCTGCACTACCACCTGGCCAGCATGGCACCACTGGGAATGCTGTGGACACCACCTGTGTTTTGGGGACCAACGGCAACAAGGAGAGTGCAGGACAGTGGTAAGTTTCCTAATGGTGGGGTACTTCAGAAAAAAAAAGGATTTTTAGTTGTATTTTTGAATGGGCTAACTGCTCAATGTCCTCTCCCCTGACAGCTGTTCCTCACCCTGGCACCCTGACCCAGACACAGGAGCAATGGTATCAGTGAGGATACTGATTGATTAATTAGGTATGTATGTGATTGAAAGACTTCTAAAAATAGAAGTTATGAAATTACGTCAGGTGAGAAGAAAGCCCAAGTACTTGGATTCTTTCTAACTGTACACTTACCACCCGCAAAATAATGTACTGATGATGCATTGTTAAGATTTCAAATTTGTCTTTTGACAGGAGTGAAAATGCGATTGTTGGCCAATTCCAGGAGGCACTGCTTTTTGCTGGTGGGTGAGCATAGTTGTTTGTCATTTTCATTGTTTGAAGTCTTAATTTATGGTTCTTAAGTTAAATTATGTTGTTAAATTTTTTTGCTCTGTACAATACAGGTTTTTGTGTGCTTGCTGAAAATGAAAAAATGCAAAGAATGGGAGAAATACTGTGGGCATGCATGGCCCAGCTGTAGTGTGAGAGCAGGGGTGCGCTCCAGGGGCCAGGCACCCCAGAGGGGCAGAGGGGAGGGACAGCAAAGCAGGGCATGCAAGAAAAGTTGGTGTGCTGGAATGGAAGAGACTTGCCAGGTCTAGGGAAGCAGCAGTGGGGAAAATGGGCATAGCTGGCTTTCGGAAATGCATGTGAACAGAGGGAATTTAAACAAAAAATTTTAAATGACCAGTAATGATTTGCAAGAATCATACCTGGGGTCTTGTTGCAGCATTGCAATAGAAATCCCATGGCTTTCCAAGTGAACCCAGGCAGCACCTGGTGGTGAAATCATTGCAAGGCAGGGAAAATGCCATTTTTGCCCGCATGTCAGATACACGTAGAAAAAATAATATGATAAACATAATCCACTCGGCACAAAATGCCACGCTAAAAATAAAACTTGTCAGAGGTGGTTTAATTTACCATGATAAAAAAGGACTAACATGATGAAACAAGTTGAAAACATGGATCTTCAGATGCAATTCAGCTAGCAAAATGGCGATTTTTTTTTTGGCCACGTGAAAACAGGAAAAGCATTATGTGGACAAGTGCCCTATGACTCTGCTTTGTTTAAACAAACAGACAAACACCACCACCACTATATTGAGCTCTTCTTTCTGTAAATCTTTATAAAATGGTTAGTTTGTCAGTATTCATGGAGTCTGAGATCATTGTTTGAAGTAGGAATTTGAACCCAGGGACCTTGCTTCCAGTAATGAATCCTGTTTACAAGGCTGATACTGGTTCTCTCCTTTTTTCAAATATCTGTTGCCCATGTATGTGAATCATGTCTCTGGAACTAACTACTACTTTAGACTTCACAACTTATCACAGTAAAAGCAGAGGAGCTCTGGAAAAAATTAGTTTTTATTATTTTTCTTCATTTCTCAATAAAAATACTGCAAGCAAATTCTTTCTGCAAGATCATAATTTCTGGCAGTGGTAGGAGACAAGGAGAATGATTATTTTTCTCCAATTCCAGATATTGTGAATGTATGCTATGATCTGAAATTCAAAAACTGTTCCTCTGAAAACTGAGTGCATTTGACACTGACGGTACTGAGAAAAGAAAAAACACAGAGTACCCTTGATGTCACTTCTTAGATCAGAACCAAGTTCACAACATACAGTTAGACATTCTTGTATGCCTGTAAGTTTTTCTCCCTCTCCCAATAAAGTTGGTGACAAAAATCATCATGGTCTCCAGACAAAAGAAACATTAATGACAGTGGGCCCAGAAGGGATATGACAGCCAAATTAGAAGAAGTTTCATTCTGGATCCCAAATTGTGCTGGCCCCAAAATGGATTAAACTTCAAACAGGCATGCAAATGCTCCCAGGAAAGTGGGCCTCCAATTTGTATCCAGAGGCCTGACTTATAACTATTTTATTCCAGCCTTATTCTAGTGCAATTTTATCTGAAGCAAAGAGATTGTGCTGGTGTAAAACTAGAGTAAGCCAAATGCACTCTAGAATTGGTAGCCTGGTGTAATGGGGATGCTAAGTACAGGAAGAGCCTTTAGCCTGCAGATGGAAATGGATAATTGAGAGGGAGGTAAAAAGAAAGGGAGAGACAAATAAAAGGAGAGGACAAAGCTCAGATTTAAAAAGGGAAAATGAGGAAAAAGAAAGAAAGCAATAAACCAAACCAACCTTTTGAAAGCACTGTCACAAAATTCTCTAGGCTTAAGAAAATACTTGCATCTGCAGCTTCTGGGTTCGATTTAAGCCATTTTCTAAAGCAGGGGTTGGTAACATATGGCCTGTAGAGCCACTGAATCCAGCTGCAAAGCTGGGAGGGCTTTGATGGCATGTCGTTGGCACAGCAGCTTTGTCATTCCAGTGCTGGGGGTTTCGCCTGCATCACGGCCAGGCACTGAAGAGCTTCAGGGTAGCTGGGAACTGCAGCCATGCTGCAGCTGGGGCAAGGGAGAAACAGTGGCAGGGAAAATCTGTGATGGTGGCCAAGTTGAAACACCAGCTACCCCTGATCTAAGCTGGGCTGTTCCAAACCTGCAGCTCTGAAGAGTTGCCAGCCACACTTCTAGTTCTAGAGCATCTGAAGTAGTAGCTCCAATGCTCTGGCAATAGCACTATTACACGAGGATGAAGGTGGTGAATTATATCTTGACTGTTGAAAGGAAGAGAAAATACTCCTTGACTGTGTAGTCACACTGTCTGCTCTGCTCAACAATGCTAGGGGACCCTTCTGACCTTGAAACATATAGGATTGAATTGAGTGCTCAAGCAAATTAACTGAAATAACATTTTGCAGTTTACCATGTCTGGAAATCAGTTCTGTTGGGCCCACTTCTGGCTTCGATCACTTCAAGATTCATCACTTCAGTGGTAAATAGCTGCTCTTCCTCTCCTGTGAAGGAGGGTTTTCTATTTCTGAAATTACTGTCAACCTCTCAAACTCTTGAGTGCAGGTCAAGGAAATGGCTGACTGTAAAGAGAAGTCAAATATTCTTGTTTTCTTTATGTGCATGGGGAAGGCAGTATGGCTCACAACTACCACCGAAGTCCAGTTCCACGGGGGATTTCATTGCTAGGAAGAAAAAAAGGCAGGAGGAGGGGGACAGGAGCAGGGAAGAGATAGGACAGGGACAGGGACTCTCTTTTCCAGGTGCTACTGCGGTTATGATAAAATGTAGTTAGCTCTAGTGCTTAATTAAATAAATGGCCAAATTCTCACTAATTACAGTCTTGCACCATATGTTCTTACAAAAATATGTGTAGATGACTGGGATTCAGTGCATTTCATATATCTAGGCAATTGTTAAATAGAACAACTAGGTAGCATCTGGGAGAATGAAGTGCTAGATTAAAAAAGAGAACTTGAAAGTCTACAAGTTGAGCAAGATAATGCCAAGCTTTTTATGTGTTTAGCCTTTTAGTATTGGTTTGAGAAACTGTTGTGGCCCCTGGACACTAGTTTGAAAGGTCTATGTAGGCTCTTTAAAACAGCTGTGTTATACATGGATGTCCATAGATGGGTATGATCAATATAGCCTCTGCGACAAGCACTGGAGACTTGAGTGGTTGGAAGAGAACCCAAGTGCTAATCTTGAGTCACATCCCCCAAAAGCTATAAGGCATTGTTTAATGTCTCAGATAGCAAAGGTAGATTTGTCTTACCAGTCTCGGTAATTCTAGCCACAGGAAATTTCATAGGCAGACTGTCCCAAAATAAACTGAAGGTATTGTAGAGTTAGCTTGGGAAGAATGTAATGGACAAATCTTATCTAGGCTTGTACACTTGTGTTTTTAGAGAATTTCCTATTTATTCTGTACCAGGCTTGTATCTGTGTACCTGAAGTGAGACTAGAGCCCTATTTTTGCTTGGGTCTATAAGAAAGGATAGTGCCTTTTCCCAAGTAATAATCCCTACTCAGGAGATAATGTCTTGTCAAAATACTTACTATGTGTGGGGTTAGTTCTTCATCACCCAAACACTTCACATGGGATGTCTTCCTAAATGATATGCTCTAGCTCAGTGGTTCTCAGCTGTGTTAGACTGAAGGCACCCTTCAGGATGTAAATTTTCACTTGTTTTTTGACTACTAACGGAACAATTAACAATTCTTCTGCTGTAAAGAGCTCAGACCATAACAGGTAAGGATGTTTTTAACACTGTGGATTTTTTGAAATCTGTAAGCCTATCTTGTGCAAACACCACAGTATGATTCACACCCAACAGTGCTAATATTGCATGGCACCCTATGACACCCAAACAAAAGGATGTTGCAGCACCCTGGTTGAGAATCACCACTCTTGCTCAAAAGGTTCTTGGGAGCCAGATACAGAAACTACCAAGTGGAGATTTTCTAGCTTGCATTATGCAGGAGGTCAGGCTGGATGATCGTAAAAAATCTCTTCTAGGTTTAAAATCTGTGAGGTCTTAGCAACATCTCATAGTTGTGAAACCATGCACCTTCTCCTAACACTCAAGCATAATGTTAGAAGAGGTAGGCATCTCTGGTTGGTACATATACAAATTAGGGGACAGTAGCAATAAAAAGGCTGTGTTTTGAAATTTTGAAACAATAAATGTGAACAAAACAGTTTACAACCTCCATCTTGTACAACTTGAAAGCAAGCAATAGCTTTTGGACTCATTTGTGGGAACTGATGGAGAAGCATTGCCTAGCTTCAGTGGACCACCAAAGCTTCTCACCACAGTCAGTCCTCACTCACGCTCTCAGTATCTCCAGTACAAGTCCTTGACCTGATGCACTCAGCAATCCGAACATCTATTTTTCTAGTGGGTCTTACTGTTGACCAGTACTCACCTACCCAATACTGTCCCAAAGCCAATTTTATCTGCCCTAAATCACTCACTCATGCATAGTATCTGGGGTGGTGGTAGTTGTGTGACTTTTAGGCATGAAGCCATGGCAAGAAAAGTTGGAAGCAACTCTTGGAACAACCGGCAAATTCTTAATAGCAGGTTATTTTTTAAATGTATCTTCATACTTAACTTATAGGGGGTGATGTCTATCCTCTGCTTCAGCATAAAATGTAGTGACTGGAAAACTGTCATGTCATCTGTAAAAACAGAAACTATACATATTTCTTCTTATTGTGTTATTAATTAAAATGTAATAATCATTTCCATTTGAATAACTGCTACTTTCAAGTAAAGGCACAGTGAATACCACAAACTGAAAATGCTTTGGCCGCTATGTGTTTGCGTAAAATAACTGATGGGTTTAACTTCCTGTGAGATGTCTTACAATAACATTCTGGAAAGCAATATTATTAGGTGATTAGACTAGGACTCTAATGTGATTAAACTAGTAAACATTTCCCCCTTTTTTGTCCTGTAATATTCACATTTTGCCACTAGATGGCACCCATTAGCTAGCAAACAAACTGAAGAGGTTTTTTTTTTTTTTTCTTTCTTTTATTTAGCTTAAGTGACCTGGGACAGAAACATGACAGAGCAACTTTTCAAGGACACAGACAAGGAAAGCTGTTACTCTAAAATGAGCATAGTGGGCTTTGTTCCGCTGCCACTTACATTTGCTCTACACCATTGCAGCGGTACTATTTATAGCAGGAGCAAGAGCAGAATTGGGCCCATAGATTGATGTCCACATACAGCAGTGTTTGATGCGACTGATTTAAATTCCCAATAATTGGTTTATTCAGAGTCAAGATGATGGTTACAGTTTTTGCATGACCTCTTGTGTCTAAGGAGTCCAGGTCGCCACTTGGTACGGGGGGGGAGTTCTCCATTCAGTTGAGCTGCTCTGTCAACCCTGGAACCCCATTCTTGGCTGACTAAAACAAGCATCTCTTATCAGTGTGATGTATAGTGTGGGCATCAGTGCAATCAGCAGAAGTCTAAATTCTTAATGTCTCCAACTTGGAGAGTCAATTGGTGGTATTTTCTCATTAACAGTATTGCATGCTGTGCTAGACATGATAAAATGCAGTTAAATGTCCCTTGCCTGAAGTGTTTATTATTTAAATTGGATGAAGGTCAGGGGGACAGCAGAGATGACTTGCTCAAGGTCACATAGAAAGTCAGTGGCAGAGTCACAAATAGAATCCAGCTGGTCTTTCAGCTTCAGTCAAAAGCCCTATTAGACCAGGCTGCCTCCATGAAAGTCAGGCCTTGGACAATCATTAAACAACAAACCACATTTAGTCCCATTGTTTTTCGGAGTTCTGAAACCCACTGCACCATCGCTGCAGCAGGACTTTTAATATAGAAATGACTCTGCTGGGCAACCAGAACACAAGAATAACAAAGGCAGGGAACCGTGTTTCCCCATGAGCTGGCAGATGCGCACTCTCTGTTTGGCTTTGTTCTGCCTGTCTGCTCTGTCCTTTTCAGCAAGCTGGATCTGGGGGACATGCAGGAAAATGTGGAATTTTAATACCTTACCTGTTCCAAAGGATGGCTCGGAGAGATGTGAAGGCTGGGAAGGAAGTGGCTTGTAGTCGCACCGGGAATGCAAAATGAGGCTGCGGGCTAATTACGCTTGGTTTATATTGAGAGAAACTCCATTTGTGTTAATGGTATTTCTGGGGATTTACAGTGGTAGGAAAGGGCAATATTCAGCTGTGTAAATCTAGCTGGACTCCAGGCAGCCTCAGCAGCATGCATTTAAGTGTAGAGCTGGATTTATTTTCAGTGGAAGTTTTGTGAAACTTCTCTCATTGAGGCCCCCCTAACAATGGTAGAAGTCTTTCTATTCACCCCATGGGCTTCTAAATCTAGTCCAATGACCTGTATTGTGTATAGTAGGGGAAGGAGGTAATCCTTTCTCTGTGGATTGGAATTCCACAGGAAAATTGTTCTAGGTTTATCCTGGACCGGTAGGATTGTGAATGCTGTGATTGAAGAATCCTAAGATCTTGGTTGCAATGGTGACAGTGGGAGGCTGCAGGCAGGGCTTTACAGCAGTAAAAAAAAGAGGAAAGAAAGTGATGATATGTTTATTCATATATTTATTAGCTTTATACGCTGCCTTTCCAACAGAGGCTCCATGCAGCTTAGCATAAGAGCACAACGTAATTTATAAAGCAAGAGAACAAAATGGGGGAACAAACAAACTTATAAAAGCAAGCAGAGTATGAAAATAAATTACAAAAAATCCTTCTACACAATATACCAGCTTAGTCTGACTCTCTAAATGCCTGCTCAAATAGGAAGATCTTACTGCATTTCTAAATGTCCAGGCTTAGGATCTGGATAGCTTTAAGGGCAAGGAGTTTCAGAGGTGAGGAGTGACTACCAAGAATGACCTCCCACAAGTTTTTGCCAAGCAGAGTTGTTGCAACTGTAGTACTTGCAGGAGGTTTCCTCTTACCTGACCTTGGCGATCATGATGGAGAAGAGGCAGTTCCATACGTTCATGGATTCCAGACTGTTTAAGGATTATGGGGCAAAGCCAGCACCTTGAATTGCCTTGGGAAAGCTAGTGGGGACCAGTGGAGAGTGTGGAGCACTGGAGTTAGGTGCTCCTGGTGACCAACCTCTGTCAGCACACAGGTTGCCATGTTCTGCACCAGCTTCTTCTCAATCCCTGTTCTTCACTGGTTGAGTAAGTTAGGGCTTTGCACTTAATTCAGTGGTGCTTCTGTTTAATTGCTAGGAATATGGTTTTCAAAAGTTTCATAGATGTTTGGGTTGGAAGGGACCTTAGCAGATCATTTAGTCTGACCCCCTGATCTGTGCAGGAAAGAGTGCTGGGGTCAGATGACCCCAGCCAAGCACATGTCTAGCCTCCTGTTAAAGACTCCCGAGGTAGAGGACAGCACTACCTCCCCTAGTAGCCCATTCCAGATTCTGGCAACCCTAACCATGAAGAAGTTCTTCCTGATGTCCAACCTAAATCTGCTCTCCATCAATTTGTGGTCATTGTTCCTAGTTACTCCAGGGGGTGCTTGGGTAAACAGCATCTTTCATCTCCTATTCCTTGCTGCCCCTTCCCCCCCTCCCTGATGAATTTGTAGGTGGCTGCAAGACCCTCTCTCAGCTTTCTCTTGCAGGGGCTGAAAAGATCCAGGGCCCTCAGTCTCTCCTCATAGGGCTTTACCTGCAGGCCCCTAACCATACAAATGGCCCTCTGGACCCTCTCCAGGTTATCCACATCTCTCTTGAAGGGTGGTGCCCAAAACTGGACACTGTACTCCAACTGCAGCCTCACTAATGCCATATAAAGGGGAAGTATCACCTCCCTGGTCTTGTTTGTCATGCACCTGCTCACGCATGATAAAGTGCAGTTAGCTTTACTGATCACTTCATCACATTGATGACTCATTTTCATCTTGGTGACAACAGTGACTCCAAGATCCCTTTCCACTGCTGTGCTGTGCTGTGCTGCTGAGGAGGTCCTCCCCCAGCCTGTAAGCGTGCTGGTGATTCCTTCTCCCGAGGTGCAGCACCTTACATTTGTTCTTATTGAACTGCAACCTATTCTGTTCCGCCCACTTTTCCAACCTGTCCAGATCCGCCGGGCTTTGTTCCCTACCCTCTGGTGTATTAACTTTTCCCCATAATTTGGTGTCATCTGCAAATTTGGACAGAGTGCTTTCCATACCCTCATCCAAGTCACTGATGAAGACATTGAACAGCACCGGTCCAAGGACTGAGCCTTGTGGGACTCCACTGTCCACATCTTTTCAGGTTGATATCGATCTGTCCACCGCCACTGTCTGGGTGTGACCCCTAAGCCAATTTGCCACCCACCCGACTGTTTAATTATCTGCATCACAGTCCCTCAGTTTATCTATGAGAATATAATGAGATACCACATTGAAGGCCTTCTTAAAATCCAAGTAGACATCTACCTCAATTCCTGCATCTAAGCATTTTGTGACCTGTTTATAAAAAGAAACAAGGTTTGTCAGGCAGGATCTACCTGCTATGAAGGGAGCTGGTTGCCCTTTAGCATTGCTTTCCCTGTTGGACTCCCACAAATGTGATCCTTAATAATTTTTTCAAAGGTTTTCCCAAGGATAGAGGTGAGACTAACCAGTGTATAGTCACCTGGATCCTTCTTCCTCCCCTTCTTGAAAATAGGGACCACACTGGCCCTTTTCTAGTCCTCTGGGACCTGGCCTGAGCACCACAAGTGCTCATACAGTTATGCCAGCAGCTCTGCTATGACACTGGCCAATTCCTTCAGCACTCGTGGATGAAGATCGCCCAGGCCTGCTGACTTAAACACCTCCAGCCCTTCCAAGTGCCCCTTCACTAAGTCAGTGCTAACAGAGGGCTGGTTTCCCCTTTATGCCTGTCTGTGATCCAGTTTGGGAGATTTGTCCTGATCTGAGTTCAGGAATACAGAAGCAAAAAACTCATTGAAGAGCTCAGCTTTGTCCCCCCTATCTGTCACTAATTGCCCTAGTTTGTCTTGTAGGGGTCCTATGCTACCCTGTGCCTTCTTTTTGCTCCCTATATACCTGAAGACAGACTTTTTGTGGTCTTTAATTTGTGCTGCCAGCCTAAGTGCCATGTCTGCTTTGACCTTTCTGACTGCCTGCCTGCAAATGCGGGCCAAATAGGTATATTCCTCCTTGGTAGCTACTCCCTGCTTGGTAGCTACCCCTGTGTCTTATCCTGTTGTGTTCAGTGTTGTGAAACTAATTTTAGACTCTGTATGCAGTTTTACACTGGCAGCCTAATCAAAACTAAGTCACACTGGTTTAAAGTGGAGTAATATACTAGAGGAACCCCCTGCCCCGACCTCCATCCCTTGTGTCTTACACTGTACGGAGGGAGCAGAAGCAGTGACCGAGCTGACACTGTGGGAACATAATTCAGTTGGGGGTTGAATAGAGATAGACCCTTATGTCTGGTGAAGAGGGTAGTAAATAGATTGGGGATACTGCAGTTTTTGGAGGCAGATACTGATGCTGGGATTTGTAGACAGGCACCTGGCAAAGTTGGTTGTTGCCCACAAATCTCATGCTTTTTTGAACCACTCAGTCGCTAAGGTGATTCACTGCCCTACCTTCTGTCTTTTACATGCTCATATCAGCCTGGAGGCATAGTGGAATTTAGACATCCATATAATACGTTTTATTGATTTAATAGATCTCTAATGGCTGTTCTTTTATATATTGCTTTATTTTCATTAGTCAGGTGCATAGGAGCAGATGAGCATGTGTTCTGCTGCTATTGCTACAGAGGGAGGCCGGTTTATAGAGCATTCTTGGAACACAGTCATTTCCTGAAGCAATTTCTCCTTGCTTTGGCTAGCCGCAGAGCCAAACCTGGAACTAGTATCGCCTTAAATCGAAGGAGATTACCCTGTAACATGACAATAGGTACTGCTTACATATGCAAGCTGAGTCTTCTGTGCTACATAGGTGTTCTTTCATTGTATGCAGTTAGCTAAACTTCCCAGAAAATTGCTCCTGATATTTTTGTAGCTGACAGTGTGCTTGGCTGTTGAGATATTTTATAGGCTCAAGACAAGTTGGTGGAGATGATCTACAGCCATTTTCAGCAGTGTTTGGTTAGGCAGTTCTTGTGGTGTGTTTTCTGTGTTTTGGATCAGCAGCTTGGGAGTTCAAGGCCAGCTGAAGCCCCTTGTATGGTAGAAATGTTCCAGAAGAGTAGTCCTACCTTAGTCAAGTCTGTCTTAGGGCCTGATTCTGCACCCCTTAATCATAACAGTGATGTTTGCCTCATTGGGACTACTTGCATGAGAGAAGCTTTTAGGATTTGGCCCTTTTGTTTATATTATGGGCTGGGACTATGGTAACAGCTTAGTGGTTATTTTTGCCAGATGTTAGAATGTAATAAAAGGAAATTCCATTTCAAATATTTTTTTTTCTTAATAATAAGAGGTTCGGAAGTTTCTTCTGGAGAAGCTTTCTGTTTATATTCTAAATGAGTAATATGTTAATAGTGCTGCTGGGATATGAGACTTCAAATGACTCTGACTTTACACTCGCATGAATAGGACTTATCACATTATATGCTGTTCCATATTGCATGCAGGTCTCACATATATTGGTGCCCAGGAGAGTGGGTTGTACTGATGGAGCAAAACTCCAGTGTAATACTTCTGATTCCTGAACCCTTTACAACCCTTCTGGATCTGCCTCTTCAGAGCCATTTAGAAATGGAGCCAGGAAAAAATGGGCTGTTGCAGACCAGTGTCCAAAGAAGCCTGAACGTCCAAGGGCTTGTGCTGGATGGCTCCCAGCAGACAGCCAGGGAGGCTGGTAGGACATAGCTCTATGGGGCTGCAGAGCACAGCAAGGATCACCAGAGCTAAAGAACCAATGAAGTGTTAAAGTTGGGAAGGACATCTCAGCATTTAAAACTGTTGTGGGATTGTGGATAGAGCAAAATGTGGCTGATGTGCTTTATAACTGAAGACCAAGCCATTGGTCAAATTTGCAAAAGTGACCAGAGACTTTCAGTGCTCAGATTGACAGTGCAGAATGACTTGATTTTTCTAACAGTGTTAAGAGCCTACACTCTGAAAACTGGGCCACTTGAAATATGTCTGATTATATATTCAAAATCTTACTAAAGCCTGTCCATTTGTTGTTGCCATCTTTGCAGCCCTGACACTGACTTGCTGAGTGCAGTTAATTTAAAATTGTTTGGATGATTTCAGAGACTCCTCTGTTGTATAACAAGACTTACCTCAGAGGGGTATGTAGATTCACTTAACCATTGATCTTAAGATATAAATTATAGTAGAGTAGAAATTATTCCCTTCTCCTTTTTCTTACACTAGTGTAACTCAAGTGATTTCAGGGAAGAGAAAAGTCTACTTCTCAAGCTAATGCAGTTAAGCTAACTCCTACAGCCATCAGATGATGGCTTTAAGAGAGTGATATACATTATTTGCCCTGAATTTCTTATGCGGTAGACTTAACTGACATATCTCTCCCCCTGCCCATGTTATAAAATGGCCCTGTCAAGGAGCCCTGATGTCATTTGTAATTAATAGCAGTATTAAATAAATCATTTCAACCAATAAGTAATGCAGCGAGGCAATGTTTGGTTAACAAAAATAAGAACCTGGCTCCCTTGTACTGAGAAGTGGCTGAACAATCAATAATGGCAGTGTACCCTAAAGCTTGTGCTTTATCATACTTAAAGGGAAGTCTTAAAACTAAGATAGATTTTTTGCTACGTTTAGTCAGTCTATGCCATACTGATTCAAGCATTTAAAGCACTGGCATTACTTGGATGAAAAGCTGATATCTTAAATAACAGGTTTAAGAATCTGGCTGCCAGAATGCCCCACAACAGCCCTACACTGTACAAATCATCCCGAATCTGCCCAGCTAATCCATGATTGTGTGGGCCTGGACTATATCACTTTGCTGATCAAAAACACCTCACTTTTGACCTAGACTATATGCATCCTATATATCACAATGGTGTCATGCCATGTCAGAGACATTTCAGTGTTACAAGGCACAAACAGCTCTGAGGAGGTTACAAACAAACTTGACCCGATTTAGCTAAAAAGTAAACTTGCTTTTGCTGCCTGTTTTCTAACCAATATGCACTCCATACTAGCACCTAACACAGTTGCACGATCTTCTTCAGCAATTCCTTGCAGTCGAGGATAATTGTCTTCTATGATTGTCTTATCTGTGGGTCTGAAGATGCCTGTTGAGGCCAGGCTGGGATCAACAGACCCTGTTGCAACTCAGGTATGTGTTTCTATGTAGGGTGAGTGGCTCCAGATTCTTGAATTGGTCCACGACATGCAACCAAGTTGATGGTACCCCATCAATAAAATATAGTAGGAGGAATGAATGGAAGGTGCCATGTATCCTATTCCAGGATCTAGCACTGATGTGACAAGTTGCTCTTTTCTTGTCGTATCCTCCCTATTCCTCAGGCAGTCACCCTCACTCCCTCAACCCTGGTGTGTGTGTGTGTGTGTGTGTGTGTGTGTGTGTGTGTTTGTATCCATATCCATGCACATTAGTGACATGCCATTGTACTTTATTGTTTCTACATAATTTTTTTAGTCAGTACAAACATATCCTTTTTATTAAGCCAAAATGTTCTATGTTTGAGTTCCACTCTTTCTCTAGAGCATAATGCTTCAGTGTTTTGGATTGGTTATATTTCTCTATAAAATGGTCATTATGCCAACCAGAGACATTGAGTGCTATCCTCAAACTAGTTTTGGCAGATGGTTATGGAGAACAATCTGGGATCAAGTGACCATAGACCCATTCAGGTTTAGTTCAAACCACAGGATGGACAAGAATAGCTCTACAGAAAGGCTAACTTTTGAGGGACTAAAGGTAGTTGGTTAAGGAAGTAGACTGAGTTCAAGAACTAGAAGACTCAGGTGTAGGTGGTGACATGAAGTTATTTTAAGACAAAGTTCAAATGCCATTGTGAGTTTGTAGTCCAAACAAGGGTTGGGGGAACAATGTAGGGAAAGGCCAGAGACCTTTATGGATGAATAAGTGTCTCAAATAGGCCACTACGTTTAAGCAGTGTGCATGAGGAATTGAAAAAATAATTTAACTTATCAGTAAGTAAGGATATTTTTCTGTTCAATAATGTAGAAATATATTGGGAATGGCTCAAAGATCAGTTGAACATGACCTTGCAAAGAATTAATCTTCAATGAATCTATGACTGGAGAATAGCAAATATAGGACCCATATTCAAGAATGGGAAAGTGTAACGGGTCTGAGCCAGTCAATTACTTTGACCTAGATAGTATGTGTAAGGTCTTAAAAGAGACACTGAAGGAAAGAATAATAAAAGACATGAAAGTAAACTGTAAATGGTTCAAAATAGAACATGGTTGTATCAAAAAAGATTCTGTCAGACTAATTTAACATCCTTCTAACAGGATATCTGACCTCTTCTATAAGGGCGATGCATTGCCTTTCCATATCGAGATTGAAGAAATGTTTTCGATACCTTGCTTTATGGAAAATTATTGGCCAAACAGGAGATCAATACTACAGCTGGGAGATTATCAATAATTTGGAGACTACAGTGAGTTATAGTTTCATAGTTTCATAGTTGGTCGGGTTGGAAGGGAGCAGATCATCTAGTCCGAGCCCCTGGCATGGCAGGAAAGAGTACTGGGGTCAAACGACCCCGGCAAAGTGTACATCTAGCCTCCTCTTAAAGACCCCCAGGGTAGGAGCTTGCAAGTTGGTTCCAAATCCTAGCCGCCCTGACCATGAAGCAGCGCCTCCTGATGTCTAATCTGAATCTACCCTCTGCCAGCTTCTGACTGTTATTTCTAGTCACTCCTGGGAGTGCTCGGGGAAACAGGACCAATCCCTGCTGGTCCCCTCTGACTAGTTTGTAACAGGCCACAAGATCCCCCTTCAGCCTTCTCTTGTGGAGGCTGAACAGGTTCAGGTCCCGTAGCCTCTCCTCGTAGGGCCTCCCCTGATCATACGAGTGGCCTCCTCTGGACCCTCTCCATTTTGTCCACATCCCTCTTGAAGTGCGGCGCCCAGAACTGGACGCAGTACTCCAACTGCAGCCTGACTAGTGCCGCATAGAGGGGGAGGATCACATCCCTGGACCTGCTCGAGATGCATCTGTGGATGCATGACAAGGTACGGTTGGCCTTCCTGACTGCATCCCCACATTGCCGGCCCATGTTCATCTTGGAGTCAGTGATGACTCCAAGATCCTTTTCTGCCTCTGTACTGATGAGAAGGGAGTTCCCGAGCCTGTAGGTATGGTGCTGGTTCTTCCTCCCCAGGTGCAGCACCTTGCACTTGTCAGTGTTGAATCCCATCCTGTTCTCATTCACCCACCCCTGTAACCTGTCTAGGTCCGATTGTAGCCTATTCCTCCCTTCTAGCGTGTACACATTATGTTGAAAGGTGACTACATGGTGGTCTTTAGGGGTCAGTCTTAGGACTTAATGCTGTTTAATATTTTTATTAGTGACCTAGAGAAGCAGCTACAGGCTCCTATCCAGCAGCAGCTCTTGAGTTATAAGTGGGACCATTTGGAAGCTGGTCACTGTGTGCTTGTGCAAAGATTCAAGGAAATGCATATTAACTTCTGAAAAGCTGCATGTGGCTCCAGAGCTGCAGGTTGGTCACCCCTGGCATAGAGGGTCTGAGAGAATGTATAGAGACAAACTAGAGTAGACCCACTGGAGAATGGCCAACTGTAAAATTTATCAGCAAACATCAGTAGACGGGATATGGGCATGCTCAACTCCATCCTCTGTGAGACCAGCCAATGCAGTAGTATAAAAAACCCTTATTTTAGTGGCAAGCCCACAGGAACACAAGTATTTTTGGTTTAATCAAAGCCATGAAATGCTAGCAGTAATGCCAATGCATCCCCTTCCCCAAAAGCCAATCACCAATAGGCTGCCTGGTCTCTACCATCCCTCCTTTTTTGTAATATTGCCTTCTTAAAAAAGAAAGCTTCTTTTGGCACTCTGCTTAGCTTTGGCTGTTTCTCTACATTTAGTAGGACAGCTGTGGCCTTATGCAGCCATTTAAGAACTGGCCACAGTTCTTTGTATTTTTTATCACAGGTGTGGGACTCCCGCAGTGTTTTTGGGTGGCATTTTCCCAGAGAACCTTTGCAAGGCTGTTTCAGGGTCAGAGAGACATTTAATTGCTTCACAGGTTTTAAAGTGCCAAGGCCAGCAGTTCACATGTGGGTACTAAGGCAGACAATGGAAGCTGCAGTTGCTTAGCACTTCTGAATCAGACATCATTGATCTTGGGAACTTTAAATATGAGCACCTAAAATATGAATCCATCCAAGGGGGGGTGTGTATACACATATATAATAATATGTACCTGTAGGCAGGCAACTAAGTTAAAGTAGATGTGATATCTTTTATTAGACCATGTAACAGGGAACCCTAGCCCTGTTACTAAGAGGCAAGGCTGCCCCTTTAAGACCCAGATCTACAGGAACACCAAGCACCAGGAGGGTAGGGCTTAATAGTAGGGCTGTGCAAAGCTTCAGATTGCGATTTGGATTCAGAGATTATTTGGATGTTTTGGAGGCTGAATCTATTAATCAAATTGAATTGCTAGAAGCTTTAAGCTTTCCAAACAGATGCAGAGCTTCCAAATTGATTCAGAAAAGATTCGGAAAAAATTCGGCAATTTGGTGATTTGGCCATGAGGTATACTAAATATCTATAACTTTGTTATGTTTTGGCTGATTTGGATGAAACCTGCAGGGGTGATAGCTGCTGCTGAGGGCATGTAGCCCACCAGGGTTCATGATAGCCACAGAGGTTTCTGGGAAACTGCACCTCAAATTCCTGAAACACACACACAGTGTCACCTGTCATGAGTTTTGCTTGTCAGCAGTTTGAGGTGCAGTTTCCCAGAAACCCCTATACCTATCTCCTTGAAGTTTGGCAGGCTTCATGCTCTCAGCAGAGGCTACCACTCCTGCAAGTTTCATCTGAATCAGACAAAAAACAACAAAAGTTATAGCTATTTGATTGATGCCCCATTATACCCTTTGGCCGAATCTCCAAATCTTTTTTGAATCTGCTGAATCAGTTTGGCTGAATTAAATCAGAAAAGCGATTCGGTCTCTGAATTGAATTGGACAAATCTGAATCAGCCGATCCAAATCGAATAGTTGCCTATTCGCACAGGCCTAATTAATAGCCCAACCACCTGGGCCAGTCAGCTGACAGGAAGGGGATAGACCTCTGGGCACATATGAACCCCATGGCTGAGGCTGGCAGGGAGAAGGTCATGGCAAGCAGCCAAGGGAAGAGAGCTCCTGCACAGCAGAAATACCCAGGAACACTGTGGCTGCTAGCCAGACTCTTGCTGTGGTTAATGAGGCTCCAGGAGTCCACAAGGTACCCAGAGCTGGGGGGGTACCCAATGCTTGAGGAGCATTTTGGGGTTTTTAAGGAGACAGAGTGTGGCTTATAGGACTTCTTTTATGTTATAGCCCAGGTGCTCATATTTATGTTATTGTTTATCTGATGGACCAAGCTGAGGCTATTTAGGGAGGAGGCCTCATTGGGGCACACTACTGTGCAAAGCCCCAGCACCAGGGGAGCACAGCGACAGGTGATCGGACCCCCAGTGCCAGGGGGGCACAGCGACAGGTGGAACAGAGACAGGAGGCAGATCCCAGTGCCAAGAGGCACAGTGACAGAGAGTGAGCCAACCCAGTGCCCTAGGGCACAGGCCAACATTTATATACCATCTGTGAGGCATGAGCCACCTTGTAGGGATGGTGGACAGGCACAGGAAGGGACCCCTGTCACAGACCAACTAAGTTAATATAGAGTACATGTATGCACTTATCTTTAGTTGGGTTCAATATTTTACCACACACATATAAATGAGAAGTATGTTTTAGACAGTTTTTTTATGTAGGCAGTTGTTTGAAGCATCTACATTAGTTGCATTGGGCCATCTGACTTTGTACAAGTGATACAGCTAATTCTTATGGTTCTTGAATTGAAGACAACAGTGTCATTGCAATTTCATTTCCTTACAATTATCTGCAAAATGGACATGGTCATCTTACACGAATATGCTTTCCTGGCCATTGTGTACCTCATGCTTATATTGCAATTTAACTTAAATGTATTACCGGTTGATTTATTAAGTAATCTTCATCCAATCACATATACCTTATGGCATCTTTTCTGGAAAATAAACAATTGTCTAAAGTGGGACTGTTTAAAAGAAAAGTCAACAATAGGTTTTAAATGGTGTGACAGGACACTTGGTGTGCCTCTCACTTTAAGAGAAAATGCAGGTAGCATGAGAAACAGCATGTAGGCGTGGCAGAAACCAATTAGAGAGTCACCTGACCATGGGGTCTGGACTTGAAGCATATAAGCCCAGGGCCTGAGCTGGTCAGACAGTTTAGCCCTGAGAGATAGAAGAGCTCCTGGGCAACAGGGCTGCAACAGGGCTCCTGGCTAAGATCTGAGTTTGGATAAGCAACACCTGGTGGTTTGTGGAAGGAACTAAGGGTAGGTAAGGAGGTCCCAGCTGACCCAGAAGGGAAAGAAGGGCCAGACAACCTGAATATTTCTACCCCAGGAGTGCGCAAGCATCCGCAGGGCCAAGTAATACAGAAGTCTGTGGCCCAGGAAGGGAAAGTGTAAACAGGGCCAAGGAATACTGGAGAAGAGAAGTCTGGAGAACAGAAGACTGAGGGGAGATTTAATACCAGTCTTTAACTAATAGTTAACCTATTTAATGACTTCTTTGCCTCCATTTTCCTGAGCAGGGACCAGATCAGCACCCCCCCCACTGGGCCGCCCTCAGGCCCCAGGGGAGGCGCACCTAGGCCAAGTGTCAGTGAAGATCTAGTTAGGGAACTTCTGGAGGGACTGGATGTTTTTAAATCAGCCGGTCCAGACCATCTCCACCCCAGAGTGCTGAGGGAATTAGCTGAGGCCATTGCGGGACCCCGGCACGGCTTTACGAGCACTTGTGGTGCTCTGATGGTGCCAGAGAACTGGAAGAGGGCCAATGTGGTTCCCATCTTCAAAAAAGGGAGGAAGGAGGACCCAGGGAACTATAGGCCAGTTAGTCTTACCTCGATCCTTTTTGAGAGAATTATTCTTGCAGATGTCCACGAGGGGCCAGCAGGGGAGATTATGCTTAGGGGCAACCAACACAGGTTCATTAGAGGCAGGTCCTGTCAGACCAACCTGGTGGTCTTCTATGACTAGGTCGCCAAATCCTTAGATGAAGGGGTAGCAGTGGACATAGTCTTTCTGGACTTTTGGAAGGCCTTCGACACTGTCTCTCACCCCGTTCTCATGAAAAACCTGGGGGACTGTGGTGTCGACACCCACACAGTCAAATGGGTTGCCAACTGGCTGGAGGGCCACACCCAGAGAGTGGTGGTGGATGGGTCATTTTCGACTTGAAGGGATGTGGGCAGTGGGGTCCCCCAGGGCTCGGTCCTCGGGCCCGCACTGTTCAACATCTTCATTGGTGACTTGGATGAGGGGGTAAAAAGTACCCTGTTCAAATTTGCTGATGACACTAAGATGTGGGGGGATGTGGGTACAGTAGAAGGGAGGAATAGGCTGCAATCAGACCTAGACACGTTACAGGGGTTGGCGAACAAGAATAGGATGGGATTCAACACTGACAAGTGCAAGGTGATGCACTTCGGGAGGAACAACCGGCACCATACCTACAGGTTGGGGAACTCCCTTCTTGTCAGTGCAGAGGCAGAAAAGGATCTTAGAGTCATCACTGATGCCAAGATAAACATGGGCCGGCAGTGTGGGGATGCAGTCAGGAAGGCCAACCGCACCTTGTCGTGCATCCACAGATGTATCTCAAGCAGGTCCAAGGAGGTGATCCTCCCCCTCTGTGTGGCACTAGTCAGGCCGCAGCTGGAGTACTGCGTCCAGTTCTGGGCACCACACTTCAGGAGGGATGTGGACAAAATGGAGAGGGTCCAGAGGAGGGCCACTTGCATGATCGGAGGCAGCAGGGCAGGCCCTACGAGGAGAGGCTCCGGGACCTGAACCTGTTCAGCCTTCACAAGAGAAGGCTGAGGGGGGTGGTTTAGTGGCCTGTTACAAACTAGTCAGAGGGGACCAGCAGGCACTGGGGGAGTCCCTGTTCCCCTGAGCAGTACCAGGGGTGACCAGGAATAACGGTCACAAGCTGGCAGATGGTAGATTCATATTAGACATCAGGAGGTGCTATTTCACAGTCAGGGCAGCTAGGATCTGGGACCAATTTCCAAGCGAAGTGGTGCAGGCTCCTACTCTGGGGGTCTTTAAGACAAGGCTGGACAGTCACCTTGCCTTGTTTGACCCCTACTTTTTCCTGCCATGGCAGGGGCTCGGACTTGATGATCTGCTCAGGTCCCTTCCGACCCGACCAACTATGAAACTACCTGAGGGTGGTTCCAAAGAGGATGGAGCTGGACTGTCCTCAGTGGGGGCAGATGACAGGACAAGGAGCAACAGTCTCAAGATGCAGCAAGAGATGTTTAGGTTAGATATTAAGAAGAATTTTCTCAGTAGGTGGGAAGTAAAACACTGGCACAGATTTCCCAGGGGGGTTATGGAGTCTCCATCCTTGGAGGTTTTTAAGACCTGCCCAAACAAAGCCTTGGCTAAAATGATCTAGTTGGGGATATCGTACTTTAAACAGGGAATTGGACTCCTAAGGGCCCTTCCAACCCTAATTGTCTATGATTCTAACCCAAATGTCTCACTGGCCCAGGATTGGGGCCAAGGCCCAGAGATGGATCAAAGGCTGAGGAGGGCCACAGCTGGAGAGTGGCTGAGTCAGTGGAGCCCAGGAGTCTTGACTGGCCTAGGAGCAAGGCCAGGGCCCAAACACCAAGGGTCACAGGTGGAGACAGAGGAGACCAAGGAGCCTGTAGCCCAAGAGGAGTGAGGACTGGGGCTGGGAGCCTGTAGTCCAGGAGGGGCACATGTCAGCAGGAATGAGTATTTGTGAAGCCTGGGCATCGTATAAGGCTGTAATTAGCCCTTAAGGCAATGAGCATGGACACCTGTGTTTTTGAGAGGGGATCTAACTTGGGAAGCCCTGGGCAGCCTCCCTTTTCTGAAAGTAGTATTTCATCAAGGCATGGCAGATGAGGAGAATGGGGGAGTGGCCAAAGAGACAGACTAGGAAAGGGCTCAAGGGGCTGCAGGGCATCATGGGCACCCCTGGAGTGGTGTCCCGTTAGAATGACTTTTGCTTTATTTTATGTCCTCTTCATTAGGCATCTTCATTAGTTGACTATTACCTATGGGTTCCTATTTCATTGCTTAATTGAAGAAAACACCTTAATTACGTGTAACTCTTACTTTTAATCAGCTTCAGAATTAGGAAAGACACAAGCTGCTTTGGTGGGGAATATTCTTTCACTGTATTTAAAATAATGATCTTTCCCATAGAGAAATTAATCTGCTCCCCATCACTTCTGTAATAAAGCCATTCCTTCCCCTATTGCAAAGTGACAGATTAGTTTAAATTGATGGAGTTGGAGACTAATTGTACATTGCACTCATCATCCAATGGTCTCATGCTACTTTTAAATGTTAATTAGGTGAGGCACAAAACGCTGAAGTGAAGTAGCCAAATGCAAATGTTAGTGCAGATTCACATTTCCTGTAACTGATTCAGATGAAATGCAGCAGCTTGGGATTTAGATAAGCATTTATGGATTTAATGAGAGCTGCTTATATAGCTGTAAAACCTGTAATACTTTGTCAACTAAAAATCTGCTGTTGGAATATACACATATGAAAATCTGATGCATTCAGAGCTAAAGCAGCTACGATATTTGTCCCTATAAAAAAGGGTCCAAGTAGCAGTTATTTAGTGCTACATCCCTCCCACTGCCTGTTACATCCTTGTACTGCTGTACAATGTATTTGTTGTGATTTGTATGCTGCCCTTCCCAACAGAGGCTCAAAGGTTGACAATAGGAACTCAGGCTAACTTTTATGACATTAGAAATGCTTACAGAATAGGAGAAAACATAACATGGGAGCCCACTAAAACTATCCAAGCCTAGCCTGGTTTGCTAAATGCCTGCCCAGATGAGATGGTCTTACAGTGCTTCTGAAAGTTGGCCAGGCTTGGGCGCTGGTGGGCCTCAAGAGGGAGGGATCTCCAGAGTTGAGGGCTGAGTATTGAGAATGATCTTTCATTCATTTTTGCTCTTGGCTGACCTTGGGGATCACAATGGAGCATAAGGGAGAAGAAGCAATCCCTTAGTTAAGTAGGACCTGGACCATTTAGGGCCTTATGGGTCAAAACCAGTACCTTGAATTTTAACTAGAAAACTATTTGAAGCCAGTGCAGATGCTGGAGCATTGGAGCTATGGGATCCTGATGACCAGGGATCCAGGTTTTCCATTTTCCATAGAAAACAGCAGAGTTTCCCCTTTCAAGGAGAAAACTCCAGTTTCTCCTTGCAGGCTGGCAGAGTTACAGCCTGCACTGAGCTGCTTCAGGCTTGGGGGAACAGAAGGAGGGGGACTGGAGGCAGTGTGTGCCACATGCAGTTGTGCATCCACACACAAGTGGCTGGCAGTACAGCCAGCCAGGGTGCTGGGAGCAGCCCCAGCAGCTGGATATAGGCAAGTCTATTGGACGGGGGGAGTGTGAGGCTTGAGGACTATCTGGGCTTAGTCTGGGCATGCCCACTGGCAATGCATCGGAGGTGCTTCCCGCCCCTCCCCGATTTCTGTGCCAGCAGCAGGGCATGAGGGTGCCAGCAGCACGGCATGAGGGTGCAGCCTGGCACTGGGCACCTGATGCAGAAGGGGAGCTGCTACTGGGAGGGAGTGAGAGGAGAGTGAGCATGGGCTGCAGGTTGGGAGTGAGGGGCACTGGCAGGGTTAGGGGGACTGTGACTTGAGAGTGAGGGGCAACAGCATAGGCAGGGGCTGGCAGTGGCATATCAGGGCTGCTCAGTGCCACAAAGCAGCAGGCTGGGGGACAGGTGCAGCTGGACCTGCATCCTGGTGAGCAAAGAAGGAAGGGGTGCTCTGATTTTTCTATGATAAAAAAACCAAAATCAAACGCCAAAATATATAGGTATTTAAATTTTATTTTATTATAATGATTGAGACACTGGTAGGCTTCCAAATTGGTTTAGAATTGTAAATATATCAATAAAACATTGTGTTCAACTGATACATATGTATCTATAGTGACATTTAACTTTAATCACGGAAAAACATGCATTTTAATTGGAGAATTTTGGATTTTTTTTAACAGAGAAAACCAGGATCCCCGTGATGACCCACCCAGAAGGTTGACTGCCATGTACTGCATCAGCTGCAGCTTCTGAACTGTCTTCAAGGACACCCCAAATAGAGTGTATTCCTTTATGGGAAAGGGAATAAGCAACTCTAGGATAAATGCAGTATATCTGCATCCACAATATGAGTGGGCTTAGGTCAATTGTTCCAGTAAAATACCACACTTCTAGGTGGTCTAGTTCTAACAGTACAAAAAATATGTATAGACTTAACCTAACTTTGTGAAGGATGTTCTACCCAATTGTCATCTTCCAATAATTATTCAACTACATATGGGGGAAGTGACAAAACAGAGAAACTAAGTACATCCTAGGCTCACACAGGAAGTTAATGGTAGGACTGGGAACAGAATTCAGTGTGTTCTGTTGACTAGGTAGACAAGGTTATTTGGGTGGATCTGATACCTTTTACTAGACCAACTTAGATTGTTGGAAAAAATTTTTCTCAGGAAGCACTTTCAGGTTTAAAAACCCTTTGTCACTCTGAGGAAGCTTCTGTAGTTGGTGTGTGCTCTTCCTGGATGCAATGAATAGTAAAGAAGGCAGAGGCTGGGCTCGTATGCATGCAAGACAGCTTTCTTTTTTTTAATGCAAAGCTGTGATACACAGCCAAGCCCTCAGATACCATTGAATTTCCTCTGAGGAGAACACCCAGGATTGCCACCTCACTAATCTTAAAAAGCCTTTTACTTAACTAGGACACCCCTCCAGAGAGAAAAGTTGCATGTTTGATACCATGTGAAGAATTGCTGCAGAACAGAAGAAAAAACCCTATGAACTGCAACCGCTAGTTATGACATATTACCCTTCCCTCAAACACATACAGAAAATCCTCAAACAATTGCAACCCATACTAGAAGGAGACCCAATTTGTAAAGAGATCTTCCAAGAACCTCCCTCCTAGCCTTCAAATCAGCACCGAACCACGCTAACTTCATCACCAGAAACAAACTTCCTATGGCTGGGGACACACCAAATGGATCTAGACCATGCCGTGACAAGAAATGCAAAACCTGCCAACACATCTCCACCACCCCCGCAATTACTACACCCCACAACAGAGCCATCAGCATCCCTGCATCTTTCCGCTGCACCTCCAGAAATGTAATACATCTCATCCAATGCACCAAATACCCTGATGGTCCTAAGAAGTTGAAAAAACTAAGAGCTTGTCTACATCAGAATAGTTGGGAAATATAATCCAAACTTGTATAAAGTAGGTTAGTTAATCCACATTATGTCTCGATGTGGACATTCATTCAAATGTTTTTTAGTTTGGAAGGAGTCCAATTAAAGCCAAAGTAAATTAATCTAGTTTGAAGTAAAGTTACTCAAATTGTGAGGAGGGGGAACACTAAATGGCTAAATGGAGTTTAGCTAATTACGTATGCCAGGGCTGCCTAACTTTTAAATGGCTGGGGGCTGCACACCCTAGGAGCCACATTAGTGCAAGCCACAGACCCCTTGTGGGGCATCCCACCCCACCAACGGTGCACATGGGTGGTGCCCACCTTAGTTCCCTTGTTGCACTGCACTGCAGGATCCTCTGGCACCATAAGCTGTGCTTCCTTGCTTGCTGGGGCAGGAGCAGGAAGCTAAAGCTAAGGGATGGAGGGTGACCCTGGCTCCAGCACCAGCCAAAATGATTATGGAGATGGAGCTTGGGTAGGAGCCTGGGGCGGTGGGAATTAGCAGGGATAAGAGAATGATCACCTTTTCTTCTCTGTGTCTTCCCCCACCTTCCCCACATAATCACAGAAAACGAGGGCTGGAAGGAACCTCAGGGAATAATCTAGTCCAAACCCCTGCTCAGAGCAGGACCATCCCCAATTATATCATCCCAACCAATGCTCTATCTAGTCAAATCTTAAAAACCTCCAAGGATGGAGGGTCCACAAACTCTCTGGGTAATTTGTTCCAGTGTTTTACTATCCTCCTAGTGAGAAAGTTCCTCCTAATATCTAACCTAAACTTCCCTTGCTGCAGCTTGAGACCATTGTTCCTTGTTCTGTCATCTGCCACCATGGAGAACAGTCCAGCTCCATCCTCTTTGGAAACTCCCTTCAGGTAGTCAAAGGCTTCTATTAAATCCCCCCTCAGTCTTCTCTTCTCCAGAATAAATAAGTCCAGTTCCCTCAGCTTCTACTCAGAAATCATGTGCTCCAGCCCCCTAACCATTTTTGTTGCCCTCCACTGGACTTTTACCAATATAATACAAGCCAATAGGGATGTCTGGAAGGAAATAACTTCATGAACTGGCAAAGGCAACAATTGTATTTTAATTGAAATTGTATTTAGGCAATTGCAGCTTAAATACAACTTGAATCATCAAAAAACCTGCAGTGTAAATACCAAGCTATGAACTTTCAACCACGTTTTATTCCCATGTTAAATAAACGGATGATAAAATTGAAAGTCCATCAATGACATCTAAATGCCATCAGCAGCAACTGTGGCTGATGGAAATAATCCTTCCCAGTGTATCTTGTAAAGGGAAAACTGAAGTGAATTAACAATGTATGGGATGCACAAAGCACAGTCCAGGCTGGCCAGGAATGGTGGGTAATTTTAGGGCACCCACCAAACCATGGAAAGCATACAGATTTAGGCATGCACAAAGTTGAAATTCATGTGTGTTTAGTGACTCCTCTCAGTAAGTCAGACTGGATTTCACAGAGGTCCACCAAAGCACAGTATCCCAGACAACTGCATCCATCTACAGCTTGATTTAAAATTTGAGGCTGAAACCCATTGTGATCTTGAATTCTAAATTATTGGAGCCATATTTTGTCTCAGCTTGCATTGAAGGCAAGGTGATTGACTTCAGTGGAGTTGCATGGAACAAAAGCCAAAGCAAAATTTAGTCTTTAAAAGACATTAAGCTGGAAACCTATGTAACTGTCTGCCATTCACTGACATGAACAGCCTTTTTCAGTCAGCTGGGGCATCGTGCATTAAGCTTGGCTGATGGCCAAAGTGACTGATCTAACACAGACAATTTATCTGTGAATTAATTAAAAGTGAGATGTCTTTCACCATGGAGCCAGCAGTTGCAGCATCTCTTCTTGGCCCTGATTCAGAATGCCCTTGGGAATGGACAATATATTACCCTAGTGGGAAGTGTTATCCAAGTCTTATCCAAGCATTATCCCTTTGGAGGGAACATGGGTTTTATTACAGGGCTGCTTTTCTTAAAAGCCCTAGCTTTCCTCTCCCCACCTTTCTAGAATAAAACTATATCTTTGCTTAAATTCATGCTTTTTAATGGGAATGGGTACAAAGAAGGGCTACTACATCTTCCACTCCCCTAACCATGCTGTCTTATCAAACACGATTAAGAGCTTTGCTAAGCTAAAAGAGCCAAAGGTTAAGAAGCGATACAACTACCCTTTCTTAATACATTTGCAGAATGAAAGTCAGGGCTATATCTGTCCACAAATACTAATGAGTAATCAACTGGATAAAACTGGTTCATAACTGACTTAAGCTAGAAATCAGCAGAAGTGATTAGAAGGATGATGTTTTTCAGCGGTCTTCTGAATACTGTACTTGGGGCAAGGAACCTGATTTGTTAAAGATACAGCTCACCAAGGTCATAGAAGGGATAGTAGGACAGGGCAGATGCATTTTTGCAGTGCAAATTACCTTGCGCGAGAGAGACTTGAGTATCTGTTGTCTCAATGATGTGGCTGAAAAGAAGTATTTAGCTCTATGAGGTTATCAGTCTCTCCTCAGGTGGAACAGGAGATGTCCAGAGTTCTTGTAACCTGGGGTCCTCTTCCTGCGTCTGCCGAAACTGTTGGCTGCTAGTGATGTCTTGCCAGTCTATTCTGGAGTCTCCAGCCTCGGTGTCACCGAGCCATTCCTCTCTAACTTACTAGGCCCAGCAAGCAGTCTCGACATCTCGTACCCTATCCAATACATCATATAGTGGGGCCCAATCTCTCCCCAAAAGCATATCACATGCCAGTCTCGGTGTCACTCCCACTAATAATTCACCTTGGTACTCCAAAACCTGGAGCTGTACCCATGTTTGGCATATGGCCTGGTTTCCCCGTGCAGGCACGAGACTCTCACCAGTTCCCCCTGGTATTTGTAGCTGGACGGGAGGAGTTCAGCTTTGATCAGTGATTGGGTGCACCCTGAGTCCAATACAGCCCAGAGCGGGTGACCCTCAATCCAGGCCTTCACCATAGGCCGCTTCCAGGTGGGGTTCACACCCCCTACCCCAAAGCTACAGTTCATGGGTTCTCCTTGGACCTGTTCCCTGGGGCCTTCAGCCAGACTTCTTTGATATCCCTGTGTCTGCCACTTGTTGGCCCCCCTCCCTGGGCACTCTCGGGCAAAGTGCCCCGTACAGCCACAGTGAAAACATACCATATCCCCTCCCGGGGTTTTGGATCCTGGTTTCCGTCGTTCCCCTTCCTTTGTTGTTGGTTGTACAGGCCCCTGTCTTTCTCGTGGATAATGCCATTCTGCCAATTTCACCGCAGCCTCACAGGATTCGGGGGAATGCTGGCGAACCCATCTCTGGGTCCTTTCTTCAAGATCATTTATAAATTGTTCAGAGCAGCCAAGGTACATGTGGGTAAATTGACCCACTTCCCGAAAAGATCCTAGAGACACTGTAGCAATACTCGTGGACGTCTCTCCTCAGGCCCTTTCTTTGCCCAAAAGAGTTGCCTGTAGTACTTGGGGTTGATCTTGAGGTGGTACAAAATAGCAGCTTTGACTGCCTCATAGTCTTGGGCCTCTTCCCGCGTCAAGGCCCTATATGCGGCCTGGGCCTGGCCCACTACCAGGGCCCCAGCTGGCTGGCCCAGTATACCTTCTCAAGGCCGGTAGCAACAGCATGTCATTCGAAGGCCTCGATAAATGCCTCCAGATCATCATCCGCCATCATTTTAGGCATCCGTATGGCTGCCGGGCCATGTTGTGTCATCATACACTGTTATGAGCCCACTATCTGGGTCAAGGCTTGTAGGGTCTGGGCTAGTAGATCCGTCGAGGTCATCTCTGCTGGTTGCATCTCGGCAGTTCAGACCCTTGCCGTGTTCCCGGCCAAATGCACCAATCTGTGACCGCCAGGTTGCAATCCCCCTTTCTCGGGCAGTTCTAGTCCTGTAGGTAGATGTCACTATCCTCTTGGAACCGCTTCGGTATAGGAGCAGCTCTCTTTCGCCCAAGGCCCCGACCTTGTTCTCGTCCACCACGACTTGATGTTTTTCAGTGTCAAGGCCGGGTTGTGGCGTGCTCCATGGCCCAGGTCCCTTGGCGGTCACATCCTGGGGCTCCACCACCCCTGCACCCCGGCCTCACGCCACCTCTAGTGTGATCTTCTTCTGTGGCTCCAATTCCTTGGTGGTGAGGTGAGATTCCCACTTTCCTTTTCCCTGTTTGACCCAGTACAAGGTCGCAGCACAGGCTCGGACTCCTCATAGCCCCTAGGCCCTATTTGTATGAAACACTCCCTCAGCTATCCCAGCTAGGGCATTCGATATAAGACCAAACAAAATACCGTAACCAAACTTAAAGCCTCACTACCCGGCCCCTCCACTAGCTGAGGATCCTATCTGGACCTCTCCAGTCCCTCTGGGCAGTCCTTGGCTCCTAGTCTCCCTCAGACCCCTCCAATTTCCTATCCCTGTGGCTCGGTGGTGATCCCACCCTGGTTACAGTTTCTCCGGGCTCTCCTGGGTCTTCTCCCCCTTTGGGGTCACTGCGTCTCCACACCACCGCCCCGGCACTCCACCTGTGGGTCACGCTGTCTTCAGGTTCATGCCCCGTCTGTCCCTCCGTGGCCATGCTCCCTGTTCCTCTTTGGTCCAGCGCAGTCTCCAGCCACGCTGTCAGCCTCTGTTCCTGCGGAGCCATGCCGTCAGCCGATGCCGCCGCTTTTTTCCTTTGTGGAGCCGGCAGCTGCTCCTCCCTGGGGCTCTCTGCCCCTCCTGCCAGTGGAGCTTCCAATTGCCCAGTCCTGGGGTTCTCCGCCCCTTCCGCCGCTGCAGCTGCCTCTTTTAACTTCCCCGGCTGGCGTCCTTCCCTGACGTCACTGGTTGGACGCACCTGCATAAACATGAGGCTGACGCGCCACGCGGGTCCTTTCGGTGACATCGTGTGTTTCTCCTCGAGTTCTGCAGGTAAGCCCCGTTTACTAGTCGTCTCCCCGGGACACCTATAAATGCAGGGGACCGGATTCAGTGGCCCAGGATGATTCATCACTATGTTTTAATGATTTCTTCTGTGTTTAAGAAAGTGGGAAAGTATACAAAAAAGTACATCCCCCAACAACACCAGTTTCTCCTTTAAACTGGAATAGCCCACAAGGATCCAAACTGTGACTGTCCACATTGGCCAAAAAGGTAACAAAATTAACAGAAGTATTTTTGAAAGACCAAGATGGAACAAATCAGGTCTGGAGAACACCAAGATAGTAAAGAGGTCCTGAAGTAGGACCTGAAACAAGAGGTGGGGCCTTTGCAAAATGAGTCAAACCAAGAGCTGGAAGCTTCCCAGAAAGGACTTAGAATTGACCTGCAATCAGAGAAAACATTTTTATTGGAGAAGCAACTAAGTATGTGTAGAATGACGGAGAAGCCCAGCTGCAAAATTCCTGATCTGGAATGATAAGACAGACTGAAGGGATGACCAGCAACTTGACTGCTTTAGGACAGATGCTTTCTACAAAACAGGAGAGCAATCCAGAAAAGTTTAATTAATCTGGTATTTGCTAATAAACTAGCAACAGAAAAGATTTGAACTCAACTTTCAAACTCCAGAAAGAAATACCAAGGCTGGTGTGAAAATCGATCAGCCCTCTGGATGAGTAACTTGGCCAGTTAGACCTAGGCCTAGTCACAGTAAACTGTTTTTTCAAGGCCAGTAGTTATCATACCAATGCCCAGTGCTCCAGCTCAAATCATGTAAAAGTCTATTTGAGGGAAATAAACTCCCTGAAAGTCTTGGTAGAGTTCAACATCACAACTAAAGCAATGGCTGGAAGGATGTGGTGCCAAAGGTCCTAGCAACAACTTCAACATCTAGTTCTGATGATGTTGGAGAATCCTTTTGAATCAGTAAAGGATTTGAAGAGATGCCAAGATAGCCGCAGAGACGTTCAGGATAAATTGGCAACAGACCAATCTGTGGACATTCAGCTGGATTTAGACTTAATTTAAGATCAGCAACAGGAGGTCACAGATGCCATGGAATTTCCATGGAGCTCGAATTTTCTCTTGCAGCAGCACACAAGAAAAGAAAAACAGCTGTTAGTGAAAAAAGATATCACTTATGACAATCAGCTTCTATAAGTGCATCTCCCTGTTTGATATATGGGTTGGAAAAACCTGATCTAATCTGGGTCATGCCCATATTTAACAGTTTGAAAAAGAGGCACAAGGGAAACTGGCAATAATCCAAAAACAAAGGGAAGCAGCTCAGTGAAATGTTAATGCACTGAAACAATTGGCCACAAAAAGTAACATCATAAACATAAGACTCTAATGAAAACCCCTCAACTAGCTTGGTTTTCTCCTCTACTCTTTCCATTCCCAAGTCAAAGGGACAATTCTTGGAGATGCAAGGTTCAGCCTCACAGTTGGACAGATTAGCTCAGGGATTTAAATACTTATCAGCATTGCTCCACTACTGAATGTATGATAACAAGAACTGAGACTAGTTCAAGTGCAAATTACTGGAGCAGATACGGTAAGAGTAGAGAATGGGGAATCCAAAATTCAACCACTTCTTTGGCCTTAAATGGGGACAGGTGTATTGTACACCTTTTAAAATTTAAATTGTCATAGGCCTTGTCTTGCTGTGAAAACCAAGTTAAACAGGATCCCTGGAAAGCATACTTCCATGTGAAAACTGCGTTTGAAATCAGGGCCTATGGAGTTTCAGCAGGAATGCTGAGTAGTTGAGGGTGTGGGTAGTCTGAGTATTCTTTGCATTTGCAAGACACTTGGACTAGACAGTTGCTAGTCATGACGAAATCCAGTCTGTCAAAATGCCCTTTTAAAGATGTGGCCCCAGTAATGTAAATGGTTTACAGGGAATGAGCTGTCTGCCTCCAGGGTCAGAAACCATTATATGGCTGTGTGATCATTTTCCAGCAAAGAAAGATGGGTAGTAGTTGAAACCTGTTTTGAAGTGCACGGCCTTCGGGCAGAGAGTTGTCTGCACTGCTGAAGTTCTTGTGGCTCTAAAACAAAACTGATCCCTGTTGCAGGAAGTCCCTGACAAGCAATACAGAGAAAGGTGGATCTGATAAAAGCTGGTGTAGAGGAATACAAAGGGAAGGGTGCAAAGAACAGCTTCTAGAGTTTATACTGGCATTGTTCCAGGGCAGTGTTGTGGACTTAACTGAGTAACAGCTAATGGGCCATCCTTTCTACTTGGGAATGGGGTATTCAACCAGTCCAACAGATTTTGTACTACTGGACCAACACAAAATAAATATTATTGGGTGATGCTGAGTCATTAAATAGCCACCTCGCATCATCTTCACCAATAGGGAAAAGGCTTCACTCTTCCTTAGTGGCCTGTATTAGGAAGGCATAATGGAGCACAAGATCTATGGTCCACAGAAAATTAAATGAAGTCACTTTAAAGGATTCTTCTCTAACTACGTTACCATGAACAGAAGATATTTTGAACGCAGGTTCGACCTGGTTGTCGACATGAACTGCTAAAAAATGGGAGCTGTCCGGAGGAAGTGGAGCTAATGGTCTGAAGAAACAAAAGATCTCACAGCAAGACAAGATCTTTGTCAGTTTAAAGGAATAGGTGAATTGTACAAGCCAAAAACTGTCACATCTGAGATATACAAAGCATATTACATGGCTTGCTCCTTGGTTTACCGAGGGTAAAAATACAGCATAAGAAAAATGCTCCAAACTTTGCAGATGGTTTTGTCTTCAGCTGAAGGTTCATGATCTGAAATGGAACACATGGAAATGTGACTTAAAGATGATCAGCCTTGGGTGTGCACTCATCAAGGAAACTTTCTCGGAGGAAATTGGAGATTGCAGAGTGGACTGGTCTCATCTCTGAAAACATTCAAGGATGTATAGAATTGTTTAGGACTCAAAACTTCTGGAATAGAGGTAGAGGTTGCCAGTCTTGCAAAATCACTGCATGGGTTTGGGAGGGAGAGAATCAGTTGCCAGGAGCCTTTGTAGCTGTTCTTACCTTGACTTAGCCATGTTTATCTTTTCCTATACTGGATGCAAATACTCCTGTCTCTTGAAGGGAAGGACTGGAGATGATGAGGCTTTATTACAGCAAAATTTAAGGGTTTTGTTGTTTGGGGGGGGGGGTTGAGAGCGAGAGAGACAATGTGCACTATTTCAAAGATACTCTGAGAAATGATTTGTGATGGAAAGACTCTATAGGTTTCTTTAATCAGGAGGAAGTGTTTGTTTGGGAGAGACTGACATTTTTGGGCTGACTCTGGATTCAGATTCAGAAAATCTAAGGCACAAATTGCCAGGCGGTAGGAGAAACTGTTTCAGTCAAATACAGATGTGGAAGTAAGCATGGTAATAGTGCTGCCTTGTCTAGAGAAGCTTTAAGGCAAATATTTCTTCTAAGCAGAAAGGCAAGGACTTGGTTGTTCAAGGAGATGTGTGCTCTGAAGTAAGTAGTGTCTCCTCTCTTCCCACAATTTGTAGAAGCACACAAACTCTTGGTCTAATTGGAAGAGAGGATGTGAAATTGCGGAAAAAAATTCCAGAGCTGCTCACAGCTTCCCAAAGAGAGAACCCTAAAACTGCAATGGAGTAGGAATATAAAATCATTTGGGAAATCTGGACTGAAAAGCTTTCTGGTTACAGTGCAAAGAGTTTGGAGTTGAAAGATAGGGTGACCATGCTGTTTTAAAGAAAATTGGGAACACTGCCGCCTCCCCCTACCATGTCTCTCCACCTCCCTGCCAGCCAGCAGTGGAGGGAAAGCAGAGACTGCCTATGGGCAAATGGTGTGAGCAAGGCCAGGAAACAGGTGGCTGGGGCTCTGCTGGGCAAGAGAGCAGGAGGAGGAGGGCTGAGGTGGAGGCTGCTGCTCAGCAGGGAAAAAGATAACCTCTTCCATGGGAAGCGTGTGTGTGTGTGTGTGTGTGCGCGCACACACACATGCATCTATCTAGGTATGTATGTATTTGTGTCTGTGTGTGTGCAGCTGTTGTATCAGTATGTGCATGTGCTGTGGCTTGTGCAGTTTCTTGACCATTATGTCAGTGAGAGGCTGAACCTGGCCAACCTCCTCTTGCCTTCATCAGGCCTCTTCTATATGCGCCCCCCTCAACTCCCCACCAGATTCCTTCCAATTTGGCTCCCCCCCGTCCCTCCCTCCCCAATCACTCCTTCTCCTTCTTCTCCCTCTTCCCTACTAAATCTGGGACTGCCTTAGCCAAACCAGTACATATGGGCATACTATTTAAAGATAAAATGTTATATATGAAACAGGATTATTAGGGAATGGTGGTACAGGTATTGGCTCTCTCTCTCCAATCCATTAAAAAGTTGGTTGATAAATGTGAACAGTTGCAGGAGAGTTTCTTTCAGGTAAAAAGCAGTTAGCATGTAGAAAATGGTTGCAAGAAATGTGGTACTTGTGTTGCAGACAAGGCTCTCTCTAAGGCAAGAAGGTTTCTTTTCTACCGCCTCTTCAGTAATCTTAAAGGCGCAATAACAGGGCATAGTGGTATGGGTGTTCTTATGTGCTTGCTTGAATCAGAGACTAGCAGTCATTATTGGCTGGTCACCATGAATAACTTTACAAAATGGCTTTAATCTTACTCAAGAAGATAAAAGAAAGCTGGGATGGAAAGAGGCCCTATAGAGTGAATACTTTACCTGATTTTTGAGGGCCTGAGTGAGTTGCATACAGAACAAGGGAAAAAAATTTGGATTAAAAGCATGTAATCCAATTTATGAGATTTGTGGGATTCACAAAACACATACCATTCCCACTGACCCACAATCTGACTGAATAGTGAACAGGTTCAATAGGACTCTGGAGAGTCAGCTGGTTATTCTTTGTAGAACAGCTGCAGAGCCTGGAGCCAAAAAATCCCTTCCTTTCCATGTTTTATAGGACAATGGTAAGCACTCTTCAATTTGGGCATGAGCTAAGGGTCTTGACGTACATCTTGCATGGAGAAATCCCTTTGTTTTCCTGAAGAAAAACAAAGGGATATGACCTAGGTAGAAATCCTGAAATCCAGATGGACAAAGCTCAGCCCTTTTCTAGAGGAAATTTGAGGATAACCTCTGCTAAAATGAGAAGGCTGTAAGATGTGAGGCCATATGTAGAAACTTCACTGTCCTAGTAGGAAGAATGGCAGGAGCCATCAGTTGGATAAATCTTGGGGGAGACCCTATGCAGTACCAAAGCCAGCCAGTGAAGTGGTATGCACAGAACAGCTGGGTCCCAAGACTAAACCCAGAGTTGTTGGGTGTTGTAGAGGTAGTACTTCATACAGTATCACATATCTGGCCTCCTCTTCACACCAAGCCAACAAACTTCCTCCTGACACCCAGCTCCTCAAACCTCACCACCTATTTTTTCTCAGAACACAGAATTTCCTCTTTATATATCTAACAATGGAGTGATCTTGGTGCATCTGCAGAAGGCAAGGGGAATATTGAGAGAGGAACATCCTCACTCATCAATTCTAAACCAACTGAATGCAATCTGCCCTGCAAAGAAAAGTGTGTTCACACAGGTTACACATGGGTACTGGCTGATTGAAGGTTTACCGTGTTCCTTGGAGTATCCTTAACTCCACATTATGTGAACGTGGGACTGCTGCTAATATAATTGAACTGTGCCCTCCTTGTACTCCAGGTCGCTGGAATCAGTTAAACACCCCATGGACCAATGCGCACCTGCAAGAATTCATAGATTTCATAGATTTCATAGACATTAGGGCTGGAAGGGACCTCAGGAGATCATCAAGTCCAGCCCCCTGCCCAAAGGGCAGGAAGTCAGCTGGGTTCATAGGATCCCAGCAAGATAAGCATCCAATTTATTCTTGAAGGCGTTCAGTGTAGGTGCTTGAACCACCTCCGCTGGCAGACTGTTCCAGACCTTGGGGGCTCGGACAGAAAAGAAATTCTTCCTTATGTCCAGCCTGAAACGGTCTTGCAGGAGTTTGTGACCGTTCGACCTCGTCATCCCTTGGGGCGCTCTGGTGAACAGACGTTCCCCCAGATCCTGGTGGTCACCCCTGATAAACTTATAGATGGCCACCAGGTCACCCCTGAGCCTGCGCTTTTCCAGGCTAAAGAGTCCCATGGCTCTCAGCTTGTCATCGTAAGATCTGTTTTCCTGACCTCTGATCACGCGTGTGGCTCTCCTCTGGACTCTCTCAAGCTTCTCCACATCCTTTTTGAATTGTGGAGCCCAAAACTGGACGCAGTACTCCAGCTGCGGCCTCACCAAGGCCGAGTACAAGGGGAGAATGACATCCCGGGATTTGCTCGAGAAGCATCTATGGATGCACGCCAGCATTTTGGTCGCTTTACTAGCCGCAGCATCGCATTGGAGGCTCATGTTCATCTTGTGGTCAATGATGACCCCAATTACCACCCCCAGCTATAAAGGACTATTTAAGGAGACTTCAGAGACAAGAATTTTGTGTGACTGTCACCAAAACGTCATTACATCTGCGGCAGCTAAGACTGAAATAACTGTCCCAGGACTGATTTCCCCCTTTGAAACTAAATGGATGATGTCCACCTCAGCCAGCATTTCCTTCACAAACCAGGGATGCTTCTAAAGGTTCTGGTGAAACATGACCCTCCTGATTGAAACTTGAGCCAGGAGCAAGAGACTAAAGACATTTGGATGCCAGGGAAATTGAAACTGGTGAATTGAAACTGTCCTGCTGGGAGAGCCTTGTAATGATATAAAGAGTTCAGATTGTGTCAGCTGTTGCTGTTGTGTGTTTGTCAAATTACAAGTCCATCTGAATGGCTTATTTGAGATGTTACTGTATGAGATGCCATAAGGACAATGACTAAAGCTGAAGTTGAGGAGGGCGTCTATAAATCGGACTAAACCTTGTTGAAGGGAGCAGGTTTAACCACTATCCTTCATTTAAGTTGAATGTATTTCCTAGCTGAAACAAAAACAAATGCAAGGCTGCTCAGGCATTCAAACGCCCTTGGGGTTTTAGTTAGGTGTCTGGGAAAGATTGTGTGTGGGCGGATGAAGGAGAGAGTTCAGAGGCATGGAAGGGACCAAGGAAGAAGAAAGCTTCAACAAAGCCTAAAACAGCACTTGTGTGTGGCCTGGGGAAAAGCCTCTAAAGTTGACTCTTGGGGCAGGTGCTGCGTAAAGGTAGGAAACTTGCTGGTTATTTGATTCATCCTGCATTCAGGACCACATGTACATTCTTGTAAGTAAACAGAATTGCACAAGATAACTGACTCCAGCCCTTGTTATGCAGTGAAATGGCTTGTTTCTCAAGCAAATCATTCCCTTGTAAAATCTGATGCAACACTTATTCCTCAAAGACCAGAGTGAGAGTACTGCCTGGGGCTGGCTTAAATATATATGTTTCTCTCTTCCTGTCTGGAGAGCTTTGATTGCAGGGTAGATTGCCACATTTTCTTCTTGGTTCTTTCGACTGGTTGGAGGTGTTACTGAAATAGCGGTTATGTGCAACTGGCTTACAATCTTACCCTCCCTCCCTCTTATTCCACCCCTCTGCAAGAATCTCTCTCACTTCCTTCTCTCAAGAAAGTACGATGTCTTATTGGTTATTTTTTTGTCATCACCATCTTCTAAATATCTACTTTGAGGGGTGTTTTTTTTTAAATCAGGGGGAGCCATCAGCATTCACAGTCATTCCTGTGACATTGTGTTAGAAAGTGTGTTGATGAAGTATGGCTGATGAATTCCCAGCACCAGATGTTCTTTCCAACTGCTGAGGAATAAATGAGAACCACATACAAATATGTTGCCCAGTAATCATGGTGAACTAGCAACATCTGGTCCATTTGCAGGTGCCCTGTGCTGCCCCAGTGGTATCATATTAAACTTAAACTGTCTGCATTGAATGACAAAGGTAATTAATACACGTATTTGTATTGTATCTGGGAATGGGGAAGGGGGAATGCCTGATTCTGTGGAAACGAGGCTCCCATTATTTGTTGAAGGGAGGCAACTGAAAATAACTGAGCGGCTTTGTTTTTATTTGGCAGCCAAAATTTCAGATAATCTGGCATTTGAATAAATGGGGTCTAACTAACTGAGGTGTCTGTGGATAAAGAAAGCGTCTTTATTTTGTGGTTTATATACTTTTTGAACATCTTGATGTCATTATTTCTGAAGTTGCAGACACAACTGCCCATTTTACTGTTTGGTTTTTTTGTGGGTCTCCTAGACTTTGCAAAATGGATGCTTCATCTAAGTGTGGAAGCAAGAGTACAGCATAGTGAACCTGGAGTAATAACATCTACACTGATATGAAGGGGAAGCAAATTTGGCCCTGGATATAAGATTTGTATTTGACCAGAATAGGATTAAATCCAATTATTTTTTGCTCCCCATGAAGATTTGGTCTGCTGCAGCTTTGCTCTAATCTGGGCACTAATTTTGAGGGGCAAGCTACTTGCCAACACTTGAAGAGTACAAGCCCATGTAAGTGTGTAAACCAAGACTAATTTTGGTTACATGGATACAATCCCTGTTGACTGTAATTAGGAGTTGCACCAGTATAACTGATTATGTGTGTCTGAGACCAGCAAACTTTCAGCTCTTCCCTGAAGTTTCAGATTATAGAAGTATACTTAACATTGAAAGCTCTTTTGCTGAGCAGTACATTACAGGCAGATCTTTTGATATCCTTTGCCTTTTCAAAAGGCTTTCTTGGGGTAGGGTTAATCACATTCCTTCCAGATGGCTAATTTAAAATTTGTTACTCTCACTCTTAAAGCCCTTATAGGCATTTTCAATGTAACATGATGCACTTACTGTAAATGAAGTTGCAGATGCCACAATGAAAATTTAGGAGAATGCACTTAGTTCCGTTTCTATTCACAGAGTTGGTATCAGTTAGATCATGAGGGCTTTTTGGGGGGAGGAGGGGAGTTGTGGATTAAAGAAGACAGGACATTCACAGCATGTCTGAAATACCAAATGCTGAAGTGGCTTACGACGTACTGATGCCTCCATCATCATGCTCCCTTGCCAACCTGAATAAAAAGAAAAATTGCCTTTGTTCTTAAAGCAAATGGAAAAATTCTTTAAACAATGACAAAAAATGGAGTAGCTGTTTCACATAAAGGCTCAGAGCACAAAAGTGAAGCCCTGATACTTATTCTACGGGGAAGAGGAAGGGGTCTGTGGAAGGTGGGGGAAGCTACTTAACTGTGTATGATGTTTGAGTAGTGTTTTTTCTACTGACAGCCCCAGTGCGTCAAGGTATGGTTGGGCCATATTCTGGATTATTCTTCCATGGAAGTAAGGTTGTGACAGACTTCCATGTAGTCCACTTCTTTGTTAGAAATGGAATATTGTTAGAAATCGAGTATTGTTAGAAATGCACAGCTTGCATCTTGCACCTGATAAGAAAGAAACACTGCCAAGGATTTTTTTCCTTGCCCAGCCTTGCCACAGCTTTTCTTATACTAAATCGCAGACTCTCCCCCAGCTTCTCCCTAGCCTTTCTCATGCAGATTACAGAAGCTGGAATTCAACTGACTGTGTCCTTGAAAGGGGGGGGGGGAGTTTAAACTCTTGGTGACCTATAGTACTCTCTGAGCATGCTTAATTAGCTGATGCATATTTACCTCTCTGCCCTGCATACTTAAGTAGTTAATTATACTATACATGCGATGTATGTAGTGATGTAACCACATGTATGCTTGTATGAAACGGAAGTGAGCTGTAAGAGTTCCTGTTTCTGCACACGTGCCCAGGAGGGAAAAGATAAATACAGCCTGCAAAATTCCTTGGTGGGTTCAGAGTAATCTGAGTTTTTGACTCTGCTCTGACCCTATTTGCAAATACACCTTTTGTGCCATCTAATGAGTGTGTGTCTGTGATTTTAGTGGCCTCCAGAGAAACGAACCGCTTTTAAGCATCATCTTGGTCAAGTGGCCTTATGGCAAGGGTGGGCAAAATGGTGGATCCAGCTGATGGCTGGACTTCATTTCCCAGCAACCCCTGCCGACATAGCTGGGGCCTGTTTCTATAGAGACCCCAGCAGTAGTCACGCTGTGATCATGTGAGACCAGGGTTTCCATGCCCCAGCAGTGCTGGCAAGGCATGCAGCAGGGCACGGAGCTGCTCCGGAGTCCGGTTGGGATCTTGAGGTGGTGACAGTGTTGTCCACAGCCAGGGCAGAACCTCTGTCTGCAGCCTGCTTGCCCTGGGCAGGGATGTGCAGGAGGGGATCGTGGCACTGCCCTGGCTTCTTGCATCAGTGACAATGTGGTCTGGAGCCGGGGCAGAGCTGTGATCCACTGTCTGCACGTCCCTGCCCAGACCACACAGGCTGCAGGTCACAGCTCTGTCCTGGCTCTGGATCATGCCGTCACTGCTGCAAGATCCCCAATGGCCTCTGGAGCAGCTCCCTTCCCTGCTGTGTGCCCTGCCAGCATGTTCGGTACTAGGGAGACTTGGGGGGGTGATAGCCACCCCAAAATTCCTTGTAGCCTACCATAGCCACCCCTCCCAGCAGCAGCACCACCACCACTGCCCACCTTGCACAGGAGGAGGCAGCTGAATGCACCCGCCCCTGCAGGCAGCACAGCACCCCCTCAAGCCCTCCACCAGGAAGAGGCTGGCATTGCTACTGACTGCTAGTGCTGCTGGGTCTGGTCTCCATGGAAACCCCAGCCCGAAGCTATCACAGCAGGCCGCTGGGGTTTCCGTGGAAACCGGCCATAGCCGCAAGGACAGGGGCTGCTGGGAAATGGAGTCTTCTGCTAGCTGGATCTGGCCTGCGGGCTGGACTTTGCCCACCCCTATCTTATGGACAGGAAGTAGCATCTTATTGAGGTTTAGATTCAATCTCTTACTGTCCCTGAACTACTGAGGGACATTTAGGAAGTCAGTTTCTTTCCCCCATGGCTCAGTTTCTCTTCTTGTAACACAGGTAAATGATGTTCACTTCCCGTGTGATAAACTTGGAGATATAGGAATGAGTTATTGTTTTTGGGTTGTGGCCCAGAGACACACTTTCAATTAGTGTGCCCAGTGTGGTGTTGTTATCCATGATCTGTGGCACCTAAATCTTCAAGGGTAAAAGCGTGGGTATGCTCCAGAGTTGAACAACTGATTTTTGAAGCATTTATATTGGATATGATATTTTATTATAACCTGGCAGTCCCATGTTCTGTCTGTCCAGTCTGGGAGAGCTTGTTCTGTAGTACTCAACAATTTGTCTGCGTGCTTTGTACCAACTTTTTGTAAGTTAGGTTGCCATGAACAGATTTCTCTAATTGCCTTGATGGTTTACTTGTCACCTGTATAGTAAGACAAACTTAATGAACCATGAGGAATGGTAGATTATTTCTTAACCGTGGAATATCAGATGAGGACAGTGGGTTCCTGAATTGTGCTAGAAAGAGGCTACGGCAGGTAAATTTTCTGTTCTCCTGGGTGTGATGATCTTGTTCTACTTCCATTGTTTTCAAAGGCTTGTGATGTTACCTCACTGTGAGCAGTCTTCCCACGCAGGTGTAATGTTGCCTATAAAAGGTAGTAGGTGATCCCTTTAGCCCTGTGTTCTTTTACTTCATTTAGTTCCTTTCCAGGAGTATTTCCCTTACTTTTGGAGTACACTTTTTAGTTTTTAGACTCCTCTTCTTATCGGGTTGTTTCCTAAGGCAAGGCTATTGATTTGCTGTTTGACTTGCAGTATGTCTTTCTAGTTTTCTTTTTAAAGTCCAAATTTTTCATTTGATAGATGCCATTCATGTTAGATCTTAGTGGACATGTCCACACATGCTATTAGTTATTATTGCACGATACGATTTCTCCAGGGGAGTGTCTACACATGCACCCACTGGGACAAAATTTGCTCCCAACAGGAGCAGTTCAGTGCAGGGCTACTCCTGCCCTGCGCTGGCCCCCTATAGCAGCCAGGGGAAGCTCCAGGCTCCCCCAGGTGTCAGCCTGAGGGCTGACAGGGGGCACCAAGGTGAGGCCTGGGCTCCAAGTGGTGGTGGGGGGAAGCCGGGGGGGAGGGGGCTGTCTCCTCCCCTACCATCTGGGAAACAGCTGCCCAAAGGAGGGGATAGTTCCCTTGCTCCATGATGCCTGGGCTGACTAGGAGCAGTTTGCTTACAGTCAGCTGTCTACACATGTGCTACTGCATAGCAGCTACCACACAATAGTGGCTGCACAGTAGCACATGATCTGGATTTTTTTGCTATAAACTACTACTGTTGGGAACTCATTTTTATTTACTACTTTAGCTTGGTAGTTAGCCATTTTTGGCAAGAGGTGACTTTAATCCAAGGCTGCATTATTCAGCTCCTTAAAATAAGGAAGCAAGTGTATCTACCGGTAGTAGCCAATCATGCATTTAATGGGAATGGGTACAAAAAAGGGCTACTACATCTTCCACTCCCCTAACCATACTGTCTTATCAAACACGATTAAGAGCTTTGTTAAGCTAAACGAGCCAAAGGTTAAGAAGCGATACAACTACCCTTTCTTAATACATTTGCAGAATGAAAGTCAGGGCTATATCTGTTGACAAATACTAATGAATAATCAAGTGGATAAAACTGGTTCATAACTGACTTAAGCTAGAAATCAGCAGAAGTGATTAGAAGGGTGACATTTTTCAGCGGTCTTCTGAATAATATAATTGGGGCAAGGAACCTGATTTGTTAAAGATACAGCTCACCAAGGTCATAGAAGATAGTAGGACAGGGCAGATGCATTTTTGCAGTGCAAATTACCTTGCGTGAGAGAGACTTGAGTATCTGTTGTCTCAATGATGTGGCTGAAAAGAAGTATTTAGTTCTATGAGGTTAGATTAATCTATGAGGTAGTAGATTAATTTACGGCACAGTAAATGCTGCATGTGTGTAGATGGTGATGCTTTGCTGCACAGTAGATTAGTCTACTGCACAGTAAAGCATCTCATGTAGATTTACCCAGCTAGATTATTCAGCGGGGGAGGGCAGGAAAATACCTTTTGTCCAAATACATTGTTTGAGCATCAGACCTAAGGACTGCTTCCCAATCTTCTTGTAAGTTTAGATATTTTTGGTGATCTTATTGGATAGGTACTTCAAATACAGGTTTATATTTTGAGGGGGTGGGAGAAGGAGGGAGAGGAGTTGTCATATTAAGGATTTTTAATTCTCACCAAGTTTTGTATATTGGCAATATTTTAATGTTCATTTCAAGACTTTGTAGCATTGTATTTTTTAAAAATTTCTGTATATATTTGCTGTTTATATAAGTGCTAATACTTCCAGATGTTAGTTTCCCTGAGTTATGACTGTCAGGTCAGTACTGTGATGTATGAAGTCTTTTATTTATATTAGTATCCTTTCTTTCTATTTTTTTTTACACTAAGTATGTATCCTTATCCAGAAAGCTCAGAATAATCCATCATTATGTTTAGAGGTACCACGAGAAATGAGGTTTCTGTTTATAGCCTTAGAGATGCAGGCATGTAGGCTGCCTATACACATGCTCGGGGGTGTTGGGAGGGGGCATTTTAATTCAACTGTTTCCTGGACAGCTTCTTCAAGTCAAATAGCTCACCGTCATGTGTATTAAGCCCCCATACATTTCAAAATGGCTACAGGATGCTTTATCTAAAGCTTATTCAGCAAGGGTTAGATCAAGTGCCCCTGCGGCCATTTTTAGATCAAGTGCCCCGAGGTTTGTTCAATGCGATTTAAATCAAATGCCCCAGTGGCTTATTACACATGAAGGTGAGGCAACATTGGAGCGTTTTAATTAGAATAAGGAGCAGACTCGATTAATTTAGTCGTTCCAATGCATTCTAATTAGGATGTGAACAAGCACATCTATAGGCACTCATAGAGATTTAAGTTTATACTGCCTGGGTGCACCTACACATGCAGTTAAGGAGATATAGTCAACTCCAGCTCAGCATCTGCACTTGCACCTGAGACAGCAGTGGTTCGAGCCAGAGCAGAGCAGACCTGAGCTCCTAAGGAGAACAGGGGGTCAACGCCAGGCTTCAGGTGGCAGTGTCGGGTGGTAGTGGGGGCTGGCTGGAGCATGAGGGTGCTGACCCTGTAGAGCCATGTGACTAGGAGCTTGGCCCTTGCCCAGTCACCATTTACCCTTGCGTTTCAGCCCAGTAAATGATTCTGCTGTAAGATGGTACTGTCCCTGACAATACTCTCTTACGGCAGAGTTATTTCATAGATTTCATAGATTTCATAGACATTAGAGCTGGAAGGGACCTCGGGAGATCATCGAGTCCAGCCCCCTGCCCAAAGGGCAGGAAGTCAGCTGGGTTCATAGGATCCCAGCAAGATAAGCATCCAATTTACTTTTGAAGGTGTTCAATGTAGGTGCTTGAACCACCTCCGCTGGCAGACTGTTCCAGACCTTGGGGGCTCGGACAGTAAAGAAATTCTTCCTTATGTCCAGCCTGAAACGGTCTTGCAGGACTTTGTGACCGTTCGACCTCGTCATCCCTTGGGGCGCTCTGGTGAACAGACGTTCCCCCAGATCCTGGTGGTCACCCCTGATAAACTTATAGGTGGCCGTCAGATCACCCCTGAGCCTGCGCTTTTCCAGGCTAAAGAGTCCCATGGCTCTCAGCCTGTCATCGTAAGATCTGTTTTCCTGACCTCTGATCATGCGCGTGGCTCTCCTCTGGACTCTCTCAAGCTTCTCCACATCCTTTTTGAATTGTGGAGCCCAAAACTGGACGCAGTACTCCAGCTGCGGCCTCACCAAGGCCGAGTACAAGGGGAGAATGACGTCCCGGGATTTGCTCGAGAAGCATCTATGGATGCACGCCAGCATTTTGGTCGCTTTACTAGCCGCAGCATCGCATTGGAGGCTCATGTTCATCTTGTGGTCAATGATGACCCCCAAGTCTTTTTCTTCTGTAGTGCTAACCAACGTAGCACTGCCGAGCCTATAAGGGTGCTGCAGGTTTTTCCTCCCAAGGTGGAGAACCTTGCATTTTTCGGTGTTAAACACCATGAGGTTCTCGTCCGCCCATTTGCTGAGCTTGTCCAGGTCAGCCTGGATCACCCGCCTATCTTCTGGCGTGGATGCTTTGCCCCAAAGTTTGGTGTCATCGGCGAACTTGGCCAGTCCACTCCTAACTCCAATGTCCACATCGTTAATGAAGATGTTGAACAGTATGGGTCCCGGGACAGAGCCTTGAGGGACCCCACTGGTCACAGGGCACCATGATGAGTGACTGCCATCAATCACAACCCTCTGGGTCCGACCACGAAGCCAATTTCCCAGCCACCGGATCGTGGTGGAGCCAAGGCCACAACTGGCCAGTTTGGCCAGGAGGTGATCATGGGATACCAGATCAAAAGCTTTTTTGAAGTCAAGATATATGACATCAATCTCTTCTCCCTTGTCCAGGTGATAGGTCACCTGGTCATAGAAGGAAATGAGATTGGTCAAACAAGACCTACCCGCAACAAACCCATGCTGGCTGTCCCTTAGAATGTTAGCCTGGGCCAGTCCCTCAAGGATGGCCTCCTTAATAAACTTTTCTAAGATCTTCCCCAGGATAGAAGTCAGGCTAATGGGCCTGTAGTTAGCTGGATCCACTCTCCTCCCTTTCTTGAAGATCGGCACCACATTGGCCTTCTTCCGGTCTTCAGGCACTACACCAGAGCGCCAGGAGTTTTCAAAGATCCGTGCCAGGGGCTGGGCTATGATGCTCGCCAGCTCCTTGAGTACCCTGGGGTGCAGGTTGTCAGGGCCGGCTGACTTGAAGGTATCCAGCTTCTCAAGGTGTTCCTTCACGAGGTCAGCATTGATGGAGGATAGGGGATCCCCCTCACCCAGATTTCCCTGTCCCATAGCAGGCATGGGCATCCCGTGTGACTGATGAAAGACTGACGCAAAGTACCTATTTAATAGGTTGGCTTTTTCCTGGGCGTCAGTTGTCAGTTGCCCCATCTGGTTTAGCAGGGGTCCAACATTGCCCTTGCTTTTCCTCCGGCTCCCCACATATCTGAAAAAGGACTTTTTGTTGTCCTTGATGCCTGAAGCTAGTTGGAGTTCAGTTGCAGCCTTGGCTTTCCTGGTTTGGTCCCTGCAGGACTGGACCAGCGCGGAGTAATTTAACTTACTGTACCCTTATACTAGCACATGTGTAGATGGTGTCGCTTTACTGTGCAGCTGGTTAACTTCACAATGAAGCGCATGTGCTGATGCACCCACTGTGACCTAACAGCAGGGTCTTTATCGCAGAAGGTGGTAGAGGATTTAGAAGTCTAGAAGCTGATCCCTGTTAACAACCTATGTCAGGGCTTGTGTTATGTGAATGTGGAAAACCAAACAGTGGATCTCAATGAGATTGGTTGTACTTCTACCTGTTGTGCCCCAACAATTGCAATATAAATTAATTATATAGTTCAAAGACTGTATTGGATCCATATAAAATAAAATGGATGTCTGCTGTAATCTTGTGTGTGCATATGAACCATGGGTCAAGCTGGCATGGTTGAAAGACTGTGGCAATACTAAATGCTAGTGTTTTGTATACCAGTCTCTCCTGGGGAAATTTGCATCATTCCAAAAGACTGTGCAGCATCTACTTTTAATAAACCATGTGGTGTTGAACTGACATAGTGGTCTCATTTCCATCAGTGTAAATCTCAAATAATTTTGTTTGCAGCAAGAACAGATATTGGCCCTAAAAATAAATGTCATGTTTATATAACAAAGTGCTTTTTCTAATGCTTTGACATTATTTGCATCATCCTAAAATACAATTAAGCCAGAAAAAAGAAACTAGACATTTAAGTGCTCTAGCCATAGGCATTTTTTCAGAACTGCTCATACATTCACTCCTTGTTTTTCCTTCACACACAGAGAACTCTGAAATCAAATAAAAAAGTTAAAACCTTAAAGATACTTTGTGCAAAATACTTTAGTCACTGCTATCTTGTTTCTATGTACGTCAAATTGTACTCTTAAGTAGTCTAAATGGTCTTTCATAGATGCAATTAAAATAACTGGAGTAGGATTGCAATAGAGATAACTATACAAATACTGTGCTATATACTATGCTTTTTTTGTGAGCCTCCTTATATTTTTTATTATCGGTGATGCTTGAGAAGGCTTAAATGTGGGATTAAAAAACATCTCCTTTGTAGTATATCTACCCTATTTTATATACTATAGATAGACAGATATAGATAATATAATTAATACATGTGGGGAGATGCACACGCTATATATACACGTATGTATTTATATATAATACATATTCCATTTACAAATGAGTGTTTTAGTGGAAGTTTCCCTTTTGAAAATGCTCTTGATCTCTACAGGATCAAAGATACAGTATCACTAATATGTAAGAAGATTAAACTAGGATAACAGTACTTTGTCTGCAGAAGACTGAGCAAAATCATTTTCTTTCCCTAAGTAGGGATTGATTTCTTTTAAGAGATGCTTTTTTCTTCCACTCCTGTCTCTTGCTTCTACGCACCTGCCACTCTAACACTTGCTTAGTGACACTCAGCTTCCAGTGCTGAAGGGTGCTGCTAATAAGGGAAAGTGAGAAGAGGTAATATTGCATTTCTTACTGTGTGCCATCACTGGCAGGTCCTGCTTTTCCTTTGTGCTCAGCAGCAGCTTCCACTCGCCACCACTGCTGCCGCCACTCATCATGGCCAGGGCAAGTGAGTTCAGAGTGAACACTGCAGGGACCCTGACCTCCTGCACAGGTCGGGGTCAGCGGCCACTAGTGGCGTCCAGAAAAAGCCACCACCACTGGGGCTGCCAGGATATGGAGTCCAGCTGCTGAGCTGCCCCAGTCCTACTGCATGCCCAGGGGCAGCAGGATGTGCCATGGGCCGCACAGCGCCTGAGCACACCATGGGTCAGGCAGAGTCCCTCCATGGGTTGTATTTTGCCTAGCCCTACTGTAGGACCTCATCCTCTAAATGCATATAAATATGAGCATGCTCCAAGCATTGCACATTCTGGGATGCTCAAAGATCACATTAAGTACTGTCGGTGAAATCTTGTCCCTAATGGATATTTTGTCTCTAGCATATGGATTCCGTTCATTTTATGAGGAGCTGTAGGGAGATAGCTCCACTTGTTTAGCAAATCCCTATTCTGTCAAGTTGTTTATACTTTTGTGTTGCAGAAGTGGTTATGCAAGCACTTTGTCAGGCAAAGCAGGGAAGTGACATGGTGGTTCCGAGCCTTTTCCATCTGTGTCCTTGCACATAAGGGATGCCTGTTCACTGTGGAAGTGATTTGTGCCAGTGTGTGTCTGGAGGCCATGGCAAAGCTCCTTTGGAGTACTGGCTTGCATTGGGAAAAGATGAGTTTGTTTGGGTCGAAAGTATTAATGCTCAAGTTGTCTCTTGCTGCTGTTTGTCCACAGAATTGTCTGAGATGTTTACTCAGGAATTGCCTTTTAACAAGGTGATACAGGATGGTGCTATCAGTAATACACTTTCTCATAAGCGCAATGAACATAGCATGCATATTTGAGTGGAGGTAGGGGAGAGAGCTGTGTTTGGGGTAGGAAGAGTAGATGTGTCTAATTATAAAATGTTGTGGATATGTGTACAAGGTAGGTACCTAGTTATACCTAAATACACAGAATTACTAGGTACAAATTCTACAGTCTATGCAAGATTGATCAAATGGATTCTTTCTGGCCTTAATATCCTGCGAACCAGTTTCTGCATGCCCTCATAAGTAATCTGTTTTGGGACAGTGTAAATGAGAAAGATGCAGTGCATTTCAGATGGATGACCTTCTCTTCTGTATCTGATACAAATTGAAGTAAAATAATAGGGTAGAGAAAAGCATAAGATGAGACCCCTTATCCAGAAAGCAAGCTCAGGGAAAAGGAGGAAATTTTTTTGTTTTCATACTGTTAGCTCTGTGAGTCAGTGACTGAACGTTGCTGTTCTTACAGCGTCTAATATAAGAGCTTCCCATTCCATTCATGTGTTAAATATTGGTCTCTAAAGTAAGTTGTTACAACTAGTTGCAAGACATCAGCATTTTTCTCCCCCTACAATTGAGTTATGTGATCTGTAGAAGTACAAATATACTAAAGCTTAGCCAGATTTGAAAGCTAATGGCTTAAACATCCCTGTTGCAACGCCACTGACTTTGGAGTTGCAAAGACGATGAACTGGGACCAAAGAAAGAAAGAAAAATAGACAGTTGCTCCCAATTATTTCTGGATGGTCAGTTTTATTAGGCTTGGTGTAAATAGCCATGTCTTGGGCAGGCATAAGTTACTAAAGTAGTGGTTTTTTTATGTTGCACTTACTTTTATCAGCAACTTCAGCCTCCATAGCTTAAATCCAAAGTAAGCTTTAGTGCAACTATCTGTTAGGGACCAGGGCATGGAGAGTTGGAAAAAATCACCTGGTTAATGAGGTAAAGTCCAGAAGCTGGGTTTGTGGTGAACTAAGAATCTAAGTATGCTCAATATTATTTAATACTCATCTGGCAAGGTGATTTGGTGCTTGCTCACATACCCTAATTGATTACTGAAATGAAATTGTATCTTCTTGCCTTTCATTCTTCAGGGTCTTTGGTTAGTTCACTGAAACCTCTTGCTCAAGTGGTCTAGCCACGCTTCCAGTTCTTTTGATGTGGCCATCCGAAATTAGTTCTTTACTTTCAATTTAGAAACATCTTAAAGCAGTAGCTACCACATCTGGTATTGTTAGCTGAATTCTCAGACCAATCAATGTGTAGGGGAAAGAATTAGTATTTCTATTAACTGAAGGACCTGAACTGCTATGGGATCCTTCTGACAGATCCTTCTGACACAAGTGCATATTACACTTGTTGTTTTTTTTATCTTGAGCTTTACTAAGTACTGAAATAAAAAAAAGCATTGAATAGATTTGGATTTTCTGTTGATATTTTCTTTGTACTGGAATCCAGAAGTAGTACTGAAAGATTCACAAAGCTGGAAGGCCTACTTCTTTGGAAAAAAACCCCATGATTTACAATTTTATACAGATTTTAAAAAAAGAAGGTATTTTTCTTTTTCTTTTTTTTAAGTTTGTTTCTAGATGTAACCCTTCTGCTAGGCAGCAGAGACTGAATTCACCTTAAGGATTTTACACAAATTGATCATCTTTTGGCTCAGCTCTCTCATGCAGCAACCTGGGAAACTGACTTCTGAGTGTCTCAATGAGAGCAAACTTCCCTACTCACAAGCAATATCAAACTACAAGAGGGTTTATTAATGGGGGGGGGGAGGGAGATAGGATGACAACAGATTTAATAACCCCTTAATTAGTAGCCCACCTTAAACCACTACTAACAGATCAGAACAGCACATAGGTTCAGCATTCCTGCTTAGCCCCACACAGGGTGAACAGTGATGTCAGCAAAGCTAGCATAGTGCTTAGCTCAAGATCTTCCTTGCCCCACTACCACTGAAGTACTGCTCCACCACTGCTGGATGTGTACAGACTTCTACCTGCTGGTACCCTAAGGATATCAGCTCTTTAGGATCAAATGGGTAACAGACTCAGCGCCTTAAACTTCAATTTTAGGTGGCTTTTGGAGCTCTTAACCCCTGGAGTGTCCACAGATTAACATCTGAAACTAGATTTAAACTCTTTAGGGAGCTTCAAAATTAGGGCACTCCAGGGCAGGTTTTTTCATGATAGCTACTCCATGTTTTATTAATGTGTGACTGCTCTCACAGATGAGCTACCCAAGTTGCAGTCCTCCAGCATCTCAGGATGCAGTGTCTTTCTCCAACCACCCCGACTCTACTCCCCAGGGGGTGGTTCTGGCACTAAGCCAACTCCCCTTCCCACCCTGGGAGTGCAACTCCATGCAAACAGCCTGCAGAGCACCTGCCAGCTGGCTGGGCTGCAGGGAATGGACGGCTCTCCAGGAGTGGGATCTATGAAGGATGGGCGGGGAGCTCCTGCAGACATCGCCAAAGCTGTCGGGGGGGAGGTTGAGCGCTGACCAAGGGTTGGCAACCACCCACAGCCACTGCCAGTGGGTGCACCCCCCTTTTTGCAGGGGGTGCACCTGCACCGGCGTGCACCTCCTATGCATCACCCCAACCTGGTTGATCATGGTCTCTCTCCTCCAAGTACATACGAGCTCCAGTTTAGATCTTCTCCTTCCTCTCTTGTGATTCCTGAGCTGAGGGCCCCTTCACCTTAGACTTCCACGCAAGTCATGGTGAATACTGACCCCTCAGCTACATTTACTCAACCATCTCTTACAGCATCAGTCCCTTTACTAATTTACAATTTTAGAAGAAAGGACCAATGCACACAAACCTGACTTCCCTGGCCTCTTATATTCAAAATCTGAAAAGCTGTTAAAACAGGTTATCACAGTTAAAACAAGCACAACATTTGCTCACTCTCTTGGCCATGCATACAAATAGAGAGACATGGTCCCCATAATAGACCATAAGAGAGAAAGTCCTCATAATCCAATCTTGCATACCAAGATGGTATGCAAATAAGCACCACAGAGAGGTTGTCACACAGATACAGTAGCAATAGGGTCACCTCAATATTCCCCATTTTCTGAACTTTGAATCCATGTTCATTTTGGATGCTAGTTCTTCAACTGTAATAAAAGCTGATGTAAACCATGTCTTTTAATTGCTACAAAAAAGAATAAATTGTTTTGAACTGAATTATAGAGACCTAGAGCTCTATGTTAGGAGTCCTGAAAAGTCTCCCTAGCAGTGTTAATGGTTACAAAAGTATTCAGTTACAAAAGTACTCTCCAGGCAGTCAAATCCTGAGCTCATGAGTTTTGCTTTTGAATCTGATGAAGAATTGGTGACTTCAGAAGTCGTGCCTTTAGGGTTTAGTGCTTGATAGCTTTTACACTTGTCAACACTGCTTTCCCAGCATTTCTAAGTGGGGATTGACTGCAACAGTGGTGTGGTTTTGTTTTGGGTGTTTTTGTTCAAAGTCCTGTATACTGTGCTGGGCAGGCTCTGCCTCTCTCAGGCTCAGGACATACCCCCAGAATTTAGCCTCTGTCCTCTCAACTAAGTTTCAAGTTTGGGGTGCCCCCAGGCAACCCTATCAGTAGCCACCTCCTCTCCTCCAGCCGCGGTCTGATCGTCTGGGGGGAAACAAGCTGCAAAACTAAGCACCAGTCTTGGCTCAAAGGAATGTGCCACATGGGGCTAACCTCACCGCTTGGCAGTGTGCTCTTAGTAACAGAAAAACAGAAAAGGCTTGGGGTACTTAGCTTTTCCCAGCACAAGTCCTTGAGTTTCTTTCACCCAGGTGGCCCTTCTGAGCCCTCTCCTCACAGTGGGGTTCAGTCCCTGCATCTCTCCATCAGGGCTCAGTCTCTGGCAGCTGCTACAGCCAGGCTGCCCCTTCTCAGCTGGAGGCTCAAGCTGACTGCATCTGGACCTGATGGCCATCTCGTTTCAGGCTTCTCTGCCTGTGGGCTCGCCTCTAGCAATGCAAAGAAGGTGTAAGTAGAAGAATGTGGGGAGACAAGGGTGGGGGGCAGAAGCGGGGCCAGCGCAAAACCAGGGAAAGGGACACAACATAGGGATGGGTTGAATCAGCAGCAAAAGGTGAAGGAGAAGAAAAGGGTGGGGGTCAGGCACCCCTAGATACTAGTTGGGTAGGGGCTCCACTACAACATCTTATAATCTTGTTTTCAAGTCAAGCTACTTATGATTCTACATCATGTGCTCCTGGAGGTATCTTTTTATAATTTTGCTTAGCTAATCATATCAAACCAAGTCTGTCTGACTACAAGTTTCATAGAATGTCAAGTGGCAGAGTAACTGTCTGGTGTGAAGAGTTGTTGGGTTTCATCATTCGCTGGAAAATTATAATTATCTGCTACATGCTTTGGCCCATTTCTACAATTAGACCATGCATTTCATTATATTGCTTCTGGGGCCAGTTTCCCAGATCATCAATTTATGCTGTTGTTCAATTTTCACTTGTGCCAGCTCTGGTTTCTGAATCAGAATCTCAATTATTGGCTGAGAGTTTTTGATCTGACACCCTAATTGTTATTAGAGTATTGTTTTACTAATAGTATCAAATTCATTTTGTTACCAGCTATCCATTTTATTTTTGCCCTGGAACTGCAACACTGACTTCAAGATTCATAAGCTTCCCAATAGTGTCTTTTTTGGATGCTGATAAACTCTTCTTGCTTTTCTGCTTTTTTTATACCCTATATGTGCTTTCTGAATTTCTCATTTTCTGTTGCATTGATAATTTTGTGGCTAAGCCTAGCCACACAAGTCAAATATAGTAATCCATGAATTTAGCAAAAGGAGTTTAACTCCAAACCATAGATTCTGTATTGAGGCATTGCGTGTTCTTTGATTCATCATATCTAAATTAGTTGTCAGGTCACTTACAAAAGTGACTTAATAAACATGTTCTCCATAATGATGGAGAACGTGTTTGACACAGAATTCACGTGCTGTGCACTATCACACAACTGATCATTTAAAAAACAAGATTACTATTCCTGACTCAGAAAATAAAAATGGAGAAAGATTGATGGTATTACATCATCTTGCAAGGGAAGGGCTTGGTCATGGCCAATAGTTAATGTCCCTTAAACTTTTATTCTCCAATTGGAAGAAAGAAATGAATATATAAAATATATTCCCCATCACCAAGAATGAGAAAACCTGGACTCTTGAAGAATGGTCTCAGAGTGGTTTTGAGGGCAAATATAGGTAACAATTAGGTGTCTGATAGTAAACTGGAGGTCTAAATCAACATGTCATTCAACCTGTGTGAAAAGATTGTTATAGAGATGGAAAATGGTGGCTACAACACATCAACAAGGGGCACGTTGAAGCTTTCAGCTTTTAGGTGCTTTACTTTTGGAAAGGAGCATGGAAGAGAAAAGGGGGTAGAGGGCTATGTTTTCATGGCTGTGGGGTTGATCACCAAGGGCACAGGTATACACTGAGGTGAGGCACCTTCATTTGAGGAGTGTCCAGTTCCCTACGCCAGGGATGGGCTAGAATGGCGTGGGTCTGCACTGCCCCTGTTTTGCCTAAAGGCCACCGAGTGCTCCACCCCCGCCCATCAACCCGCATGGCTCACCCTGCCCATCAGCCCGCATGGCAGTGACTGGGGTCAGGCCAGGAGAGGGGCTGTTTGTCTGCATATTTATCCTATATCCCAACTGCTCCAGCTCCCACTCCCCAGTGCTAATATGATTCTCCAAACTACATACCTCGGTCTGCTTGTCAGGTAGTCTCCTTTCTGTTAGCACAAACATATTATCACTGTGCAACCCCCAAAGGTATGGCTACAAAGTACAAGACAGTGCCCTGCAAAGATGCACCAGGGTGTGCCAATCAGCATTGCTAGTAAGCCCAGGTGCAATGACACACTAATGTAGCTATACTGCTTCTGTGTTAGCTTCCCAGCTCTGCGAGAAGGATTGTGCCTTTGTCACTAATGGAGTAGAAGCAGCTAAAGAGATGGCAAGAACTTGAGTTATCAGTCAAGCAGATGGACTTTGGCTATTATGCAAACAAATGGCAAGCTGCCCATTCATGCCAGCAGATTGCCCATTAAGGATAGATTATCTGATAATGATTTAGGATGCTTGTGGCCTGAGTGAAAAACTGGTGCTGGCCAAACTGATTCCCACTGAGTGGGATTAATACCAATGGGCAATAATTTCTCAGTAGAACTCTGACAATCTGCTGTCATCTGGCTATCTGGAAATATCAGCTGTAGCCCCATGCCAGAAAAGGACAGCTGTAGACATGTCACCACTGAGTCATGCGCAGAAGACATTTTACATCAGCTTGAATTATGAAGGGGATGTGCTGAGAGTATGCATCTTAACTATGAAGCCTGACTATTTTTCCATCTACTCAACTTCTGGTATTCCTGTGTTCTTTCTTCTTCATGCTTAGCTGTGGCATTGAATGCCAATGAAAATGGTGTGCTGAACAAACAGGTGGCTAATTTTTAAATAATTTGCTGATATAACCAAGTAATTGTAGAAAATATGGTTAGATTAGACCTTGAGAGGTCCTCTAGTCTGTCCTCTTGCCTTAGGACAGGAAAATGAGGAGCTGATGGTTCCACTGGGATTTGGAGACAGGACCTTCTGCATGTAAAGCAGATGTGATTACCGATGCGTCCACACCGAGTCTCATCAGATTCTTTTAAACAGAGAAAAGTTCAAACAAAATCATGCATCTTTCCACCTCTTAACTTTGTAACATTCAGATCCAGTCAAAAATTCATGTTTCTAGACCATATCGATAAATATTTTGAGACTATGAGAATTAGGTTGTGATGATCACACATATAATGAACCCAACAAGTACTTTAGTTCACTGACATCTTAAATTCCTATTTTCAGTTACCATTTTTGATCATTTTGATCAAAAACAATATTTCATGACAGTCAGTAGAAATGTAAATTGATGAGTCAATGGGTGAGAGAGGCTGGGGTGGGAGAGGGGGGAGAAGGGGAATGAAAGTAGATGGTGAATAGTGGAGTGGTACCTGGGAAGTCAGATGTTAGGTCCAATAGGTTATAATGTGTCATAAATCCAATGTGTATATTTAGTCCATGATTTTTTTGTATCCAGGAGGTTGACGAAAAGAAGTTCATAAGCTCATTTGTGAAAAGTGTTTTGTTAATTCCCTTTGAGGATTAGAACTGAGAGATTGGAGACAGAGTGGTTTTCTTGCGAGAAGTGTGCCCCCACCGGTTGTTGGATATTCTTGTTTTTAATAGATTTCCAGTGTGAATTCATTTTGTTGCACAGTTGTTGCTTGGTCTCTCCTATGTATTTTCTAGGCATTTGGTGCATTGGATGAGATATATGACATTTCTGGAGGTGCAGCTGGAAGATGCAGGGATGCTGATGGCTCTGTTGTGGGGTGTAGTAAATTGCAGGGTGGTGGAGATGTGTTGGCAGGTTTTGCATTTCTTGTCATGGCATGGATCTATTTGTTGTATTTTGGGCTGTAGGAAGTTTGCTTCTGGTGATGAAGTTAGTGAGGTTTGGTGCTTCTTTGAAGGCTAGGATGGATGGTTTGGGGAAGATCTCTTTAAGGATTAGGTCTCCTTCTAGCGTGGGTTGCAATTGTTTGAGGATTTTTCATATGGGTTCAAGGGAGGGGTGATACATCAGAACCAGCGGTGTGCGATTCATGGGGGGGGTTTCTTCTGTACTGCAGCAATTCTTCATGTGGTGCAATCTATCTCTCTGGAGACGTGTCCTTGTTGAGTGAAAGCCTTCTTGAGATCTGTGAGATGACAATCCCAGGTGTTCTCCTCATTGTGAATTCAGTGGTATCTGGGGGCTTGGCACTATATCACAGCTTTCTTGGTGTGTTTAGGGTAATTGCTGGTTCTGTGCAAATATGTATGTTGGTCTGTGAGTTTCTTGTATAACATGGTCTGTATTTTACCATTCTGGATACTGATCATTGTGTCTAAAAGGGAGATGTTGGTGCTGGAGTATTCAAGAGATGGTTGGAAGGAGGAGTGATGATTGTTGAATTTGTGATGGAACTCAAAATCTTCAGTCCTTTTCATCTTTAAAGTGCTTTTAAACTTTAGTAGATTATTTGTAATGTCCCAAAGCCCCAACTGAGATCATGATCCCATTGTGCTCAGGTGGGGGAAGAAAAAAATATAAAATATAAATAGAGCAGGGGCAAATCCAGGACACATCAGTGGTACAATTGCACTCCGTCTTTGATTCCTCCTGCTCTACCCAAACTTTAAAACCAACTGCTTGGGAGGGACAGCAGCATTTCTGGTAAGGCAGTGTTGCAGTGTCAATTGACTTCATAAATTATTATAATCCACCTGATTCCTAGTAATCTCTCTCTACTCCACAGGTCTTAACAACACTCTACCTTTTTAATGGTTTTGATGTTCCACTCTTCAAACTAACCTTTATTCTGCAATGTTTCTGTCTGTTAGCCATTCCTGGTATGTTTTTGTTCTATTTCACCATCTTGCAGATGGTTTTTATCTCTAGCCAAAATCCTTAACTTGAGTATAATTATATTAGCTCAGGTGTAGAAATGACTGACAGTGAAATGTTGAAGCACTGTCAAGATGCTCAAAAAAGCTAGATTTTCTTTTATGAAACTGAATGAGAGATGTACATTTAACTATAATGACTACAGGACTAATGAGGTAGTATCATTTGACTATTTTGATTATTTTTTTGCCTCATTGGTTGTGTGTTTTTAAACTTTTATATAAAATCTAATAAATTTGTGTACATTCCAATAGTTATATAATAACAAAGCATATATATATGCTTTGATCTTAAATTGAATAATATAGTGCTAGCTTCCTACCAATTAGTAGAGCGTCAAGTTCCTCTAACTGGAGAGAAATCTGTGTTTCTGTGATGTGTACACCATTTGTAACTCCCTTTTCAAAGTTCGAGATCTGCCCCTGGAAAAATGGGATCGAATTGTCAAATAGTCTATTAGCTCCATAACTATGTAAAGAACAAGTTCTCAAAATGACCCAGTGTTAAGCAATAAGCACCTTTTATTGTCATACCTTTCCTGACTGGAGAACTAACATGTGAAAGAGAAAGGGTTTATCCGAGCCCATAGAAAGCTGGAACGTATGCTTGTATGGCACGGTGCCATGCAGAATAAGGGACCTCCTATAGCTTAGGTAGTGGAAGCAATCTCACCATGATAGCACAGAGCTCCACTACACCTAATTATACCCTGCTTCTCAATCAGAATATCTCAGGATGGAAGTTAGTCTTCCCCAACCTCCATGCTATCATGGCAAAGGAGCCTGAGCTACTTCCAGTACCTGGGATAACTCAAGTATTTCTTTGCACTGGAGATGCACAGAGTAGAACAGTCCTAATCCAGTGATAATTTAGAAAAGTGGGAGGCTACCCTTTTTGGCAAGTATGTCACAAAATACCCCTGCATTATCTCTAAGTGCCGCTCCATCCCATTTCCCTGCCTGATCTTCTGCTCTGCTTTCTGCGTCTGCCCTTATTGGTCTCTGTGCTGCCTGTCCCCTCTGTGGTCTGCCACAGGCCATACACACAGGCTGCCTGTGCCACTTGTGGCAGGTTGCCCAGCCCAGTTTAGAACTTGGGTATTTTTTTTGCCTTCCAGTCTTGCACTGAGATCAAAAAAAGGTGACCCACCATTTTAGTAAATCATCTTTAAATATATCAACACCGTTTTCAGTATTTTAGGCTAAAACCAACACCTGAACTTGAAAACAAAATGTGGATGTCTTCAATAGTGGCTAGCGTAATTAAGGATGAAAATAGATATCAGGTTTGTTCTGAGGCTGCTTGTCCTAGGCTTTGACTCGCATCAGATTGTAAATGACTGTCCTGTGCCTCACACAGTTTGAATGGCAATTAACTTGTCCTGGGGGAAAAAATGTCATCTTGGATACTTCACAGGAATTTAAAGTGGGACAATTGTAGGGTAAATCTGTAGATCCTAGAATAAAAGGCTTTGTCCCAGGAGAAATCCAACCTTTGTTGTTAGCCTGGTATCTTAGCAATGGTGTAAACTTTTTCTGAAGTGTGGATGACTAGGAAAATCTGTAGTGGAGCCAAAGCTAATACCCAGCCCAGAGACACACCGGATAGCCTTGGGATTGGGACTTCACAACACTAAATGCTGCTTGGCATTCATTGTTTTCTTAGAGAAATCCCATCTTTGAGAACTCAGCTACAAACATATGCTACTTTGGCAAATATTCCTGAGTGCATTTTTAGAAAAACAAAAACTACAGCTGTTCGCTTGAGCAACTGCTCTATTTTAGTGCAACACTTCAGTTTTTTGATGGGTGTGCGATAAATGGATGTTTCCTACATCATCTATTCTGAATGCGTCAATTAAAAAAGGACTGATTTGTCCCCTGCTATGCATAACAAGGCTGTAATACCCTCACTGGGGCTATATGATGTTGTTATCAACCCAACAGGCCAGTAGCTAATAAACTCCAAAACTTTTAGAGCCTGATTTTCTTCCGTCCCCCATGGATGAGTATTTAGAATCTGTTCGTTTCTTTTGGAGCTGAGTACTCAGTATATCTAAAAGTTAGAATATGAAAGCATGTACATTTTGGGGTTATATTTGATGATATATCTTGCTAAACTTTGCCTTGTTAAAATCAGTTTGAGGAACAGTGTGTAGAAAAATTGCTTTATGCTATGTCAAAGGGGTCACTGAAGATGAAGGCAGGGTGCAGCCTATCAATTTAATATTTCTTGAACGTTTAATTAAAAAGTGCAGTGGCTAAATATGCTCAAATAACCTGACATACAAACTCAGAATGTTAAACCTAAATTGCTAAGTTTCCACAGATTTAATGCAAAACCTAAATTAGTTCAGATGCAGCTGGTTTAGACAGACCTTGCATTGCTCAGAAACCTGGGGAACATTCATGAGCTATTTAACAGCAGAGTCCTAAAACTGGATGATCCTGGCTGAACATTTCTTTTAGCTGTACTGTATAAATCATTTGGGCTTTTAATAAATCATTTGGACTTTTTTATAAAAGTGGCTTAAGAATCTATGATCTTCTATGAATCTATGATCCTGTAGCCTATTGACTTGCAATGAGAGTTTAGCTTTTAAGAGATTAAGGATATGCTTATGTTGCTGCTTCGGGTATACTCTTCAACGCCATAACCATTGATCATCTGTACTGGAAACCCGTAAATTCAGCTGTTACCTGAAAGCTGTAATGAACTTAATGGGCAGATATCAAGCCTGCTCCTGGGCTATCCCCCCGCAAAATGCATTCAGACTACTGCCAGGAACTGCTCCCTGCAATCACTGGAACTAGGTACAGACTTTTAAAAAGTCCAAGGTAGAATCGATTTAATTTATGTGGTTATCTGTAAGCAGCATTGCTTACATTGGTAGGGAACTGAATATACATTCACCCTTTAGTGGGGGCAGTGGGCTATCAGCTATTGAGTCAGCTATTAGATAAAAGCACCAAAAAGCCCCGCTGACGTGCCCAATCTGTACAGATGTTGCAGAGTTAGGTCAAACTAATGCACCACTTCTTCCAGTAAAGCCTGTTTTGGGGTTAGTTTTTTTCATGTCTGTCAGCAGCCCTAATAGGAATAGGAAGCCCAATCTGTAGCAGCTGTAAGGGAAGTGAGAAACATCGATGGGTGGCCCATGTGACTGGAGCCAGTTAATAGATGACCCTCAGGGTTGACTAAATAGCTGTGTAGAAATCATTTTGAAAATGGGGTTAGGAGGAAAAGGCTGTATTTACTCTGCAGTTGATGCTGTGACAACAGGTCATGTGACATAGGAGTTTTGAATTTGCTATCAAGCAGCATTTTTGCCTGCAACAGCACCCAGTGCCAAGAGTTAACCACTAATGGCATGGTTGTTTCAGTCAATGTTGAGCTTCACTCCAGTAGATAGCTAGGGTACCCAACCAAACTAGTTTAAAGGAGCAACTGCAGTGTAGAAATAAACGTAGGTGTCTTTTTTTAAAATGATTCTCTTTATGTAGTCTAAAGAGAATGGATGGCTTGGTGAATAAAATATATTTCAGGATTATTATTATGAGAGGCAAGGGTTTTTTGGATATCTATTTACTGGACTAACCCTATAGCTAGGACAGTAGCTTGACAAGCTTTCAGATGCACACTGCCCTTCAGGTCAGAGAGAAAAGCAGGCATAGCTTGAGCTAAGGGGCAGGTAGCCTATGCATTACTCCATGCAGTTTGCTTAAAGAAGGGAGGAGAGCTCTAAAGTAAGAGTAAAGAGATGTTATCAGGAATGGCTACAAAACAAGAGAAGTGCAGTAGAATAGGTAACCTACTTAGGGGGAAAACAAGGCCATTCAAGAAGGAAAGGGTTGTTATTACCTGTGGACTGGAAGGAGGTTAGCAGAAGTAGCAGGTAGATTGTAATCAGCCATAAAGCCATTGTAAGTGTTTTTTTAGTGTCCAGGAAGGCCATGAATTTTTGTTCCCAAGCCTGTCTTCTGAAGGTATTTTGTGGATTTCTTTTGAGCACTAGGATTGTAAGGTCAGAAAGGGAGTGTTGTTCTGTAAAAAGTGTTCTCCTACTGGTGTTCGTCTATCTTTGACTTTTACATTTTTTCATTCTGGTGCACAGTTTCATGCATAGTTTCCATGGGGGCATTTGGTGCATATGACGAGATGTACCGCACTCTGTGACAGGCGTATTGGATCCGTGGATTCTGGTGGTTTTGTTGTAGTGGCAGGGTAGGCGAGTGTTGATTTGTGGTGGCAGTGGAGGTGCATTGACGGGCTTTTGCATTTATTATTAAGCAATTTTTTTTATCCCATTTGGGGCGCGATCATGGGCACCCAAATTTAATGATGATTTGAATCAAGAATGGAGATTTGTTTTGAAGGCCAGGAGCAGGGGTATGGGAATATTTCTCTCAAGATCCCATCCTTTTTTTTGAGTATGGGTTCAGTGATTCTACTTGTATATTCCACTGTGGGATGGCATGTAACAATCAGGGCTGTGTGGCTGAGTGACGGGCGGGAAGAGGGTCTACTTTTTGTTTGTAGTAGGTTATCGTGGGTATTTGAATAGCTTTGTTTTTCTGTTAGAGTGGCCTTGCTGGGTAAAGGCAGTTTTCAGGTTGCAATGGGGATATCACAAGTATTCTCCTTAGTGCTAATGTGGTGGTATATGAGGGCCTGACTATAGATTATGGCTTTCTTGGCGTGTCTGTGATGGGTACTGTTTTTGTAATAGTCCTAGAGTACAAGGAAAAGGGGCGAGAGCAAAATTGATAGATGAAGTAATATGCAAATATGTTCCTATCCACTTATATTGCTTGCTTAATTTGGCCTAAATTTCCATTCTTAAGATGTGTGTCATCTTTCTTTTCCTTTGGATCATACAAGTTGCTTCAGAAAACTGCAAAATTGGCATTGGAAAAGAGCACAATAACAAGACGTGTGTGCATAAGACCATATCTTCAGTTGAGGTAAATTGGTAAAGGTCCATTGACCTCAGTGGAATTGTGTTGATGTACCCAGAGGAGAATCTGGCCTATAAACACTTATTGATGGATAGGTAGTTACAGGCTTTCATGATTGATGGCATTGTTTGCCATTTGTACTAATTTTAGCTTCCATAATAACAGAATCAGCCCTCCGGTTGGAGTTCTGCCTGTGGAAGGATTACAAAATTGGTAGCTATTAGTGCTGATCCTATTTTCCCTAGCCAGTGTTTTACTCAAGAGCGTTAGTATTTGCTGAACTTAAGAATTGATAGAATACACCGAGGAATGTAAAGGATATAAAGTGAACTGCTTCCTTAGTAACAAAATGACTGTATCCATTTCATTAGTACCCAGTTCAGGGCCATTGGTCAACTTTCAGTGGACTTGTAAGAAGGATACTACACCATGTAAAATACATATTTGTTGCTGTGATTGAAGATACTGTGCTACTTCCAGGTCAGGATTAATATCCGTTCTATATCCATAAAAAGAAATAGGAAGACGCTAAGTGTAGACTAACTTTCCCCCAGCAAGGGATTCATGATGAATTTAGTGGGATGCCAAAAGCTTTTGTTATCTTCTGGGGTTAATTAAGTTTTTAATTCAAATACAGCCTCAAAGATGACAAGTCAGATCTCTGAAGGACACATGCCTTCTGTTCCTTTAATTAGACTGAATAAGTATTAATTGAAGTTTTTGTCAAAACCTTCCAGTCATTCCATTTTAATAAGAGGCATAAAATTGTCCTTATAAGGCCTCTTGAAAGTGCCTTTTGCAGTGTTAAGCTAAATTTGTATTTTTCTGAAATTAAGTTTTGTGTTTTTCGAATAATATTTAGAGTCTGAATCTAAAGATAAAACAAGGATAAGGATGGTAAAAATAGCAAATTGTTGAACTACTAAAGTGTAGGCCAAAAGTAAGAAGTAGTTTAGAGGATTCCATAAAAGGCTATAAGGAATAAGGAGAGAAGAAAAAGAACTGGAACAATTAGATTGGGACCCTGTTTATTATCAATGTTTCCATATTCTTCTATAAGCAAGGGAACTGCTAGAAAATATAAGAAGAAATTATCTCCTCTGTAATGTGATTTTATTATTTTTTCAGGACCCTCAGGTTTTTCCAGTTATGCTCCTGAAGCTCCTGAAAAACCAAGCTCAGAAAAGGTATTTCCATATTAAAGTGTCAATTCCTTGTGCATTGTAAGTGTCTAAATAAATATGACTTTTACAGCAGACATAGTAATGTTCCTGGATTTCCAGGAAAGAACAAGATGTGGATTAGAGATGTTTGGAAAAGGTGTTTTGCTCCTGCGCTTTTCAAAACTGAAAATTTTTATTAAGCAATCCTGGCGCTGTGCCTTATGGGAGCTATAGCTGAGATACTGCATGGTTGCTTTCCCCTCTATGGGTAGCTCACATCCTCTGTACTAATATACAGCTTTTGCTCTTGGAGAGTCAGTGGGTTGCTCCCCAGTCTCTTGCCCTGGAGGATCCTAGAATATGGGGTCAGCTGCTGAGTCCATCCCAGGCTGAAAATATATGTTGCTGTTGTGCCCCATTAAAAAAAAAATGTATGGCAGCACAAAGCAAAATAAACAGACCTCCATGCCCTGTGTCACACCACAAGTGCCCAGATTTATCTCTCTGACAAAGGGTAGGATTAATTTGTGCTGGTATTTTGCAGTGGATGTCTGCCTTATGGCAGGAGAGCATGGGTGTCCTGATGCAGCCTGTGCCTTCTTGCTGTTCCTGGCAGGCGTTCCTAGGGTTTCGGGAACCCGATCCTTGCGCCCCAGGAATCCACTGCAGGGTTGTGCCCAGGACCATACAGGATTGGGCCCCGGGAACATCTGCCTGGGTTTCCTGCTTGTAGAGGCACACCTAGTAACCCGCCGGCAGGGGATTCCCAGGCACACACATCATGCTGCCAAGCCCTGACCTGGGGAGCACCTCTGCAAACGGGGGAACCTCGGGATCACCCAATGAAGCAGATCAGCTGTGTCAGGATGCATCTTGGCACAGCTGATGCAGCAACCAAAACGATGCCCATAAGAGACCAGAGTTTAGTCTTCCCAGGAGACCCCACGGTAACATTTTCTAATGGCACTTTGTTCAGGGTTTTTTTTCCCCAAATCCACAAACATTTTGGCATTCAGTGTTTGTAAAAAAGCCAAAAGACAGATGCTTTCCATAGGTAAAAGAAATTTGTCTGGTCAAAACCAATTGACAGAAAACTTTCAGCCAGCCCTCTTACTGGTTGTTTTATGGCAAGACAATATCCACATAATTACTGGGTAATCTCTGAAATGATGCTTCCTGTAGGTCCAGAACCTCAGTAGATAACAGGTAGTGCTGGAACTCAGTCACACACAAGCCTTGTGCAGGTGTTTAGTATAAGAGTTTATTTTATTCAGCCCCACTCAAGCAAATGTTTCCTCCTTATAAATTATTTATTGTGATTTAACACTGACTGGTCAGCTCCTGACACTGGGAAACAAAAATATATATATTTTTTATTTTTGAAAAAAAAAATATTATTTTTTTTTAAAATAAAACAGGAGCATAAGAATGACCATCCAGTCTATTACCCAATCTCTGACAGTAGCCTGTACAAAGTCTTGGAAGGTGAGGTAAGAAACTCAGCAATAGGCAGAGACAGAGTGATCTTTCTGCATCTCATCCTGATTTAATAGCAATTGGCTTACCACCTGGAGCAAAAGTTTAATATTCCTTCCAAAATATTATTTAATTAAAATTCTGACTGATGTTTCTGTATGCATCTAAATGGCCAAAGCATTTTTTAACTGCTGCTAAGCTCAGTTTCTCTGGCAGTAAGGCGTTCCAGTTTTATAATGCTTAGGGAGTTTCGTTACCTGCTATGAGTTTTAGAGTCTCCCCCTCTCCCCCCATTTTTTTTTTTATTTCAAAGACCACATTATTCTAGAAGGGTAGATTTTTTTCTTGATATGATGAAAGTTGGAGAGTAGACGATTGCACAATGGTATCGTCTCACTGTCTCAAAACATACCTGTGTCCTATCGTTGCAGTAATTCCAAAGAGCTGCAGTCATGTATTAAGTGCTGGTGATAAGTAATGCAGAATAATAATAAAAATAAAGGAAAACAGTCCTTGCCCAGAGAACTCATTTGTTCAGATAACTAACCTGAAACCCACAGCTGAATACAGGCATGTAAATGACTGATGGGATAAAAAAACTCCTCTTCTGAAACCTTGTTTAAAAAACAAAGCAAAACCTGAAACAAAATACTGGTATTTGCAACAATGGAGGGAAACAAAGAAGTCTACGGCAATGAATCAATGCTATAATAAGGGGGGAATAAGTAGTAGAATAATGACTCCAGGCAGGAAAACATTTTAGTGCTTACAAGTGATGGGGGAAAAATTAAGATATTCTCACTCTGTTTTGCACCAACAGTGTTTTGTCTGTATCAAATAATGAAAGTTATCATCAACACAGATGTACTAAACAAAGATATATATTTTAAGATAGTAAAAAGAGAGGAGTCCTGACCTACAAATCAAGGCAATAAGTGATTGCTAGACATATAAGAAAAATAAAATCCTCTAAAAATATTTTAAATGCACAAAATCAGAATTTGCCAAAATGTTTTTCTGTGCTTTTGTCAGATGGGTACAGGAGAAAAGGAAGAGCTGGATAAGGTGGAGATCTTTAGAAATTCCCGAGAAACCTCAAAAACATTCCAGTGTTGACATGCAGAGAGAGGTGGGAGGAAGGGGAGAGAAAAGCTTAATAATACAGGGGAAGTACAAAAGTATCAGTCTTAAATTCCACAGTGTCAGTTTTGACCTGTAAATCATTTTTAAGGAGAGTCTAAGGAAGGATTTATTTTTCTTCTCAACAGGCAAGCATGCATCAGCCTGATTGTGAGTGCTTGTCTTCTCCATCTGTATTAGTTGTGAGTAGGTTGGTTATCTATTCTCTCAGCACTGGAGTCCTGTTCTAGTACAAATATCTCCTCTGTAAAGAGGTATCAGGTGTCTTGGTCCGTGTTCTTTTTCAGTCCAATGATTCAAAGAAATGAGTATATTTTATGTAGATCTTCTATTTGCACCTACTGCACACAATTCAGAGAGCAGAGATCATTGGAAGACAAGTAGGGCTATCTTCCCCGCCCCCCCCAGGAATGTCAGACCAGTGCAGTCATAAAGAACTCCAGGCCTGATTCTGTTTCAAGACTGAGACTGAGAAAAATCTCCTGTTCCTCGCAAAGGTCAGGTACAGACACTCAAAAATGCAGAAGCGGTCTAAATTTCCTGCTTTACTCTAAGCCCCCAACATTAGGTTGGGAGCAAACAACAGAGGTCTGCCCTTTGGGGGGAGGGTTGGGGCATGCAGGCTGCTTGCAGTTGCTGAGACCAGCAGGGTGGGGGCGCTCCTGCATACTGCCCCTGCTCCCCTCCACCCCCCACAGCAGCCAGCTGCTGGCAGAGGGGCGCATATGTGTGCTGGCCAGCCCAGCCAGGCAATGGGAAGGGAGAAAGCAAAGAGTGGAGTTCCCACTGTGCGCGCCCCCACCCCCAACTGTGTTGGTTCAGGTCTGGGGCGTCTGTCATTGGGGCAGAAGGTTGAGGTGGGAGAGTGGGACAAAGGATACATCCAAGACACCAGTGACCACAAAACACCAGTGACTGAGGATTGCCTCCACTCTGCCTGGTGGGCACATCCACCACATGCTGCTGAGAGCAGGGCATTGGGAGCGTCTGAGCCCAACTGCAGCCACCACATGTCCCTGAGACATGTCAGGCAGGGCCCAACACTGGGCAGCTCCTGGGCCAGGAGAGACATGAGGACAGGGATAAGCATGGCTGGGAAGTGCAGCAGGTTGTGCACGTGCAGGGCCAGGGCTGTCACCAATGCACATATCCAGGGGTGGGAGTGGGGCAGGGGGGAGTAGGAGCAAAGCAATGGGAAACGGGCTCCAAGGAAGCCAAGCTGCTCTGTGTGCCCAGCACTCTGCTGCCACCTGCCTTGCAGCACTGTCCAGGTAGTCGGCCTTGCCCTCCCCAGCCCTTTTCTGCTGCTTGCTGGTGAGGTGTCCCACAGCTGCACCAGGGATGATCCTTACAGGACGGGAGCTCTGGGTTTAGCATGGTGCTCCCTAGGACCCCCTGCTCTGGCTGCAGCTTGAGCCAGTGCCTTCCCACCTGCCTCTCGGGGTGGCTCCACTGGCCTTGGGCAGAGGGCATGGGGAAGGGGCTGGGGTTGGGGCTGGGGCCTGCACCTTGCGGGATAATGGCACCACAGGGGGTCTGCCTGCCCCCAGACTTCCACCCTGTATGTCAGTGGCCCATGGAGTGGGCAAGTTCAGATATGGGCAGGCAAGTAGTGGGCAGGGCAGGGCTGGCTACCCAGGGAGTGCTGCCAAGTGGGCAGCAACAGAGCACTTTCTGCATAGAGCAGCTTGGTGTCCTTGGAGCGGGGTCCCATTACTTTGCCCCCATCCCCCTACTGTGCCTGAGGTGTGCGTCTGTGACAGCCCTGAACCTGCAAGCACGCAGCCCTCTGTGGTTTCCAGTCATGTCTGTCCCTGTCCCAGTGTTTCTGCCAGCCCAGGAGCTGCCTGGCATGTCTTTGGGGGCACATGTGTTGCAGCCAGGCTTGGATGCCCCCAAATGCCCTGCCCTTGGCCAGGAGGGAGGGGGCAGGTGGTCCAGGGTCCCTGGTATCTTCGTGTTTCTGATGTCTTGGCTGCAGCCGCTGTCTCATCCAGTCCCTACCCCACTCCGCGCCTCACTGACAGCCACCCCAGATCCAGCCAGCACAGCAGGGTGGGGATGCGAAGTGAAGGCTTCCCCCCTCCCCTATTGTTGCAGCTTCTCTCTTCAGCCCTGCCCCACTTGCCCCACAACTAGGTGTCAGCAATGGGGGTGGGGAAAGGAGGGGAAAGCAGAGGCCCCTTGCGGCCTGGCTGGGTTGACAGAGGCAGGCAGGAGCAAGGCTGGGGAGCAGAGACTTTGGTGCCTCAGCTGTGTGACAGCCCAGGGAAGGGGCTGGTCTGGTGCTTAGCTGGAGCAGACAGGCCTGGACTGAGGCTATTCTGGGATGCTGGAGGACAGCAACCTAAGTTGAGCTGGGAAGTAATCTGGTGCAGAAGTTCGATAAACCGGTCTAACCTAAACTGATTATATCTGAAGCCATCCACAGTGGCAACGTGAGGTGGTGCACAGGCGTGCACGTGTACTCCCTGAGAGGGCTGGTGCACCCCCTGACAGCTGCATTCCCCACTTAGGCAATGGGCAGCGGGAGCAGGCAAGAGTGCTGGTGGCCCCCGAGAGTGCTGGCCAGGGAGTGGGGGCACCAGAAGACGTGATCCCCATGGCTGATCATGCTGACCTGGAAGTGTCAACAGCATGCACTTCCGGGTTGGCACAATCAGGCTTGGGGCACCCCCCTTCCCAGTTGCTGACTGGCCGCTGGGGGGGGGGGCAAGTGCCCCCCGCCCCCGACTCAGGAGGCACCAGTCGCCCATGTCCATCCAGGTCTATTTTAGACTGGGTTCTACCATTACTACATGCATTGAACTTCTGTTCTGCTACAGATTTAGACTGCTTTCTGATCACTTATACCACTTTGTGTAATATTTGTACCTAGCCAAAAATTCCACCACTCAGAACTTCGAATAAGCCAGATCTATTTTAAATGCAAGCATTTATTGCATGTGTGCTAAGAAACAACTTGGAAGACTGTTTGCAAGAGCTCCACCTGGCCACTCCGGAGGAATGTTCCAAGACACAATCTCCCATCAGAGTACCATCACCAGTCCCTTGAGCAGTACCATGGGATACCAAAAGTTTTTGCAGTGAGTCTGTCCTAGGAACCTGCTGTTTGACATGGGAGGGTCATAGCAAAAAAACTGAATAAGAACCATCACAGTCCCAACTCAAAGATTTATTCTTGGAGCTAACATCAAAGCATTGCACACTTAGGAGAAGACATTGGAATGATTTCTTCATCTTCTTTTCTTAATATTAGCTTCACCTGATATCTTTTAAATATGTTTCTTCTTTGCACGGTGGTGTCATCAGAAAAAACATCATGAAAAGCTGTGTTCAATGAATTGAAATAAATCAGTGAAAATTTGTTTCAAAACTGGGAGGTTTTTTGGTTTTCTTGGGTTTATTTCCCATTCTGATTCCCCTCCTTTCCATGGAAAAATGGAATAGAGATGTAAAGAAAATATCTTTTTCCTTCTGGAAACAGCTGGAATTTATTTCTTCTTTTTTGATGGGAAAATATGGGATGGTTGGAGAAAGATTTGAAAGAGCTAGGAACCCAAAACTGAGACTAAATTTCTAAAATGTAATGAATGTTTGTCTCTTTTTTGACAATGGAGGGAATTAAAAACTTTGAACAAAATAAAAGCATTCCGTATTTTCCGAAAATCTGCCCCCTTTCAGACCTTTCTACTTGAACAGACACGACTGAAGGCATTCAGCGAAGGTACTCCCTTAAAATTAGGCATGAATGCTTGCAGAGGGGTCAGCAAAGGAAGGGACTGTGTACAGCAAGTGCAAAATGAGACAGAAATAATGACAGTCCTCTGCACTTCTCATATTGGCATCTCGAACATTGCACAAACGTTAATTAAGCCTCCCGACACATTTGCCAGACAACTGAGGTACAGAGATGCTCTGCCTTGCCCAGGGTCAGGCAGTGAGACAGCGACAGGACCCAGGAGTCTTTGCATTCCAGCAACTAGATTTACTGCTAGGATAAGAGATGACAACAATGTGGCTTAATTAAATTGGCATAATGTGCTCTGCTCTGCACATTTCAGGAGTCTAATATGGTTTAAATAAAAAATACTCCTTTTGGATCTTGCAGCTGGTTTCCAAGACAGGCTTTGATAATCAGACAGCCTTTTGGATTCCTAAAGAAGAGTCACCTCCTTTGAGGATTATTTCTTGGCCTATCGGACACATTTTCAGAGGAAAAACAAACTGACATTGAATGCCTGAGCGCACAGAACACAAACTGGCAAGGAAGGTGGGGAATTGGGGGAAGAGCCTTGTTACGGGAAAGCCTCTTAGGAGTTATTGTTGCCTTTTTTTTTTTTTTTACTTTCCGTGCATTCTAAGTTTCATCATTTGAAATCTGACATCTCTAGGGCTTGGTGTTTTGCTATGGCTGCTGCCCCCCTTTTTAAGTAACAAGAATAAATGGGGAGAGCTTGCAGGTCAAATGCGAAGAAATTGTCCATGTAAGCGAACGGTTTAGGGAGTATGTGGCATTTTAATTTGGCTGTCGGCTGTTGCAGATCTTTCATTACTGACCTTTTGGTCCCCCGTGTTCTTTTCAATTCGCAACAGTCGCTGTAGGTATATTCAATTAAAGCTACTTCCCTCAGTGGTGGCAAGCACTGGCAGTCTGTATATCATTAGATTTTTTTTACGCATGGAAACAACATCATGATATCTCAGTAGTCTGTGTCCTCCCATAAGGTGGCAGATAAATTCAATTCATAGATTTTGCATTGGGTATGGGACAAGAGAGAATTTATTCTTTTATCAGCACTGGCCTATTTGTCTGGGAAAAGTGACTGGAGTTATGCTTTATATTCATGCCAGTAGACCTAGTTCTTCCTTGTCTAAACTTTAGCAACCTAAGTTTTATAGTAACACCTGACAATGCTTGTTTGTGTCAGAACAGTCAGCAGAAAATAGGAAAGGAAAAGGCATCTGGGGAGTTTGAGGTGCCATTCAAAAACATGTCAGTCCTACAGTGTGAATTAAAAATGGGGAAGTTTGCCAAAGAAAAGATTTTCTTTAGAAATTTAATTAGTTAACATGACTCGATTCCTTTCTCTTTTGTGAAAGAGTTGCTGGTAGATCTCCTTGCATTGGAATAGTGTACTTGCTTTGGTCTGTGCTATGTGCCACCGTTTGTAAGTTCCAGAAACCTTCAGAAAATAATGACCTTTCCACAGGTATTGCCTCTGTCCACCTTTGTGTTGCATCATTAAATAACTAAGAAGAACAATCAAGAAACATTTTTTAACTTTGTGCAGGAAGAATTTCTTGCCAATGAGGACTTCACTTGCAGCAGCTCTACCTGCAGCACCAGAAATGCTATGTACTGACAGAACCTGTTTAGAAGCAGCATTGCATGTGCTTGAACCCCTAAATGAAAGCAGCAGGAGCTCAAGGCAAGTACTGTAAATTATGTCACAGGGATGGATTTTCCATGTTACTGCCTATTATGCCCAGGCTGTCCTCCAGCTTGTTTCCTTTTGTTGTTTTGAGATCTTCTGGTGTGGATAACAGCAGTAGATAAGAACACTTGGCATGATTTACTCCACTGAAATGAATGGTGATATAGGTGTAAAAATATTTGTGAGTCTGGCTCTCTTGTAGCTTTTTTAAATCACAGGTTGCAGTGAAGTTGTATTAATTTGTATTACAATTTAAAACAACAACTCCCTAATCAAGGTTGCAGGCATGTTGGCATAATTAATCATAATTAAATTGTGTTTATTGCAAGTCTCAGGAGCATTTAAAATCTATTTCTCAAGTGCCTGCCTGGTCCGGCAGCTGCCTCCACCTGGGAAGCATGCCCTCAGCCTTCCCCAGGGACTCTGGCAAGCAGGAATCTGCTGCATGCCCAGAAAGTCACCCTATTTTGGATTATTTTGGAGCAGAGGTAAAAGGAAGCATGCGTCAGAGATCTAACAGGTTTCACTTATAGCAAATAGGATCCTGTCTGATCGTCTCTTGACTGATGCTGTGGCAGAATGGCACCAGGAGAGACTCAGCCCCTCAGGTAACCCAGTTCTGGTGTGAAGCTTTATAGGTCATGACCCACAGGTTGATGGGCCACAGCAACAGCACGTGTCCCTTTGCAATGTGACTTGAGACCCTTACTCACTGCACCTGAGCCCTCTTTTGGTTTGCTTTGTTCCATTCCTCTTAAACCACCCTTGGGTGCTGGGGAGGGCAGTAGACTCTTCCTCTGTAGCAAGAGATTTTCTTTTTCTCCTCATTTAACTTACACCTATGCAAAAGTAGTGAAGTTCTGCAGGAATTGCTGAGGGCCTAGTCCAGCCTGAAAATTGTTGTCATTAAAGATTCTGCAAGAGGAAATAAATTGGTTTTGACTCTTTCGGTGACTGGCTTGGGTTGACTAGACACAGGTGGCCAGAGATTTTTTTTTTTTAAACAGTGCTCACTTTTCCATGATATTCATGAACTTGATCCCTTTTGTCTAAAGTAGCTTTTCACAATAGAATGCAACTTAAATTGTTGCCCAAAAGAGCATTATCTAGTGCATATGGCACTGGACCAGGACTTGAGATGTGGGTTCTGTGCCTCTCGAGTCACTGATACACTATCTAATTCTAGGTGGCTCATTTTACCTTCTGTCCCACCCTTTTTTTGTCTTGTATATTTACTAGGTAAGTGCTTTGATATGTAGGTATGCTCTGTTACGCTGACAGAGCCAAGCTCAGTATGATTGTACTGCCATAACACTAACGCTAAAGAAAATACTTAACTTGGAATCTCCTCAGAGGCAGCTTCTATCATTGGGATCCAGGAGCAAAAACAGTAGAATTGGATGCATGGTTGGATAGATATAGCTGATATCCTATGATATGTCATGACTTATATCCCATGCTACCATTCTTGAACCCTATATATATATTATAACTTCAGGTCAACCAAAACTGAATTTTTGGCAATTATTTTTTCTTCAAAAACAAACCTCCACCCTACAATTCCACCCGGCTTCAGCTTTGGTTGCTATTTGGACTTGCTATGGGTAGAGATCCCTCTTAAGGGGTGGGGGTGGGGTGTGCATAAAACCTGAAGCTATTCACAAGTTCAAAACTATTTTGCAGATGGTGGCAGCTTAAAAACAAACAAACAATGGTGTTGTTTGTTTCTCCTTTTATCCAGTAGCTACTGGTTAGGGCCCTCATCCATTTCCCTGGTTGTGAGAGACAAAGCTTCAATTTCCTCCTCTGCATGAAGAGTTATGAATGCCCATCACCTACCTTCCACAAGAGTACTCCAACCACTTGGCTAGAGCTTCCTATACTGCCTAGGCAGGTCTTGTGCATCTTAGAGTAGTAAGTGGTGAGAGGCAAGGTTTTTGTGGGTAATATCTTTTATTGGTCCAACTGCCTAGTCAGAATAGACTTTCATAGACATCAGGGTTGGAATGGACTTCACAAGATCATCCGGTCCAGCTCCCTGCCCAATGGGCAGGAAGTAAATTGGGGTCAAATGATCCCAGCAAAATATGCATCTAAGTGTTTTTTGAAAGTGTCTGGAGTAGATGCATGTACCACAACTGGGAGGAGTCTATTCCAGGCCCTGGGGACTCAGACAGTAAAGACGATTTTCCTTATGTCCAGCCTAAAATAGTCCTCCGGGAGTTTATAACTGTTGGATCTTGTCTTCCCTTGGGCTGCCCTGGTTCACAGGCATTTCTCAAGATCCTGATCCACACCCCTTATGTACTTATAGGCTGCCACTCTTTTCCAAGCTGAAGAGTCCCAGGCCTCTCAGCCTCTCCTCATAAGGCTGTTCTCTTGACCTCTAATCATGTGCATGGTTCTCCTCTACACCCTTTCAAGCTTTTCCACATCTATTCTGAATTGCAGAGCACAGAATTGGATGCAGTATTTCAGCTGCGGCTTCACCAAGGCCAAGTAAAGCAGGAGGGTGACTCCCTGGGTCTTGCTTGAGATGCATCGGTAGATGCAAGCCAGAGTTTTATTTGCTTTGACAGCTGCAGCATCTCGTTGGTGGCTCATGTTCGTCTTGTGGTCAATCATATCCCCCTAGTCTCTTTCAGTTATGGTGCTAACAAGTGTAACACTCCCAAGCCTGTAAGTGTGATGTGGGCTTTTTCTTCTGAGGTGGACCACTTTGCATTTCTCCATATTGAACACCATCAGGTTTTGATCTGCCCACCTTGAAAGCCTGTCGACGTTGGCCAGGATCGCCAGCCTATCCTTTGCGGTGACCACACTTCCCCATAGTATGGTATCATCAGTGAACTTAGCCAGTCTGCTTCTGACACCAGAGTCTAGATAATTTACAAATGCATCGAAGAGTATAGGTCCAAGAACGAAGCCCTGGGGAATGTCACTGGTCACCATGCGCTATGTTGATTTGGTTCCATCAACTCCCACTCTCTGGGTCTGTCCAAGGAGCCAGTTCCCCAGCCATCAGACTGTAAGGTTGTTGAGCCCACAGTTCCCCAATTTTTACCGTGATACCAGCTCAAAGGCTTTCTTGAAGTCCCAATATATCATATCAACCTGTTCTCCTTTTTCCAGATGATGGGTCACCTGGTCATAGAAGGAAATGAGATTGGCTAGGCAAGACCTACCTGCAATGAAGCCATGCTGGCTATCTCTCTCAGAGTGTTGACTTCTGTTAGCCTGTTGTTAATGGTTTCCTTGATGATTTTTTCCAAGATCTTTCCAGGGAATGAGGTCAAACTGATCAGCCTCTAGTTCCCTGGATCTTCCTTCCTCCCTTTCTTGAAGATAGGCACCACACTGGCCTTCTTTCAATCTTCAGGTACTTTGCCTGAGTGCCACAAGTTCTCGAATATCCTCACCATTGGCTGCGCTATGATGTCAGCCAGTTCCTTTAGCACTCTTGGGTGCTTTCCATCCAGGCCAAGTGACTTAGACATCTTTTGAATGCAAAATATTGTTCATCATATTGCAGCAGCAGTAAGTTATACATTCATTTATATTGTGAGAAGTTTTTTTTTATTATGCAGAGACTTGGCTGAATTTAAGGCAATTTCCCCCACATCTCTAAAGTCTTCAATTATTTAACCATATGAATTATTGTTACAACATAGAAGATAGTTTAAAATTGTGAAATACAGTATTATTAAAAATTGATATTGGGAAAGCCTGAAAGTCCAAATAGCTAACACAGACTAATGACTGCAGTCCAGAATTTTTTTTTCTTCCTCCATCACAGCATATGACAGGGAAATTAATGCACATGCTGTCAGAATATTGTCCCCAACATATTCTTATGGCACCTCACCAGGGTCCCTTAGGCCAAGAATATGGTTTACTAGGGCAGCAAAGAGGATGGGCTCTGTAGAACTAACCAAAATTATGGAACAGCCAGCAGCAGAGAAGTACTCTTTTCAGTCACCTATCTGTACCGGTAGTAACCCAGCACTGGCAATCATATGGCTGTTGGTGGTTAGCTGCTGGTTCTGCTTGTGTTCTGTGATGCTGAAGAGTTGTACAGTGTGTTGCAGAAACTAAAACCATCTTGGGCTTTCCCACATATGTCATCTACTAGTCAGTCCTGTTCAGGGTAGACCCTGACCTTTCTTTCTTCTTTGTATTTGTCTCCACACTCCCTTTCTCAATTATGTTATTGTGATGTAAGGGATGCCCCCTAGTCTCACTTGTCCCTACCCAAAAGGCCATAGGTGCAACATGGAGGGAGAGCCTGAGAGCAATCCCAAATTGCCATAAACTATGTAGCCAAGATCCTCCCACTGAACGCTATAGTAGCCTCTCATAGTGGTGCCTGCTTGCAATTCAGTGGACAGGTCTCCACTTCAGCTACACCAAGTCATTCAAGGCTGGGAAGAAGAGGATCTCCCCTTTCACGTACAGTAAAACCACCTGGGCCAACAGCATATTTAAGTATAGAATACCTTCCCAAAGGGGACTGTAGCACAAGTTTTTATATTCAGAGTTAGTACTGAGGGTTACAGTGATCCAGTTCCCAGTATTTTGGATGATACATTTAAATGATTAAATCTAACTAAGTTGCTTGTCTTCTGCAAACAATACCATACATTCATCCTTTTAATCCTGTGTGCCTCTTGCAGATGATATGAGATTCTGGATAAAACTTAAATTTTTCACTGGCTAGTAAATTAACCATCAGTGTTAAATGACAGAGCTATATACTGATTCAACATTATATGGGTATACTTTACCTGCACCTCCTTTTGATATTTTTCATTGGTTCGGTATGTTGCACGAAGACTCTATTGGATTTTTGTTAAATATGCATGTAAATGAAGATGGGTTTGTCCTATAAATATTATGATTTGGTTGTTACTCTTACAGGTTAATGCCCTAAGCAAATTAACAGTCGGGCCAAGACAGAATTTGCTTGGCACAAACTAGTATGTATCTTATGTCTGATGGTGTGAGCAGTGTGATGGATCAATTGGATTTATTTATGTTAGCAGGATACTATATAACATCACATAATAGCGAAAAGAGACAAAATGGAATACTATATTTTGTTGATGCTTTTGTACGTAGCAAGATTTCTATAGCAAGACTTTGAGCTACAAGTAACAGACATGTTTTTTACCCCTTATCTATTGGTGAAGGGAGGGAAACTTCATTTCTATAAATGTTCTACTCAGAATTCTCCAGTGACAGATTGGGAGCCACCATGATGGACACCAGTGCTGAACTAGTTGGGTAATGGAAATGAAATGAAAGAGGAGGGAAAGCATATAATGTCCTAGTTTGTGACATGAAGTGTATGTGCAGTAAGAGCTCTGCTCAAAGGCTTTTCCCCGTGAGGATCCAGTTCTGCTGTGAGAATGCTGTGGTGGCAGATAAGGCAGACTGAAGACTTTGTTGTGAATGCTCTTGATGGTGTACAGCACAAAATGCCAGTGAGATTCCTTTGATCCAGCTATTAAATAAACCTGAAATCACTGTAGCTAAGTTAAATGGCAGTCTACATAGCACTTCCCAAGGGAGTGGAAGAGGCAGCTGGTAGTTTATCTTAGTTTTAAGATGGATCCTTAGCAGTTCAACCCAACTTTCACTGATGTTAAGAATACCTGGCAATAGTTATATTTATACCGATGTCCCTCTCAGGGCTGTAATGATTGTAGCTGCACCTGCACAGCCAAAGAACCACTTATAATTTGGCTTCTGATGTGTGAGGAGGCTGAGGCAGCTAGCTGCTGCCAGTAATGATGCATTGCCTCGAGTGAATAAACCTGGACAGGGTAGAGTGATGGGCATAATTGCTTGTTTTCTCTGTCCTCTGGAAAACATCCAGATATGCCTAGACTTAGGGGATGAAGTCTGTCTTTAAGATCTCTTTCAGTGTCTTTGGCATATCTTGAAACACTATGCATTAGACAACTATGCTACCTTCAGATCCTATAGCATTTGTTTGTGTAACCTAAGAATCTGTTCAATGAGAGACAGACTTGAGAAGACCAAATTGCTGTAGTCATATGATCAACTTCAATCAGATTTTCACCATGACTTAAAAAAACCCAGAAATTTCTTTATGATCTAATTGCCTGTGCGTTCAGTTAAATACAATACGTGAAACTTCTGTTTGAGTGCTATTCAGATATTCCTCATAACAGATTAATCACTTGGTCAGCTGATGTTTATCCTATTCCACCCTTCCTTACTAAACCCCTGAGTCAACTAGAAACTGAGGTATGTGCCAAACGTGAATTTGATATACTTTAAATTGATATACTTTGAGAAGTACTTAATTAGCCACGGGGTTATGCCTATGCCTGTCTTGGGCTTAAAGGCATACTTTAAAGGTACCGTAAGAAAATGTAGATCAAGGGTGTCAAACTCACTTGGGGTCAAAAGTTGGATCCTGACCCAGGACATGGATGGATAACAGGATGGATCCAACTCAGGGCATGAGGGCTACAGCAGTGGTGGCATGGGATCTGGGGGGGAGGAGGGAAGGCTGGTGGAAAAAGTGCATGGTCCAGAGGCAAAAAGCCAAGCTCCCCATCAATGACCATGCTCAACAGAACAAAAGGGTCCAAGGCTACAAAAGGTAGCCACTGAGACTCAATGGACCAAATCTAGCCCACAGGCCATGTGCTTAACACCCAGTTTCGAGATCATTACTTAGTTTTTTTCCTCAGTAGATCTTCTGAGCATCTTACAGATGGGTACCCTGAAGGTTGGGTAGGATTGTAACATATCCCCAGTTCACCCATTAGGTGAACAGCAGAGCAAAGAATTGAACGTAGGTTTTTCTATCCCCAGACAAGTCTTCTGTTCACCGGGGAACACTACCATGGGATTCCCAGAAGCCCCAGTGGTAGAAATGCCACAAGCTTTTTCCAGGAAGACTTCTGTAGATCATTTCACAAGGCAAAACTGCTGTGTTTTGAGAAGATATGGATAAGGTTGTTTTAGTTTTCAATCAGTAGTTAAACGTTGTAAAAATTGCAAGCAAAATCTACCACCTTTATTGTAAAAAAATAAAATAAAGAGGAGGAGGAGGAAAAATATTATCTATCTCTATTTCATGACAGGTAGTGGTTACACCATCACTACACAGCATTATTTTTAAAGGATTGAATCTTTTTTTTTAATAATCTACTGCAAGAAAATCAACTCTATTTGAAAACCCAGGAAAATAGTATGTGGCTTTGTTTATATCCTTACATACTTTTCCCAGAAATTCAGCTCTATGTAATAAAGTATGAGACTCTAACCACAGCATATAATTTGTTTTATTAAATTCAGAAGGTGTTAACCATCAAAAGCCCTTGAAGTCATAGTTATGGTGAAAAAAGGTTCAATGAGAAGCAATAAGTTTGAGCATTTGTGTGAGTAGCAGGGTGCAGGAGCTCAGGTGCTAAACTGAGACTGAAGGGATCTGGTTTCAAATCCCTGCCCCATGACAAATGTCTAGGGGAAGTCACTTAACCTAGATCTGTACAAGGCTATAGACAAAACACAGGTGCCAAGGTCAAAGAGAGGAAACCTCAGGATCCTTGTGTAGACATCAACACTTGGCTACTTCTAGCGTTTAGGCTCCAAAATTCTGTTCTGCCCATGCACAGAACTGCTCCTATCTTAACAGGATTGAGCAACTCAGTGCCTCTTCTTCACAAAACCCCACTTGGGAAAATAATATGAGGGATTCCTTGTGTCTAATCTTACTAGGTGTGAATGCTTACCTACAGGAGGCAATGTCACAAAAAAACAGTGTCTATAGTAATTTTCATACAAGAACAAAATGAGAAGAGGCAGAGATTTTCCACCTTCTATGAGAGAGACAGAGAGTTCTGGGTTAAGGGCATGGATAACGACCACGATGTGGATGCTCTCATGGGTGCTGACCCTTAAGCCTTAGGTTGCTAGGTTGTTTTATAATTAGCATAAATTAAGTTAATGTACACTGGGCGTGTCTACATGACACGAATTACTGTCCAGTAGAGCAAATCGCTGCACAGTAAGCATCTCTGCCTACATGTGAAGCCCCTTACTGTCAAGTAATACATGTCTAGACAGCTGACCAGGAGCAAATTTGCTCCTGGGCAGCAGAGGATATGAGACTGTTTCCTGCCCCTGGGAGCTGCCTGCTTCCAGGCTAGGATCCTGTGGTGGAGCCTGGCCCAGAACAAGGTCTCTCTGCCCTGGCAGCATGCAGCTTCTGGCCCCACCTCTGCAATTGGAGCAGGGGCTGGGAGACTGTCCCAGCCCAGGCTCTGCCCAGACAGGTCCCAGGGGCAGGGAGCTCCCAGCTCCAGATCTGCAAATCGAAGTGGGGCTGGGAGATTGTTTCCTGTCCCTGGGGCTGCCTGCTGCTGGGGCAGGAAGACATTGTCCTGGCTCAGGCATCACCACCAGAGCCTGCTGTGGCAGCAGGTAGCTCCCAGGGGCAGGAACTGATCTCCCAACCCCTGTTCCAATTGCAGAGATAGGGCCAGAAGCTCCCTGCATGGGGAGAGTTCCCTGCCTAGCCTGGAGTTGACTAGGACCTGCTTCCCATGTGGTACAAGAAAGAAGTGACTCCTGTTTAATTTTTCAAAGGAATGACTAACAGTCCTGATTCAGGAAAGTGGGCATTGGGGCTGTGAGATAGGAGTTAGTTTACTGCCTGGGTTCCTAGCACACCTCTCTCCAGCTACTGTCTAACTTAGGCATCTCCCCATTCAACACGCTGGCAGTTGTGCGTCTATTTTGAGGTGCCTAATTCCCCCAGGTGTTTTATAGGGATCTTAGAGGTCTAATACATGGCCGTGGGTTCCATTCCAGGTGACAGATTCCTAAATGGTTGGCACTGTGACACTGGGCATGTCAAACCCCTTCTTTTCCTCAAGGCTCTGTATTCCTCTAGCCATTAGAATCTCTCTGCTGTCAGGTCTCATTGATAAAATGGGGACAATACAGGGTCTTCATCAAGTATTTGTGCACTTTTAAACTTTAATAACTTAGGTTGTAGGTATGATAGAAACAATCTGTAAACAGTATTTAAAAGCAAATTTATTAAAGTTTTAGTTCAACTAGAGTACACAATGCTAGACTTTATAAGTAATAATGGATTTACTTTTATTTCAGATCCTTTGACAAGTGAAAAATGGCTACTGTAGATTAGAAGGTAAACTGTGTCCTATGGCTGGCAGAATTGAAGTCCATATCAGCCGTGAGAAGAAAATGGTGGTTATGTTGAAGTCTAGCATTGTCTACTCTAGTTGCCCTAAAACTTTAATAAATTTGCTTGTAAATGCAATTTACAGTTTCTATCATACCTACAACCTAAGTTATTAAAGTTTAAAAGTGCACAAGGACTTTATGAAGATCCTATATATACTTCTTGGAACCATTATGAGCATGGAGCATGAGTTACTCAAATACTACAGTACTAGGAACTATGCAGAAGCATAACAGGGCAGGTCCACACCCTGGGCAGCAGCGGTGCACAGGACAGCACCAGCTGCTATGTTGGTGGTGGTGGCACCTATTTTTGTGCCCCTTCCCCCAAAGGTGGTGCTTGGGGCTGCTGAACCAGATCCACCTCCGCCCCCACAACAGTTTATTTGTAAACACCTAGAGAATGACAAAGTGAAGGTGGTGCAGTTGCCATCCTTAGAGGTGTTCAAGATGAGGCTGGATAAGTACCTTGTTGAGCTTGTTTGAGTCCAATAACTTTCTGCCCATGGCAGGGGACTGGACTTGATGATCTTACAGGTCCCCTCCGGTCCTATGATTCTGTAAGTAAGAGCCAATATGCATTTGTTGAGAACAAGTCATGCCTAACCAGTCTAACTTCCTTCTGTTACAGTTAGGGTTACCATATTTCCAGTATTAAAAAAGAAGACACCTGTGGGAGGGAAAGGAGGGGGCAGTAGGGAGGGGTGTGAGCAGGGGGGACGGGGCATATGATTGTGCAGGGGTAGTGATATGCCCAAGTCATGCTTCTGCCCCTCACTCCTAAGCCCCTGCTGCCCTAGCCCTGCTAGCGTCCCTCACTCCCAACCCACAGTCCCCTACCCCCACAGCCCTGCAGGTGCCCCTCATTCCTGACCCATAGCCCCCTGCCCCCCCAGCCCTGTTGCCCACACAGCTCCCACACATGCGACCCCTGACAGCCAATCACCTTGCCCGCTCCTCCCAGCCCCAAGCAGCCAAGCTGCTAGCCCCCAGGAAAGCAGAGGCAGTGCAAAAACCTGGACATTTGCTCACATTTTAAAAATCTACCTGAAGACGAGGACAGGGGGCTAAAAACGAGGGCATGTCCAGGAAAACCCGGAGGTATGGAAACCCTAGTTATATATTGCAACCTGAAAGCAGGCGATATTATCTCAGATATCTCACTTTTGGCAAGGTTTTCTCTTCTGTGAGTCTCATGAGTTAGCTAAAGAAATGCAGTTTAGATGAAACTTCTATAAGGTCGTTGCATAACTGGATGGGTAATCATGCCTAATGATGTAGTTATCAGTGACTCAATTTTGAACTGGAAAGCAATAGGAAGGGGGTTCCCCAGAGAGCTGTAGCAGCTTGTTCGTTAATATCTTTTATTAATGAGTTAGAAGATAGAACTTATTAAATTTGCAGATGAGCTAAACTGGCTGGTATTTAAGAAGAAAGAATTAGGATTCAAAATTACTTTGATACATTGGAAACCTAGTTTGATATAATAGAATGAAATTAGGTAAGGACAAGTACAAAGCACTGCACTTAAGTAGGCACAATCAAATGCAGAAATACAAAATACAGAATAAATGTCTAGGATGAAGGGGACCCACAGATTATACTGAGTTGAAAATATAATATTGTTGAGGAAGAAAATGATAGTGCACTGCATGTATGAACAGGAGTCAAATGCATGTCATGAGAAGTGATGATATTACTCAATTCAGCACTGGTGAGAGGGTTCACTTGGAGTACTGTGGGCATCATCCTGTGTGGGCCAGCTTGAGAGACTCCAGAGAAGAGGAACAAAATTGTTTGAGAGAGAAAATCATGGATTCATAGATGTAGACACGGAAGGGACCTAAGTTGATCATCAAGTCCAACCTCCTGCCATGGGCAGGAGAGAATACTGGGCTCATATGACCCCAGCTAGGTAATTATCTAGCCTCCTCTTAAAGACCCCCAAGGTAGGAGCCAGCACCACTTCCCATGGAAGTTGGTTCCACATCCTAGCTGCCCTGACTGTGAAGTAGCGCCTTGTAATGTCCAGTCTGAACCTACTCTCAAACAACTTACGGCTGTTATTCCTTGTTACTCTGGGAGGTGTTCGGGTGAACAGGGTCTCTCCCTTTACCCGCTGGTCCCCCCTGGGACTTATATAGTTTATAGACGGCCACCAGATCCCTTCTCAGCCTTCTCTTGTGGAGGCTGAACAGGTTCAGGTCCCGTAGCCTCCCCTCGTAGGGCCTGCCCTGTTGCCCCTTGATTATGCAGGTGGCCCTCCTCTGGACCCACTCGATGCTGACCACATCTCTCCTGAAGTGCGGTGCCCAGAATTGGATGCAGTACTCCGGCTGCAGCCTGACCAGTGCCGCATAGAGAGGGAGGATCACCTCCTTGGCCCTACTTGAGATGAATCTGTGGATGCACGAGAGGGTGCGGTTGGCCTTCCTGACTGCATCCTCACACTGTCGGCCCATGTTCATTTTGGAATCGATAATGACTCCAAGATCCCTTTCTGCCACTGTGCTTTCAAGAAGGAAGTTCCCCAGCCTGTAGGTATGTTGCTGGCTTTTCCTCCCCAGTTGCAGTAACCTGCACTTTTCAATGTTGAATCCCATCCTAGTCTCATTTGCCCACCCCTGTAACCTGTCCAGGTCCAGCTGTATCCTGTCCCTCCCTTCCAGCATGCCTACCTCACCCCAAATCTTGGTGTCATCAGCAAATTTGAACAGGGTGCTTTTCACCCCCTCATCCAAATCACTAATAAAGAGATTGAACAGTATGGGCCTGAGGACTGAGCCCTGGGGGACTCCACTGCCCACCTCCCTCCAGGTTGAAAATGGCCCGTCCATCACCACCCTCTAGGTGCGGCCCCCTTGCAATTTTGCAATCCATCTGACTGTATAGGCATCAGTGCCACAGTTGCCTAGCTTTTTAATGAGAATGAGGTAGGAGACAGTGTCAAAGGCCTTCCTGAAGTCCAGAAAGACTATGTCCACCATGACACCTGCGTCCAAGAATTTTGTGACCTGGTCATAGAAGGCAATCAGGTTAGTCTGACAGGACCTGCCCCTAATAAACCCATGCTGGTTGTCCCTGAGCATCATCCCTCTGCTGGTCCTTCCCAGATGTGCTCCTGGATAATCTTCTAAAAGAGCTTCCCCAGGACTGACTAACAGGCCTATAGTTGCCCAGGTCCTCCCTCCCTTTTTTGAAAATGGGGACCACACTGGCCTTCTTCCTGTCTTCTGGCACCTGGCCAGAGCAATATGAGTGCTCATAAAGCCAAGCCAGGGGCCTCTCTATAACCCCTGCCAATTCCCTCAGCATCCTGGGGTGGAGAGTGTCTGAACCTGCTGACTTGAACATGTCCAGCCCCTCCAGAAGTTCCCTAACTCGGTCTTCCCTGACCCTAGGCCTGGCAGAGTCTCTTCTCTCATGACATATGAGGAAAGTGTGGAAGAATCAGAATGATTTAATTTAGTGAGAAGAAGACAGAGGCAGGATCTGGTAAGTCTTCAACAAGAGTCAGTAATAATGAGGATCATAAATGTTGTGTGTGGATTAATTTGCACCCTATAGACTAACTGAAGTGGAGTGTGTATGTATGTGTATATAACACAAGCTTTCATGAGCTGAAGCTTGCTTCATCAGATGCTTATTGTCTGCAGACTAGAAAGGAATGGGCTTGAATTGCAAAAAAAAGAGTTTTAAGTTTAAAAATGAACCAGCTGTGAGGATGGTTGAACACTGAAACAGATTACATAGTATGTGGAGTGCTCATAATTTAAAGTTATTAAACACTTTATTTATTGTCTGGGATGGTTCAGAGGAGGTTCTGCTAGATGATCTCCTGAGATCCTTTCCAGTCCTATTATTCTATGTTTCTATGCTCTTCCCCAAAGTTTCTGCTGAAAATTTTTCTAAACCAGGCAAAAATGTCTCTAAGGGTTTCCAATGCCCTTGCTTGCACAATACCATACCCCATACAATGAGGCCAGTTGTTTAAAGCCACAATCTGACCAGGGAGGTTTTTTTTTTTTATCAAGTCCTAGTTAAATACCAATTCTTTTTGTCCTGATGTTGCTGATGCATTTTGCCCTGAATAAGCATGTTCTGATACTTTGTTGATTTACAAGGGTGCTGAGCTCCCAGTTGAACAAGGTTCACCCATTGCCAAGAACCCCGGCTAGGTGGCTGTCTAGCCTCATTTTGAAAATGCCCAGGGTAGGGGCAAGCACCACTTCCCTTGGAAGTTGGTTCCAGCTCCTAGCCTCCCTGACCATGAAGTAGCGCCTCCTGATATCTAGCCTGAATCTACTTTCAGTCAACTTATGGCCGTTGTTCCTTGTTATTCCTAGTAGTGCTTGGTGGAACAGAGACTCTCCCATAGCCTGCTGATCCCCCTTGACAAGTTTATAGGCGGCCACCAGATCCTCTCTCAGCCTTCTCTTAGGGAGGCTGAACAGGTTCAGGTCCCATAGCCTCTCCTCGTAGGGCCTGCCCTGCTGCCCCCACTCATAGAATCACAGAATCAATGAGTGGGAAGGGACCTAGACAGATCATCTAGTCTGACCCCCTGCCATGGGCAGGAAGGAGCACTGGGGGTGGCAGGGGTCATAAGACCCCAGCCAGGTGCCTATCCAGTCTCCTCTTGAAGATCTCCAGGGAAGGTGAGAGCATCACCTCTCTGGGAAGCCTATTCCAGGCTCTGGCCACCCTTACAGTGAAGTAGTTCTTCCTAATATCTAACCTAAACCTATCCTCCCTCAGCTTGCGGCCATTGTTCCTGGTGACTCCAAGGGGGGCCCTGGTGAACAGACTTTCCCCGAGTCCCTGCTGCTGGCCCCTGATAAGGTTGTAGGCAGCCACAAGATCCCCCCTCAGTCTCCTCTTGTGGAGACTGAAGACATTCAGGTCCCTCAGCCTCTCCTCATAGGGCTGGCCACGGAGGCCCCCAACAATATGAGTGGCCTCCTCTGGACCCTCTCCGGGTTCTCCATGTCCTTCTTGAGGTGGATCATGCAAGTGGCCCTCCTCTGGACCCTCTCCATGCTGTCCACATCTCTCCTGAAGTGCAGCGCCCAGAACTGGATGCAGTACTCCAGCTGCGGCCTGACCAGTGCCGCACAGAGGGGGAGGATCACCTCCTTGGACCTGCTCGAGATGCACCTGTGGATGCATGACAAGGTACAGCCTTCCTGACCATGTCCCCACACTGCCGGCCCATGCTCATCTTGGCATCAGTGATGACTCCAAGATCCTTTTCTGCCTCTGCACTGACGAGAAGGGAGTTTCTCAGCCTGTAGGTATGGTGCTGGTTCTTCATCCCCAGGTGCAGCACCTTGCACTTGTTCACATTGAAACCCATCCTATTCTCATCTGCCCACCTATGTAACCTGTCCAGATGTAGTTGTAGCCTGTCCCTCTCTTCTAGTATGCCCACTTCTCCCCACATCTGTGAGCTTGAACAAGGAGCTTTTCACCCCCTTGTCCAAATCACCGATAAAGATATTGAACAGGGGACCCCCACCATTAGTTCCCTTTCCTTTTGACCCCCTTGTATTCTGACCCAGAGCACCCAGAGCACTTCAGTCTGCCTTACCTCAGGCCTAGTGCTGTTTGCTGAGGATGTGTGTTGCTCTTTGACGGAGAGCGTCACACACCTGCCTTTCCTCCCCTTTCTATCCCACCTATACAGCCTATAGCCCTTGATGTTCACCACCCAGTCATGCATTGGATCCCACCAAGTTTCAGTGAGCCCCACTATGTCTGGGTTTGCATTGGCTCACAGGAGGTCAAGTTCCTCCTGCTTGTTCCCCATACTATGAGCATTAGTACAGAGGCATTTAAGGCCTCCTGAGTTTGTACTATGCACAGTTCAAACCAATATCTGTTAATACAGACTTAGAGCAACATACAGTTGTTCCCAGCCAGCCATGAAGAGACATCACATGACTGTACATATAAGTCAAATATTAGTGAACAGGACTTCTTTGCCTGAAGGCAAAGTTGAAACTTGCTAATTTTTCTTTTAGTAAAAACATTTTATTGTTTAAGTACATTCTCCAGAAGCATACTATGCACCTGAAAGAAAATACACATCCATTGATCCAGGATTGTATCCTGTGTATACCTAAAAGTTTAAATGTTGGGATCTGGTGCACTTTGGGCCCCAAACAGGAGAAAAGTTGTTGATAGAATGAAAAAACCCTCAAAATAGCATAATTGTGGCTACACTAATTTTCTTCCATGGCAGAGAGAAATAGCTGCTTGCCCTCTGTGTAGGGCAGATAATGGCCCTCTTTGTTCTGACAGGGTTACTTTAGTTTGTATGCTGGGGATAGAAGCAGAAACTCACTTCACCCACCTGTATGAAAGAGAATAGCAATTCTGCCGAGCAGTTCCAAACTATTTATTACATGGGGATTTCAGATAGGAGAATTCCAAGGTGCCTCCCACCCCATAAATCCTTTTCTCATTTGTTCTTTCTGCCCTTAATCTCCCCCTAATTATATAATTAATAAATAACTATACAGTAGAGTGAAGTTTATTATAAATACAAATGGGATTAATTGATACTCATTTTCATCTTATTTGCACATGTTATTTGTGCTTTAGATGATCTCTGTGTGAATTAGCCAGTCCTATATTTATCTGATAAGATCCTGTTTCTAAAGGCTCCTAATCCTTTACTTCTTTGCAACACAGCTGTTTGCTTTCTTTTAACTATGCAAAGTTTTTGGGTTTTTTGTTCTTCTCTGTGGTTTCCAGCAATGGTTTATAGTCTTGCAGGGAAAAATACTTTGGCTAAGTGCAGAGATTATGGGTAGGGTTGCGGAGGGGTTAAATCAGATTCAAAATGGCCACCCAATATAACTTGATGCAGACCTTACACTCAGACCTGATCTCAGTGATTGGAAATCAGTCTAAACCCATAACTGTACAGAAGTTCTGTGCACATTGTCTAAGATAGATCTGGATCAATGTAGTATCAGACTCACTTAGCGTAGGTTAGAGTGGGGCATGGGACTTCTGTACATTTACCTGCACAGCCCCCGGCTTGGAAAAGCTGAGCCACTGACTGCAGCCCTGGGGCTGCACTTTTCACGCACCCCTTCTTGGCACCAGGCTAGTTTTAGTTCTTCATCCCCTTGCTCCTCTCCCCCACTTGCAGACCAGCCAGCTCCATCCAATCAGGTGGGTGCGTTTAATGGAAGAGCTTTTTACTATTTCACTCAAGGTTTCTAAGTTACAGTGGCTCAATATGGGCAGTGACCATTTCTTACTGACATAATTCACTTTATAAATCATAAAGCAGAAAGAATGAAGGCACACTGCTCCAAGTGCTGGCTTTATCCACATTTGCTGCTGCTGGCAGATGAGCAAGTAAGTTCTGGTGGGAGGAGGGGTGGAAAGGATGGGGTGTAGGTTAGCTCAGGGGGTTGGGGGAAAATAGCCCTAGACCCCTCAAGCCTCCCCATAGACCCTGAAAGCCCCCTGATCCCACCAAACCCTCCTAGACCCCAGCAACCCCCCACAGGTTATACCTGTCCCCTCCCATCCTCTCCAAAGATCTCCCCCACAACATTGTGCGGATTCATAGATTGTTAGGGGCTGGAAGGGACCTTGCAAATCATCAGGTCCAGCCCCCAAACGATGCTGCCTGAATTCCTAATTCCGCTGATCACTCCCACAGATGCCACCTGCCCCCCTCTCCCCAGCTGCCCACGGACCCCCAATCCCCCAATGTTCCTGCTAGGACCCCATCCCGACTTCACTTAGATCAGGTGGCCTTTTGAACCCCCTAGCTAACCCTCCTAGCCTCCACAAATGTCTGCATTTAGCCTTAATGTGTAGCCTTGTTAAAAACTGCTCTTTCTCTAAAAGAAACCTTCATTCCTTCTGCTTTATGGCTTATAAATTGAATTAACCTAGTAAGAAATAGTCACTTGCCCATATTGAGCCACTGTAACTCAGAAAACTTGAGTGAAATAATAAAAAGCTCTTCCATTAAATGCAGCTGATTGGTTCGAAATTAGACTTTATTATTGGAGAAGAAAATGTGCTGTGGACTTCTACAACTTTCAAGGTAATGTTTTCAGACTGACGCCTAATTATATATGTGGAGTAGTAACTGCTGTATGAAACTTGCACTTGCATACCCAACTGTCATTTGCACTTACCAATATCTGACTGTATATATAGGTATATTTTTTGCAAGTGCACATATCAGATTGGATGCACAACAGTTGGTAAATTTATTTTGCAAACATAACTTGTGGAATTAAAGTGAAATTTATGTATGTGGCAATTGCTTTGGGTGAGATGAGTGTATATGACAGTAGAATTTAGCCCCAGCTTAGCAAAACTCCTTTTCTATTATTGTAAAGAGCTGCAGAAAGGAAGCCAATGTAGCATAAGGAGGTTTTATTAGGCCTGCAAACCCCAAGAATAGAGGCGGTTTGGGAATTTTAACTGGTTTTTTTAGAAGAACAAGAATAGTGTTTCGTCAATAGAAACAAAAATGTTTCTTTTTGGGTTTATACTTATTCTTCCCTGTTTGGTGTGGTGGGTATTCTTGTTTTTGTTGTGGGAAGGGACAGGCAGGTTGTGACAAACCCGGCTACACCAAGCTTCAGCTTGGGATGATCTAGTTGGGGATGGTCCTGCTTTGAGCAGGGGGCTGGACTACATGACCTCCTGAGATCCCTTCCAGCCCTCATTTTCTATGATTTGAAGATCTACAGCAATCATCTGAGGCCTGAAGAACCTGTGCTAGAATGAGATGTGAGAATGCCAATCCATTTAGTTTTACCTAAGGAAAGGTTTAGTATTGACTTGAACAGAAGTTGTGTACTAGATAGGAAAGAGACTTATGATAGATGCTCTTTAATCTAGTAGCAAAAAGTATCAGATCCAGTGTTAGGGAGCTGATGCTAGAACAATCTAGACAGGAAATAAGACACACATTTTAATAGTGGTGAAGGTAACCCACTGGAACCACTTTTAAAAGCACACGTCAGGCTTTCCATCATTTGAAGTTTGTCTAGACTGAACTACTTGCAGGAATATGTCATAGGCTGGCTGAAGGAATTATTGAGTGAAGTTCTTTGGCCTGTGTAAAGCAGGAGGTAAACAGGATGATTAATCCTGTCCTTTCCTACCTTTAAAATGTGTGAACTATGGGAACTCCCTACCATTTCAGTGACTGCCATTAGAAATAATAAACATGAGTACATATTACAGAGTTTCTGCCTGCTTAGGTTAAGAAATAATTATTGTTAAACATTGGTTTGTTAATGGCCTCTTTCCTCCTGAGGATATGATTAATTAACAGATCTAATCGTGAACTATTTCCAATTAAGGAAACACTTTGAATAGCTCCAAGATACAAGAACAGGTTCTAAAAGAAATAAAGCTATTTTGCTGTGTGATTTGGGCAGGATCACTCAAATCTGCATTTCTGGAGAAAAGTACCATAATTCATAGTGGGGAAAAGAAATGATTGGACATAGCTATGCTGATAGTAGAACACCATAGCATTTAAAAGCAAGGGTGTTCCACTTACGCCTCTTTGTGCATCTTTTCTCTCCAGGATAAGAAATCCCTTTCAGTGTAATAGGATGAATACTTCATGCTTATTTTAATGTATAAATACTAGGGCACAGTCCTGCTGTCCTTGCTTAACAAAATGACTTGGTTTGAAGTGTTTTATGCAGAATTTCTGTACTTATATTTTCATAGTTATTTGAAGTTTTCACTTCAGCCTATTTTCTAAATACATTTATGGCTATGGGAAGATTAAAAGGTACAATTTATGACTTTGATCAGAGTTCAGATCTACTTTCTCTTAGTTCAGGGTTATTTTAATTTTCATCTCAAGTCCCAAGTGTCAGCTAAACTCATGCTCTCATCCACATGTGTTTTGAAGAGCCTCTGACTTTGCCTTATACAGACTCTTAGAGCACAGTGAGTGTATGTTGTTTTTTGTTTGATTTGGCCACTGCAAAAACCTTGATGACTTGTATCCTTGAGAACTTCTGCATTGGACTGATAAATATTTCATGCTTTTTACTGATTGCTTCTTACAGTTTATGTTGTGTTGAAACAGCCTCGGTTAATCCATTTTTAATAAATGAAAGGACTGGGAGTTATTCCTTTTGTTATTTCCAGTGCTCTTCTCCTTTTCCATAGTTTCATAGTAGCTAGGGTCAGGAGGGACCTGAACAGATCATCTAGCCTGACCCCCTGCCACAAGCAGGAATGAATGCCGGGTTCACAAGACCCCAGACAGGTGATCATCCAACCTCCTCTTGAATTTGCCCAAGGTAGGGGTGAGGACCACTTCCCTGGGAAGTTGGTTCCAGATTTTGGCCACCCTACCTGTTAAGAATTGCTTTCTGATCTCTAACCTAAACCATTGTTTATAGTAATAAACCAGCTTATTACCATTGTTCCTTGTCACCTCAGGTGGTGCTGGGGAGAAAAGGGCTCTACCTATTCGCTTTTGATTTCCCCTGATGAGTTTGTAGGCAGCCACCAGGTCCCCCCTCAGCCTCCTCTTGCTGAGGCTGAACAGGTTCAGGTCCCTTAGTCTCTCCTCGTAGGGCCTGCCCTGCTGCCCTCTAACCAAGCGGGTGGCCCTCCTCTGAACCCTCTCCAGGCTGGCCACATCCCTTTTGAAGTGCGGTGCCCAGTACTGGATGCAGTACTCCAGCTGTGGCCTGACCAAGGTCTCATAGAGGGGGAGTATTGCCTCTCTGGACCAGCTTGAGATGCACCTTTGGATGCATGACAAGGTATGGCTGGCCTTGCTGGCTGCGGTCTGGCATTGGTGGCTCATGTTCATCTTGGAGTCAATAATGACTCCAAGATCCCGTTCTGCCTCTGTGCTTTCAAGAGGGGAACTTCCCAGCCTGTATGTAAGCTGTGGATTTCTTCCCCCAAGGTGCAGCACTCTGCATTTGTCTCTGTTGAACCCCATCCTATTCTCATCTGCCCACTTTTGTAGTCTGTCTAAATCTATTTGCAGCCTCTCTCTCCCTTCAAGTGTGTCCACCTCACGCCACATCTTAGAGTCATCAGCAAACTTGGACAGCATGCATTCCACCCCCTCGTCCAAGTCACTGATGAAGATGGTAAACAGTGAAGGACTGAGCCCTGGGGTACCCCACTGCTCACATCTCACCAGGTTGAGTACAACCCGTCCACCACTATTCTCTGGGTGCGCCCCATCAGCTAATTTTTTACCCATCCAACTATGTAGGCATCAATGCCACAGTCAATTAATTTATTGATGAGGATGGGGTGAGAGACAGTGTCAAAGGCCTTCTTAAAGTCTAGAAAGACTAGTCCATGGTGACATCATCATCCAAGGATTTAGTCACCTGGTCATAAAAGGCAACTAGGTTGGTCAGTGTTTTCCAATGCTTTCCATTTACTTTTTCCTCTGCCTTTTTTTCATAATATTTTCACATTTTTTCCAGCTGATCTTTCTTCTGTTTCCTCTCTGCATGTGGGTAAGACAAGCTCTGGTGACATAATTAAGTGATGCTCTTGATTTTTTTTCCATTCTGCTTTTTAGGTTTGCTTTTTGCTCTGCAGCCATGTAAAGGTCTTTGATACAGTTGCTTGTACCTGTATCCTCTTGTCTTCCCACAAATTATTTCTTCAGGCTCTTTCAAGGGTATCCTGATAGATACTTTCTTGTACAGTGCATCTTCCTGAAGTCTTTTTCTTGCTCTACCACCACCTTTTGACATCACTTTTCCATTCTGAAGCTTCATTTCTCTGTTTCCCCCACATATTTCCTCTCAATAGTTCATATTGTACCATCAGTTATGAAGTAGGCATCTACACTAAAGTTCGTGGGAAGTTCAGTGGAGTAATATAGCCCAGTGTGTCTATAGGTCACTATAGTTTTCAACTTCCTTATTAAAATCAGCATCACTCTCTATTACCCAGTGGCTGCCTGAACTTGCTACAGTGTCCATGGTCATGGTGAGGAGTTGCAGAAAAACCTCACAAAACTGGGTGGTCAGTAAAGTAGCACATAAACTTTAATGTTAATAAGTACAGAGTAATGGGGAAAAACAATCTCACATGATTCTGAAGTAGCCATTATGATTCAGGAAAGCGTTCTTGGAGTCATATACACTTTTCTAAAAACAGTGGATTAATAGGCAGTGGTGACCAGAAAAGCTAATAAAATGATGGGCATCATTAAGATGGGAATTGAAAGCAAAATGGAAAACATCATTATGCAGCTTCATAATTCCATGATATACCCACATCATAAATCCTGGGTGCAGTTCTGGTCTCCACAACAACAGAACTTACTGGAATTAGAAAAAGTACAGGGAATGGCAACAAAGATTATCAGGAAGGCCTTTAAGATAGTATCCCACCCAATATTGGTGAACAAGTTAAGAGGCTGTGACTTGGATGATTACACAGTCCAGTGGGTGGCAAATTGGCTAGAGGGTCATACCTAAAGAGCGGTAGTGGATAGGTCAGTATTGACCTGGAAGGGAGTGGGTAGTGGGGTCCCGTAGGGCTCAGTCCTTGGACTGATACTCTTCAATGTCTTCATCAGTGACTTGAACGAGGGAGTGAAGTGTACTCTGTCCAAGTTTGCAGATGATACAAAACTGTGGGGAGAAGTGGACACACCGGAGGGCAGGAAACAACTACAGGCAGACCTGGACAGGTTGGACAAATGGGAAGAAAACAATAGAATGCAATTTAACAAGGAGAAGTGCGAAGTGCTGCACCTAGGGAGGAAAAATTTCCTACACATACTGCCTAGGAAATGACCTGCTCGGTAGCACAGAAATGGAAAGGAATCTTGGAGTCCTAGTGGACTCCAAGGTGAACACGAATTGTCAGTGTGACGAAGTCATCAGAAAAGCTAACTGCACTTTATTGTGCATCAGCAGATGTATGACAAACAGAACAAAGGAGGTGATACTTCCCCTCTATCGGGCACTGGTCAGGCCGCAGTTGGAGTACTGCATCCAGTTCTGGGTGCCACACTTCAAGAGGGATGTGGATAACCTGGAGAGGGTCCAGAGAACGGCCGCTCATATGGTTAAGGGCTTGCAGGGCAAGCCCTACGAAGAAAGACTAGGGCACCTGGACCTCTTCAGCCTCTGCAAGGGAAGGTTGAGAGGCGACCTTATGGCTGCCTATAAATCATCATAGGGGCACAGAAGGGAATTGGTGAGGCTCTACTCACCAAGGTGCCCCTGGGGGTCACAAGAAATAATGGCTATAAGCTAGCAGACAGCAGATTTATACTGGACATTAGGAGGAACTTCTTCACAGTTAGAGTGGCCAGGGTCTGGAATGGGCTCCTGGGGGAGGTGGTGCTCTCCCCTACCCTGTGGGTCTTCAAGAGGAGGTTGGATGGGCATCTGGCTGGGGTCATCTGAACCCAGTACTCTTTCTTGTCTATGCAGGGGGTCGGACTTGATGATCTATTGGGGTCCCTTTCGACCCTAACATCTATGAATCTATGAGTATGGAGCATCCACCATAGCAGGAGACTGGAAAGGCAAGGACTCTTCAGTTCAGAAAGGAGAAGGCTGGGGGACAGAAGGGTAAGGGCTCATGATAGAAGCTTATAAAATCATGAAAGGTGGGGATAAAATGGATAGTGAATTGTTGCTCTCCAAGTCTCAGAATATAAGAACTGGGAGATACCCACTAAATTATCAGGAGGTAAATTTAAAATAACAAAAGGTAGGTTTGATTTGGGAGGTGTCGTGTATTTTAAATACAGTGCATCATTGATTTGTATAAGTTATCACTATATTACCACAAGAGACAAATCAAACCATTCTGTCAGGTTTATATCTAGCTTCCATCCTCCAGGCCTTCATAACCTCAAGGTTAGCTTATGGCATGCTGGGATGGGGCAACCAGGTCTGGAACTACTTGGGGATTGAGGCACTGACCGGAGTGAGGATAGGTAAGCAGAATGCAAGGACAAACCAGGTCAGGAAATCACAGCAGGTCAATCTGAGAGAGGGATTGTCAGGACTGATAGGGCTGTAGGCAGTCAGTCAGTGAATTACTATAAGCAGGTGGGGGTCATACCAGGTATCAGTCAAGGTCTTTGGGCCAAGGGTTGAGGTAGTATCGTGGTAAGGGAGGAAAATGTATCAGAGCTGGTAGGTCTAAACAGGGTAGGGACGGGGACTGTGGTGAGGCTGGAATTGGGCAGAAGCAACAGGAGGAGGGCAGGAGCAAGGTAGAGGTACAAGGAGCATACACACAAGCAATGTTGCTGGGACAAATCCCACAAGAAGTGGGAGGGGTTTTGTAGCCATCCCATCAGGGGCCTATAAGGTTTCTCCTAGTCACCTGGCTCCTTGTTAGTGCCCTCATTGGAGGAACCAGGTTGGCCAGGGATGATGCCTGACGAGCTGTGCAGTGGTGCAGAGGACCCAGCCTCTGTCTGCTGGCTCAGCTGCCCTGGGTTTGAATCCTCATGTTCCTAATAGCTTAGTAGCAAACCGAGACAAGAAGCCAGGAGATCAAGCAAAGAGTGAAGTTAAAGAGCAAAACATAGATTCATAGATTTCATAGATTCATAGATGCTAGGGTCGGAAGGGACCTCAATAGATCATCGAGTCCGACCCCCTGCATAAGCAGGAAAGAGTGCTGGGCCTACATTACCCCAGCTAGATACACATCCAACCTTCTCTTGAATACCCCCAGGGTAGGGGAGAGCACCACCTCCCTTGGGAGCCCGTTCCAGACCTTGGCCACTCGAACTGTGAAGAAGTTCCTCCTAATATCCAATCTAAATCTGCTCTCTTCTAGCTTGTGGCCATTATTTCTTGTAACCCCCGGGGGCGCCTTGGTGAATAAATACTCACCAATTCCCTTCTGTGCCCCCCTGACGAACTTATAGGCAGCCACCAGGTCGCCTCTCAACCTTCTCTTGCGGAGGCTGAAAAGGTCCAGTTTCTCTAGTCTCTCCTCGTAGGGCTTGGCCTGCAGGCCCTTAACCATACGAGTGGCCCTTCTCTGGACCCTCTCCAGGTTATCCGCATCTTTCTTGAAGTGCGGCGCCCAGAATTGCACGCAGTACTCCAGCTGCGGTCTGACCAGCGCCCGATAGAGGGGAAGTATCACCTCCTTGGACCTATTTGTCATGCATCTGCTGATGCACGATAAAGTGCCATTGGCTTTTCTGATGGTTTCGTCACACTGCCGACTCATGTTCATCTTGGAGTCTACTAGGACTCCAAGATCCCTTTCCACTTCCGTGCCACCCAGCAGGTCATTTCCTAGGCTGTAGGTGTGCTGGACATTTTTCCTCCCTAGATGCAGCACTTTGCATTTCTCCTTGTTGAACTGCATTCTGTTGTTTTCTGCCCACTTGTCTAACCTGTCCAGGTCTGCTTGCAGCTGTTCCCTGCCCTCCGGCGTGTCCACTTCGCCCCATAGCTTAGTGTCATCTGCAAACTTGGACAGAGTACATTTCACCCCCTCGTCCAAGTCGCTGATGAAGACATTAAAGAGTATCGGTCCAAGCACCGAGCCCTGCGGGACCCCACTGCCCACACTCTTCCAGGTCGAAACCGACCCATCCACCACAACTCTCTGGGTGCGACCCTCCAGCCAATTCTCCACCCACCGGACTGTGCAGTCATCCAAGTCACAGCCCCTTAACTTGTTCACCAGTATGGGGTGGGATACCGTGTCAAAGGCCTTCCTGAAGTCCAAGTATACGACATCCACCCCTCCTCCTGCGTCGAGGCGTTTTGTGACCTGGTCATAAAAAGAGACTAGATTGGTCAGGCACGATCTACCTGCCACGAACCCGTGCTGGTTTCCCCTCAGCATAATTTGTCCTGCCGGGCTCTCACAAATGTGAGCCTTGATAATTTTCTCAAAGATTTTGCCAAGGATGGAGGTGAGACTGACTGGCCTATAGTTACCCGGGTCCTCCTTCCTCCCCTTCTTGAAAATGGGAACCACATTGGCCCTTTTCCAGTCCTCCGGGACTTGACCCGTGCGCCACGAGCGTTCAAATATTCCCGCCAGTGGCTCTGCAATGATGTCGGCCAGTGCCTTCAGTACCCTCGGATGGAGCTCATCCGGGCCTGCCGACTTAAAGGCATCCAGTTCCTCCAAGTGACCCTGCACCACCTCAGGGTCCACGCATGGAAGTCTGGTGACTTGCTGCTGCCTCCCTACACTCCCAGTGAGAGACTTGTCATGCCTCTCGCTTAGGAACACTGAGGCGAAGAACTCGTTGAGGAGTTCAGCCTTGTCCCCTCTGTCCGTCACCAATTGTTTCTGCCCATTTAGCAGGGGTCCTATTCCTCCCTGGGCCTTCCTTTTACTCCCTATATATCTAAAAAACAATTTCTTATTGTCTTTTACTTGGGTTGCCATCCTCAGCTCCATGGTAGCTTTGGCCTGTCTAACTGCCTCCCTACAAGCACGAGCAGAAGAGGTATATTCCTCTTTGGTGATCTCTCCCTGTTTCCACTTTTTATGTGCTCCCCTTTTGGCCCTTAGTCTGCCCAGGATTTCTCTGGTCAGCCAGGGAAGCCTCCTGGCCCCTTTCCCTCTTTTACCTCGCACGGGGATCGTCTCGCTTTGTGCGAGAAGGATAGCTTCCTTAAGGCACAGCCACCCTTCTTGGGCTCCCATCGTTTCAAAACTACTACTCTGCAGTGCATCCTTCACTAATCGCCTGAGTTTGCTGAAATCAGCTTTCCTAAAGTCCAGCACGTTCACCCTACTGGTTACCTTACCCACTCGACGCCTTATGTTGAATTGTACTTTTAGGTGATCACTGTCCCCCAGATGGCTACCGATCTGTAGGTCCCCTACTATGTCATCCCCCGTTGCCAATACCAGATCCAGTAAGGCATTCCCCCTAGTGGGACCATGTACCTCCTGCGTCAGGTGGAGGTCCTGTACACAGGTTAGAAACCTGCGTGAGCGGTGGGACTTTGCTGTCTGTGTCTCCCAGCAGATGTCCGGGTAGTTTAGGTCCCCCATGACCACCGCCTCTTTAGCTTTTATGGTCTCTGAGAGTTGCCTCAGGAGCCCCAAATCTATTTCTTCCCCTTGATGTGGGGGTCTGTAGCAGACCCCTACCACCAAATCCTTTTCTCCTTGCCCCCCATGTAGCCTAACCCACAGTCCTTCTACTTCCTCATCCTTTGATTCTGTCTTGATGAGGGTTGATGTATATTGCTCCTTAACATAGAGCGCAACCCCTCCCCCCCTTTTCCCCACTCTGTCCTTTCTGTACAATCTATAGCCCTCAATATGTACCGCCCAGTCGTGGGATGGATCCCACCAGGTTTCCGTCAGCCCCACTAAGTCGTAGTCGTTTAGTGCAACCAGGAGCGCTAGTTCATCCTGCTTGTTCCCCATGCTCCTAGCATTAGTATATAGGCACTTGAGCCCTGTGACTGGTGCTTTTGCTACCCCCTCGCTCCAAGTCCTAAAGGGCTTTTTGTCTCTAACCTTCCCGTTCCTTACCTGTGCCGTATTGCTGTCCACCCCCTGCCTTTCACGTTCCCAAAGCTCTCTTTCTTCAGGCTGGGCTGTCCTTGTGGGTGCCACCTGGTTTGGTGGTCCACAGCCTCCCCCACCCTCATCTTCCCCTCCCCCCGACGAGCCTAGTTTAAAGCCCGCCGGAGGAGATCCGCCAACCTGGAAGAAAACACACGCTTACCTTTGGGGGACAGGTGAAGCCCATCCCAGCTCAGCATGTCCCTCGTTGTAATGTGTGGGTCATTGTCCAGGAAGCCGAAGCCTGCCTCGAGACACCACTGCCGAAGCCGCCAGTTGGTCTCTCGGATGCAGTTCTCATGCCGTCTTCCACGTCCGTTCACTGGTAGGATGGAAGAGAATACCACCTGTGCACCAAATTCCCTCAGCACGCTGCCGAGAGCCTGGTAGTCCGCCATCAGGTGATCGGGGGTTCTCCTGGCCGCATCATTAGTACCCACATGGACAAGGACCATGGGGTAGTAATCGGTGGGCTTGATCCTGGCCTGGATTACCTCCGTCACATCCTGAATCTTAGCTCCAGGCAGGCAGTAGACCTCTCGTGCTGAAGGGTCCTGGCGACAAATGGGCCCTTCCATACCTCTCAGGATGGAATCGCCTATGCGGGTGCAGGAGCTCCTGGAGGAGGTTAGCAGGCTGAGGGGAATCCGTGAGGCAGAGGAGGAAATTGATAGGTATTTTCTTTCTCTGCAGGGTGATACAACAGAGGAGAGGGCAGCCCGGGATAAGCCCTCCACTGCTGAGTGGCAGACAGTCTCCCGCGCCAGGGCTATTAACCATGTTGCGGCACCAGTTCCTCCTGTCCATCTGGAGAACAGATATGAGGTCCTGGCAGCCCTGGAGGAGGAGGGAGCAGTGGAAGATTCCAGGGAGGAGACTTTGTGCACACAATGTCCTGTGCGGGCGGCGGGAGTCAAGAGGCCTAAGAGGAGGAAGCGTCGCGTCATCGTGATTGGTGACTCCATCCTGAGAGGTACGGAGGGCCCCATCTGTCGCCAGGATCCCTCAGCACGTGAGGTCTACTGCCTGCCCGGAGCGAAGATTCAGGATGTGAAGGGGATGCTCCAGTCCATCATCCAGCCCACCGATTATTACCCCATGGTCCTTGTCCATGTGGGTACTAACGATGCGGCCAGGAGAGCCCCTGATCGCCTGATGGAGGACTACCATGCTCTGGGAGGCGTGCTGAGGGAGATGGGCGCACAGGCGGTCTTCTCTTCCATCCTGCCAGTGAGCGGACGCGGCAGACGTCACGAGATGTGCATTGCGGAGACCAACTGGAGGCTACAGGAATGGTGCTTCGAGGCGGGCTTTGGCTTCCTCAGCCATGACCGGCACATCGTGATGAGAGACATGCTGGGATGGGATGGGCTCCACCTTTCCCCTAAAGGTAAGCGTGTGTTCTCTTCCAGGTTGGTGAACCTCCTTCGGCGGGCTTTAAACTAGGCTCGTCGGGGGAGGGGGAAGATGAGGGCGGAGGAGACGATGAACTACCAGGCCCAGCAACAGCCAGCGAGCCCAGACCAATGGTCAAAAGGGAGAAACAGGTAAGCGATGGGGGACGGGGCATTGCTGAGACTAGGGGGTCAGTGGGCACAACCGTTGAAGGCCTCAAATGCCTCTACACGAATGCTCGAAGTATGGGGAAGAAGCAGGAGGAACTCGCCCTCCTCCTAGCTGTCACCAGCCCTGACATAGTAGGGATCACAGAAACGTGGTGGGACTCATCGCATGACTGGGCGGTGAGTGTCAAGGGCTATAGGCTATACAGGAAGGACAGGATAGGAAGGAAAGGTGGAGGAGTAGCACTCTACATCAAGGAGGAATATACTTCCTCGTTAATTAGCAAAGGGGTAGAGGGGGGGCACTCTGAGGTGCTCTGGGTTAGAGTAAAAGGCAGTCCAGGGGAGAGAGACTTAACGGTGGGAGTCTACTATAGACCTCCCAACCAGGGAGAAGAGCTCGACCAGGAATTCTTAGGTCAGCTTACAGAGGCAGTGAGGGCTAAGGATGTGGTCATCATGGGGGACCTGAACTTCCCAGACATCTGCTGGGAGGAGCAGTCAGCCAAGTCTGATCGCTCACGTCGGTTCTTAGCCAGAGTGCAGGACCTCCATCTAACCCAGGAGGTGCACAGTCCCACCAGGGGAGACGCCTTGTTGGACCTGGTGCTGGCCACAGGTGATGACCTGGTGAGGGGGCTGCGGGTGATGGGCCACCTGGGAGACAGTGATCATCGCTTGCTGGAATTCACCATCCAGCGTAAGGTGGCAAAGGGCTGCAGCAAGGCAACAGCCCTAGACTTTAGGAGGGCTGACTTCAACAAGCTAAGGAGGATCGTTGGGGAAGCGCTGAGGACCCAGAGGGGAAGGGAATCAGATGTCGAAGGTGAGTGGTTGCTCCTTAAGGAGACGATCCTCCATGCCCAAAGGGAGGTAATCCCAACAAGGGTCAAAGGGAGCAGGAGGGCACATAAACCCCCATGGCTCACTAAGAGCATCCGGGAATGTCTCCTTGCTAAAAGGGAGGCATATACCCAATGGAGAGATGGGGTCATCGCCAAGAAGGACTATGTTATAGTCGCCCGAGGATGTAGGGGGGCAGTCAGGAGGGCCAAGGCAGAGTTGGAGATAGGACTAGCTTCCCGGATTAAGGACAATAAGAAGTCCTTCTTCAAATACATAGGGGGTAAAAAGAGGGTCCCGGGTAATGTGGGGCCCCTGCAGGACACGATGGGCAACTTAGTCATCACGCCAGATGACAAAGCTAACATATTTAACGATTTCTTTGCCTCTGTCTTCCTAAGTAGGGACCAGTTCAGCCACCTCCCTGCTGGGCCCCCCTCGGGCCCCGAGAGAGACACGCCTGGGCCAAGGGTTAGCGAGGAGTTAGTTAGGGTACTTCTGGAGAGGCTGGACGTGTTCAAGTCCGCTGGTCCGGACGATCTTCACCCTAGGGTTCTACAGGAACTGGCTGAGGTCATTGCGGGACCCCTGGCACGGCTCTATGAGCACTCGTGGTGCTCTGGCGAGGTGCCGGAGGACTGGGAGAGGGCCAATGTGGTCCCTATCTTCAAAAAGGGAAAAAAAGAGGACCCGGGAAATTACAGGCCAGTTAGTCTGACCTCAATCCCGGGTAAGCTCTTTGAAAAAATTATCCTGGCACACATCCAGGAGGGCCTTGCGGGGGAATGCATGCTCGGGGCAACCAACATGGGTTCATCAGTGGCAGGTCTTGTCAGACCAACCTGGTGGCCTTTTACGATCAGGTCACCAAATCATTAGACGCAGGGGTTGCTGTGGATGTAGTCTTTTTGGACTTCCGGAAGGCTTTCGACACTGTCTCTCACCCTGTCCTCATCAAAAAGCTGGGAGACTGTGGTGTCGATGCCCACACGGTCAAATGGGTCGCCAACTGGTTGGAGGGCCGCACCCAGAGGGTGGTAGTGGATGGGTTCTTCTCGACCTGGAAGGACGTGGGCAGTGGGGTTCCGCAGGGCTCGGTCCTCGGGCCTGCACTGTTCAACATCTTCATCAGTGACTTGGATGAGGGGGTAGAAAGCACCCTGTTCAAGTTAGCTGATGACACTAAGATGTGGGGGGATGTGGGTGCACTAGAAGGGTGCAATAGGCTACAAACTGACCTTGACAGGTTGCAACGGTGGGCGGATGAGAATAGGATGGGGTTTAACACTGATAAGTGCAAGGTGTTGCACATGGGGAGGAAGAACCGGCACCACACTTACAGGTTGGGGAACTCCCCTCTTGCCAGCACGGAGACGGAAAAGGATCTTGGAGTCGTCATTGACTCCACGATGAACATGGGCCGGCAGTGTGGGGAGGCAGTCAAGAAGGCCAACTGTACCCTGTCATGCATCCACAGATGCATCTCGAGCAGGTCCAGGGAGGCGATCCTCCCCCTCTATGCGGCACTGGTCAGGCCGCAGCTGGAGTACTGCGTCCAGTTCTGGGCGCCACACTTCAAGAGGGACGTGGACAATATGGAAAGAGTTCAGAGGAGGGCCACTCGTATGATCAGGGATCAGCAGGGCAGGCCTTATGAGGAGAGGCTACGGGACCTGAACCTGTTTAGCCTCCACAAGACTATGAAACTATGAAACTATAACGAGCACGCGTCTCCTCCTCTTCTGGGTCCTCTCGGATCTCTTGATCTGTTTGGAATGTGAAGAATGTGGCATTTCCTCCTGCCCAAGGGTTTCCTCCTCCCTTTCCATCTCCTGCAGAGTCGCCAAGGCCTCGTACCTGTTCTCCAGTCGGACTGGAGAAGCTTGTACCTGCTTGCTGCGAGCCGCTCCAGTCCTGGCTGTGACCGTCTGCCACTCTGCCGTGGAGGTCCTTCCCTGGGCTGCTTCTTCCTTGGGTGCCTGGTCCTGCAGGGAAAGGAAATAACTGTCAATTTCCTCCTCCGCCTCCCTGATCCCCCTCAGCCTGCTAACCTCCTCCCGGAGCTCCCTCACCTGTGCCTCCAGAGCCCTAAGCCGGGCACCTGCCGGACAGGTGTGGGGGCTCCCAATCTCTCAATAGAGAACAACAAAGCAGTCTTGGGCCAGGTTGAGTTCTGTTGTCCAGACACTTCCTGCATAGCGGGGAAGTGGAGGGTAGGTGACCTCAGCCAGCTACTCGACTGACAGGGTGTGTGGATGGATGGTTAGGCCCTGCTGAAGGCATCAGGGCAGCCTGAATCAGTTTGGGCAATCAGCTGTAGGTTGGCAGGCTGGGATGAGTGGCTGTATTGGAAGGCAGAGGCCAGGGCCTGACATTAGCCCCCTAATGGCAGTCCCTGGTGGGCACTAGGTCTGGGTGGTCCTATGGATTTTTTTAGTAAGTTGAGACTGTGACCATGGATCTTTTCTGTTGGTTCCCACATGCAGTCTTTGGACCCATATCTTTCCCATTCTGTCAATTAGTTGAACTTTCCCTGTCTTCACTCTGAATATAGCATCTCATGGACTATGTACTTTTCCTGTCCCTAGATTCTTATGGAGGGTGGTAGAGGTGAGGTATGATGTGGGGAAGAACTCTCTGTGCAGCTTGAGTAGTGACGTGGAATACTGCATGGGTATTTAGTATTCAGCGGACCTGTAATTTGAAGACTACTGCGTTGATTTGGTGGCTTATATGCAAGGGCCCAAGGAAGCAATGGTCTGGTTTCCATGAGGGCCAGTCCATGTGGAGGTGTTCAGTCAAGAGCTACACTTTCTGCCCAACAGAATTGTAGTCAGTGGCAGTGATCCCTCACAGTAGGGGATGGTCACTCCCATGGTGTTGGGATTGTAGATGAATCCAGTGGTGGCTAAAAAAGCCAATCCTAGAGCTGCAGACTCTCTGGCAGACACCACAGATGGTTAAAGGGAGGGCCAAACCTCAGATCCCTCAGTCTTGTTTCCTTCAGTTCTGTCATTTTTCTGCCTCCAGGCCAAGATGGTTTTCCTCAAAGTAGGATGTACTTACATTCACAAGGCATCACCATGTAGCCCTGTCCCGGGCTAGGTTTTCCCAAGTTGTGGTGTTAATGCCACACTTCTTAATGTTTTCCTTGACAGTGTCCTTGAAGTGTTTCCTCTGGCCCCTGTGTGTCTTTTGTTGTTGTCTGAGTTGGGAGTATAGCAGTTGTTTTGGAAAATGTATAAGGCAGGATGTCATTTGACCTCTGTGTGCCCATGTAGCCTTTTCTGATGGTGGGAAACTACCAGGACTGGTTAGAAAGTACCAGAGTGAAAGTAACATGTGGAAAATAGTACACTGTGTGCTGAAGTGAGTTGCTGTAATGGGTGCCACGTACAGAAGACATATAAAAGTTTTCATGAAGAGAGTTCTAGTGAGTGTTGCTTGGTGGTTGTTGTTGTGAAAGGTTTGCTGGTCTGAATGAGTTGTGGTTGTTGACAGTGCATGTGCCTCTGAGGTAAGAAAGCATGGTTGGTTGGCTGTGTCCCCTGAGAGGGAGTGGAAGTTGAGACTTGTTTGAAAAAAGTTTGCTACTAAATCTCTACTTACTGTTTGCTACTTATTGTTTGCTACTAAATCTCCACTGTGAGGGACATAGAGCTTGACCTGATCATGACTTGGTCCCTAATTCAACTTTACACCGTGACAGGTGTCTACTGGAGCCTGATCCCAGAATTACCCCTTTCCCTCTGGTGGTATCAACTCCTAAGTCCCTATGTAAATATCACCCCTCCTCCCTTCATTGTTCTGTGTATGTCTTGTCTGTATCCTTGCAAACAGTATTGTATATAAAAACATTTAGTATAATACATGTCATAGATAGCATAGTGGTTTTCAAGAACCCAGTTTGTTATTCTGTGAATTTAATAAACCATTGTAATTAATTCCATTGTTAATTTGAGTCTGTGGCTTTCTTGCTTAATTAACTCTGGTATCCACACAGAATCGCTAGGTGTCCAGATGACAGATTGGAAACCTTAGCCAGGCTCCTTAGTGTTCTCCCATCAAATTATTCAGGCTGGATGGGCAAATTTGCATGATTTTTTCTGCTTTAAACTCTGTTGTTTTCCAGCCTAACAAACATACATGAAGCATGTGCACACAATACCCTGTCCATCACAGCTAATGATGAATAATCACTGCTTTCAAGCTGGTGGTGTTACCATCAGGACACTTGCATTTATGTGATGAGCCTCCCACTTTATGCCAAGGATCTTCCAGAAGTAGTCTTGGTGATGGTGTTCCAGGCTTTTCAGGTGGTCCTATAGGTCACCCAAGCTTCACAGCTTAGAGAAGCATAGAGAAGAGTTGGGGTTATCCACAAAATAGTCAGGCCTTGCTGGCAGTGCTGGTCTGCCTGCTGCTTATAGACTTTTTTTTGCCCTTTTCAGGAGTTGCTTTAATTCCTCCTGAAATTTATTAATGTTACAAACCCATTCCATAGACACAGGGTTGCTGGAAACCTGTGGGTATGGCACAATGCAACTGGACTGGGACCCAAAGTTTGGGAAGAATGGGCTTTGCCTGGTTGAGGCCTGCTTGGAATTGTTGTACTCAAATTCTGCGAGCCAAGACTGTTGGCAGCAAGAAGTACTTATCCTATTGAAAATTAAGATAACAGTGAAAGCATTGTTCCAAGACCTGATTGGAACTCTTGTCCTAGCCATTTGTCTGGGAATGGTAGACTGATGTAAGATGGGTGCAGACACCCAGTAGGCGCAAGGCTTGGTACCAGAACCAGGAGATGAATTGGGATCTGTGATCTGATATGATGCAATTTAGGAAGCTGTGGAGATACACCTGGTGGTCCAGCCACACATGGGTTGTATCTTCTGCTGGGAGAATGTCCACACATGGGATAAAGTGGCCCATGCTTGTGAATTAGTCTGGTGTAATCAGGATTGTAGAGGAACTGTTTGAGACTGGCAGCTCTGTGATAAAGTTCAGGGAGACTGCAGACCACAGCTGAGGCAAGGTGGGGAGGGATTGAAGGAGTCTGAAAGGCTTCTGAAAAGGTTTCTTGATGTGGGCACAAACACTACAAAGGCCTTCACCATCTTGCACAGTTGCAACCACCAAAAATGGTGGGAGAAAAGGTGGTTGGCCATTTTGGTTCCAGGGTAGCCTGCTGATGGGGAGTCATGGGTTAAGTGAAGGATGTAGATTAGTCTAGCCAGACTTGGGGGCATGTAGATCCTAAACCTGTGTAAATATGACCCCATCCTGGACCCTATGTGTTTGCTGCATGAAGATGGTCTGCTCTTCTGCGGGTATTTTTTCAGGTGACAGGCTCTAGCATGCAAAAGACCTCCTGAGCCAGCAGGTCAGGCTGGCAGATGGATGCTTCCTTGCCACATGGATTAGCCTTCCCTGCCACTGGAGTGGGGTCCTTCTTATCCAATGCCAGGTCTTCATACCTGTTCTCCAGCTGGACAGCTGCAGGTTCAGAAGAGGAACGACAAGCCGCTAGCTTCCAGGCCTCAGACTGGCCAATGCTTCATAGTTTCATAGTTTGTAGGGTCAGAAGGGACCTGAGCAGATCATCTAGTCCGACCCCCTGCCATGGCAGCAAAGAGTACTGGGGTCAAACAACCCCAGCAAGACGTTCATCTAACCTCCTCTTAAACACCCCCACGGTAGGAGCCTGCACCTCTTCTCTTGGAAGTTGGTTCCAGACCCCAGCTGCCCTGACCATGAAGTAGCGCCTCCTGATGTCTAACCTAAACCTACCCTCTGCCAGCTTGTGACTTATTCCTGGTCACTCCTGGCAGTGCTTGGGGAAATAGTGACTCCCCCAATGCCTGCTGATCCCCTCTGACTAGTTTGTAACAGGCCACTAGACCCCCCCTCACCCTTCTCTTGTGGAGGCTGAACAGGTTCAGGTCCCGTAGCCTCTCCTCGTAGGGTCTGCCCTGCTGCCCCCTGATCATACGAGTGGCCTCCTCTGGACCCTCTCCATGCTGTTGACATCCCTCTTGAAGTGTGGCGCCCAGAACTGGACGCAATACTCCAGCTGTGGCCTGACCAGTGCTGCATAGAGGGGGAGGATCACCTCCTTGGACCTGCTCGAGATGCATCTGAGGATGCATGACAAGGTGCGGTTGGTCTTCCTGACTGCCTCCCCACACTGCCGGCCCATGTTCATCTTGGAGTCAATGATGACCCCCAGATCCCTTTCCGCCTCCGTGCTGACAAGAGGGAAGTTCCCCAACCTGTAGGTATGGTGCCGGTTGTTCCTCCCCAGGTGCATCACCTTGCACTTGTCTGTGTTGAATCCCATCCTATTCTCATCGGCCCACCCTTGTAACCTGTCTAGGTCAGATTGTAGCCTGTTGTATCCTTCCAGTGTGCCCACGTCCCCCCACATCTTAGTGTCATCAGCTTCTGAGCTTATCTTCCACCTCCTGCAGCTTCTCTACCTGATTCCTGAGATAATCTACCAGGAGGCACCTCTCATACAGCAAACACTTCTTCATCTGACTCTTCGTCTGACTCTCATATTAGCTCCTTCCTCATCTCCTGCTGCTACGTCCTGGAAAAAAATCCAGCTTTTTCTACTTAGCGAGCTTACAGTGAAGGAAGGGTAAGAAGGCAAGTGTTTTGACAAACTCCCAGTCAAATTCCCCTACTTGCTGCTCCTGTGTCTTTGGCTCCTGTATTGCTGTGTTCTGCCAAGCCTGGCCTGTCTGCTTAGGCAAGCTCTGCCTACTTCTTCCCACTGTGATCAGCTGCTGGGTTTAGCAGCTGAGAGCTCCTTCAAACAACTCTATGCAAAACTGCTCCCGAACTTAAACTACACCACGAAGCCCAAACCAGGCAGGCCTTCATACTCACAGGGCTTCCTACTCCTCACCCAAGTAGGGGTCCCTTTCAAACTCCCCTGTTTGCTGGCCTGCTTGCTAGTCCTGTGTCACTGGCTCAAACCATACACTCAAAACAGTGCAATGGGTATGTTAGAAATGTCTGAATTCTGTGTTGTATGCTAAGGTTAGTTCAGAAGTAAGAAATACCAGCAGTTTCTGCTCCTGTCAAACTCAGTTTGTTATACTCTTGTAAACTGCATAGAAAAAATGACTCTTGGCAACACGTGTGGGAGAATTTTGTGCTGCTTTATAGACTGACAAGACAGTCAACCTATATTCTCTTGAGACAGAAATTTGTCATGCATTGTTTCAGGGCTTCAGACTGTTTTGTTGGGTTGAACCACACTGAAACCAGTACGTTTAACTGCTGGTCTATGTCTTCAGTGTCTGTCAAAGACAGCTAAGTGAATGTTACTGTCCCAAAACAAAGATAAAGTGGAGCAGGGGTGAGGTAGGAGAGGAGTGAGCAATTTCAGAGAGGCAAGAATAGCAGACAAAAACAAAGAGAAGGGACCCTCAACCAAGTAGCATGGCCCTGAGGAAAGGGCCTAAAACTGAGACTGTTTTAGAGGCTCATTATTTTTTTTTTAACATTTCTTTGAAGTTACAAGGAGGGGAACTGCCTCTGTTGGTTTTGATTCCTTGTGTTAAAGACAATGGCACTTGTACATTCTTGTCACGAGAATTGCCTCCGAGGTACTGACTCCACAATCCATTTCTCAGCCCAACCGCTATAGTTGCATATGCAAGACCCTGAACATTTGCTTTGCCACCTTTGGAGCAGAGAAGGAGGACTAAGTATACTTACCTCTGAGACAATGGGAAGAGAAATTTCCTGATTTGTCACATGATTATTCAGTCTAGATTGCTTCTATCATTGTGTTTTTATATAGCAATAGCAGATCTACACATTTGAAACTCTGTGAATGCTTCAGCACCTCATTTCATTTGAGTCCTTCAGAATGAAACATGTTTAGGAAACTTTACTACTTTTGTTGGGCTTTTGAGTGTGGGAAGAGAGACTGAATGCCCTGAGCTGCTTTGCAGTATCCAGATCCATTGAGTCCTAGGGTATGACTGCAATCACTGTTAATGTAGATGAAATGTAATGAACATCCTCAAAACTCAATTAACTCTTCAATGTACATCAGTTTAACTAAGAGAAGAATGTGGCCCTTAGGGGGTTATGTCACACAAGTTTCCTCCCAAATTTCCCATCGGGTACCTATAGGCCCTCTAATGAACAATGAAATAGCTAAAAACAGACAGCTTAGTCCAGAAAACCAAAGCCATTAATGTTGCATGGCAAAAAATTAGTCAGAACTCCCATACAGCCACAGACACTGGATGAAGCAGTTGTTTTTTTTTACTTTCCTTCTCATTTTTGGCTGCTGCTTTTTCTGAAAAGGCTTGTATTAAACTAAATGAAGATGAAGTCTTAACATCCTAAAGCCCCAAACTGTGGTGAGTTAGCTAAAACACACAGGCAAATGCATTAATTTTCACCTAGAACATTAGTATTGTTCAAGTTTCTTTCTCATTTTATTCTTTGTTTTGTCATTTTGTCATAATAACTGGAGTACTGTTTGTACTGATGGGTACAAACTGTTCAGCAAAGATGGGCGGGGGAGAAGAGGAGAAGGAGTTGGGATGCATGTAAAAGAGCTGTATGATTGCTCAGAGCTCCAGTATGAAATTGGACATGAGTGTATTGAAAGTCTCTCAGTTAATGTTAAAGAGGGGAGCAACATTAAAGGGGGGAGCAACAAGGGGGATGTTGTGGTGGGTGTTTAGTATAGACCACCAGACCAGCAGGATGAGGTAGATGAGGTTTTCTTCAGACAACTAGCAGAAGTTTCCAGGTCACAGGCTCTGGTTCTCATGGGGGACTTCAATCACTCTAAAACATCTGCTGAGAGAGCAACACAGCAGTGCACAGGCAATCCAGGAAGTTTTTGGAAAGTGTTGGAGACAACACTGGTGCAAGTATTGGAGCGACCAACTAGGGGCCTGTATTATTCTTGACCTGCTGCTCACAAACAGGGAAGAATTGATAGGAGATGTAGTAGTGGATGGCAACTTGGGCAGCAGCAACTGTGAGATGATCGAGTTCAGGATCTTGACAAAAGGAAGGAGAGAAGCAGAGTGTGGACCCCAGACTTCAGCAAAGCAGACTTTGACTCCCTCCAGGAACTGATGGACAGGATCCTGTGGGAGGCCAGTTTGAGGGGGAAAGGAGTCCAGGAGAGCTGTATTTTAAAGAAACCTTTCTGAGAGTGCAGGAACAAACCATCCCAATGTGCAGGAAGACTAGCAAGTCTGGCAGGCGACCAGCTGGGCTCAGCAGAGAACTCTCTGGTGAGCATAAACACTAAAAGGAAGCTTGAAGAGATGACTAGGGAGGAGTGTAAGAGCATTGCTTGGGCATGCAGGGAGGAAATCAGGAAAGCCAAAGCACAATCGGAGTTGCAGCTAGCAAGGGATGTGAAGGGTAACATGAAGGTTTCTAAAAGTAACTTAGCAACACAAAGAAGGTCAGAGAAAGTGTGGGTCCTTTCCTGAATAGGGGAGACAACCTAGTGACAGATAAGGAGGAAAAGGCTGAAGTATTCAATGCCTTGTTTTTACCTTGGTCTTCATTGATAAGGTCAGCTCCCAGACTACTGCATCTGGCAGCACAGCTTGGGGAGGAGGTGAGTAACCAACAGCAGTGAAAGAACAGATTAGGGACTATTTGGAAAAGCTGGACATGCACAAGTCCACGGGGCCGGATGCGCTGCACCTGGGGGTGCTAACAGAGCTGGCCGGTGTGGTTGCAGAGCCGCTGGCCGTTATCTTTGAAAACTTAGGGCGATTGATGAGAGTTCCCAGACAATTGCACCAAGACAATTGGAAAAGGGCAAATATAGTGCCCATCTTGGTTGGTTCCAGGACAATAGGTATCTAGCTGTGGGCTGGGAGCCTGCAGCCAAGTTCCCATAGAGGTGGCAATGGCAAGCACCCTCCCACTGATGCACTCGGCATTGGTCAGTACCATGGCAAGAGTTGACCCTAGCTTCCCCAGGAATTTGTGTAAAATGAGCAATATAATACTTCCCACCTCACAAGGGGGTTGTGAATATGAATTCATTAATGCCTGAAAGGTACTCATTTTCTACAGTAATGAGCACAGGAGATGGATTTCTGAGGCTATAAAATATTCTGTATTCAGTGCAGGGTAAATTGGGCCACCCATTGAATGAACAGAAAAAAAGGAGATACAGAACAGCCAGATACTTCATTTGATCAGCACCATTCATCAAAGGACCTAATTAAGAAGACATATTGAGAATTGAGAGGAAATCAGAAGAAGACAAAAAAACCCAGCCTGAATACCATATCTAGTCATAGACTGGGTCACAGTTAATGCGCGGAGGAGACAGATATACCTTGGAGTAGCTTGATTTAGTAGGCTTTTTTCCAGTTGTTTTCCTTAGCTTTTCCCCTGTGCCCTTTCAGTGATCAGGTCTGACTTCTGATTCCTTTCATGTGCCTACTTTATTACACCATGTCCCTTTTTCTGGTGTGGTTTTCTCTGCAGTGGTCTCCCAAATAATTTATTTTATTACAGTAGTTTCATTCAACCTTTACAGCATTTCATTTCATGAGATAAAAGCATGTCTAGATTCCCCTTTACCATAGCGCCTGAGCATGATCTATATTGCATTTGTCCTCTTAATCACTCCCTGTAAGCATGCCTGCCTGGGACAACCACTGATGAACCAGTCTTGTCTACTCACTCCTGCTCCCAAGTTCCCTGAAGAGCATGGCTGTGGCACTGGGGCATGTGTGCTGCCCCCCAGGCCACCTTGCCACATTTCTGGACTGGAACGCATGCAGAGCAGGACAGCGTGGGCAGGGCTTGGGGATTTATATAGTGGCGGTCCCAGGAAGGTAAACAGGCATTATAGACAAGTCCCAAGAGATAAGGAAATGCTGTTATCCCCCCTTCACCCTGTGTCGCACACAAGCTGTGTCAACAATGTACATTCCTCTGGGGCACTCACAAGCACTCAGTACCGCTCCAGAGTCTCCTAAACTGGTTTCAATATATCCTCGTCAGTACAATACTGCAACTGGGATAATGAACATGCAGCAGTCTAGCTGGAACTTCTTTTCAGCATTGCTAATTAGCCCTCTCAAAATACTGTACAAATGCAGCTATTGCTGCACTGCTACTGCAGCTACTGCTGCGGCTAGGACAGAGGAGAGCAATGTGTTTGAGCGCTGCTGGGAAGGTTGGAAACTTTTCTGTGTAGGCATGGCTTCAGGTTCCTACAGTTATGCATTTGAAGAAGCCCAGAAGTGCCTCAGGCTTGATAGAGATGTGCATCTTGGTATTGAACTGACATATAAGGTCTGTTAGACTCTCACAAGGGGGTGTTCGCCTGTCTGTCCCCACCGTGCGGCTCAGTGAAGTCAGTCTTCCCAGATCACGCTCCCTGGATCAAGCTCCACACAAAATGTAGGCTCACCATTCTCTTTCAGTACAGAGATGTAGGATTTAAAATGTAGACTGAGCGGGCACAGCTACACAAGATGCTTACTGTGCATTAGCCTAATAACACCACACAATAGTGTGTCGTGGCAAAAACCAGACTAATAGCCTACTGTGCAGTGGTATTGGGCTAATGCACAGTAAACATCATTAAATAACTAACTCTAGGTACTGTGCATTTAGTACTAAACTAAATGCGCAGTATCTAAGGAGCATCAGTGAAAGTATAGACATGCCTAGTGTCTGTCAAATATGCACCATAGATTGATTGATCCACAGGGATCCTGGTTTTCTCTGATTAAAAAAAAATATCCCCAATCTTTGGGTTAAAAAAAGTAACCCCAAATCCACATTTTTCCGTGATCAAAATGAAACACCACTGTGTGTGTCTGTGTATGTATATGGCTGTGTGTGTGTGTGTGTGCATACATAAGGTCAGCTCCCAGACTACTGCATCTGGCAGCACAGTTTGGGGAGGAGATGAGTAGCCAACAGCAATGAAAGAACAGGTTAGGGACTATTTGGAAAAGCTGGACGTGTACAGGTCCATGGGATTGGGTGTGATGCATCTGGGGGTGCTAACAGAGTTGGCCGCTGTGGTTGCAGAGCCGCTGGCCATTACCTTTGAAAACTTATGGTGATCAATGAGAGGTCTCAGATAATTGGAAAAAGGCAAATATAGTGTCCATCTTTAAGAAAGGGAAGAAAGGATCTCACACACACACACACACACACACAGAGTGGTGTTTTGTTTTGATCATGGAAAAAAAGGGTATTTTGGGTTACTTTTTTTAATCCAAAAATTGGGGTTTTCTAATCAGAGAAAACCAGGATCCCAGGTGATATGTTACAGATAGTGATAGGCTTCACATTTCATTTAGTCTGAAGAGAGGGTCTTTGCATCTAAGAGAGTTCATGGTAGTTTCTAACCTTAAAGTTCTCCTTTTTTTAAAGCATGGAAGTGCTAAACAATTCAACTCTGTTCATGCCACTATACCAACAGATTCCTAGAACTCTAATCATTCGAACACAGTGCAGCGATCCCACTGATAAACGAGTCCTTTCTATGCTTGTCTGACTTTTTCCAAACCATCACAGCTTGTTAAATTATTGAAATACAGAATCAGAGTTATTAGTCACTTTATCTTTTTGTCAACAGCTACATTTCTGCTTCTTATGAAGATTCCTCAAGTTAATTTTATCTAATTCTAGCTCTAAGGGTTTTTGAATGTCAAATAATTCCTTATTTAAAATATTGATTAAAATATTTATAAAAACAAGTAGTCTTCTTGGTTAGACAACTGTTCATTTATTTTCAGTGAGTGGGAGAGAATGGATTAACGCATAAACCCACAACTAGGGAGATCTAAGTCTTTGAACTTACAAAAGATGTATTGTTTTGATTAGCTATATATGAACAGTTTCTTAAAGCCAAATCTGGTTTGAAAAGGAAAGTAGTTAAACACACTGTGTCTGAAAGAGTTGCACCATTCTTAATGCTTAAAACTTCTCTTGACAAATTTGGGAGACTTTGTATGTTATTCCATACTATTTTGGGTCTATTTATTGAGGAACTGTGCTCTTACTATTGTCATGGTTTAGCCCGTTCCTGTTTCATGAATATTTGCACTTGAGAATGCACAACACTCTTGAGAACAGTGGGGTGGATGCACTTAGGGAGCAGATACCAAGGAAAGGTGCCCAATACCCTGCCTTTGGCTGCTCTATCGCAGGTGCAGACCCCGCAACAAGAGCTGGGGGGGCTCAACTGGGGGTGAGGGTGGCCAATACTCTAGCTGCGCTGCTGGCTCCCTCTCCTCCATCACGAGGCCTGGGCCAGTAGGGTCCATGTGTGGTGCTGTCCTTGCTGAGGGCAGCACTTCTTCAATGGTCTCATGGCACCTGGACAAGTGGTGGGGGGCCCAGGAGGGATACCCAGGGCGAGTGCAGGGGAAGGTGGCCCTGGCCAGTGCAGGCAGCACTGCACCTCGGTCCATGCCCACTGGAGGACTTGCTGCTAGGTGCTGGGTGGCTGCCAGGGGGCAGATGAGGCCAGGGCCAGGGGTTGGGCAGTGTTATTGGATTTGCCCATCACTTTGGGGTATGCTCATTTATTAGGGGTACATTTCTGGGGTCTCTGTAATTCTATCTATGTGCTGCTTGTGTTACTTTTGTTTCTGTATGGAACTGCAAGTCCTCACCCCGAGTGGAGCTACCTTGCAGGACTCAGTTTCAACTGGGCTGGGTTTCTCCAGCTACCAAATCAGTCAAACACATACACACATACACACACAGATTAAAAGGACACGCTGGAGCCAGGCTGGATTATTCAGCATTGACAGGCTGACACCCCCATGGACAATAATAAATGCAGTTAGATACACATACACACACGCTAACAGAGTATGTCTGAGCAGGCTGGGTCCTATCAGCACTTTCAGCTGATACCCTCATGCACCTCAAAAGTCAGCACGTCCCAGTTTCTTGTCACAATGGTCCTAGTAGTAACTCCCTTGATGAGCAAAACCAACTGTAGTTTTGGATGTTACAGGGATCTTTGGCTTAGGTAAAAGAAGCATTGCTGCAGAGCAAATGGGGAGGCCAAGGGGAAGGAAGAGTAAGTGAGGTTCAGAAAGAGTATAGCAAGCAGCTTGACCATAAAAGTTATTTATTGCCAGGTATATGAACTTATGATGATTCCAGTAGTAATAGCCATGCAAGAGAGACAAATAATACAGTTTCAGTTAGGTATTTGGGGAAGCCTAGCTCAAGTTTGATTAGCAGAAGTCAGGTTCCTGGAGTCAAAGGGGGAGGGAGAGAGAGAGTGAGATCTGGGATCTCACTACTCAGTGAAGTTTGAACCAGTCGAGGTTCCCAGGTGTTTGTTGGAGCTTGCAGACAGGCAGAGTCCTCAGCACGATCAAAGGAGAGATTCCAGGCAGAAAAGGAGTGGAGCTGGTGCAGTTTTTGGATCCAAGCAACGGGACAGAAACTTCAGCTTGGGTAGGGGTTTTTGTAGAGAACTAACAATGGCTTAAAGGAGAGCACACAGCTTGCTTATGGGTAAACAATGGCTCATATGCTGGATAATTGGAACTGATGGCTCCTGGCTATGGGCGGCATTACTCTGAGGGAGCTCACAATGCAGACAGGCAGATTCAGTGTTTTGGATACCAATAAAGAAGTCATTACTAGAATTGGTCTGAGAAATGCTAAGCTGGGTGTGTGTAGACATGGGCTGATTAGCATTTGGAACAGGGATCTCCCATCATGCAGTGCTTGCCCACTTCTCTGGTCCCAGAGTTCAGTGCGATCCTTGCCTTGGTATCTCTGTTCTCCATCTTGCATGCTAATGAAGGTGCTTTCCTGTCCCATCTCCCATTTAAATGAGTTCTAATTTGGGTCCATCTCTGATGGTTGGCTTGCAGGATTAGAGGTGGGGCAGCAGGGTCTGGATTCATGGAAGCAGGTGTTGCCAGGAGACTGGCCTGTCCCACCCTGGAGACAGGGTGGGGGAGGCAGGCTGCCTGGTGTTAGCACCCAATGGCTCGCTGGCCCCAAGGGAGTGTGCAGGGATGGAGGGCTTAGCCAGCCCAGACTGGGCCGAGGCCTGCCTGGCCTGGTTAACATGGTCCCTGGCCACCTGTGCACACCTGACCTCCAACCTGAGGCCAGGCAGTTCATAGTCCCTGGTACAGAGCATTTAATCTCTGAAATGTTGCAAACTCTCCCAAAAAGCTTCTGTCTCATGGCTCTGTAGGTCCTACAGCTGGACAAAGGCAAGAGGCAACACTTGGCAGTACGGATGCAGCCTCAAGGTTGCTGGTGCCTACAGCTGGGGTTCTTCAGATGTGCTGGCTCTGCAAAAGGCACAGTAGACCACACCGTCCTCCTCCAGCAGCTGGTGGTAGTTTCAGAAGAGTGCACGGGGGGCACATGGGCCTGGTAGGCAGAGGACATTGCCCACAAAGATGTGCAGGACTGGTGCAAAGAGATGTGGGACTGTAGTGAGAGGAGTAGGACCGGGCAGACCAGGAGTTCTGGATTAAGCTCCTGTCCCTGGAGCATGAGTGGCTTCAGGTGTTGCAGGAACAGAATACCATCCTAGGCTGGGTAGTGCAGACCACAGTTGATGACTGCCAGGTGCTGGACACTGTTCTGGTGCTGGCAGTCACTTTCATGCTACTTGCTGCTCAGCCCCTGAATCTAGCCCCGCATGTCCCCTGGCAGCATTCCACCACCCAGGAGTTGGCCCCTTACTGGGCCTGGGAGGAGGTCCTGCAGCACAGCCAGTAGAAAGGGAGAGTGAGCAAGGAGAGAGGTGCCATGTGCGGCCTCTGAGCTGAGCACACTGCTTCTGGGCAGGGAAGGGGCTGGCCAGAGAGCAGTGACAATGGCTTTTAAATATGGCTGAAGGGTGCTGGTAGCTGCCCCTAGAGCCTGGAGCTCCCCCTGGCCCATTGCAGGGCTGCAGGAAACTTGATGCAAAGAGCAGGATTTCTGCTCCCTAATCATTGCATGTGTAGATGCCTGCCTGAAAGTGCTTACACCAGATTAGTTTACGTCAGAGTAAGTTTAGGCCAGACCAAATGCATGTGTAGACACACCCAATGTGTGGTTAATTTAGTACCTGCATTTGTAGGTAGTAAACTAACCACATAGACTCGTTTACTGCTCAGTAACTGCCTGCATGTGTAGATGGTGACACTTTACTGCACAGTAAATTAACCTACTGTTCAGTATAAAATGTCACGTGTAGATGTGCTCACAGATACCATGATTACCTGAATCCAAGATGAACCTGAATTTAAAACAACCCCAATAGAATTATATTCTATACATGAAAAATTTAGAAATTTGTTATAATTTTTTATGTATAGAATCTAATTCTTGGAGGGCCATCTTAAACTTGTCCCCATTCCCCAACCCCACTGCTGCAGTATGGAGAACAATGGCAAGGGATCAAGCGGTAGGAGAGGTGGTAGTAAGACAAATGGTAGGGGCATCGAGGGGGGATAAGCAGCTGGAAATGCTGCTGCCCTTTCACAGAGATCTGAACATGGAGGGATCCTATACATGTGCAGGGATGCTGTTCTGACATGCTGTAATTACTGTGCATCAGAGCACACTCAGTTGAGTCTGCTGGACCGTGATAATTAACATGCTCCAGCAGACTCCAGCATCATGTATATCAGCATCCCCATGCTGAAAAAAGCTGGTTCAATGAGTTTTACTTTAAAGCACCCTGCCACCATTTTTCAGCCTGAGGACACTGATACACACGATGTGCTGGGCGCTTTTAATTAGCGCAGTTCTCAGAGCTGCACTAATTAAAGCACTCCTCCCCGCCCACACTGTGCCTTGGAGCACATCTATAAATGACTTGCTCAAGCCTTTCACCTTCCATAGCGGGGGCAGGAATGGAAGCCAGATCACCAGAGCCCCAGACTGCTTTCTCCACAAATCCAGCCAATTCCTTGTATTTGTAAATTGTTAAGTTGCTATTAAAAGAACGACTCCTGTTTTTCTCTCACATCAAACAGGGAAAAAGTCCCTTGCTACCTGTGTCCTCCTTACCTATCCTCTCTCATTCATTATTGAGATGCCTGTTTTCCCACTTCAGTTAACGCTGACTGCAGTTCTCAGTGCCCACCCGTTAAGTTTTCAGGTCTTTGTGCTCTCTCCTATGATTCTGCTAACACTTAGGAGATATTTCCATAAGTATGTGTAATCTGATTCGTTGTCTTTCTCCAGATGTTACATTAAAACATTCCTTTGCTATGTCACCTGCAAAAAATAGCTTGGTATGACAATGATTAGACTGCTTGTGTGTTGTGGCCAATAGCTTGTTTGTCTCCTTGTTCTACACCGTCTTCCTTTGTTTCATCTTATACATAGCCTGTAAGCTTTTAGGGGCTGGGACAACATTCTTGCTCTGTGCCTGCATGTATCTAACGATGATCTTCTGAGCCATGGCTTAGGACTCAAAGCCACAATAATAATAATAGCAATAAAATATGCCCTAATTTTTGAGCAAACATAAATGGTATAAGAATACATGCAAAGCACTCCAGTGAGTGCTCTGAGGTGTCCCCATTTCTAGAAAATCTTCTTGAAGTTTTTAAGTTGATTAAAAATGCATGAATCTTAGCACAATCACCAGGGTTTCTTTTTGAACTTTTGGAACTAATGGAAAGAATCATGTCTGTTGTGCTGCAATGCTGTTTTCTGTATTACGCTCACTTCTATTGCTTCTGAAATGGAACTAATAAAAAAGAGAGGAAGGGGGAAAGGAGGAAAAAATAAACACAACTCTAGACTAGGACACCCCAAGGAGCTAATATTTGCTGTCACAGACCCATCAAACCTTCCCAGGAAATTTCTTGTAGCAGTCTGAGTTCCTTCGTTGCATATTTCACTGAAATGCCACAAGGTTAGTTCTCAGCGTGACAAATAAGAAAGTGATCCCAGACAGCCATATTACATGACAGTATTTTGTCACTTGGCCCTTTTTTTTTTTAAATGCAGAGTGACTGGAGTTCAAAATACAAATGGAGTTTATCTTCTTTCATTAGTTTGTTCCATAATAAAAGTCTAGGAAATGTCCAGTTACAATAGTACCAGTTTGTCTGCACTTCAGATAAATACGTTCTCAGAAAATCTGTTGAAAATTCACTGACCAGGCTGACTTAAAGAAGCATGAGTCAAAAAGGCAGCGGTTACAATTACACACAGTAGGTAAGATTCATTCCACCATCTCTCACCCTGTAATTGTGTTTGCTTTTAGAAGGTAGGTGGCGATAAATGAGTTGAATAATGTTCTGTGAGCTAGTTTTTTTAAACAGGAACAATGCCCTCATGGATTGCTCTTTCAGTCTTTGTTCTTTGAAAAGGAATGTGCAGCTAGCGTTCAGTATTGCACAGCACACATGACTGTTTTAGTTTCTATTAGTAACCTGGACTATAAACAGTAGTCATTTGGTTCTGTCACAATGAAAAAGAATAAAGCGTTCCTCATAAACTCTAATGTCAATCTTGTCTGGGCAGATATTGGACTGTTTGTGAATGGTTTCACTTGGAAAAGTGCACAGTATGATGTAGAAGCACTCATGGCCAGAATCAGTTTAGTCATGGAGGGACCCATATTTCATAGACCTTAGGGCTGGAAGGGACCGTGGGAGATCATCGAGTCCAACCCCCTGCCCCAAGGACAGGAAGTCAGCTCAGGTCAAAGGATCCCAGCAAGATGAGCATCTAAATGCTTCTTAAAGGAGTCCAGAGTAGGTGCTTGGACCACCTCTGGAGGGAGCCAATTTCAGACCTTGGGAGCTCAGACAGTAAAGAAATGTTTCTTTATGTCTAGACTAAAATGGTCATGGAGGAGTCTATGACCATTGGTCCTTACCATTCCTTGGGGCGCTCTGGTGAAAAGATGTTTCCCCAGATCCTGCTGCATACCCCGATGTACTTATAGGCTGCCACCAGGTCACCATATTAAAGCAGGTCCCACATTTTGCCCAATAGCCAAATGCAAGGGTGTCAAACATACAGCCTGAAAGCTGGACCTGTGGAGCTGTTCTATCCTGTCTGCAGCGCTACTGGTGGGCAACTGGAAAATGTGGGGGAGGGGTGTGGCCAGGGGTGTGGCCAGGGGTGAGGCCTGTTACAGAATCCGGGGCCCTTGGGTCCTGATGGACATGGTGATTGGCAGCAGGAGGGTGAATGCTGATACATCCTTAGTCAACTTCTGGCCATTTCACTTGTCACCACTGCCATAGCTGTACCTCCTCAGCTGCCAGCCCTGCCACTGCCCTATGCTGATACCATCACTGTGTGCCCTGTGTAGGAGCAAGGTCTGCCAACATGGCACAAGTCCATGCTACCCAGGCTACAGAAATCTCCTTGGAGTTGTATTTAAACCAAATATTTCCATTCCTAGTTACCTGCTTAACACTGGAGCCTAAAGGGCAAAGTGAGAGATTTCATAGTTTCATAGTTTCTAGGGTCGGAAGGGACCTGAGCAGATCATCTAGGCCGACCCCCTGCCATGGTGGGAAATAATACTGGGGTCAAACGACCCCAGCAAGGTGTTCATCTAACCTCCTCTTAAACACCACCAGGGTAGGAGCCAGCACCACTTCTCTTGGAAGTTGGTTCCAGACCCTAGCCGCCCTGACCGTGAAGTAGCGCCTCCTGATATCTAACCTAAACCTACCCTCTGCCAGCTTGTGACCGTTATTCCTGGTCACTCCTGGCAGTGCTCGGGGGGAACAGTGACTCCCCCAATGCCTGCTGGTCCCCCCTGACTAGTTTATAACAGGCCACAAGATCCCCCTTCAGCCTTCTCTTGTGGAGGCTGAACAGGTTCAGGTCCCGTAGCCTCTCCTCATAGGGCCTGCCCTGTTGTCCCCGATCATACAAGTGGCCTCCTCTGGACCCTCTCCATGCTGTCGACATCCCTCTTGAAGTGCGGCGCCCAGAACTGGATGCAGTACTCCAACTGCGGCCTGACCAGTGCCGCACAGAGGGGGAGGATCACCTCTTTGGACCTGCTCGAGATGGATCTGTGAATGCATGCCAAGGTGCGGTTGGCCTTCCTGACTGCCTTTCCACACTGCCGGCCCATGTTCATCTTGGAGTCAATGATGACCCCCAGATCCCTTTCCGCCTCCGTGCTGACAAGAGGGGAGTTCCCTAACCTGTAGGTATGGTGCCAGTTGTTCCTCCCGAGGTGTATCACCTTGCACTTGTCTGTGTTGAATCCCATCCTGTTCTCTTTGGCCCAGCCTTGTAACCTGTCTAGGTTTGATTGTAGCCTGTTGCATCCTTCTAGTGTACCCAGATCCCCCCACATCTTAGTGTCATCAGCAAATGTGAACAGGGTGCTTTTTACCCCCTCGTCCAAATCACTGATGAACATGTTGAACAGTGCGGGCCCGAGGACCGAGCCCTGCGGAACCCCACTGCCCACGTCCTTCCAGGTTGAGAAGGACCCATCCACTACCACCCTCTGGGTGCGGCCCTCCAGCCAGTTGGCGACCCATTTGACTGTGTGGGTGTCTACACCACAGCCCCCCAGTTTCTTAATGAGAGCGGGATGAGAGATAGTGTCAAAAGCCTTACAGAAGTCCAGGAAGACTATGTCCACTGCTACCCCTGCATCTAATGATCTGGTGATCTGATCGTAAAAGGCCACCAGGTTGGTCTGACAGGACCTTCCACTGATGAACCCATGTTGGTTGCCCCTAAGCATGCAGTCCCCTGCTGGCCCCTCCTAAATGTGTGCCAGCATAATTTTCTCGAACAGCTTGCCTAGGATCGAGGTAAGACTAACCGGCCTATAGTTTTCCGGGTCCTCCTTCCTGCCTTTTTTGAAGATGGGAACCATGTTGGCCCTCTTCCAGTCCTCTGGTACCTCACCAGAGCACCACGAGTGCTCATAAAGCTGTGCCAGGGGACTTGTAATGACCTCGGCCAGTTCCTTTAGAACTCTAGGGTGGAGATCATCCGGATCAGCTGACTTGAATATGTCCAACCCCTCGAGAAGCTCCCTAACTAAATCCTCGCTAACCCGAGGGGGCCCCAGCAGGGAGGTGGCTGTTCTGGTCCCTACTTAGGAAGAAGGAGGCAAAGAAATCGTTTAACATGTTAGCTTTGCTGTCTGGCGTGATGACCAAGTTTCCCAACACATCCTCCAAGGGCCCCACATTACCCGGGACCTTCTTTTTACCCGCTATGTATTTAAAAAAGGACTTCTTATTGTCCTTAATCTGGGAAGCTAGTCCCAGTTCCATCTCTGCCTTGGTCTTCCTAACTACCCCTCTACATCCCCGAGCAACTACAGAATAGTCCCCCCTCGCGATGACCCCTTCTTTCCATTGGGTGTAAGCCTCCTTTTTAGCAAGGAGACATTCCCGGATGCTTTTGGTGAGCCATGAAGACTTGTGTGCTCTCCTGCTCCCTTTGATCCTCATTGGGATTACCTTCCTTTGGGCTTGGAGGATCGTCTCCTTAAGGAGCGACCACTGTCCTTGGACACCTGGCTCCCCTCCCCTCTGGGACCTCAGCGCTTCTCCAACTATATTCCTTAGCTCGTTGAAGTCTGCCCTCTTAAAATCTAGGGCCGCTGCCTTACTGCATGCCTTTGCCACCTTGCGCTGGATAGTGAATTCCAGCAGGTGATGATCGCTGTTGCCCAGGTGGTCGAGCACCCGCAGCCCCCTCACCAGGTCATCACCCGTGGCCAGCACTAGGTCCAACAAGGTATCTCCATTGGTGGGGCTGTGCACCTCCTGGGTTAGATGGAGGTCCTGCATTCTGGCCAAGAACCTACGGGACCGTTCAGACCTGGCTGACTGCTCTTCCCAGCAGATGTCCAGGAAGTTCAGGTCTCCCATGACTACCACATCCTTAGCCTTCACTACCTCTGTGAGCTGACCCAAGAATTCCTGGTCAAGCTCTTCACCCTGGTTGGGAGGTCTGTAGTAAACTCCCACCCTTAAGTCCCTTTCCCCTCGACTGCCTTGTACTCTAACCCAAAGCACTTCAGAGTGCCCCTCCCCTGGCTCCTTGCTAATTGACGAGGATGTGTATTCCTCCTTAATATAGAGTGCCACACCCCCACCTCTCTTTCCTATCCTGTCCCTCCTGTACAGCCTATAGCCCTTGACATTCACCACCCAGTCATGCGTTGAGTCCCACCACGTTTCCGTAATCCCCACTATGTCTGGGCTGGTGTCAGCCAGCAGGAGGGTGAGTTCCTCCTGCTTGTTACCAATACTACGAGCATTTGTGTAGAGGCATTTGAGGCCTCCTGTGGGTGTGTGTACTGACCCCCTAGTCCCAGCGTTACCCTGGCCCCTCTCTCTTACCTGTTCATTCGCTTTGCTCGTTGGTCTGGGCTGGGCTGTAGTTGTGGGTGCTGTTTGGCCTGGCAGTCTGATGTTTCCTCCGCCCTCATCTTCCTCTTCCCCTGACAAGCCTTGTTTAAAGCCTGCCAGAGGAAGTCCACCAACCTAGAAGAGAACACACGCTTACCTTTAGGGGAAAGGTGGAGCCCGTCCCATCCCAGCATGTCTCTCATCGTGATGTGCCGGTCGTGGCTGAGGAAGCCAAAGCCCACCTCGAAGCACCGTTCCTGTAGCCGCCAGTTGGTCTAAATGATGCACGTTTCATGCCGTCTGCCACGTCCACTCACTGGCAAGATAGAAGAGAAAACCACCTGTGTGCCCATCTCCTTCAGCACGCACCCCAGAGCATGGTAGTCCTCCATCAGGTGATCAGGGCTCCTCCTGGCCGCATCGTTAGTGCCCACATGGACTAGGACCATAGGGTAATAATCGGTAGGCTGGATTACGGTTTGGAGCATCCCTTTCATGTCCTGAATCCTCGCTCCAGGTAGGCAGTATACCTCACGTGCCGAGGGGTCCCGGCGACAGATGGGGCCCTCCTTACCTCTCAGGATGGAGTCACCAATGACGATCACGTGACGCTTCTTCCTCCTAGCCTTCTTGCCTCCTTCGGCTTGCACGGGACACCGTGTGCGTGGAGTTGCCTTCTCCCCGGTTTCGTCCTCTCCTTCTCCTCCTCCTGGGCTGCCAGGGCTTCGTACCTGTTCTCCAGCCAGACTGGAGGAACTGATTCTGCCGTGTTTCGAGCAGCCCTGACACAGGAGCTGGCCGTCTGCCACTTAGCAGTGGAGGGCTCATTTTGAGGTGCATCCTCCTTGGTCGTACGACCCTGCAGAGGAAGAAAATATCTGTCAATTTTCTCCTCTGCCTCTCAGATTCCCCTCAGCCTGCTAACCTCCTCCTGGAGCTCTCTCACCTGTGTCTCGAGGTCCTTAAGGCAGGCGCCTGCAGGACAGGTGTGGGGGTCTCCAGCCCCTGCCCCCCTGGGCCTTGCTGGGCACCTCCCGCAGGCCAGGGGTTTGGGGGACACCAGCTCCCCCATGGGATCTGTCTGGGTGGAGGCCTCAGACAAGCCCCGGGAAGGCTGCGCCCCCCGGGCTGGGGCCCTGGCAGCACTCTGTGTCGACACCATCATAGGAGTTGCTGAGTTTCTAGCTGAGTTCGGGTCCTCTGCCCTGCGCTAACAGGAGTCAGCCTCTGGGCCCCTCTGGCACGAACGCCAGTGCAAACGCCGGCGCGCTCTTATAGAACACGCCTGTTTGCGCGCTCTGTTCACGCGGCTCAGGAGTGCGGCTCTCTACCGGCTCAGCTAAGAGGGATCTGGGGGGCTTCCCCTCCGGATCCAGCTCAGCTGTGTCGGTCCCTCTGCCCCACTTACCTTAGGGGGATCAGCTGCTGCTGCCCCCACTGCTGCTGCATTCGCTTCTGCTGCTTTCACCTCTGCTCCGGGTCAGGTAAGGGGGCACACGTGTGTGTAAGACACATGTGTGCCTGTGCCTTTCCTCTCCCCACTGCTCCTTTCTTTCTAGCAGCAGATAGTGGCCACTTCCAGGAGGAAGCTCATCAGACTTTCAGTAAGTCAGCAGAAGAAGGCAAACCCCATTTTCCTCACCATAGGACTCACCTGCTGTCTAGTTCTTCATTCCACCAACCCCTATATAGAGGGTACAAAAATTCTGAGTTAAACCTCTCCATCTCACTGTTTTGTGGTGAAGACATACCTCTATTTACTCTGGGCCTAGTTTCCTAATGGTAAATTGGGTAAGCAAGATTATACTTTGAAAGAATAATCTGAAAGAGAGAAAACTAGGTAAGAAACTAATGTTCAGCTAAACACTGTTAGCAGCTAATTATATATCTTCAAGTGTACAGGCTCCTTTAATACTGCTAGTATTAACTTGGGAGAAATTTAAACTCTTGTTAGATTATCAAATTTAGGACTTGCCAGTATCTTAAAAATAGTCAGCATTCCACGAAGATAATGGTGAGCACTTCAGATTGCCTGAAGAATGGCTGTAGGACTGGACTAAATATTTTAATTCTTTTTGGAGAACAACTTAATTCCAGGAGAGAAGGTTTTTTGGTTTTGGCAAAAATCCAGTTACAAATGAAACAGATATTGTGGGGGAGAGAGGGAATGGAACCATCTCTGTTCTCATCCAAATAACCTTAAGCAGCAAGAGTATACTAACATGTTTGAATAAGGGGGATTGAGAGGGATGGAACAAACTTGTCAGGAATGCTAACAGCAAATTTTGCATTGTACAAAATCATTCAAAAATGTTCCCTCCAACTGACCCTGGATATTGAGCATCCTTACACATTTGTCGCTTCAAAGTTAATTTTCTTTAACTCTTTAACTGATGCTATAATGTGTATTTCTATGGCAGTGGTTTAGGCTGCAGAGGTAGAGGACAACTAAAAAATAAACCCAGCGCTATCCAAAAATATTTGAATAACTGTTGGTATGCTATTCAGTGTATAAGTGATTTAAGGTAGGAGTGTCAAACGTATGGCCTGCAGGCCAGATCTGGCCTGCAGAGGTGAGTCACTTAGCTCATGATGCTTCTTGCTATAGCTGCCAGCAGGAAAGGAGCATGGCCTCATTTGCCACAGCTGCTGGAGCTGATGTTTCAGTGCAGCAGCTCCTGCAGCTGCAGCAATAGGGATTGAGCAGCCATAGCATTGACTTTTTGGCTTGTGCTGCTGCCATCAGTGGGCATGGATAGGTACAATACTGAAGGTGAAGTTACACATGACACTTAGACCATACTAAATCTGTGGTATGTTAAGCAGTGTAAAACTTAGAACAAGCTGTGAGCACTAACATGTTAAGAGTTAATACCATTTCCTGCCTGCACAGCTTGGACTTGCCATTAGAGGGCTGATGAGCGGGGGTGTAGTAGGAGCCAGGGTACCTGGGCTCTATTGCTGCTTTAGGTTGTGGCGGCTGGGAATGTTGTATCCTCAGATGCTTAAGGAATGCAAATTGCTTGCTTTATCTCTGTGGAGCAGAAGGAAGTTACCTTAACACAAGGTAGGTAGCATGGCTCAGAGTCAACCCTAGCCTGAAGCGGCATAATGTTGAGATGCTCAGAGAGCACTTAGCATGAGTTAGCAAGCTTTAATGTGCAGACTCTCAGAATTTAAGTGCCTTTAGTATGGTCTAAGTGTATAACATGGAACTTTACCCTTAGAACAGTTTAAATGTGGTTTAAGCTTGAAGTGGACAGAAATACAAGCCTGTTCAATTGGTTTAAATCCACCTGGAATGGTGCATAAGTGTACCTTGAAAATCAAGTGCTATTTTGAATCAGTTCACTGTGGACCAGTTCAGTGTTGTGCGTGGACACAAACTATTGTGTGACACCCATCTAATCAGTCCTCCAGGCATCCCACACTGCATCGAACCCTCTCTCCCCTTCAGCACACAAAGAACACATCTACACAAGACGTTTACTGCACAGTAGACTAATTAGCTGTGCAGTAAATGTTGTGTGTCTACATGCGTGCCCCTATTAGGCTGAAGTATACTAATTTACTCCACATCAGGATAATACTTGTGACTGCTACAAGTACTACTTGTAAATACAAATACTAACTTGCTGCAGAGTTTTTTACTCTGCAGTAGTGCATGTGTAGATGCTGCCCCATCTGGCTGGGGCACGAGGTTGCTTCAGTGTGGGGGCTACCAGATAGCCCCCACACTGAAGCACCCTCATGCCCCAGCCAGCCCCTCTGCAATGTGTTGAGCCAGAGGAGCAGCCCCGGTATGGCAGGTTTGCCCCCTGGGCTCCTGCCAGCCGCAGTTGCTATGACCTACATCAGTGTCTTCATTGCACATGCAAATGGCATGCTCGGAGCAATAAACTCTGGTGCTATAAGTGCAAGAGTTTATTCAGTCAAATTAATAGCACATATAGATACATCCATGCTGTTGCAGCTTGCTGTTGTAGTGTAGGTCAAAACTCTAGGCTGCCTATATATGTACTTAGAGGTGTGTGTGTATGGGGGTGTTTTAACTAGACCAGCTCCTGGAGAGCCGTTATAATTAAAACAGTTCACTGTCACATGTATTAAGCCTTGACCACCCCCCTCCACACACACATAAAATGGTCACGGGACATTTTAACTAAAGCTCAGTTGACAAGGTTTAGTTAAAGTGCCCCAGGGGGGTTCATACACGTGTCACTGAGGCATCACTGGAATATTCTAATTAGAATGCAGAGCAGGCTTGATTAATTGATTAACTTGAGTCTGCTGCAGTGCATAATTAGAACACAAATCAGCATGCATATAAGCAGCCCTACTTCCCAATAATTTCCCTTCGGTTGGCACTTTAGATCAATGAGCTCCCTTGTACTGCTTGTTCAATAAAAGCCATCTTTCTAAGAACAAACTATGTCCTCACTCCATAGTCAATTGCAGGCCTGCATGCTCCCCAGTCTGAATCTATCCTGCAGGGCCAAATGAATTTGACACTCCTGATCTGGGGTATTCTGAGTTCCCTATATATGAAAGGGAAAAGTTGCAGGGAAAAAGTATTTGCAGCACTGAATTGTAAAAATGCTTTGGGGCAACAAATTGTTATATATGGCAGTACCTACTGCTATGCCAAAGGGCCAAGTTAATAGGAAGTGAATGCTGTTTATCAGTTCTAGTTTAAAGAGTATTCATAATGCCTTAAAGAAGAATGAGTGACAGAAGAGGAATTTGGACTTTGGGAAACAAGGATAATATTTTCCCCCAAGCCATTCCTCTCAAATTCTAGATATGTTCCCCAGATGAGATGTAAATCAAGGGTACTACATGATAATACAGTCTAAGGAGTTAAAAGATGTGGTGTTTTTCATTCCAAAATAATCATTCTCAAACATGCAATATATAACAGATGGGACCTATGACCTAACTGTTGGGATGCTGTAAATGTACTCTGTTAGACAGTTTCCACATGTCACCTGAAGGGGTGGCTGTATTTCAGCAATTTCTAAGAATTATAAGGTTCTTTGGAAGCTATGTGATTTTAAAATATGTCAGTGTGGATGCATTTCCATACGAATTTGATGCAGCATCAGTTTACTCATGAATAATCCACTCATGGATTACTCGTGAGTAAATGGTGCTGGGCATGTGCTGGGAAGTGGGAGCAGATTTGCTGGCAATCTGCTCCTGTTTCCCTGGCCCCTGAAATGGGCTGCTGGAGCTCTAGGCTCTTGCTTTAGCTGCCAGCAGCTGGCAGCCCTCTTCAAAAGGCACCCCTGCTTGCTGCTCTCTGGCCAGCCACTTCTCTGGCCAGGAGTAGCATGTGCAACACAGGGGCATCACAGGTCAGCACTCCCCTTGTTGTCTGTGCCTCCCTGCACTATGGCTGAGCCAGCCCCTGGCCTTAGCAGTGATGACTAGTTCCCTGGGCTTCTGTTGGCCACTGCATTGATCCTATTGGCCCACTGTGCTGACCACTGCCTGTCCCAAGGCTGTCTGGGTCCTCCCTGCTACTCTGTGCCCAGTGACCACCTGCCAGGCTGTTGTGTACTATCCCAGTGCCACTGCTGCACAACAGCCACCTTGACCTCATCCTCTTGGCTGGGCCACGGCAGGGACACTGACAATAAGCACCAAGATGCCACCTCTGGGGCCAACATTGCCCTCCTGGGCACCTGAGACTATGAGCAGTGTCTGGAGGCCTTCTGCGTGATCCAGGCCACCTTCCAGGACCTCCTGGAGCAGTTTTGGCCCCACCTGGAGTGGCAGCACACCAGCATGCAGCCACCCCTCTGTCTCTCACCCAGCTGGCCATGTCCACTAACCTGGGGTAAGTCCTGTTTGGCACGGGCAAGACCACTGCTGGGAGGCTGTCCAGGAGGTGTGCGACACCCTCCAGGATGTGCTGGAGGACACCATGCTTGCATGCATGACCCCCTGGTGGAGGTGGTAGATTCCGCCAGTGCATGAGGGCCCTGAACAGGACCCACATCCCCGTCACCTGCCCATCCAATAGTGACTACCCCTACTACAGCTGGAGGAGCTTTCACTCTGTGGTGCTCCAGGGCATTGTGGACTACCACAGGGCCTTCACTCATGTGAGCACCGGCTGGGTGAGCTGTGCCCATGACACACATCTTCTGAAACTCTGGTCTGCTGGGCCTGGTAGAGAGTAGGCACTTCGTGCCAGGGATGCCAGATCTGCAGCTGGATGCCATTGTGGTCCCACCCCCCGACATAGAGGGCCCTGCCTACCAACTCCTGCCCTGGCTCATGTGGCCCCACACTGGCCATCTGGACCCCAGCCAGGGCCACTTCAACCTCAGCCTGGGTCGTACTTGGCCCCTGGTGGAGTGTGCCTTTGGCTCCTTCAAGAGATGCTGGAGCATCCTCCCCACCCACCTTGAGTTCACCAAAGACAAGCTTCATCATCATCACAGCCTGCATCCTGCATAACATCTGTGAAGATTGGGGGGAGCTCTTCCACAAGGCCTTGGTGGGGGAGGCATGGCACGCAGAGGACACCGGGCAGTGGTAGCACCACCTTCAGTGGCAGCCCCCACCCCCACTGAGGCCCCAGGAAAGCCGTGCATCCACCAGTGTGGGCCAGGACAACAGGTGCGGGAGGCGCTGACAGACCACCTCCTCCACCATTCCCCATTCTAGCCCACCTGCACTGATGCCCATGGACCACCACTCCAATCATGGGTCCTGCATTACCTGCCAGGGCCTTTGTACAACTGTTCCTCTGCTGCTGGGCCTGGACAGCTGTCTGCAGCACTCAGGACAGGGACCCAGCATGGGACTGGCAGCTGCATGGAAAAAGCAATGCCCTGCAGCACCTACAGTCTCATGGCAGGCTGCTGTAGGTGGGCTGTGTGGCAGCCAGAAGCTACCTGCAGCTGGGGCTGAGTACCCTGCAGGCCTGGAGCACCCTGCAGGCCTGAATGGTGCAGGTGTGGCAGGAATGAGGCAGTGTGGTGCTGGGCAGTATGCTGGGGTGCAGGCAGGCTGGGGCAGGTATCCTGCAGCCTGCCTAGGGGGACATGGGGTCTAGCGTGGCCTTAGACTTCTTGCTGGGCTGGAGGTGCTGGAAGGCTCTTAAAAGCTTGAGGCAGGGGCTGCCATAGAGTTAGTCCAGCCCTGAGGCAGGAGAGACTCCCAGCTCAGAGCCTCAGGGCACATCTACATGTGCATTAGTGTGCAGTAACTAATCACAAGTAAATTTGATGCAAATGCAGGTATTAAATATACTCAAAATTAGGAAGGTTTACTGATCAGTAAGCACATCCACATGTAGACGTGTGCTTATTTCACAGCAAACTAAACTACTGAGCAGGTAAGTGTCTTGTATAGATGCACCCTGTATACTGTAAATACTCATCATAATATGGAGATTTTCAGCTTCTGCTGAAAAGAGACTGTTCTAGAATCTCACTTCTCCCATGGGTTAGGAACATTTTTTGAATTTCCCACCTACATTTTTTTCATGACTACTACTTATTATTGTGCCAGTGTGAATGCAACCCAGAAGTTGAGAACTTCAAGGAGACCATTCAGCAGTTGGAAGGTCATCTAGTAAGACAGGATCACCAAATCAGAGAGCTGATTGCTAAAATAGAGACTCAGAGTACAGTGTAACAGGGTGATAGTCAAACCTGTTCCTTGGTAGCGTTCATCTCCCGAGAAGATGGGGGGGAACTGGGTCACAGAAAGTGCGAAGACACAGGCATGAGGCACGCCTCTTTACACACTGGGGAGTGAGACATGGCAGATGAGGGTTTAGGGGCTACAAAAGAGTGGACATTGGGAGTAGCAGATTGGCCCTGGGAGCACATAAAGAGATGAGAGGGAGTGAAGCCAGCACGACTAGAGATGGATCAGGACCAGGAGCCGAAGCTATGGAGCCTCATGCACCAGGTGAAGCAAACCGCAGTGAGATCCCCACGACAGAAAGGATACCAAACACTGATTACTTACCTGGTGAATCCAACGGAGGAAGCTCCTTGAGAGACTGAGGTAGGCAATGGGGACCTACAAAGGGATAAGAAGAAGTTAGGACATAACCTCCCTGGAGGCAACAAAGAGGAAGGGGAAAATAAAACTGCAGTCCATGAGAGAAGCAGCCGCGAGCTGTTACTGTAACAAGAAAACCGAATAAAACCACTTTTTGTTTTGCTTAACAACTGGGTGATTGACTATATGATCTCTCGGGGCTTAACAACTTTTTTCATTCTTCCAACAACAAAGGTGTGGCAGGGAAATCCCTGAGGGAAGAAGTCATTGATCAACCCTACCTCAGCCATATACAGAGTAGAGTTCAAATAGCCTATCTGAAACCTAGAGGACAAAATCACTGAAATGGAGGCACAGCAATGTCATGGCATTTCATAGAATCATAGAAAATTAGGAAGGGTCATTTAGTCCAATCCTCTGCTCAAAGGAGTACCAACCGTTCCCAACCAACCATTCCCCACCATATCATCCCAACCAAGGCTTTGTCTAGCCAGGTCTTAAAAACCTCCAAGGTTGTTCCTTTATCACCCACCTTCCTGATGTATTTATGGAGAACAATCACATCTGCTCAGCTTTCATTTTGGTAGGCTCAAGAAGGCAATGCCACTCCACACCAAGTAGTATGCCCAGCCTTTGAGTGAGGTGGTTCCTCCCATGTCAGAAATGTATCTATGTGCATACTGTGACAATATACTGATTCTTGCACTAAGTCTTCTGTCCTGGACCTCTTTTTTTCTCCCTTGTACTTTCTTTTTTTTTTCTTTGCATGAATTTTAAGAAGAAAACCTGGCATATAAATCAGTTTTATTGAATTCAGCAGAGCCAAAATGTTGCATTTCATCTCCAAGGCCTATCACCAACTTTATTTTTAGGAGACTATCTGAAAATGGGATTGAATAGGATAACTGATGAGGTTTAGGTTCTTTTACTGGACTTCAACCATTATAGATCATGGCTATTTTACAGTGTCAGTCACTCTCATTTCTGTTGAACAGTATTTACTCCAGTGATCTCAGTGAACTTGCTCTTAGCTGCAAGTCACTACCCAAAATAAGCAAGACTCACAAGATTAGCCCCAAAATACATAAAAGGATTTATTAATTGTGACCCTATACTGGATTAGCGAAACCCTGCTTTGTTGGAAGCCAGTGGGAGCTCTGCCATTGCCCAGGGTTTTACCCTAGGAGTTTATCTAGTACAAAAGTGGAACATTCCTAGGTTAAGAATAACAAGCGTATGTGTGACCTTCTAGAAAATGCATGCTGCAGCTTCAGAACAGCATGTTCATGCTCCTTTCTACTTGGCAAATTCTGTTTTTCCTTTTTCTATCTTGATATTTCTTCCTACAGCTTGGTCAATTTTTAATTTACTGAATATTATAGTTTCTTTAATTACTTTCTTGCCCCACTTTATCCCTAACACTCCAATTAACCTTTGGCATTTTTTTCTGCCTTGCTAACCTTGTACTAGCTGTGTGCATAGCCATTTAGCAATGTTTAACATGAAAGAGCTGGCCAACCTCTCAGACCTATAACTTTGACAGAAACTTTAAATGTTATTTACTCTTTCTTTTGTGAGAATAAATGTTTTTCGGGTATTGGGCAATTATGAATGCTTAATTGGGTTTATATTTATTTAAGTAACCAATGTATACATGCATGCATATATTTCTTACCACCTTCCCCCCTCCAAAACCCCCCCAAACTAACCACAAACACTTTTTAACTCTATTTTGCACAGCTCTTCACAGATACTCAGGACAAAATACCTTCTGGGTTATTACTGAATCAGTGTCCTGCAACAGTACTAGGGTGCACAGTTGTGAGCTTTTGGAGTGCCACAGATGTGAGTTTTTGGAGTGTAAGACTGGATCCTGATGATTAAAGATCTCATGACATTCTTGCAATTGCAGGTGGTTTAATCTCAGAAGCCTAGTTAACGCTCATAATTGGAAATTGTGTTCTTGTTGAACAGTTTCAGTTGGGTTCTTCATTTCCTGTCTTAAAATGCGGGAAATTGCTGCATGCTTTTATACAGCTACCCCTTTGTGAGACAGGAAATTCTTTACTCATGTTTTATTCTACAAGATTGCTCTGAAGTTTAATTAGTTAATGGTTTTGTTTAGCTCTTTGAGCTCTTTAAAGGAAAGGTGGTCTTGTATAAATATTATATAGCAAAGTACTATAATCCAAATCAGGACGATCTAACAGGATTCAGTAGCAAGCTCTTCTTAGTCTGTTACTATTCAATACCTTTAAGGTTCTTGAAGAAAATAAGATTTGGAAGCAAACATAAAATCATTACTGGAAAGTTTTGCAAGTAACCCAAGCTGTTGGAATGATGGTGACAAAATTATGCAGGTTAAACCGCATCATTTAGTAAAGTGGATTAATTTGAATAACATGCATTTTTGATATAGTCAGATGCAGAATCATGCATTTAGGCACAAAGTTGCAGTGCAGCTGAGAAGGACTTGGTGGTTATTAGTGTCGCCCAGGTTACACCCAGGGGGTGTGCCCTGTCCTCCGATGACAGTGGTAGTGTTCAGACAGGGTACTGAGGAAAGAATCAGCTGATAGAGCAGCTTCCCCCCCCTCTAGGCCGAAACCAAGTACTTAACTATGTGACATTTATTACAAGAATAAATACAGACACATAGTATAAAACATAGAATATTTACATGGCTTAACATATAATAATATATATAATATTCTACAATTCACATATAATACCAAATATGAACCAAATAACTAACAACCTATACAACACAATTAACACATAGGGATATTAACCAATATAACCCAAGTAAATTAACAATAATATTTCTTTAAACCTTCACAAATAATACCAATATACACATTGACCTATTAAAACACATAAAACCCCTTAAAGAATACCCCTAGCTATATAGCCCTTAACATAATGACAACCTCAAAATAGGGAGTGCACCCACCACTTTCCCGAGGGGGTTCCCTGAAGCCCCTCCCCTTTAGGGCCCTGGGTTGTAGACATGCCTCTCCCACAATGGAGGGTGGAGGCTGCAGACCCTCCTCACCTGTGTCAGCCTCCCCTGCGGGGCCCGCTTCCTCAGTAACTCATGCTTCCTCTCTGGAGAAGTCAAGGCTCATCCCTGGTGGCTGATCCCACAAGGGCCTCTGCCCAGCAGTGCTTTTGGCTCTCCTTGAAGGCCTGAACCGAGCAGCCCAGGGCTCTCTCTCTTGCAGGAGCCAAGCCCTTACAGACTCCAACTCCCTGGTCTCACACTGGGGGTTCTCCCCTTTCCCGGCCCTGCTCTGGGCACCGGGGCTCTTTTAGTTAAAGGTGGAGCTGCACTGCGAGCCTCCAGCCATTCGGCCTAGGGCCGGGGCTAATGTGAGCAGCTGCAAACTGCTTTCAAGTCGGTTTGTCCATGCATTGACCTGCACACCGGGTGAGGCCTGAGAAGCCATGAGCTGCTCCCAGGGCAGATTCTCCGTGTGCCGACCTGTGCACTGGGTGAGGCCTGATCACCCGCGAGCTGCTCCCAGGGTGGACTCTCTGTGCACCGACCTGCGCACCACGTGGAGCCCGAGCAGCTTCAAGCTGCTCCCAGGGCCAGCTCCCTGTGTGCTGACCCATGCACCACTGAAGCTCAGGCGGGGTCCAGAGGACAGCTGTCTCTGGAGCTGTCCCTTGTCATCTCTCTCTAGCCTGCCAAGCACGCTCCCCTTTTATACTCTTCAGGGGCTCCACCCCTGAAGTTCTCCAGACCTGGCTGGCGCAGTTCTGATTCAGGTCCAGCTGCTCCTTGTCCCCTTTCTTTGGAAAAGGGCATAGTATTGCTTCTCTTTGCTGTCTCCAGATTGGTGGACAAGCTGTACCAATCAAGCAGCAGACCCTTGAGCCTGGGACTCTGCCCAAGCCCTGAAAAAGGTAACAATTGAAAATGAGCTTCCAAGGTAATGCTTACAGACAAGATGGCAAACCTTATAATAGAGGGTCTACCCTATAAGCAAAGGAATACCAAGCAGAAGCAAGGAGGTGATATTTCATTAGCATATGCCATTAGTGAGACCCTTGCTGAAACGCTGTGTCCAGATTTGGTGTCTGCACTTTGAAAGGAAGTTGAAAACTTGGGAAGGGTTCAGAAAAGATCTGCAAGAATGATTTATGGTCTAGCAAACCTGCCATAGATCAAGAAACTTAAAAGAAATTCTATGTTTAATTTATTTAAATAACCTTTGCAGAAGTTAGGTTGTTGGGCACAGTGGCCGCCTGCTCTACCTGTGGCAGGTTAGGGCATTATGTCTTGTGTCGAAGTTGACTGCGTAGTTTTGCTAGTAAGTTAGAAAATGAATAGAGGAGGCTAAGAAATGACTTGATCATGGTCAGCAGGAAAGAGATTTCTGACAATAGACACTCCTTATACCTTTTGCTGTTACATCAATGAGGAAAAGAAGGCTGAGAGGGGACCTGGTAGCAGCTTACCACTACACTAGGGGAGTACATCAAGGGCTTGGTGAGCAACTTTTCACCGGGGCACCGGAGTGGAAAACCAGGAATAACGGCGACAAACTCCTGGAACATCGATTCAGGCTCAACATTAGAAAAAACTTCTTTACAGTCAAGGTATGCAGACTGTGGAATAAGCTCCCTCCAGAGGTGGTACAATCACTTACCTTGGAAATCTTCAGAAGGAGACTAGAGAGTCACCTTGCTGGGGTCACCTGACCTCCAGTTATCTTTCCTGCTGGACCCAAAGATCTTCCAAGGTCCCTTCCAGCCTTACAATCTATGAATCTATGAATGAGATCCAATGCTAAGACAGTACTGCTATACCAACTCAGGCTAGAAATAACTTTAAAAAATACGTATAATTTGCCATAGAAAACTTACCTAAATCAGTTGTGGATTTTCCATGGCTGGTTACTTTTTAAATGAAGACTAGCTACCTAAAACATATGCTACAGCTTGGACAGAAGTTATTGGATCAATGTAGAAATAACTGGAAGAGGTTTTCTAGTCTGCATTGTACAGGAAGTCAAATTAGATGGTAACTGTCCCTTCTGCTTTAAAATATCTTCTTTTTTTTATTGTATAACAGTAGAATTCAATCATGCCTTTTATCTCCTGTCCTAACTTCCAGGTCCTACTTACTTTAGAATCTATCAAAAGACTCACCGAATTTGTTTGAAATTGAACTGAGCCTTAACCCTTTAAAGGGCTGCAAGATATTGCATCTTAACTTTCGCTCAGTGTGTGGGCCATTTCTGTAGGAAACACACAAGCCCAAAGGAAGGCTTATAAAGAGTGGGACAAATGAATGCAAGTTAGTAGTTCCCCAAAATTTGTCACAGACTATGCTGCAGCTGTATTTTATTTTACATGCTTTCCTCACGTTATTTACTTACATTCCAGTGCATCGAACAATTAAAGGCTGTGCACTGGAGTTGCTCTTTTGTCTTTTCTTGTTTAAGTTAGGAATGCATGGGAGGTTATTTGAGGACAAAACGATCCATGACCTCATCTTATATTTTGGAATACTTGTAGCAAAGAATGAAACAGGGAAAATTGGGATGAATGGGTTGGCAGAGGGACTGTGATAAGAAGCAAGGCTTGCAGTGCTACGTAGGTAGATTTAACAAAGTGTTTTTCTAATAGTTTGTTGCTAGATTTGCTATTCCTTTAAGAATCAAGAATACAAACCTCATCTGCTGTCTTTTATCTTATGTCTAGATTGTAAGATCTTTGGGGCAAGACTGTCTTTTTGGTCTGTGCCTACCATAACAGTCCTGGTCCAGGACTAGAGCTGGTAAGTGTTACCTTTCAGCTGGGCACTGGCTGGCAGCAATAGGGGCCGGGTTCAAATTTCAGGGTACCCAATACATTTTGCTATAGCTTGAGCTCCCATCTAAAAATCTGGGATCACTGAATTTGGCTGGGGTGTCCCACATAAACAAAACTCCCTCCTCACAAGCAGTGTAAACACAAAAGGATAGGTTTTTGCAGTAAACAAAGGCAAAGGAAGCAAAGGAAACACGAAATGCAATTCAAACACTCTTAATTACCAAGCATAGTCTGTAGTCTCTGCACCCCTTTTGGAGAGACTCTACCCTTGACCAGGCAGTCAGAGATGTAGGGGCTCACCCAAAGAGTTATTTCCGTGGGCCTTTGCCCCTATACCTGCTACTCAGCAGGCGCGTCCTATGAGCTGCTTCTAGGAGTTTGCTGTGTCTCAAGTCTCCCCTGCTAATTGGGAGCAGCTAATGAGCAAAGATCCTTCTGCAGTGCAAGGGGCTTCTTGTTGCTCCCTGCGAAGCTGTAGGGTGCTAATCTCCATGTCCACAGTGGCTTTGAGGGGGCGACTTGTTGCTTCAGTCAGCATACTGCACCCCCCAAATTCCTAGTTCTAACCCCCAGCTCTGCGGGGGCAGAAAACTGCAAAAGAACTCAAAAGAGGAGCACCAGGCCTATCCTGGCTAGGCCTGAACTGCAGATGGGCTCAGCTACCCAGCTAGGTTGAAACGAAAAAACAGTAAGAACAACAAAAGGACCAGGTCTACCCTGACTCAAAGCTTTACCAGGCTTTAATCCTCGTGGTTTGCTCCAGGGATCATTGCCCCGCCCCCGCTTCCACATTGGCTTCTCCCTCCCTTAGGCTAAATGCTCCTCTTCCTATGTACCTGGTGTGACATCAGGGGTTGCCTGGTCTTTCAGTTTTTTCCTCTTAACCAATTCATTTTAAAGAAAGAACACTGCTCAGTTAGTCAGGTAGGCTAGGGGTCTGATTTCCCCTGTTTACATGACAAGAAGCCAGGTTTCTTGTTTACAGTAAACAGCAGGGGGTCTCGACAAAAGGTTTAAGCAAAGGAGCTTTCCTGCCTACGTGCTGGTTTGTTTCTTTTCAGATTAAGACACAGACAAGATACGGCAGAACAAACACATATTAAACTTGGTTATATTTAAACTAAAACAATATTTTACAATAACATAAAACCACAACACTGCAGTACAAAATACTTAGACATAATGTAAATGAATAATTATTGTAAACTGGTACAACTCCAGAAAAGCTATGTAAATACATTACTTTATAGCAGCAGTAGCTCTCATCTCAAGACTAAAACAGCTACAGCAATACACACTGGGGAGATCTTAGAGCCATTTGGGACTTTAAGATAGAGTGAAGACAGACTTTGTCCCGTGGTATGAAACAAATGTAAAGATCCTGTTTCAGAAGAAAACACCACCAAATGTCACACCTTAAAGGGTACTGTAACAAGCTGCAGGCTTCTAGCCTGGAACAATTAGCCAGCTGGTTAGCAGGCTGCCCACCTAAGGGGCTGCAGCTGGCTCAGTCAATTAGTAAATGAGAGGAAGTTGACGGCTGACTCAGAAATAAAAGCAAACAGGAAGAGGAAGTGAGAGAAGACCTGGAGGGGGAATTGCCTGTGTAAAGGGCAGGTCTCTCCAAGGAGTAAAAGAGAGTACAGGGCATGAGCTAACCCAGGCTGCTGGATGTTCATGGTGGACAGTTAGCACTTCATGTTGCACTTTGTGATGCAGTTTAACCCAGGGCTTGAACTTGTTTTGGACTTCATGTTTTCTGCTGTGCTCCGTCGTGTGGAAGAACCCAGGACATTATTGTTTTTGTTGTGAAGCCCAGAGACAGACTGCAGTGGGGGGCAGATAATCTGGCCCTGGGGGTTAGCTCAAGGCTTCAGGGACTTATTTGAGCCTGGCAGAGCCAGGATAGCTAGGTGGTAAGCTGCAGCTGGTGGAGAACATGGGCAGTCTGAACCTCTCTCCCAAGGTGGAAAAGGAGGCTGTCTTGTAGCAGCTCCAGCTGCAACAGAGCAACTTAACTATCTCCAGCAGCAGCAATTCAAAGAGACCTGAAGCTGCAATAGCAGGATTTCTTACAGCAGCAAATGGTATGGCAGAGGAACCTTGGCCAAGGGGGTGAGGACCCTGTGCATCTCAGGAGTGAGCCTGGTTTTTGACTGAGAGGGGGCTGGCTCATGACCTAGAAGCCTTCTTGGACATGCTTGAACATGTGGTGGAGGTTTACCAGTGGGCCCAGGACACTAACACCATGTGGGTGGCCCCTCTTTTTATGGGGGAAGCGCAAGGTGCTTATCCTGCCTTGGGGTCAGAAGTGGTTCAGGATTATAAGATACTTAAAGTAGAAATTCTCAATTGGCCGGACCTCACTGAAGATACCTATTGGTGGTGGTTTAGAGCCAAGGCCTAGGACCTCTACACCCATCCCCAAGCTATGACTAAGACTAAAGGATTTATGTACCCAGCGGCTACACCCAGATACCCAATTAGCAGGGGAGACTTTGGAACTGGTGTCACTGGAGCTATTTTGTGCTGTCCTCCTGGTGGAGATGCACAAGTAGGTGTACCACCTTGACATGGCAATGCTAGAGGAAGCCATTAGGAGGGTAGAGGACTTTCTGGGGGTGGAACTTGAGTGTTGGGATCTCTGGGGGAGTTGGCCACTAAGTGGTAGGGGAAAGCTTAGTGGGTGCAAGGTGTCTGTAGGGATGACATGCAGGGTGATTTACCAAGCGGCAGCCTGTCACCTCCCTGACCCCAGCTCGGGGAGGGGTCTGAAACTTACCCTGTCAGGACCCTGGTACCCCTAGGGAAACACCACAGTCTGTGCAGAAGGCCAGAAACCCAACTAACCTGCTTCCAGTATGAGGAAAACGGGCACCAGGCTTGAGACTGCTCCCAGATAGACTGTGGGCATTCATTGGCTTACCTCATTTAACAAGGGGGTGGGAAACCCTCATGTGAGGAGCTATGTGGTCCCTATAAAGATTTGAGAGGCCTGGGTCGATGGGCTCGTAGACTCTGACTCAGGCCAAATGTGTCCAGTCATAACATGTGAAGGTCAAAGACATCCCAGTAGGGGAATATACTTGTTGGACCTGTATCAGCCTGACCTCTATCCCAGGGAAGGACTTAGAAAAGTTTATTAAAGAGGCCATCCTTAATGGACTGGCTGATGCCAACATCCTGAGGAATAGCCAGCACGGGTTTGTTGCGGGTAGGTCTTGCTTGACCAATCTCATTTCCTTTTACGACCAGGTGACCTATCACCTGGACAAGGGAGAAGAGATTGATGTCATATATCTTGACTTCAAAAAATCCCATGATCACCTCTTGGCGAAACTGGCCAATTGTGGACTTGGGTCCACCACAATCCACTGTCTGGGAAACTGGCTTCGTGGTTGGACCCAGAGGGTGGTAGTTGATGGAAGTCAATTGTCATGGTGCCCTGTGACCAGTGGGGTCCCCCAAGTCTCTGTTCTTGGACCCATATTGTTCAACATCTTCATTACTGATGTGGACATTGGAGTCATAAGCGGACTGGCCAAGTTTGCTGATGACACCCAACTTTGGGGCAAAGCATCCCCACCTGAAGACAGGAAGGCGAACCAGGATGACCCAGACAGGCTCAGTGAATGGGTGGACAAGAACCTGATAGTGTTTAACACCAAAAAATGCAAGGTTCTCTACCTTGGGAAGAAAAACCTGCAGCATTCTTATAGGCTCGGCAGTGCTATGCTGGCTAGCACTACGGAACAAAGAGACTTGGGGGTCATCATTGACCACAAGATGAACATGAGCCTGCAATGCAATGCTGTGGCTAGTAAAGTGACCAAAATGCTGACTTGCATCCATAGATGCTACTCAAGCAAATCCCGGGACATCATTCTCCGCTTGTACTCGGCCTTGGTGAGGCCGCAGCTCGAATATTGCCTCCAGTTTTGGGCCCCACAATTCAAAAAGGATGTGGAGAAGCTTGAGAGAGTCCAGAGAAGAGCCACGCGCATGATCAGAGGTCAGGAAAACAGATCTTATGATGACAGGTTGAGAGCCATGGGGCTTTTTAGCCTGGAAAAGTGCAGGCTAAGGGGTGAACTGATGGCCACCTAGAAGTTTATCAGGGGTGACCACCAGGACCTGGGGGAACGTTTGATCACCAGAGCGCCCCAAGGGATGGCGTGGTCTAATGGTCACAAACTCCTGCAAGACCGTTTCAGGCTGGACATAAGGAAGAATTTCTTTACTGTCCGAGCCCCCAAGGTCTGGAACAGCCTGACATTGGAGGTGGTTCAAGCACCTACATTGGACACATTCAAGAAAAAATGGGATGCTTATCTTGCTGGGATCCTATGACCCCAGCTGACTTCCTGCATTTGGGCTGGGGGCTGGACTTGATGATCCTCCAAGGTCCCTTCCAGCCCTAATATCTATGAAAATATGTAGCTGTCTACTTAGATGACATCATAATATTCACTGATATGTGGTCAAAACACATTCAAGGAATAAGAGCAGTCCTACAGTCAATCTGTGGTGTGGGATTTACTAGTCAACCTGACCAAGTATATGAACTTCAGTCAACCTGAACTTCCTGGACATCCTTTGGGAACAGAAGTAAGCCAGGTCTGACCGCTCATAGTTTCATAGTTTCTGGGGTCGGAAGGGACCTGAGCAGATCATCTAGTCCGACCCCCTGCCATGGCAGGAAAGAGTACTGCGGTCAAATGACCCCAGCAAGATGTTCACCTAACCTCCTCTTAAACACCCCCAGGGTAGAAGCCTGCACCACTTCTCTTGGAAACTGGTTCCAGACTGTGAAGTAGCGCCTCCTGATATCTAACCTAAACCTACCCTCTGCCAGCTTGTGACCGTTATTTAAGGTCACTTCTGGTGGTGCTCGGGGGAACAGTGACTCCCCCAATGCCTGCTGATCCCCCCTGACTAGTTTATAACAGGCCACAAGATCCCCCCTCAGCCTTCTCTTTTGGAGGCTGAACAGGTTCAGGTCCCGCAGCCTGTCGTCATAGGGCCTGCCCTGCTGTCCCCTGGTCATACGAGTGGCCCTCCTCTGGACCATCTCCATGCTGTTGACATCCCTCTTGAAGTGCGGCGCCCAGAACTGGATGCAATACTCCAGCTGTGGCCTAACCAGTGCTGCACAGAGGGGGAGGATCACCTCCTTGGACCTACTCGAGATGCACCTGTGGATGCATGCCAAGGTGCAGTTGGCCTTCCTTAGTGCCTTTCCACACTGCCGGTCCATGTTCATCTTGGAGTCAATGATGACCCCCAGATCCCTTTCTGTCTCTGTGCTGACGAGAGGGGAATTCCCTAAACTGTAGGTATGGTGCCGGTTGTTCCTCCCGAAGTGCATCACCTTGCACTCGTCTGTGTTGAAACCCATCCTATTCTTGTCTGCCAATCCTTGTAACCTGTCTAGGTCTGATTGTAGCCTAGCCTGCTGCATCCTTCCAATGTGCCCACGTCCCCCCACATCTTAATGTCATCAGCAAATTTGAACAGGGTGCTTTTTACCCCCTCATCCAAATCACTGATGAAGATGTTGAACAGTGCAGGCCCGAGGACCGAGCCCTGCGGAACCCCACTGCCCACGTCCTTCCAGGTTGAGAAGGACCCATCCACTACCACCCTCTGGGTGTGGCCCACCAGCCAGTTGGCGACCCATTTGACTGTGTGCGTGTCTACACCACAGCCCCCCAGTTTCTTAATGAGAACAGGGTGAGAGACAGTGTCAAAAGCCTTCCGGAAGTCCAGGAAGATTATATCCACTGCTACCCCTGCATCTAATGATCTGGTGATTTGATTGTAACAGGCTACCAGGTGGGTTTGACAGGACCTGCCAGTGATGAACCTATGTTGGTTGCCCCTAAGCATGTAGTCCCCTGCTGGGCACTCCTGGATGTGTGCCAGCATAATTTTCTCGAACAGCTTGCCTAGGATCGAGGTAAGACTAACCGGCCTATAGTTTTCCGGGTCCTCCTTCCTGCCTTTTTTGAAGATGGGGACCACGTTGGCCCTCTTCCAGTCCTCCGGTACCTCACCAGAGCACCACGAGTGCTCATAAAGTTGTGCCAGGGGACTTGTAATGACCTCGGCCAGTTCCTTTAGAACTCTAGGGTGGAGATCATCCGGGCCGGCTGACTTGAATATGTCCAACCCCTCGAGAAGCTCCCTAACTAAATCCTCGCTAACCCGTGGCCAAGTGGTGCCTCCCCCGGGGCCCGAGGGGGGCCCAGCAGGGAGGTGGCTGTTCTGGTCCCTACTTAGGAAGACGGAGGCAAAGAAATCGTTAAACATGTTAGCTTTGCCATCTGGTGTGATGACCAAGTTTCCCATGGCGTCCTGCAAGGGCCCCACATTACCCGGGACCTTGTTTTTACCCGCTATGTATTTAAAAAAGGACTTCTCATTGTCCTTAATCTGCGAAGCTAGCCCCAGTTCCATCTCTGCCTTGGTCTTCCTAACTACCCCTCTACATCCCCGAGCAACTACAGAATAGTCCTCCCTGGTGATGACCCCTTCTTTCCATTGGGTATAAGCAAGGAGACATTCCCAGATGCTTTTGGTGAGCCACGGAGGCTTGTGTGCTCTCCTGCTCCCTTTGATCCTCGTTGAGATTACCTTCCTTTGGGCTTGGAGGATCGTCTCCTTAAGGAGCGACCACTGTCCTTGGACACCTGGCTGCCCTCCCCTCTGGGACCTCAGCGCTTCTCCAACTATCCTCTTTAGCTCGTTGAAGTCTGGCCTTCTAAAATCTAGGGCCGCTGCCTTACTGCATGCCTTTGCCACCTTGCGCTGGATGGTGAATTCCAGCAGGCGGTGATCGCTGTCGCCCAGGTGGTCGAGCACCCGCAGCCCCCTCACCAGGTCATCACCCATGGCCAGCACTAGGTCCAACAAGGCGTCCCCCCTGGTAGGGCTGTGCACCTCCTGGGTTAGATGGAGGTCCTGCACTCTGGCCAAGAACCTACATGAGCGGTCAGACCTGGCTGACTGCTCTTCCCAGCAGATGTCCGGGAAATTCAGGTCCCCCATGACTACCACATCCTTAGCCTTCACTACCTCTGTGAGCTGACCCAAGAATTCCTGGTCAAGCTCTTCTCCCTCGTTGGGAGGTCTGTAGTAAACTCCCACCGTTAAGTTCCTTTCCCCTCAACTGCCTTGTACTCTAACCCAAAGCACTTCAGAGTGCCCCTCCCCTGGCTCCTTGCTAATTAACGAGGATGTGTATTCCTCCTTAATATAGAGGGCCATGCCCCCACCTCTCTTTCCTATCCTGTCCCTCCTGTACAGCCTATAGCCCTTGACATTCACCGCCCAATCATGCGTTTCGTCCCACCATGTTTCTGTAATGCCCACTATGTCCAGGCTGGTGTCAGCCAGCAGGAGGGTGAGTTCCTCCTGCTTGTTGCCCATACTACGAGTGTTTGTGTAGAGGCATTTGAGGCCTTCTGTGGGTGTGTGTACTGACCCCCTAGTCCCAGGGTTACCCTGGCCCCTCTCTTACCTGTTTGATTGCTTCTCTCATCAGTTTGGGCTGGGCTGTAGTTGTGGGTGCTGTTTGGTCTGGCAGTCTGATGTTTCCTCCGCCCTCATCTTCCCCTTCCCCTGACGAGCCTTGTTTAAAGCCCGCCGGAGGAGGTCTGCCAACCTAGAAGAGAACACATGCTTACCTTTAGGGGAAAGGTGGAGCCTGTCCCATCCCAGCATGTCTCTCATCGTGATGTGCCGGTTGTGGCTGAGGAAGAGCCAAAGCCCTCCTCGAAGCACCATTCCTGTAGCTGCCAGCTGGTCTCCACGATTCACGTTTCATGCCGTCTGCCTTGTCCACTCACTGGCAAGATAGAAGAGAAAACCACCTGTGCGCCCATCTCCTTTAGCATGTACCCCAGATTGTGGTATTCTTCCATCAGGCGATCAGGGCTCCTCCTGGCTGCATCGTTAGTGCCCACATGGACTAGGACCATGGGGTAATAATCAGTGGACTGGATTACGGTCTGGAGCATCCCTTTCACATCCTGAATCCTCGCTCCAGGTAGGCAGTATACACGTGCCGAGGGGTCCCGGCGACATATGGGGCCCTCCGTACCTCTCAGGATGGAGTCACCAATGATGATCACGCAACGCTTCTTCCTCCTGGCTTTCTTGCCTCCTTCGGCTTGCACGGGACACGGTGTGCGTGGAGTTGCCTCCTCCCCGGTTTCGTCCTCTCCGTCCTTCTCCTCCAGGCTGCCAGAGCTTCGTACGTGTTCTCCAGCTGGACTTAGACAGAGTGAAGGACCTCCATCTAACCCAGGAGGTGCACAGCCCTACCAGGGGAGACGCCTTGTTGGACCTAGTGCTGGCGACGGGTGATGATCTGGTGAGGGGGCTGCGGGTGCTCGACCACCTGGGCGACAGTGATCACCGCCTGCTGGAATTCACCATCCAGCGCAAGGTGGCAAAGGCATGCAGTAAGGCAGCAGCCCTAGATTTCAGGAGGGCAAACTTCAATGAGCTAAGGAGGATAGTTGGGGAAGCGCTGAGGTCCCAGAGGGGAGGGGAGCCAAGTGTCCAAGGAGAGTGGTTGCTCCCTAAGGAGACGATCCTCCAAATCCAAAGGAAGGTAATCCCAATGAGGATTAAAGGGAGCAGGAGGGCACACAAGCCTCCATGCCTCACCAAAATCATCTGGGAATGTCTCCTTGCTAAAAGGGAGGCATACACCCAATGGAAAGAAGGGGACATCACCAGGGATGACAATACTGCAGTCACTCAGGGATGTAGGGGGCAGTCAGGAAGGCCAAGGCAAAAATGGAATTAGGACTAGCTTCCCAGGTTAAGGACAATAAGAAGTCCTTCTTTAAATACATAGGGGGTAAAAAGAAGTTTCCGGGTTATGTGGGGCCCTTGCAGGACGCGTTGGGAAATTTGGTCGTCACACCAGACGACAAAGCTAACGTGTTTAATGATTTCTTTGCCTCCGTCTTCCTAAGTAGGGACCAGAACAGTCACCTCCCTGCTGGGCCCCCCTCAGGCCCCAGGAGAGGCACACCTGGGCCAAGGGTTAGTGAGGAACTAGTTAGGGAACTTCTGGAGGGACTGGACGTATTCAAGTCAGCTGGTCTGGACGATCTCCACCCTACAGTTCTAAAGGAATTGGCTGAGGTCATTGCAGGAGCCCTGGCACGGCTTTATGAGCGCTCATGGTTCTCTAGTGAGGTACTGGAGGGCAAACGTGGTTCCCATCTTCAAAAAGGGGAAGAAGGAGGTCCCGGGAAACTATAAGCCAGTTAGTCTTACCTCGATCCTAGGCAAGCTGTTCGAGAAAATTATTCTGGCACACATCCATGAGGGGCCAGCAGGGGACTGCTTGTTAGGGGCAATCAACACAGGTTCATCAGTGTCAGGTGCTGTCAGACCAACCTGGTGGCCTTTTACAATCAGATCACCAAATCATTAGATGCAGGGGTAGCAGTGGACATAGTCTTCCTGTACTTCCGGAAGGCATTCAACACTGTCTCTCACTCCGTTCTCATTAAGAAACTGGGGGACTGTGGTGTAGACACCCACACAGTCAAATGGGTCGCCAACTGGCTGGAGGGCCGCACCCAGAGAGTGGTAGTGGATGGGTCATTTTGACTGGAGGGATGTGGGTAGTGGGGTCCTGCAGGGCTCGGTCCTCAGTCCCGCACTGTTCAACATCTTCATCAGTGACTTGGACGAGGGGGTAAAAAGCACTCTGTTCAAATTTGCTGATGACACTAAGCTGTGGGGGGATGTGAGCACACTAGAAGGAAGCAACAGGCTACAATCGGACCTAGACAGGTTACAAGTGTGGGCGGATGGGAATAGGATGGGATTCAACACAGACAAGTGCAAAGTGATGCACCTGGGGAGGAAATCTGGCATCATACCTACAGGTTGGGGAACTCTCCTCTTGTCAGTACAGAGGCGGAAAAGGATCTTGGAATCATCATTGACTCCAAGATGAACATGGGCCGGCAGTGTGGAGAGGCAGCCAGGAAGGCCAACCGGACCTTGTCATGCATCCACAGATGCATCTCGAGCAGGTCCAGGGAGGTGATCCTCCCCCTCTATGCGGCACTGGTCAGGCCGCAGCTGGAGTACTGCATCCAGTTCTGGGCGCCGCACTTCAGGAGGGATGTGGACAACATGGAGAGGGTCCAGAGGAGGGTCACTCGCATGATCGGGGACAGCAGGGCAGGCCCGATGAGGGGAGGCTACTGGACCTCAACCTGTTTAGCCTCCAAAAGAGAAGGCTGAAAGGGGATCTAGTGGCCTGTTATAAACTAGTCAGGGGGACCAGCAGGCATTGGGGGAGTCCCTGTTCCACCCTGCACTGCCAGAAGTGCCCTTAAATAATGGTCACAAGCTGGCAGAGGGTAGGTTTAGGCTAGATATCAGGAGGTGCTACTTCACGGTCAGGGCAGCTAGGGTCTGGAACCAACTTCCAAGAGAAGTGGTGCAGGCTCCTACCCTGGGGGTGTTTAAGAGGAGGTTAGATGAACACCTTGCTGGGGTCATTTGACCCCAGTACTCTTTCCTGCCATGGCAGGGGGTTGGACTAGATGATCTACTCAGGTCCCTTCCGACCGTAGAAACTATGAAACTAAGAAACTAAGTGTAACTAGGACAAGACCATGAACGACTGGTGCCTCCCATGACTGGGGGGCACCATGGCAGTGAGCAGGGACCTCCTGTAGCGTCTGCTGGTGGTGCCGGCAGTGGGGAGGGAGTGGCGAGTGGGGACTGCCCACAATCACCATCAGTGGTGCTGGCGGTGGGGGAGTGGGGCATGTAGGATGTGGTGAGTGGGGACTGCCCACAGCTGCCATCCATGCTGTCAGCAGTGGTGAGTGGGGACCACCCGTAGCTGGTGTCAGCAGCAGTGTCAGGTGGGGTGGTGAGTCATGGGTAGTGAGCAGGGATTGCCCGCAACAGCCACCTGTGCTTTTGGTGGCAGTGAGCAAAGACCACCCACAGCCACAACAATGACAAAGGTGGGGTGGCGACTGCTTGCAGAAGCTGGCGGCGGCTTCTGCGGTGGCCAATCTCAGGGGAGCACATGCTCCCCGTTCCCCCCTACACATTGCCTATGGGTAGGACCGAGGCCAAGTATCTGGCCTGGGCAATGGATATCCTGGGGAGCGAAAAGGCTTGCTGTGCAGTGACGCAGACCTGTTCTCTGGACAGGGGGAAAGAATTTGTAGTGCAAAGGATGCTTCAGAATGAGGTCTTGGGGCAGTACTCGCACAGGAATTTGAAGATGGAGATCCCATCATGTACCTAAACCAGAAGCTCCTTTCCCAAGAACAGAAAAATACACAAAGATTGAAAAGTAGTGTCTGGTGATTTAAATGGGCCATAGAGAACCTCTGCTATTATCTCTTGGGGACCAAGTTCTGATTAGTCACCGATCATGCTTTATTAAAATGGCTACATGCCATGAGGGAGGCCAATTTTTGACTACAGCCATTGAATTTTGAAATATGCCACCATCCAGGAATTGCTCATAAAAATGCAGACTTCTCCAGAGAAGGGGTTTGAGAGGTAGAAGAAATGGAAGAGTGTACCTTGGGCTCCACTCTTGGAAGGGAGAGTATGTAACAGGCTGCAGGCTTGCAGCCTGGAGCAGTTAGCCAGCCTGTTAGCAGGATGCCTACCTAAGGGGCTACAGCTGGCTCAGCCAATTAGTAAATGAGGTGAAGTTGACTGGCTGACTTGGAAACAAAAGCAAACAGGAAGAAGAGTGAGAGGACATGCTTGGATGGGATGGGCTTCACCTTTCCCCTAAAGGTAAGCATGTGTTCTTGTCTAGGTTGGGCGGATCTTCTCCGGTGGGCTTTAAAATAGGCTTGTTGGGGGAAGGAGAAGAGGAGGGCGGAGGAAGCCTTGGATCAATGAACCAAGTGTCACCTGCAGGAGCAGCCCATCCTAAACCAAGGAAGAACGGAGGAGAAAACCAAATAAGTAAAAGGGGCCTGCGTACTACTGGGAGTAAGGGGGCAGTGCATTCATCCTCTGGAGGCCTCAAATGCCTCTACACTAATGCTCACAGTATGGGGAACAAGTAGGAGGAACTTGTCCTCCTGCTAGCAAGCACCAACCCAGACATAGTGGGGCTCCCTGAAACGTGGTGGGACCCAATGCATAACTGGGTGGTGAACATCAAGGGCTATAGGCTGTACAGGAGAGAGAGGACAGGGGGGAAATGTGAGGGTGTGGCCCTCTATGTCAAGGAGCAACACACATCCTCAGTGGGTAGACTGAAGTACTCTGGGTTAGAATACAAGGTGGTCGGGAAGAAAGGGACTTAACGGTGGGGGTCTACTACAGACCACCCAACCAGGGAGAAGAGTTAGACAAGGAATTCTTAGGTCACAGTTAGGTCCAAGGATGTGGTCGTCATGGGCAACCTAAACTTCCCAGACATCTGCTGGGAGGAGCAGACAGCTAGGTCTGACCGTTCACGCAGGTTCTTAGCTGATATACAGGACCTCCATCTAACCCAGGAGGTGCACAGCCCCACCAGGGGAGACGCCTTGTTGGATCTGGACCTGGCCACGGGTGATGACCTGGTGGGGGGACTGCAGGTGCTTGTCCACCTGGGCGACAGCGTTCATTGCCTGCTGGAGTTCACTATCCAGCGCAAGGTGGCAAAGGCCTGCAGCAAGGCAGCAGCCCTCGACTTCAGGAGGGTGGACTTTAACAAGGTGTGGAGGCTAGTGGGGGAGGCACTGAGGTCCCCAAGCAGGGGGGACCTGGGTGTCCAGGAAGAGTGGTTGTTCCTTTAGGAGACGATCCTCCAAGCCCAAAGGCAAGTAATCCCTACACAGATCAAAGGGGGCAAGAGGGCGCAAAGGCCCCCATGGCTCACCAAAAGTATCCAGGAACATCTCCAAGCTAAAAAGGAAGCATACACCCATTGGAAGGAAGAGGCCATCACCAGAGAGGACTATGCTGCGGTTGCTTTGGATTGTAGGGGGGCAGTCAGGAAGGCCAAGGCGGAGGTGGAACTGGGACTAGCAACACAGATCAAGGACAACAAGAAGTCGTTTTTTAAATACGTAGGGGGTAAAAAGAAGGTACCAGGTAACGTGGGGCCTCTGCAGGACACATTAGGAAATCTGGGCATCGTACCGGACAGCAACGCTGACTTATTTAACAATTTCTTTGCCTCCATATTGCTGAGGAGGGACCTGGTCATCTTCCCCACTGGGACCCCTGCAGGCCCTGTGGGTAGCACACCCAAGCCTAGGGTCAGCGAGGACCTAGTTTGGGAACTTCTGGAGGGACTGGACATATTTAAATCAGCAGGTCCTGATGATATCCATCCCAGAGTATTGAGGGAACTAGTGGAGGTTATTATGGGACCTCTGGCATGGCTTTACGAGCACTTGTGGTGCTCAGGCGATATGCCAGATGACTGGAAAAGGGCCAACGTGGTCCCCATCTTCAAAAAAGGGAGGAAAGAGGACCCAGGTAATTATAGGCCCATGAGTCTTACCTCAGTTCTGGGGAAGCTTTTTGAAAGAATTATCCTGGCACATGTCCAGGGGCAACGAACATGGGTTCATTAGGGGCAGGTCTTGTCAGACCAACCTGGTGACCTTTTATGACCAGGTCACCAAATCCTTAGATGTAGGTGTTGCAGTGAATATAGCCTTTCTGGACTTTAGGAAGGCCTTCGACACAGTCTCTCACCCCATTCTCATTAAAAAAAACTAGGAGATTGTGGTGTTGATGCCTACACAGTCAGATGGGTCACCGACTGGCTGGTGGGCTGCACCCAGAGAGTGGTGGTGGACGGGTCATTCTTGACCTGGAGGGATGTGGGCAGTGCGGTTCTGCAGGGCTCAGTCCTCGGGCCTGCACTGTTCAACATAGAATCATAGAATCAGTGAGTGGGAAGGGACCTAGACAGATCATTGAGTCCGACCCCCTGCCATGGGCAGGAAGGAGCACTGGGGGTGGGAGGGGTCATAAGACCCCAGCCAGGTGCCTATCCAGTCTCCTCTTGAAGATCTCCAGGGAAGGTGAGAGCACCACCTCTCTGGGAAGCCTGTTCCAGGCTCTGGCCACCCTTACCGTGAAGTAGTTCTTCCTAATATCTAACCTAAACCTATCCTCCCTCAGCTTGCGACCATTGTTCCTGGTGACTCCAAGGGGGGCCCTGGTGAACAGACTTTCCCCGAGTCCCTGCTGCTGGCTCCTGATAAGGTTGTAGGAAGCGACAAGATCCCCCCTCAGTCTTCTCTTGTGGAGACTGAAGACATTCAGGTCCCTCAGCCTCTCCTCATAGGGCTGGCCACGGAGGCCCCCAACAATATGAGTGGCCTCCTCTGGACCCTCTCCAGGTTCTCACAATGAACATGGGCTGGTAGTGTGGGGAGGCGGTCAGGAAGGCCAACCGCCCCTTGTCGTGCATCCACAGATGCATCTCAAGCAGGTGCAAGGAGGTGATCCTCCCCCTCTATGCGGCACTGGTCAGGCCGCAGCTGGAGTACTGCGTCCAGTTCTGGGTGCTGCACTTCAAGAGGGATGTGGACAACATGGAGAGGGTCCTGAGGCGGGCCACTCGCATAATTGGGGGGCAGCAGGGCAGGCCCTATGAGGAGAGGCTACTGAACCTGTTCAGCCTCCACAAGAGAAGGCTGAGGGGGGATCTAGTGGCCTGTTACAAATTAATTAGGGGGAACCAGCAGACATTGGGGGAGTCTCTGTTCCCCCCGATCACTCCCAGGGGTGACTAGAAACAATGGACACAAGCTGGCGGAGGGTAGATTTAGGCTAGATATCAGGAGGCGCTACTTCACTGCAAGGGCAGCTAAGATCTGGAACCAACTTCCAAGAGAAGTGGTGCTGGCTCCTACCCTGGGGGGCTTTAAAAGAAGGCTAGATGAACACCTGACCAGGGTCGTATGACCCCAGTACTCTTTCCTGCCATGGCAGGGTGTCAGACTTGATGATCTGCTCAGGTCCCTTCCGACCTGACCAGCTATGAAACTATGACATGGTGGAGGGATTGCCCATGTGAAGAGGCAGGTCTCTCCAAGGAGAGTAAAGGCTGCAAACTAACGCAGGCTTCTGACTGTTCATGGTGGGCTGTTGGCACTTTGTTGTGCTCTGTGGTGCGGTTTAGTGCAGGGGTTGAACTTGTTCCTGTTTTCTGCTGTGTTTTGTGATGTGGAAGACCCCAGGACATTATTGTCTGTGTTGTGAAGCCCAAAGGAAGACTGGGGGGGGGGGGGGCAGGTAATCCAGACCTGGGAGTTAGTTCAAGGGTTTAAGGGCTGATTTGAGCCTGGCAGAGCCAGGTGGTCCGCTACAGGTACACACTCATTGCCCTGAATATTCTGGCTATTTAACACGCGTCTAAATAGAGTTATAAGTACAGGACACTGTTGACGTTTGCTTTTATAGCTACGAGAAAAAAACAAAGTGAATAACATAGCTCAAATGTCCTAGATTTCTTTGGGTTTTTTTAAATTGTAAAGGTAGCAAATACAAGAGATCTGCAGATGGACAAACCTCTTCTTTCATTTGTAAATTTTCTTTGCTCATTATACTGCTTCTAATTGATTCTAGTAATTTCCCCCACCCTCCCCCCGCAGTGGAGAACAGAGATAGATAGCCTGTAAGGAAACCAAAGAGGGATGGGTGAGGAAGGGAACCTTTTGTTTCATACAAAGTTGTTCTGTTTAAACAATAATATTAGCTGCTTATAACAAAAGGTTGGAAGAGCGGCTGTGTAGTTCAGTTGGTTTGTGTGGTGCTATTAACACCAAGTTTGATTCCTGGTTGGGCTAGATGAGTAGTTTTTGTATCAGGACCCATTTGTAAACATCGATGGCCAGTCCCAACCCAATGCCCCTCACTCCCAACCCATTGCCCCCAGCCCCCCAGGATGTCGGGAAGGGGGATGTGTGTGCAGCGGGGGGGCTCCAAGCAGCCCCTCGCTGGCTGGCACTCTGCCAGCCTGCATGGGCAAAGGCACGGTTTCCCACGTCTTTCTCTTTTAAAGGAGAATCGGTTTATGAAGTTTGTTGATCTGTTTTTAAAGTTTATTGCTACCCCTTCATATAATCTCGTGACCCACTTTTGGGTCGTGACCCACAGGTTGACAAAGGCCAAGCTAAATGATCTCTTGAGATCCCTTCCAGCCCCTCTGAGAATTAGGCTGATTTACTCTGGGAAAGAGAAGACTAAAGGGGGATTTAATAACAGTCTTCTAATGCTTAAAGGGCAGTTACAGAGAAGATGGAAGCAGAGTGTTTCTCTGTGGCGGTAGGGGACAGGACTAAGAACAATGGGCTCAGATTACAGCAGAGGAAATGCCGTTTGGATATGTGGAGGAACTGCCTATGAGGGTGGTCAAGCATTGGAACAGCTACCTAGAGAAGTTACAGAATCTCATTCCCTGGAGGTCTAGCTCTTTCAGCCTTTCCTCGTAAGTCATGTTTTCCCCTAATCATTTTTTGTCATTTTCCACTGGATCCTTTCCAGCGTGTCTACATTTTTTTCCCCTTAAAGCTGGTTGTGATCAGAGGCCTGAACCAAGCAAAAGCTGCTTTGTGCGAGGCACTGTACATCTTTCAAGCCTCAGAAGCATCTCCAGACAACGGGTCTGAAGTAACTGTCTAGAGCGGCTTTATCAATTGTTGCAAAATTTTATTTTTCTATGCCTCAGTTTTCCAACTGAGATGGTGCATAGGGAGGCAGAAAGAGAGAACAAGTTTTCTGAAGTGTATTAATTCGTGGACCTTTTTTCCCCTGAGATCATTGCTACTTTTGCATCAAACAATCGTTCTAATTGCTTCAAATTCAAGGCATAGTTTTTCACTTGCTTCCAGTAAAGCTACCAAATAGCATTACTCCATGACAGAGAACAGCTTTCTTTTTCTTTGCTCTGCTGCTCCGGGACCTTAATTTTTGTGTTAAGCAGCTGCCAGAATCACTCACCGTTCTGAGGCTGGGCTAACACCACAGCCAAAATAGCAGCAGCTGCCTCAGCATTTATTGTAATGGGAACATCACCAAGGTGCCAAAAGAGCTTTTCTGGACAGGGGTGAGATGGGCTTCCCTACCCCATTAAACACTTAACCTAGGACATGCTTATGCAGCAGAGCATGTTCAGGCGGCAAAGTCAAGAATGTGAAAGTCTGGGGATTCTGGGTTTACAGCTGCTCACCCAGCTTTACCTTAGCCCTTGTGGGTAGGCTCTGTGGTACGGTTTTCAGTGACATGATTGCACACTGTGGATGTGGCATGATTGCTGTATTTTCCTCCCACAGGTGCCCTGCCTGCCAGGGCTGGAAGCAGAAGGGAAGCGGTGCCCCTACATCTGTCCTTTGGTAACTTCCAAGGGCCAGACCTGAAAATCTTGAATGTTGAAAGAGAGGATCGGTCTGCCAAGCACTTTCTTGTTGGTTCCTGCACAGCATGGAAGTGCCACCCACACCCTGCATCGCATCAGTGTCTGCCACCCATGCCCTGTGTCCCTTCAGTGTGTGTACGCACCACCCACCCCTGCTGGCAAATTGGTGTATGTGTGTGCCACCCACACCCTGTATCACAGTAGGGTGTGCATGTGCCACCCACACCTTAAATTGCATGACTGTGCCAACCCACACCCTGTATCACGTTAGTGTGTATGAGTGCCAACCCACACTCTGTATCACACTGGTGTGTGCCTCACCCACACCCTGCATCACATCAGTGTGCACGTGTACCAGCCCGCACTGTGTATGTGCACCACCCACACCCTGCATCGCATGTGTGTGTGTGTATGCATACCCACCCACAGCCTGTATCATGTTAATGTGTGCCGACCCACACCCTATATCCCTTCAGTGTGTGTGTGCATGTCACCCACAACTTGTAGTACAGTAGTGTGTGAGCCACCTACACTGCATTGCATTAGTGTGTGCATGTGGGTGGGTGTGCACACACTCTGTATCACATTAGTGTATGTGCATGCAACCCACACCATGTATCACAGGTGTGTCCACCACCCACACCCTGCATTGCTATAGTGTGTATGTGTGTGTGCATATCACCTGCACCTGCTGTCTAGTTAGAGAGTGTGTGCATGCTTGTGTACCACCCATCCCCAGGATTGTGTGTGTGGGGGGGAAGGTGTATGTACACTTGTGTGTACCACTCATCCCCAGGATCGTGCGTGTGCGTATACATCAATGTGTGCCACCCACCCCCAGGATTGTGTGTGGGTGGGGAATGTATGTACAGCCGTGTGTACCACCCATCCCTGGGATCGCGCGTATGTGTATACACTGGCGTGGCGCACCCATTCTCAGGATTGTGTGTGGGGGGGTATGTAAGCTTGTGTGTACCACTCATCCCCAGGATCAACCCACGTGTGCATGTGTGTGTATACAGTAATGTATGCCACCCATCCCCAGGATTGTGTGTGTGTATGTGTGTGTGTGGGGGGGTGTATGTACACTCACGCGTGCCACCCATCCCCAGGATCAACCCATGTGTGCGCCTGTATACACTGCTGCGTGCCACCCATCCCCAGGATCGTGTGTGTATGTGTGTGTGTGGGGGGTGTATGTACACTCACGCGTGCCACCCATCCCCAGGATCAACCCACGTGTGCATGTGTGTGTATACAGTAATGTATGCCACCCATCCCCAGGATTGTGTGCGTGTATGTGTGTGTGTGGGGGGGTGTATGTACACTCACGCGTGCCACCCATCCCCAGGATCAACCCATGTGTGTGCCTGTATACCCTGCTGTGTGCCACCCATCCCCAGGATCAACCCATGTGTGTGCCTGTATACCCCGCTGTGTGCCACCCATCCCCGGGATTGTGCGTGTGTGGGGAAGGTATGTACACCCGTGTGCGCCCCCCATCCCTGGGATCGCGCGTGGGGATGAGGGCATCCATCTCCACCATCGTGTGTGTATGGGTGGGTGTACGCACACTCGTGTGTACCACTCATCCCCGGCATCGACCCACGGGCGCGCGCGTGTGCATACGGCGGGGTGCGCCGCCCGTCCGCAGGAGCGCGCGCGCGCGGGTACACCCATCCTGCGCACACGCGCGCGCACACGCACGTTGCCCGGCTTCCCCTGCCGGCGCCGCCCGCCCCCGGGGTCCCGCGCGGCCGGCCCCGCCCGCCGCCGCCCGCGCGGGGCCGGGCCGGAGCCGCTGCCCGAGACAAAGCGGCGGCGCCGGCTGCGAGAGGAGCCCGCGCCCGCCATGGCCCCGCCGGGCCGGAGCTGGCTGCACAACGAGGGGGCCAAGCACGTCTTGCTGGTAGGGCGCGGGGCGGCGGGACCCTGCCCTGCCCTGCCCGGGCCCGCGGGGCGGGGGCGCCGGGGGGGGGCAGGTGTATCGCTCGCGCTGCACCGCGCAGTCAGGCTGTTTCGCACTAGTCTGAAGCGCACCAGCCGCCCTGCTGGCTGTATGGCACTGTATTGCACTGGATCAGGCTGCTAGCCCCTCTCTGGTGGGGCTGAACCGCACTAAACTCCATCGGGCTGTCTCGCACTAGTCTCTTTTGTTCTGTATCGGGCTGCATTGCACTAGCTGCTGTCACGCTGGTTGGGGCTGCGTGGCGCTGGCTTCTGTCACAGCATATCGGGCTGCATGGCGCTAAGCTCTCTTATACCTAAGGGGATGTATCGTGTCATCACACCATGTCAGGCTGTATCGCACTAGTCTTTTCTGCACCGTATTGGGCTGTATTGCGCTAGCCGCTGTCACGCTGGATGGGGCTGCATCGCGCTAGCCCCACTCGCAGCATATCGGGCTGCATGGCACTAAGCACTGTTACGCCATAAGGAGGATGTATCATGTTATCACACCATATCAGGCTGTATTGCACTAGCGTCTTTTGCGCCATATCAGGGTGCATTGCACTAGCTGCTGTCACGCTGGATAGGGCTGCATGGCGCTAGCCTCTTCCACAGCATAACAAGCCGCATGGCACTAAGCTCTCTTACACTGTAAGGGGATGTATCATGTTATCACACCGTATCAGGCTGTATCACACCAGTCTCTTTTTTACCATATCGGGCTGTATTGCACTAGCTGCTGTCGCGCTGGATGGGGCTGCATCACACTAGCCTTTCCCACAGCATATCAAGCTGCATCACACTAAACTCTTACACCGTAAGGGGATGTATCACGTTATCGCACTGTATCAGGCTGTATTGCACTAGCCTCTTTTGCACCATATCGGGCTGTATTTCACTAGTCACTGTCACACTATGTGGCGCTGCCTCATGCTAGCTTCTCCCACGCCCTATCGAGCTGCATGACACTAAGCTCTCTCAAAGCGCAGCAGGTTGTATCACGTTAGCCTTCATCACACCTGAGGCTGTATTGCGCCAGCCTCCACCACACTGTGCTTGCATTAGCCTCTCCCACACCATATAGATGGATCTATATATCACACTAGCCTCTATCACACTGTATTGGGCTGTATCACTTTAGCCGTGGAGAGGCTCGCTTCCAAAGGTCTTCACCCAGTCAGGCCACCTCTACGTATCACTGAGTTCAACCTCCTGCCTGAGGCAGGATCAGCTCTATCCAAATCATCCTGTACAATTCAGAATCTCAGCTCTCCATAAGACGACCGTCAACAATATGGCTTTCACTTACCTTATCTCCTTTCTTCTTATCTTGCCGGTTTCAGCTTGCCTGGTTTGCCCTCAACACGTGGCTCTTCTTGAGAACCTTCTTGCTGTATTACCATGGGCCACAGTATTACTACTTGCATCGGATGCTAGGGGTGAGTGACCCAGATGCTGTTTTTTGTCTGGAAAATGGGAGTGCTGGTCTGAGGTGGGGGATTAGAGCATATTTTTACTAATAAGGGAAAAATCAGGTGTTTAGTTTCCCTCAAAAGTGGGGATCAGGATAGAAGCTATTGGCATGTTGTAGACATTCGGTTGAAAGTCAAAACTTGCTAGGGTTGAGAATGAGAAGCGCTATCTCTGTTGCATGAATAAAAGTTAAGAGCTAGGCAAGCGTCTGGGAAAACCACCCCTGATTCCCAGCTGTAGGGATGCTGGCAGAATCTGGCTTATAAACATGAGCATCAGTTCAGTGAGCCTCTCATTTTCGGTCATCATAACTGTAGCCAAGTTTGTGGGTCTGTTTCAGTGAGCTCTTTTATGCTGGTTCTCATGATGTATGCTTCTTGAGGGAGTTATTTTATTAGCAGTCTCACTTATTCTTCCTTTCCTGGTTCTTGTGAACTGGGTTAATTCATTGCAGGCCTTATAATTTCTGCTTTAATTTCTGGCAGGCTTTTTAGAATTTAGTTAAGATAAAAAGAGTGGCAGTCATGGCAACGGCCAGCTGATTGCAAACTTCACCACTTTGCCCTGGCAATGACCACTAACAAAACCTATAAGATATATAGCTGTAGTGCACTTCACAAACTTCCTAACTAGTTGCAGTTATTCTGAATTGTTAACCCTACAGCAGTGATTCTCAGCCAGATGCCATGGCCCTCTGGGGCATTGTGGTAATGCTTTTAAGGGTGCTGCATAATATTAACACTGTTAGGTATGCAAATACCTACACATGATTCACAAGATTAATCCAGACATTTCAAACAGAAATCCATAGTGTCGAAAACAATCTGGCCTGTTTCTGAGGTCTTTGCAACAGAAGAATTGCTCTAGTATTTCTCTATAGTCAAAAAATAAAAGGTACGACCTGGCATTTTCTGAGCGGTGCCTTGAGTCCAAAAAAGAGTGCCTAGAGTCCAAAAGGTTGAGAGCCATTGGTCTACAGCAGGGGGTAGGCAACCTTTTACAGCTGTGGGCTGGAATGACCCACCCCAGGCCAGAGGTGGGTGGGGGCACGAATGCTGGGATCTGACTTCTGTTGCCGGCCCTGCTTGTCTTCCTGGCAGTATGGGGAAAGTGTTTGCAACTGGCGCTATTTCTCATGGTGAGGTAGAGAGAGTACCCACAGAAGGCACCTCATGCTACCGAAACCCCACAGCTGTAGGCCAGATCCAGCTTTTGGGTGGTAGGTTGCCAACCCCTGGTCTGGAGGGAATGTTTAAAAGAATAAAATGTTAGGAATTACTCAAAGTTGTTTTGTTAAATTTGAGGAAAGAGGCTGGATGAAGTGTGTCAGGAATACTAGTTAGCAACTACTCACTGAATCAGGAATAAAAAAAGTATGCATAGGCTAAAGCCCCAGACACTACTGTGAAACCCAACCCTTTGCAGATGTTCAGTGGTGATGTGTGTGGCATGGACCCAGTGTTTCTCCCTTATTCATTTATCTGTTTTAATACCTTTTGCCTAGCTTGTTAGTCCCATAATATTTTTTTGAACTGAGTTGGAAGTGAGTTGACCTAACACAATTGCTTCACTTGCGTTGACATTGTAGGTTTGGAGTGTTGTTGTTGTTGTGATTATCCAGGAAATATGGGAGGCAATGATTTTCTCTGATATCTTTTATTGAACCGACTGTATTTGTTGGGAGACCTGTTGGACAAGCTTTTGGGCATCAGGTGTTCTTCTGCAGGTCTAAAAAAGAGGTAGATTCAGGCTGAGCACATCTTGTCACATCAGGCTCAGAGATAGGCAAGCGTATGTGTATCTCTCTGTCTATCTAGAATCACAGAATCAATGAGTGGGAAGGGACCTAGACAGATCATCGAGTCCGACCCCCTGCCATGGGCAGGAAGGAGCACTGGGGGTGGCAGGGGGCATAAGACCCCAGCCAGGTGCCTATCCAGTCTCCTCTTGAAGATCTCCAGGGAAGGTGAGAGCACCACCTCTCTGGGGAGCCTGTTCCAGGCTCTGGCCACCCTTACCGTGAAGTAGTTCTTCCTAATACCTAACCTAAACCTATCCTCCCTCAGCTTGCGGCCATTGTTCCTGGTGACTCCAAGGGGGGCCCTGGTGAACAGACTTTCCCCGAGTCCCTGCTGCTGGCCCCTGATAAGGTTGCAGGCAGCCACAAGATCCCCCCTCAGTCTCCTCTTGTGGAGACTGAAGAGACTCAGGTCCCTCAGTCTCTCCTCATAGGGCTGGCCATGGAGGCCCCCAACCATATGAGTGGCCTCCTCTGGACCCTCTCCAGGTTCCCCACGTCCTCCTTGAAGTGCAGTGGTTTCAACACAGACAAATGCAAGGTGCTGCACCTCGGGAGGAACAACCGGCACCATACCTACAGGTTGGGGAACTCCCCTCTTGTCAGCACGGAGGCGGAGAGGGATCTGGGGGTCATCATTGACTCCAAGATGAACATGGGCCGGCAGTGTGGGGACGCAGTCAGGAAGACCAACCGCACCTTGTCATGCATCCACAGATGCATCTCGAGCAGGTCCAAGGAGGTGATCCTCCCCCTCTATGCGGCACTGGTGAGGCCGCAGCTGGAGTACTGCGTCCAGTTCTGGGCACCGCACTTCAAGAGGGATGTGGACAGCATGGAGAGGGTCCAGAGGCGGGCCACTCATATGATCAGGGGACAGCAGGGCAGGCCCTATGAGGAGAGGCTACGGGACCTGAACCTGTTCAGCCTTCAAAAGAGAAGACTGAGGGTGGATCTTGTGGCCTGTTATAAACTAGTCAGGGGGAATCAGCAGGCACTGGGGAAGTCCCTGTTCCCCCGAGCACCGCCAGGAGTGACCAGGAATAACGGTCACAAGCTGGCAGAGGGTAGGTTTAGGTTAGATATCAGGAGGCGCTACTTCACAGTCAGGGCGGCTAGGGTCTGGAACCAGCTTTCAAGAGAAGTGGTGCTGGTTCCTACCCTGGGGGACTTCAAGAGGAGGTTAGATGAACACCTTGCTGGGGTCATTTGACCCCAGTACTCTTTCCTGCCATGGCAGGGGGTCGGACTAGATGATCTGCTCAGGTCCCTTCCGACCCTAGAAACTATGAACTATGAATTATGCAGTGCCCAGAACTGGACACAGGACTCCAGCTGTGGCCTGACCAGCGCCGCATAGAGGGAGAACAAGACCTCTCTGGACCTGTGAGTGATGCCCCTGTTGATGCAGGACAGGGTGCGGTTGGCTCTGCCTATTGCTTTGTCGATTGGCGACTCATATTCATCCTGGAGTCAGTCCTGACTCCAAGATCCCTCTCTGCCTCTGTGCTGCTGAGAGGATCAGCCCTTAACCTGTAACCATAATGCTGGTTCCCTCTCCCCAGGTGCAGCACCCTGCACTTGTCCTTGTTGAACCGCATCCTGTTCAGATCCGCCCACTTCTCCAACCTATCCAGGTCTGCCTGGATGCAGTCCCTGCTTGCCGGTGTATTCACTTTACTCCACAGCTTGGTGTCATCAGCGAACTTGAACAGGGTGCTCTCCACACCCTCGTCCAGGTCGCTAATGAAGATGTTGAACAGCACCGGCCCAAGGACCGAGCCCTGGGGGAACCCACTGCCCACACCCTCCCAGGTCGACATCGACCCATCCACCACCACCCTCTGGGTGCGCCCCTGGAGCCAGTTTGCCACCCATGTGACTGTGCACTCGTCAGTGCTGCAGTCCCTCAGCTTGCCCACCAGAATTGGATGGGCACTGTGTCGGAGGCCTTCTGGAAGTCCAAGAAGATGACATTGACTTCCTCCTTCCCATCTAAGCTTTTTGTTACCTGGTCATAGAAAGAGACCAGGTTAGTCAGGCAGGATCGACCTGGCATGAACCCGTGTTGGTTACCCCTCAACATCACTTCCCCTGCAGGGCTCTCACAAGTGTGGTCCACCCTGGCAGCAGGCAGCTTGCTGGGCTCCAGCTCCAAGATCGGAGCTGGGACTAGGACATTGTCCCCTGTCCCGGGCAGCTGCCTGCTGCCAGGGCCAGCTCTAAGATCAGAGCTCTGAGGCAGCCACCCAGGGCAGAAGACAACGTCTGAGCCCTGGCTCCAATTTTGGAGCAGGGATTGGGTAGCAGGAAGCTGCCTGGGGCAGGGGTGAGGTGTGCAAGGCAGCTGCCCCGGAGGTAGGACAGCTCTCTCTTGACCCTGGTGCCCCTTGCCTGCCTGATGCTGGCATCTGGGGGGAGCCTGGCGCTCCCCCTCACTGCCATATGGGAGCAAAGCAGCATAGGAGTAGCCTTGCCCTGAACTGTTCCCATTGGGAACAGATTTGCTCCTGACAGGCTCATGTGTAGATGTGCTCTCAGGGAAAGCTTACTGCACAGTATTGTATTATACAGTAAGCTTTCTGTGTGTTAATTGCACGTGTAGACATGTTGCATAAGTCAAAAAAATCTGGCCACAATGCTGTCCCAATAAAGACCAAATCCTAATGAGAAGCTCACTGAGATAGAACATCTCAAGAACAGAAACCAGTGTAAAAGGATACACCAGACTGCAAAACTATGAGTTTGGGGTAATATTTTCACTGTTCTCTTCAAAATATATATATTCCAATAGAATTCCCTAGAAACTCATCATGGAAACTTGAAGTAACGTTCAACTCTTCATATCATTTTATGCCAGTTTCCTATTAGATGCTCTTGCATGGTGAAGAAGGGAGAGAGAGTAAAGCATTCCTTCTTTTCAAGACTCTTTGAAGGGAGGGTATCTGGAGAACAATAATGGTCCGTTGGGTAGGGCTCAAGTCACTGCTCTGTCCCATGCTTCTTGGACAAATTGCTAACTATCAGTTTTAAAAAGATATTTTAGATGCCGAACTGCTGTTAAAAATGTTCCTTAGTCTCACTGTGCCTAAGTTCCCCCTCCCTTAAAAGGGGGGTAATGGCACTTCCTTACCTCCCCAGGCGAGGAGAATACATTGAAGACTGAAGTGTTGAGACAGATGGGAATGTAATAGAAGGGAAGCCTGGTCTGCATATACTTTGAAGTTTTATTGGTAAGACTTGCCTTCCATCAGTGCAGCCTTGCGTGGGCCCACGCTCCATTTCAAGTTGAACTGACAGTTAAAACCCTGAGCTGAAGCTGGTGACATAAAACTAGAGCGCCAAAAAGTCTTGTCTAGGACACTTCCACTAGAATGATGCATCTGTGGATGTTGAATTGTCAGCAGAAGTCATAGGCTGCTATGAAGCATGCAGTCCCTGGGTCTGATTTAAGAGCATTACTCTGATAAGAATCTCAGTATTTTCTCCTTGCTCTGGACACTTACAGTGGAGTTATGCTTTGCTTCAAGGTTATTTGTTTCTGACTCATTCTTTGTGTAGCACAGAGGTTGGCAACATATGGCCCACAGAGCCACTGGATCTGACCTGGGGAGGCTTTGCTTGTACCTGTGCTTGTACCTGTGCCTGTGCCAGTGCCAGTGCCAGTGCCAGGCAGCTGGTAGCTACACTAGGGCTGAGCAACTGAAAGCTGTGCCCATGCTGCTACCATCTCCTGCTCCATCACTGTTGTGTGGGCACAATTTCCACCTGGCAGGGCGGTGTGCTGTATCTGGGAAGCTAGGAGGGGAAGGAGTGGTAAGACAGGACTGCGGCTAGGACACGGCTTCCAGCTACCTGGCTCTGGTACAGTTCTCCGCTGCCTGAATGCTGTGCCTATGCTGCAGTCGGGGAGCTGGAGGAAGTGGCAGCAGGGGCACAGCTCTTTGCTGCCTGGTCCCACTGTAGGCATATGCAAAGCCTTTCACTCCCACCAAAGCCACCCGGCCCACCCTGAACAGGAGCTGGGTTGCTTCAGCTCGCCACTTGTTAAAGGGTGCTGGCCGCTGGTCTAGCAGATACCTTATACCAGGGGTTGTCAGTTGGGGGTACGTGTACTTGACGAGGGTACTTGACAAGACCCTAGGGGGTATGCGCAGGCAGATGGGGATGGAGTGCCACCGTACATGCTGCGCAGGCACTGCCCACCTAACTGGATGTGGGGAACAGGGGAAGCTCGCATGTGGCGGCTGCTGCCACCTCAGTACGTGGCTGGGTGCCACCGCCTGCCTCTCCCTGCTTGGCATCCAGGGGTACACTGCCCCGCCTCTGGCTACCTGGGCTTACAATGATCCAAAAAAGTTGAGAACCCCTGCCTTTTACAGTACTTTTTAATGCTTTCTCAAGAAGATGGCTTCAGAAAGCTAATTGTCTACAACCACATTCAACTTAAGTTAATATAACCTAAGTTCTAAGTGATTCAAGTGGAGGAAAACCCCTGAGAATAGTGTTTTAAATAGTGAAAATACCAGTTTTTTGTGTGTCCACTTTCAGATAATTCTGAAATAGTGAAGTAGACATAAAATGAGCTTCTGAATTTGACACTGTGCTGCACTGTATTCCCCAAAAACAATTCTCTGGGAAAGAACTGAAGTACTGAAAATGTGAGTGAAAAGGAAAATACCATCTCATCCTTTAGCTATACTCTTGCTATGGGGAATAGTACTTTTACTAGATGTTACGTTGATGTCTTCTTTATTTTTCACTTTGGAGTATGTTCTGGATGTTGCAGTGGCTTGAGTTCTCATCTACTGCTGTTTTATCATGATAAAAATGCTGTTGTTTGAAGCTAAATTCTCTTTCCTACCCAGGTGCAACTCAGTGGAAGTCTGTTTTTCCCAAGTACTAGAGGGAATCAGGCATCTTAAAGCTTAATTTTTGTTAATGCACTGTTTTTTGTTATGTAATTGCCTTGTAACCAAGGGATTCCAGTTTGCTTTATAGAGTAAATGTAAAATTTAGCAAAACTTGATACTATTGGTTAAAAGAGTTTTTAAATTTTATTTTGTTTAAATTTTTCTTGTTGTATTGTCACGTCACAGTAACACAGGCAGATGCAGGATTTAAAGGGGGCAGGGTGCAGGTGTGGGAGTAGCTACTGGCTGTGCAGAGGTGGCCACAACCCTACTTCTAGCTTTTCCCTCCCCGCAACCGGAGCAACATAAGCTGCAGAAGCATCAGCCAGGGGCTTTTTTAGTCTTCGAATCGGGTAAGAATTCGTCCCCTGTTCTTAACTCCCCCTTCCTTCCCCTCCATGCTCAGTGGTACCTCCCCTCCTATCCCCTCTCCTGCCCCACTATAGCTGCTCCTGCTGCTGCAGGGAGTGACTACATAGTGAGCTGGGCTTGGCTGGGGACAGCTGTGGCAGTGAGAGGGTTCCCCTTTCCTGTGCCTACCCTGGGGCTGGCAGGGACACCCCGGGGGACTGGCCAGGGAGGAAAAATCTGTCTGTCACCACCACCACTACTGCTGTCCCTGGCTTAGCTTGGTTTCCTGCCCAGTCTAGCTGAAGCAAGGCAGGAGCATTTCTGGAATGCCCCCTGCCCCTGAGTCAGCTGGGGGCAGCGGCGGTGGGACATGGGAGAGGGGGTGATTGGGAGGATAGAAGAGGCACCCTTAATCATGGAGGAGAAGGGAGGGGTGCTGAGAGTGGTTATAGGGATTGGGGGTGGGATTCTTAACTTGCCTCAGAGACTTTAAAATGTCTCCAGCTGCTCTTTCCACATTATGGTCCGAAAGAGAATACAACTGCACCATTGTACCCCCCTGGATCTGCCCCTACACAGCAATGCTTAAGGTTTTAATCTCTGAGTCCACTTGCCATTATAGCCCACTTTAGATACGCTGTTTGCTGCCTCATTTAATGCTCAGCTTAACATTTAATGAACCTTTTCCCCCCAGTTGAGAGTTTAGCAAAGTTTTCTCTAATGCTTTTCTCACGTCCCAGTTTCTTTGGACTATCCACAGTTCAGTGACCCAGATAATAAACCACAGGAACTTAGCAGAGTTCAGAGAATCACTCTTCTACCTGGAGAAGGAAACAAAATACAGCACAATCCCTGTTATCTGGCATTGTAGAAGCTGGAATACTCTATTAACCAGAATTTCGGCCCGGGCAGCCGGATGCAGGGGTTGAGGAAGTGGTGGGGAAACTTGCACGCCTTGGCCGCTGCTGTCACCCACCACTCCGTGCTGTCACCGCTTTGTGTGCCGTTGCTCCCCTGCTCTACGTTATCTACCTCAAGTAACCAGAATTTTTACAAAACTGGCACCTGGCATTCCCCACTCATGCCGGATAACAGGGATTTTACTGTGTACTGTATGTCTCTGGCATTTGCCCTCTTCTCTTCCTTCTCAGTCTTATCAAGGCTGTATTCTGATCCCATCATGCCAGTGCAAGTCCAGAGCATTTGATTTTTGTGGAGCTATTCTAGATTTAGACCAAGGTAACTGAGATCAGAATGGGGCCTGCATTATGTAACATATATGACTATATGTCACGTGTGTTTTAAAATGACGTGGCTCCCGTTAAAGTAACTTCCAAAGGACTGCGGATATCTGTGGATGGGATTACGTAGTGCTCTGCTTGTGAAGCTTCCCTTTTTGGAAAAAAAACCAGACTAAACCTTTACTGAGGTAAGCAAATGTTCTGGGAACTGCATTTCCGTCTTCCATTTTCTGGGTGTAAATGAGCTAATCTGGAAAGACCGTTTTTGCCAAACACATTCATCAGACTCAGTGGGAACAAGTGTTTCCTATAAGCATCTAATCTTACCCGAACTCAGATTCCAAACCTTGCCTTCATCGCAGGCTGTGACATTTGCCAGTGCTTTGTGCTCTGGGATAATGAAAGAAAACAATTTTTAAACAAAAAGCAAGCAAGGGTAGAGAGAAAAAAAAACCAATTACAAGTTGAAATGGGTGGGAACTTGCCATTTATCAGTTGCTCTGCAGTTACTGTCCTGTTCTTACCTCACATTAAATACAAGCTAAATCATGGCAACTTCCTTGGGTTTCATTAAATGGTAAACTATTATAGTTTAGTGTTTGCTTACTGCAGGGTAAGAGCAGACACCCAAATGCATGGCCATTTCCCTCAGGCACCCTTTTTTAACATGCGGTAATTTCTTTGTTTGTCTATAACCTAAATCAGTGGAGAACTTAGCTTTCTTTATCTGCAGGGATCCTGCGAACAGCTCATCCTGATTTGCAACAGGGGGTCACCACAGGACCATTTATTAGCTTGGGAATAGCTGGATGCAGCACGGAGGTGGGGAAGGGCTCAGGTGCATAGTTGCAGGGGGTTGTAGGCACACGCTGTAGCAGAGGGCAGCTACACAGTGCAGCAGGAGTAGGGGCTGTCTCACCCAGGGGTCTGTGGCTTATCCCGGTGCGGCCGGCAGGTGTGCAGCTCCTGCTGGTGTGGCCTGTGGGGCGTTCAGCCTCCAGCTACTTAGAAGGCCTGACCTAGAGTATTGCTAGTTTGGATGGTAATCTAGGAAGTTGAAGGCTTGCGTTCAGACTTCCTGTGCAAGTATGAGTGGTCATTTGGTTTTCTCTTTCACTCTGTTCCATATCTATGGAATGGGGATATTAGTACTTAAAGTTGTGTTGTGCTGTGATGACAACTAACTATGTGAAGTGATTGTAAAGTTCTCAGAAATAACAGTAATAGTGGCAAATAATATTTTAGAGGACTCTCTGTTGGAGGATCTCAAGCAGGAAGACTGGTGGTTAGCTTTTTCTCTTTCTGAAACAATTTAAGGTGTTACTCGTATGCAATCTTCTCTTTCTAGACAAGGCCAGCCAACCAGGCGAGCAGACAGCAGTGCATGTCTGCTGTTTTATAGCTGGGTAATAGAGTTATGTTCTCTAAAACAAGCTATTTGCCTTGAAGCAAAATCTTCATTTTTAAGCATTGTTTAAACATCTAGCAGTTTATTTCTGTTGAGCCAGTTGTTACTACATGAGAGTTTTAAAGTCACCCAGGCAATGTGAAGGAAGTTGAGTAAAACCACTTAGGAACCATTTGGAAGGCATTAGTGTTATGGTCAGACAAGATCCTGTGGGTAAATTTGATATCTTTTATTAGCCCAACTAAATACAGGCAACCCCTGCTTAACGCTGTTTTGCTTAGCACTATTTTGCTATAACACTTGTTTTACATTGATAGCTGATTCCACTTATCACACAGTGAGTTTGGTTATACCATTCACAGGCATCGTACAGCTGGCAGCAGGGAGCACTTGTTTCACCATCTTGGTTCATCAAAAACATTTGGTTTTACTTAACGCTGTTTCATTTTGCGCTCAGTTTTTCAGAAACCAATTAAAAGCGCTAAGTAGGGTTGCCTGTAGTTGGAAAAAAATGTTCTTTGCAAGCTTTTGAGAACAAGCACCTTTCTTCAGGCATACCTGAAAGTTTGCAAAGAACACTTTTTCCAACTATTTAGTTGGTTTAGTAAACAATATCATATTTAACCAAAGACTCTTAGTGTCATGGTGATAGTCTTGAGTTTTTGGAAGTTTGTCAAAAGTGACGTTAATATTCCATTTTATTTTTGGATTTTGCATAAACTGTGCTTTAAGACATTACTAATTGCATTTCCTTACTCATTGACTACTAACAGCTAGGGGTACACTGAGATTTTTGAGGCTGATATCGATAGCTAATTTTTAAGGAGGCATATCGGCTGATACTGATCCGATTTCCAATATACAGCTCTTCAGGAATGGGTGTGCGGGGGTGTGGATCAAGAACCCTGCGGTGAGGGAGGGAATGGGGCTAGGTCAGGGGCAGGAGCTGACCAGCCAGGGCAGGGAGGGGTGTGGGACAGAGTCGCAAGTGTGTCATTTGTGGGGTGGGGGAGGTATGTGCCCCCCAGATCTGTGCGGTGTGGGGCGGGCTGCAGCTGTGGGCTGCGGCCGGGGTTGGAGCCAGAGCAGGTGTGGGGTAGCTTGTCAGGGGGGCGTGGGAAGTGGGGGCAGCTCCCACCGCTGCGCACAGCTCATCCGGTTCTTGTCTGATGGCTCCCACCACTGCTCCCATCATTTGTCCCAGAGGGTATGGTGGGGGCAAGCTGTGTGCCCCTGGACCTGCCCGGCGAGAAGAGCACGGACCCAGTCCGCATTGCCCTGCCCTGCCTCTCAGATCTGGGGGCACACACCCTCCTATGACCTCCCGGATGAGTGGTGGGAGCAGTGGCAGGAGTTGCCAGGTGAGCACCGGATGAGCCATGTGCATGCCTCCCCTTCCCAAACCTCCCCGACAAGCCGTGCCTCCATCCCATGCCTTCCCCGGCCGGGCAGCCGCAGCCCCAGCCCCAGCCCCAGCCGCAGCCCCACACCCTCTCTCACCCTGATCTGCCCCCCACGCTCCTCCCCCCTTCTCCTCCCCTGCCACCACACCAGACTTACCGGCTACTTGCAGCTCTCCACACTGCCAGCTCTGCTCCTCACTGCATACATGCTGTGCTGCAGCTGTGCACACGCACAGGCATTTATTGGACAAATTATGGGCCGCATCGTGCTGATTTCTGATACAGAAAATTTTCTTTATGTTGGTGCCGATCCAATATTGGACTGATGTATTGGTGCACCTCTACTAACCACACCGACACAATTTTATTTTTGCTCAGTAAAAGCTTAAACAAACCGTTAGTGAATCCATGTGACAATTTGCATCAAAATATTTGTCTTGTATTTCATTGGAAATTGTCCTGCGTTTCTTGAGAGTGCTTTTTGTAATGTCACTGATTGTTTTGAATCTGAATTGATTCTCCCACAGGAATAGCATTATGAATGAGTACTGGCATTTGTTAAATAACAATGCAAAATGCAAATTATATTGAGGAATATTAAGTTATACAGCCACTAAACTAGCAACCTGGGTTCAGCACAGAGGAGTAATTTTCCCTTGAATGGTGAGCAGCTTACCCTACCTTGTTTCTTGTCTTCTACCTATATTGAATTGTTCAGCACATGAACAAAATTGGCTTTATTCTTATTTCATTTGTCACATTTCAGGTCATTTGCTTTCAGTGTCACCTTTTGCACGGAGGGGAGACTATAAGTGTCTGATGGAGGGGAGGAAGTCATCGAGGGAAGCATTTGAAGGGAATGATCATTGTAGACTTGTGTTGTGTACTGGTGAATGTGAGGGTGCTTTTGCCCTATTGCGAGGAACCCATGAGGGCAGCAGTTAGAAATGCCATCTCAGTAAGAGAGCTTATGAAATACGAGGGCCTCCAAAGTGCCAGCTTACTATCTCTGGAAAAGAAACCAGCAGCCTTCTCCTCCGGTACCCACTGTTCCACAGGTGTGTATGGGTTATATCAATACACAAATGGATGGTTATCAATTCACAGATGGTTGGCTGAGCTTCTTCTCTGTGTTCAGGGCAGTTCAGACTGTTCAGTAACAAAGGCTATGGCGTGATTTGCCAAAACGTGAAAAATTGGTGGCATTTCTGATGGACCTTTTATCTGCCAGTTTAACACATAATTAAGCCATCACTAGGGCCTGGTGGGGCTCTGCCATTACTTTGCTCTACTTCAGCTTGCAGAGGGCTCAGTGTTGCCATAATTCATGCCGCTGTAAACGAAGTATAACTCAGCTGAACACAATGGAGCAGTGATTCTCAGCCAGGCTGCTGTGGCACCTTTCGAGGGTGTTGCTTGATGCCATGCAACATGAGCACTGTTAAGCGTGCAAGCATAATTTACAAGATAAACCCAGAGATTTCAAATGGGAACCTAGCATTAAAAATGTCCTGACTTCTTGTGATCTGAGTGGTTTTTTTTTCAACAGAATTGCTCTATTATTTTTCTGGAGTCAAAAAAGGAGTGAAAACTAGGAGCTGGCATTTTCCTAGGGGTGCATTCAAATACAGTCATACTGACATACAACAAATGTAAGCACATTCTGAACTGGCGCCCAGTAATGTCTAATGATAGCTATTTCTGGGAAGAATGGGTTGCATGAAAGTACTTCAGGCAAGCTAGCGTTGGAGTAACCAGTTTTGCCATATTCATGATAGTAAAGCTGAAGTGAAGGTTAGGGAAAAAGAGCTCTCGTGATCTTTCCAGTCATAATCTTGCCTTGATGAAGGAAGTGGAATTGCTGAAGTGCTGCATACAGGGTTTGTTTAAAGTTATTTCCTGCCACCTTGGCGTATAGATGACTTAGATGTTATTTAATGATGCATGCAATAGAAATAATGCTAAGTCTAGTTAATGCTGGGTCTGCAGTTCCATTGCAATTTTATATGAGGGAACAGTCATCTTTGCTAAAATTTCTTTTCGAAAGCTGCTGTCTGCATGCTGTACACTTCAGCTGAGAAATATGCTTGTCAAAAACTTTTGATGTGTTGTGTGCAGTAAAATACAACTTGTCAATTTTTTTTCCAGTTGCTTCTTTTATTAGCTTCATGGTGATATTCTTGGATTGTTTGGCTGTTCATCAAGAGCAACATGAACACTAGTTTATTTCTGGGATTTGCATAAGCTATTGTTCTAATAATTACCATGTTTCATACTCATTTAATCACTGGAATTCTTTCACCCACTCTCTAACCCATCAAAAGCGCTAATGAAAATATTTAAGCACTTTTCATATGGGTTATAAAAGCAATAACTTTTAAAATGATGTACACAGCTTATTTTTAGCCTCGTCATACAGGGGAAATGATTAATAAAAATAGAAACTCACATAGTTGACATTACACAAACATTTTTGTTGGAATTGGGTAGAAGCATTTCAAGGCCACGCTGACTTTTTAGATACAAACATATTTATGATGTTTTAAAGCAATTCACATGTCATAGAAGTGGCATCATGGCAAGCTTAGTCTCAGGCAGAGATGTGGTAATAATGTATTTATTACTGAAGGGCATAATAGTCATGATTTACTGAAATTTGAAGTCTCTGCTGTCTGAAGCCCCACTCACCCTTAGCTAGGTGAGATGCTCAGTGAATGCTCTAGAGAGGTCAGCTCAAAGGGGTGGCAGAGAGCAGGGCCATATGCAGCAGGGTGATCATTACTACTCTTTCACAACGCACATCCACACCAGTTCAGCTCTAACTATGCAAATGAAAGTAGCCAAAGGCAAGTAAAAGCTAATGTGGAGGCACAGGTATCCACAAAATTCTTTTTAGTGAAGGTCTCATACCGGCTGGTGTTGTGGCCAAGCGAGGTGGATGGGGAAAGAGTCAAACCCATGGGAAAGTGAATTCATGCAGCCTTTGCGGTTTCTTTTTCTGTATTGGGAATAAAGATCCGTTGTGAGCATGGGTTGGAAATCTCCCCAGATGGGGGTGTAAGAATAAAGGATCACTGCAGCCTGAACTTCAGACCCCTGCCAGACATGCAGGTAAAAGTGTGATAGGATCTGATGCACAATCCAAACACTCCTGCCACATATGTATGGGATTAAGTATTAGATCCCATCACACCTTATTGCTAGTGCAGGAGGAGCCTAGGATCATGATCCTGGGCTCCCCCTGTACTGACAAGTAGCAGGCTCCTGCATCTGGGAGCCCCCTCAGCTGAAGGGCCTTCCAGTGGCAGGGATGCAACATGAGCTCCTGTCAGCTGGTCTGGGCTCCCAGGTTTGGGGGCACACCATGTGCTCCTGCAGCTGGGAGCCATGCCATTAATTGCTTTAAGTACAGCTGTGTTACAGGTTAAGATGTGATTAGCTAGTTAATGACATTTAAGTGTAATGTGTGGCAGGGGGCCCAGGGTGTTTTTGTGATGCTCTGGGTCTCAGGAATCCAGTTTTTTTCTCCCCTGTATCCTTCATAGGTATTGCTTCCTCCATGTTGGGGGAGTGAAACACAGCGTTCCTTAAATAATGTACAGCAGCTCCTATAGCATGTCAGGCAGGAAGTGGAGAATACTGATTAACAGAGCAGGAGATTGGATAGCATACAGTAAATCTAATCCCCCATGAAGAATTTGGGCAAGAAAACAGATATGTGACCTCTGCTCTTCAGAGGTGTTGTGAGATCTTTAATAACCACATGGGGTTTAGATTTTAGTTTACCTCTAATCAGGGATTGAATATCTTCTTTAATCTTACAGTGCACATAATCGTGGTAGAAATTGCCTGTGTCGCTTCTAAAATAGTAGAGATGTTAATTTACTTTTTCATTTTGCATGTGTGTGTAATTTGTATGTGTTTTTATAACTAATTCTATACAGATGCACCTAATATATAATGCATATATATATATAATGTGAGCTGGAGGTACACTTGTAAGTACTTGCCACAAACAGAAAGAAGGACAAAATGTAATTTTTTGTCAATTTTTTGGGCATATTTTTTGCAATTTTTTTTTTTTACAAAACACAAAACAGTCCCCACCTCCCAACATTTAAATATTCTTTCCCTTTCTCCCCTTAAAGAAAGGGAGACATTGCTGGAAATGTTTTGGCTTTGATTTGTGCTGAAACCCTTTTTTTTTTTGGCAAAATGTTTCACTGAGGAGAAAAAATAATTTGCATAAAAAGACAAAAATAGCAGTCATCTTTAACATAAAATTCATATTATATATTTCAAATACATGCACGTATAACAGCTACACCAAATTGAATTGTTTTAAGTTGAATTTATTGGGGAGAGAAATTGCATTTTTACAGAGATCTTTAGAAGTGTTCTTATCTACTGACAAGCTAATGGCACCTTTGGGGAAAAAAGTAGTAAAATGCTAATTCAAACAAATAACTTGGAGAACAACTGCAAATTACTACATTTTTTGAATTAGTAAATGGATGAGCAGACACATGAGCATGATAAGATAATCAAATGTAGGGGCATGGCATTGCAACGTGTATGTTCCTCATTTATTTTTCAACAAGTTTAGCTTACTTATAAAATAAATAGGTTCCATGCATGTCAGTGAATTTTATGTAGCATATTTTGTAGATGCTTTAGTAAATTGAGGCTCTCACCTGATTTCCTAGCTATCAAATACCTGAAGTTTTAGGAGAGACTACTTATTTTGGGTCCAGAGTTCAGAGTGTGTATATTAGCACTATGTAAATTGGGGAGGAATGATTGTAAATCACCCAGCAATCTCTGAATCAGTCCAAATGTTTCAATTTAGTTGAATTAATTTCTGACATTGTTTTCTGGCTCATTTGCCACCAAGTCATTATATTTTTGTTAGGCGACTAATGAAGGTCTTCGTGCTGTTTGTATCTTTCTCTGCTTAATTATCTGTCCAACTTTTCAGGTGATTTCTCAATGTGACATAGCATTGCTTCTGACTTGTTCTTTTCTTTGGGCTCACAAACACAGTTTAGGGTGGCAGTTTCTTTTTTGTACAAAGGGATAAATTGTTGACATGCAAATGATCCTGATTATTTTAGGCTAGGTCCAGCTCCCATTGGGCATTTACATGTGCAGTTTACTGTGGAGTTGACTAATTACCTGCACAGTAAAGCATCACCACCTACACATGCAGCACTATTAGGCTGGTGTAAACTAATTAACTCCACCTTAGGATAGTACTACCTGACACAAGTACTATTTTACAATGGATTTATTTACTCCACCACAATACACGTGTAGATAGTGACCCAAGCTGTCTGGGGCACGAAGGTGCAATAGTACGAGGGCTGCCTGTGCTTGTGCTCTAGCCAGTCCCTCTGCAGCACATTGAGCCAGGGTGGAGCAGTGAACTATGCTGGTGTTTATTCAGGTGCACTGATTTCATGTGTAGGTAAGAGACGGTTAAGAAAGAATGGGAGATATGGGTTATTTATGAGATTGAAGGCCTGGCTTTCAAAAAAACCTTAACTTTTTTTTTTGGTTCAAGAGAGAGGCAATTCCTGGACTTCTCCAAATTCCTCTAGGGAGGAGCAAAGAATGTTTTTAATTACTCCTCCCAGGGATTTTAATACCATTGTTGTGGGATGAATGTTATTAATTTTGAGAAACCATTCTGATATTTAACAGGAAGGAGGGAAAATATTGACATTTTTATAGAATGCATGAGGCATTTGTTTCCCTCAGATTACGAGGGCATGCAAAGACTGCAGCATTAACAAAATAGCTCATTGGGAATATGTGGATTCCCTTGCACTGGTAGTTTGTGAGGAAATTCCAAACACCTGTTCAGACCTATGGTAGCAACTCATATTGCTCCATATCTACAGTGCTGTATGCCCTCACAGTTATTCATGCATTTATTCATATACCTCCATTCTTCTATGAACTGAGGAGGTTTTATTTGAATTGAGATGAGGATTCAAAGCCTAGCGAGAACAGCTGACTTGCATACGGTCCCCAAAAAAAGTGTCTGTGGTCAGCTGGGCAATTAGTCCTGGATCTCTAGATGCCCATGCTAGGACCCTAACAATGGGGCCAGACTTCCTTTTCATAATCTGACTCTAACTCTGTTCGTTCAGCTAGGATTGTGTATTAGCAGAGCTTCAGCATCTGTTCTCAACCTCAACTGCAGCGTGATCCTTTTACCAATGTGCCGTATTCTCCTGGCCTTTCTCCGTGGATCTCAGAAGGTAAGCAACAGTTACCAGTAGTTACAATGGAGAGGGCACTGTGCACTGCAGACACAAAATCCTAAGATAAATATTAGAGAAGCACTGATATATCAATTGCATATTGGATTGGCACTGCTAAAAGGGAATTTACATTATTGCCTAACAGCTTTTTTTGGCTGTTGTAGCTGATAATGTTATCCAATAAATATAATTAATTATGCCTTCCAGCCAGGGCCCCTGGATGCCTGGGTTCTTTTGGGAAATAGCGGGTTTCCCTTTGCAGGCAGGCAGCATCCTGCAAGAGGTCCTGCTTGGGGCTGCTGGAAGTGACACGCAGGGCAGGGCACATGCATGTGCATGGCCAATGGCCAGGAAAACAGCTGGGTAGTGTGAAGATCAGCTCCTTGGAGGTAAGTCTGTGGAGGGGAGGAGGTGTGGGGGAAGGAGGGAGCATGGGGGTACAGATCAAGGTCCCCATGATGAGGGAGGGAGTGGGGCAGGGGCTGGGGTTGGGAGTGCTGCCCAGCCAGGGCGCTGCATGGGACATGGGGCTAGGACAGAAGTGGGACGGAGCCACAGGCAGCTTGTCCAAGGGCCATGGGGGACAGGGGGCGCTCCCTGTCACTGCACATACCTCCTGGGGAAGGCATGGGGGGCATGTGCCCCCCCCAGATTTGTTTCATAGTTTCATAGTTGATTTGTGGGTGGATGCAGGCTGCTAGCTGTGAGCTTGGGGCTGTATGTTCTGCTGCCTTGTCCTCAGGAGTCCCATGCCAGCCGTGTACCTCCTGCCTGCCTGGCAGCAGTGGGGGTGGCAAATTGTGCTAAGTTGCATTGGTATTGACTGATATGACTGGTTAATAATTGGCTGTCAGTACTGGCCGTGAAAATCTTTATTGGTGCATCCCTAATAAATATTAAAAAATTATGATGCAGACTTTATTTGTTATGCATTATCTTGACTCACAGTGCTGGTTTGCTGGCAGGTACCATAGATGTGCATGGTATAGGCATGCTCCCCTTGAAGTCAGTGACTAGGCAGTTATCTTGGACCCTATGTTAGATAAGAAATCTTGCTTTGGTAAGTAAGGTCATAGTTGCATGATGAGAACACTGCCAGAGAAGCATGTAAAAGCGGAGCTTCCTTATTTCCTTTTTTCTGTTCCTGTGCCACAGCTGGGTTTGTCCTCTAAATGTGAGATCTAGTCTCTGCTAGCTTAGCACAACCAAAGTGGCTGGGGGACAGGTTCCACCCCCAAGTTTGCAAAGGGCAAATGCACACCATTGCAAATAAATTGGTAGTTATGTCTCCCTCCCTCCAAGTATTCTGCAGCTCCTCACTTACTTCAGCCTGGACAAGTGCTTTCTTGGACATGACTGAATCCCAAACCAAATATTTTTATGGACATCATGTAAAAGAGAAATCTGACAAATTAAGAGGGCTTGGTCTGTGCAAGTTTCCCAGAAACAGTAATTTTAGGGCTTGTGACCCACAAAAACACAAGTAATACTTTTAAAACAGTGCAGTCTCATTGAATGTGCATTTTTTGGATGGTTACAGGTTGAAGAAAACTCTCAACTTCATCCTGTGACTATGGTCTATGAATCTGACAGTGCACAATAAACAAATACTTTGTTTATGCTACTGGTCATTTGCAGCTAAGAAGTTGTTTCACTTTCAGCGCAGGGATTCATTGGCTTTGACTAGAATGGCCCATTTCTATCATTTAGTCAGACATCATGCATAGCACAGGCCACAGAACCTCACCAAGTAATTTATGCCTCCAGCTAGTAGAGTTACTTTACTGTCATAATCCTATGCTTACTGTGTGTCAGTCCCGTAATTAAATGTCATTAAACCTAGTACACAAAATAATCTTGTAATTAAATCACATCTCTGATGTCAGTTACTTTTAACATTATTTGCTTTGCTTCATTTTAGAAGACAGATTGCTTAAATTCTTCTTTTACTAGGTTGCCAGCAGGAAAATGAGGCGACTGATAGATAAAAGCAAAGCTTTCCATGTGATGTGTGGGGTTACTATATGCATCTTTTCAGGTAAGATTTTCTTGATGTCTTGAACCCTAGCTCATATGGAAACTGCATAGAGTAATCCTAATTACTTATTTTTATTGTATGGTGTATTTGGGGGTAGTCTTGTTCTGTGTTTGCCTGTGTATAAGTGTAAGTCTTTTCTCAGATGTTTCTAAAATTGCCGGACTCACGTCTTGGTGTGGAGGCTTTTTCTTAACAGGTTACAAGTTCTGAAGGATCAGTTTTGATTGCTGATGTGAAATCAACTTAAAAGGTGCTGTCATAATCAATTTGAGAAAAAAAGTATGATCAGTTTAAATGAAGATTCATGGATGTTAGAGATAGAGAAGGCCTGTTAGTCTTTTTGTAATTACCAAATTCAGTGAAGCATGAACACATTTTTGACAAATCCTTTGGATTCAGTCCCATCTTCCCACCCCTCATATGTCAATCAGAGAAAACAAACTATATATAAAAAGTTTAAAACTTAGCTGTGTTTTCAGGTAAAGGTATTTGTCTATCTCAGGGGTTGTCAAGTGAGGGTTGTCAAGTGCATTTGCCCTCAGGGGTACTTGGGAAGGCCCTAGGGGGCACACACAGGTGGGCAGGGATGGAGAGCTGCTACACACCACCCCGCACTGCTGCCTCCCAGGAGCAGGGCTGGGGTAGGGGGCGAGGGCAGCAGCAACCCTCTGTGGGCTGCACAGGCGAGGTTGGTGGGTAAGGAAGCTTGCACCACCCTGCGTTGCTGCTGCTTCATGTCCAGCCGCGCATCATTTTCCCCACTCTCCCTCCCACTCTGTGTCCACCTGCCGGGGTACACTTATTAAAAAAGGTTGAAAAACCCTGGTTTATCTTACCAACTAAAAAAAGATGCTAGGGGCTGATCTTGTTTCTATTTATTTCAGTCTTAACTAAAATCTGTAGGTAAGTGAATGCAATTTTTCAACTTGTCAAGGAAAGATGATGCATAGATAATACTGATATTTACTGATACTGAAAATATTGATACTTATAGATAAAAAATCTAGGCATAGACTGGACAACAGCATACTGATGCAGTCATGCCAGTAAGTCTCATAAAACCTGGTTCTGCAAGGTCAATTATATAAAATAAGGAAATCTCTTACAAATTTCAGTTTCCAGGACTGTGACACCGATGATGTCACTTTATAAGACCTACAAAATACAGTTTAGTGGTCTGAGTTTTGTTTGATTTTATAGTTGTACATGTTGCTGCTCACCTGGTGAATGTCCTTAACTTCTCCCAGAACTATACTGAAGATTTTCTGTCACTAAATGCAGCAAACTATCGCGATGAGGTGGGTATCTGCTCTTTTGTATTTTTCTTGAAATAGATGGAATTTGTTTTATATATTACTGTTTCTTTGCGTGGTCTGTGGTCTTTTGCGTCCCCCCCCAGAGATGACTTGTATACCTGCAGGGGTACATGTACCACAGTTTGGGAACCCCTGTGGTAAATGGGGACAGTACTATCTTATGTCAGGGTAATTTACTGCAATTAAATGCATGTGTAGACCCTGACAGCAGGTGTAAATTGCACCCATTCAGCCCAGCCAGCCAGGGAGCCAGATTTATGCCTGCCACCTAGACACATGGCTCCTCACTTTCAGCACCCTGGTTTCCAGCCAGCCCCTCCACTGCCCAACACCATTATCTGGAGCCCAGGGCTGACCCCCCATGCTCCCTGCCAGCCTGGGCCTGCTCTACCCCAGCTCAAATTGGTGCTGTTCCAGGCGCACATGTAGATACTATTCCCAAGAGTAGTTTACTGCAGCTCAAACTGCTCCAGAGTTTATTGTTTCACATTAATTGCATGTGTAGACCCCCCCCCTTTATTATTATTAACTATGAGGGTGTATAAATGATACTTACTGACTTATGATGGCCTGCTTGGTGTCTGTTTTTTCAGGATCCTCGGAAACTCCTTTTCACTACTGGTATGTTGGTTACTTTATTTGCAGAATGTTGATGAACTAATTAGTTAATATGGTTTTCACAGTGCAATAAAATCAGAAATATATCCTGCTAGCCAGAACATTGGCCTAGTAACAACATATTAATCTCAGTTTTGCCATCCAATATGCAGGGAAAACCTCTGAAATCTGTGGGATTTACTTCCATGTCTTTAAGGGAAGAGTTTGGGTCGTTGTGTTACTGTGGGGATGTAATAAGATTTTAACATTCCTTAGATATATACAGGACCTGTCAGGTTCCATCTAAGTCCAAGACAGTCTCCTTTAACTTCAGTGGAAGAAAGCTGGGTCTTTTAACCTTTGAAGAAGAGAGAAAATGAGGCTAAAGGTGGATCTTCTAAGTCAACCTAGATCTAGGTGGCCAGCCTGGAGCATGAGTGTTACAAGTGGCACAGGCATTTTAGTGGAGCACATGACAAATTGGACAGGCAGGCAGCACAGCAGCATATAGGGCAGAAAGCAGAGGAGGAGCCTGGACAGGGAGCATAGAATAGGGAGCAGAATAGCAGATTGAGCAGAGGGAGGAGATCAGAGTGGCACGTTGGGAGGATTTAAGGCTAATTTCACAAATTCACAGATTCACAAAGTTTAGGGGTGAAAAGGACCTCACGAGGTCATCAATTCCAGCCCCCTGCTCTGGGCAGGAAAAATTGCTGGGGTCAAATAACCCCTGCAAGGTGTGTATCCATTCTCCCTTTGAAGATCTCCAGGGTAGGTGCCTGCACCACCCCACTGGGGGTATATTCCAGAGTCTGGTCACACAAAGCGTGAAGAAGTTTTCCTTTATATCCAGTCTGAAACCTTCTTCTAGGAGTTTATGACCATTACTCCTGGTTTTCCCTTGGGGCACTTTGGTAAGTAGTTGTTTGCCTAACCCCTGATGTTCTCCTCTGATATATTTGTAAGCTACCACCAAATCCCCCCGAAGTCTTTTCGTTTCTAGGTTGAACGGGGCCATGTCTGTCATCTTTTCCTCATACGGCTTGCTCTTCAGGCCTCTAATCATTCTAGTGGCTCTTCTCTGGACTCTCTCAAGCTTCTCCACATCTTTCTTGAAGTGTACTGGTCAGAACTGGATGCAGGTGCTCCAGCTGCAGCCTCAGCAATGCCGCGTAGAGTTGGAGAATAATTTCCTTAGTTTTGCTGGAGGTGCATTGGTTGATGTATGCCAGCGTACTGTTTGCTCTGCTAACTGTAGCATCACACTGGTAGCTCATATTCATTTTATGTTCAGTTATGACCTGTAAATTTGTTGCGGCTTTTTCCGCCCCAGATGAAGCATTTTACACTTCTTAGTGTTGAACAGCATCTGGTTCTGGTCTGCTCATTTAACTAATCTGTCTAGATCCACCTGGATTGTCAGCCTACCCTGATGCATGGCTACACTTCCCCACAGCTTAGTGTCATTGGTGAACTTTGCCAGCAGCACATCTGCCAGCAAGGTTGGTCCCCGCTGTCCTAGGCTCTCATACTGTAGAGCAGTATTAATGGAGACTTGTCAACATAAGGAAAACCTTATGGAAATATAAGAGGAAGTTATTTTCCATAGCAAACAGACTGGATGCAGGGAGTAAGTAGGGAAGGCAGGACCCTGATAGCGGCTTGATAGCTAGTTCTGGAGTTCTTGTTGCTACAGGGCCTGCTTCAGTTAAGTGTTATGGGTCATCCAGTCTTACCAGGTGTAGTGTCTTTGATATACTGAGCATCCTCAGTTTCTTTGCCTGATTTCAGTGAGATCTTAGAGGAGCCATTTGTTATATATCAGCCACATTTGCCTGTGTGAACATAACCTGCCTTTCCTTTCTCAGAAGTCAGGAGGAAAGAGTTGCTCATTCCACTCTGGGGGATTATATAACAACTTCAAAGCTGTTGTCCTTTGGTTGAGGAAAAATTGTTTCAAGCGGAGATTCTGCATAATATTAAAAACAAATATCTGGGTGATTTATTTAAGGAGCAGTTCAACTTTAGAATGATTTAAATTGAGAGGCAGGAATGAGCAGCAACAATAAACATTCAAAATAAGTGAACAAAGGTTTGATAGTTTCATGGTTTCTAGGGTCAGAAGGGACATGAGTAGATCATCTAGTCCAACCCCCTGCCATGGCAGGAAAGAGTACTGGGGTCAAATGAGCCCAGCAAAGTGTTCATCTAACCTCCTCTTAAAGACCCCCAGGGTAGGAGCCAGCACCACTTCTCTTGGAAGCTGGTTCCAGATCCTAGCTGCCCTGACTGTGAAGTAGCGCCTCCTGATATCTAACCTAAACCTACCCTCTGGCAGCTTGTGACCGTTATTCCTGGTCACTCCTGGCGGTGCTCGGGGGAACAGGGACTCCCCCAGTGCCTGCTGGTCCCCTCTGACTAGTTTGTAACAGGCCACTAGATCCCCCCTCAGCCTTCTCTTGTGGAGGCTGAACAGGTTCAGTAGCCTCTCCTCGTAGGGCCTTCCCTGCTGCCCCCCAATTATGCGAGTGGCCCTCTCTGGACCCTCTCCATGTTGTCCACATCCCTCTTGAAGTGCGGCGCCCAGAACTGGACGCAGTACTCCAACTGCGGCCTGACCAGTGTCGCATAGAGGGGGAGGATCACCTCCTTGGACCTGCTCGAGATCCACCTGTGGATGCATGACGAGGTGTAGTTGGCCTTCCTGACTGCATCCCCACACTGCCGGCCCATGTTCATCTTGGCATCAATGACAACTCCAAGATCCTTTTCTGCCTCTGCACTGACAAGAAGGGAGTTCCCCAGCCTGTAGGTATGGTGCCGGTTTTTCCTCCCGAGGTGCAGCACCTTGCACTTGTCAGTGTTGAATCCCATCCTATTCTCATCTGCCCACCCTTGTAACCTGTCTAGGTCTGATTGCGGGCTATTCGTCCCTTCTAGCGTGCCCACATCCCCCCACATCTTAGTGTCATCAGCAAATTTGAACAGGGTGCTTTTTACCCCCTCGTCCAAGTCACTGATGAAGATGTTGAACAGTGCGGGCCCGAGGACCGAGCCCTGGAGAACCCCACTGCCCACGTCCTTCCAGGTTGAGAAGGACCCATCCACTACCACCCTCTGGGTGCGGCCCTCCAGCCAGTTGGCGACCCAGTTGACTGTGTGGGTGTCGACACCACAGTCCCCCAGTTTCTTAATGAGACCGGGGTGAGAGACGGTGTCAAAAGCCTTCTGGAAGTCCAGGAAGACTATGTCCACTGTTACCCCTGCATCTAAGGATTTGGTGATGTGGTCGTAGAAGGCCACTGGGTTGGTCTGACAGGACCTGTTGCTAATGAACCTGTGTTGGTTGCCCCTAAGCATGACCTCCCCTGCTGGCCCCTCGTGGACATGGGCCAGAATAATTTTCTCAAAAAGCTTGCCCAGGATCAAGGTAAGACTAACTGGCCTATAGTTTCCCAGGTCCTCCTTCCTCCCCTTTTTGAAGAAGGGAACCACATTGGCCCTCTTCCAGTCCTCTGGCACCACACTAGAGTACCACAAGTGCTCATAAAGCCGTGCCAGGGGTCCTGCAATGACCTCAGCCAATTCCCTCAGCATTCTGGGGTGGAGATCATCCGAACCAGCTGATTTGAATACATCCAGTCATTCCAGAAGCTGCCTAACTAGTTCCTCACTAACCCTTGGCCTCGGTGTGCCTCCCCTGGGGCCTGAGGGGGGTTCAGCAGGGGTGGGGGGTGTCTGTTCCGGTTCCTGCTTAGGAAAATGGAGGCAAAGAAATCGTTAAATATGTTGGCTTTGTCATCTAGTGTGACGACCAGATTTCCTAACGTGTCCTGCAGGGGTCCCACGTTACCTGGAACCTTCTTTTTACCCCCTATGTATTTAAAAAAGGACTTCTTGTTGTCCTTAATCCGGGAAGCTAGCCCCAGTTCCATGTCCACCTTGGCCTTCCTGACTGCCCCCCTGCATTACCGAGCAGGGGTGTTAAGGTTGTGCGCACTGAATGCAGAGCACCTGTCCAGGGTGGGACAGAGACCCTTGGTCTGATCCCTCCTTAGGCAAAGCTCCCTTTGGTGTCCAAGGGCCTGATTCACTTAGGCTTCCGACCTTGTGTAGTCACCCGCACCTATAGCAAAGATAAAGCATTACTGGATTTTGCAGTGTTTGGAGCAAGGCCACACAGAATGAAGCCAAAAAAATGTTTTGTCCGACTAAGGGCTGCAGGAGAAGTTTCTGAATCTCTTAGTCTCAGCTCATTTGCTGGGCTTAGTAGTCTGTGGAAATCAGAGCTTTGAAATGCTCTGAGCCAAACTCAGATAGGGCTGCACGTGTAGATGCAGTATCAAAAGAAAACTAGCAAAGTTATAAACAGCAGTCTAAGTTAAGCCTGGGGTATAAGTGGGTTGGATCACTGATTTGGGACTTAGTAGATATTCAAGGTAAGGGTAACTCAAAGAGGGGGGAGAAAAGAAGTGTATTAAAACCCACATCTAATAGGATGATGTAAAAATCCTTTTGAGGACTTTGAAGGAGCAGAGAATGATAGCTTTACAGATCAGTTTAGGGATGATGGTCCTTGCATAATAGGCAGCATGATGGAAAATATGAAAGTGCATGTAGGAGAAATATGGACCTTGAAGGATGTCATCTATGCCAGAGTAAAAGGAACAGTGTATGGAGGTGAGGTGTGAAGAAATAAAAGCAGCTAGATAAGTTGAGGTGGGGCACAACAGAGTTAAGGGGGGGATTTGTAAGTGAGAACAAAAAATTGAATTTCATGTAGAAGACAAAAGCAAGCATGTATGTGAATTTTAAGGACTGAAGGAAGGGCTAGCAAGCTGATGTTAGCAGCTGTAATTTGAAATGGGTATATATGCCAGGGAGTGCAGAATGCTTTGGTTATATACTAACTGAAAATTTAAATTAGAAAAGAATAACACAAAGGAAAATGTGAATTTTCTTGTAACTCATTTCTTCTGTTTACTAAGGCCAAGGATGAAATCCTGGTCACCAAGAAGCCCATGCCACAACCTCTCTTGACCTTGGGTGAGAATTTCATCCTAAGGTTTTTAAAGGCAACTTGTGATTTTTCAGTGCCGGTAAACCAAAGGCAACTTGAAGTGCCCTAAAGGGGGTCAGCTTCTCTGCAAATGGGTGATCAGCAGTTTCTGACTATAAGATCCCTGTGAGCCCCCAAAATTGAAGCACCTAAAATCACTAGTCACTTTTGAGATTTCTGACCTATACAGGTGAGCACAGTGGGCTTGGTCCTTTACCAGTAAAGGACCTCGTAAAATGAATGGAAGTTTAGACTTGAACCCCCAAATTTCAATCCTGGATCACTCACTGCAGTTGCTTCTCACAGGTTTGGCTCTGCAGGTGAAAAATTCAGGCAAAATGCCGTGTCACACAAATGGATTTCAGCATTTATCATATAACAGGATAAAATGGGTCCACAACTGATCTTAGCTGCAGCTGGCATTGCAGTTGATTTGCTTGATATTCTTTTGCACTGACCAATTATTTTCTTCAATTATTTTGCTTAGAAGAGCCCTGAACTTTAAAAAGACAAAAACTATGACTTCACACAGTATTTAAGATGTGGGTGTACCATGGGTTTGTATAATTGCATGATGATGTTCTCTGCTCTGTTTTCTATTCCCAGCTTAATGATGCCCAGCATTCTTTTGGCTTTTTTGGTTGCTGCTTGCATGTTGAGCCGACATTTTTAGAGAACTGTCTACAGTGACTAAGGTCTCTTTCCTCAGTTGTAACAGCTAATTCAGAACTGAGCATTGCTCATGCATAGTTGAGGCTATTTTTCCCCATGCGCATTACCTTGCACTTGTCAGCATTGAAGTTCATCTGCCATTTTTTTTCTCACTCAGCTTGGTGAGATTTTTTCTGCAGCTCCTCTCAGCTTGGGACTTGACTGCTTGGAATAATTTGGTATTATCTGCAAAGTCTGAGGTTTCACTGAGCACTCCCATTTCTAGGTCATTGATAAAAATGCTAAACAGAATTGGGCCCAGCACAAATCCCTGTGGGACCCTGCTTTTGATTTGCCTCTATCCTGAGAAGTGACCATTTAGCCCTATCCTTTGTTTCCTATCTTGTAACCAGCTTTCAATCCACGAATGAATGTTTCCTCCAATCCTGTAGCAACACAGTTTTTCTAACAGCCGTTGGTGAGGGACGAGGTTGAAAGCTTTTTGAAAGTCCAAATACAGTATGTCAGCTGAATTCCCTTTGTCCACATGCTTGTTAACACGGTCAAACAACTCCAGCAGTTTGGTGAAGCAGGATTTCTCTTTACAAAAATAACACCGACTCCTCCCCAGCAGATCATTTTTGTCCTTGTGACGGTTGATGTTATTTTTTATTATAGATTGCACCAACTAGCCAGGGATGGAATTGAGACTCATTGGGTGCGTCTACACAAGATGCTACAGCGCAGTAGCACTGGGAATAAACTGTGCAGCAATTTTACTGCACACTAATGCCGGTAATACACATAAGGAAGTATTAAATGACTGCGCAGTAACAACTGCACAGTCCGCTGGACGTGTAGGCCAGCCACTGGTCTGTAGCTCCTAGGGTCACCTCTGGAGCCCGTTTTGAAGACTGGTGTTATGCTGGCAACCTGCCAGTTATCTGGCACAGAGTCTGTTTGTAAAGATAGGTTACATAGTGTTGCCAGCAGTTTTGCAATTTCACCTCTGCGTTTCTTCAGAACTTTTGGGTGAATGACATGGGGTCCTGGTGACTTACTAGTGTTTATGGGTTTGTTCTGAAACGTTGTGTGTTGTCACTTCAGTGTGGTCCAACTCTTCAGACTCATCTACTAGACAGGATTGACCTGGCATGGGAATTTCCCCAGTATCTTCTGCAGTAAATGCCATTGCAAAGATTTTGTTTATGATTGAGTTCACCTTTTACACCATGTTCATTTAATGTTCCCAAAGATTGTCAGCTGACTTCCTGCTTCTGGTGTATTTAACAAGTTTTTATTATTAATTTTAGCATCTTTTTTTAGACTCGTCTCCAGTTCTTTTTTGCCTGTCTTATTTTGCTTTTATATTTGACCTGCCAAAGTTTGTGAGCTTTCCTAATTTTCCTCATCTGGACATTTTTTGAAGGATGCCTTTTTGCCTTGAATGGCCTTCTTAACTCTGCTATTAAACCATGTAGGGGTTTTATTGCCTTTTTGATTTGTAGTATACATGTTTCCTGAGCCTGTAATACAATACTTTTAAACAGCTTCCAAATTGCCTGTAGGTTTCTTTTTTGACTTTCTAACTCATTTCCTCACTTTCGCGTAATTTCCCTTCCCAAAGTATCTGTTGTCATGGTGGACATTTCTGGCTTCCTCCTTCCTCCTTGAGTGTTGAACGTGCTTGTGTTATGGTCACTATTACAGAATAGCTTCCCAGCTCATTTCTTCAGCCAGGTCCTATGTGTTGCTCAGTATTAGGTTTAGAATTGCTTCTCCTTTTGTGAGCTCCAAGATGAGTTGTTTTAGAAAGCAGTCCTTTATAACATCCAGAAATCCCATCCCTCTCCCTGATGAGGTGTTTACCCAGTCTATGTGAGAATAGTTGAAATCTCCCATTATTATTACTTGTCCTATTTTAGCATCTTCTTTAATATCCCTGAGGATATCATAATCCTCTTCACCTTCCTGATCAAGTGGTCAGTAGAATAAGTCTACTTTTATATTATTTTTATTCAAGTATGGAATTTCTACCCACAGAGACTCTATGGTACTTTACCTTTCACATATGATTTTTATGCTGTTCTTTCCTGTGCTTTCCTTAACAAAGAGTGCCCTTCCTCTACCTTCATGTCCTACTCTGTTATTCCTATATAGGTTGCAACCAGTGTCCCATTGAGTATCACCTTTCACCAAGTCTCTGAGATGCCTACTATGTCAAAGTCACCATTTAATACCAGACATTCAAGTTTACCCATGTTATTTTTTAAGCTTTTGGCATTTATATAGCTGCACTTATAAATTTTGTCCTTGCTTACCTGCCTGTTACTGTATTTGATTGGAATTCTAGATGTTCTGACTTATCCTTACTATTGTACACAGTTATTCTGTATCTTCAATAATACATAGCTGGTTGGATCATTGTGCTGAACAAGTATTTAGTTTTGGCTCAGTGCCTTGGGAGGAGGTCTCAAGTGGGTTCTCCAGGAGTCTCTCCTGGGTCTGGTATTGTTTAATATCTTCATTAATGATTTAGATAGGGGGACTGAGTGCATGTTTAGCCAATTTGTAGATGGAACGAAGTTGGATGGAGCTGCAGACACACTGGAGGGCAGGGCTCAGATGCAGAATGGCTTAGATAGCCTGAACAAATGGTCTGCAGTCATTCAGATGACGTTCAGAAAGGACTAGTGCAAAGTCCTGAACTTGGGTCAGAATAATTACTTAAATACAAGCTGGAGAATGACTGACAAGGCTACAGAGAAAGACGAGGAGGTTACAGTAGACATACACTGCATATGGGTCAACAATGTCCCCCTTTGCAAAAAACCCAATAGTATACTGGGCTGTATTAATGGAAGCATCGACTGCAAATCAAAGGAAGTGTTTTTCCCACTCTATTCAGCATGGATGAAGCCTCACCTGGAGTACCATGTCTGGTTTGGGGCCCCACTCTTCAAGAAGGATGTCAGCATATTGTAAAGTGTCCAGCAGAGTGTGATGAAAATGATTAGAGGCCTGGGAGACAAGACATATGAGGAAAGGCTGAAAGAACTAGGGTTGTTTAATCCGGCACAGAGAACATTGAGAGTTTGGTAACAGTTTTCAAATACCTGAAGGGTGATTACAAAGAAGGCGGAGATGGCCTTTTCTCTGTGGCTGTAGGGGATAGAACTAGGAACAAAGGCATGGGTGACTGGTGCCTCCTGAGTCGGGGGGGGGCATATGCCCTCCCAGCGGCCAATCAGTGACTGTGTGGGGGGCATCTTGCCAACTGGGGGTGGGGTTCCACCCATGGCCCATGTCAAAGTACAAGCTGTGCTCCCAGAAGTGCCAGCAGCCTACCTAGAAGTGCATCTCCTGGTGCCCCCACTCCTCGACCAGCACTCATGGGGAGGCACCAGCACTCCTGCCTGCCCTCACTGCCTGTCGCCTAAGTAGGGAGCGCTGGCTGTCAGGGGGTGCACCAGCCCTCTGAGGGGGTGCACATGCACCCCCGTGCACCCCCACGTGTCACCACAGAACAAAGGTGTTAAGCTTCAGCAGAGGAGATTTAGGTTGGAGATAAGGAGGAACTTTCTGAGTACAAGGGTGGTTAAGCATTGGAACAGGCTACTAGAAACCTTGCAAAACCTCACTCCTATGAATTTTCCAAGCACAGGGTGGACAGACACTTGACTGGGATGGTTGTTAGGGATGATCCTGCCATGAGCAGAGGGCTGGACCTTAGGGCTGCTTGCAGGCGTGAAAAAACACCCCCATGCACTTTACTTTAAACTTAGTATGTTCCTGCACTCAGCCCAGCACATGCCCAGAAGAGGCAGCACATTAGTTCAACCCAGCTTGGCAGTGTCTGTGTAGATCAGGCACTTTAATAGGGCTTTTTTGACACTTCTAATAGTTGATTAAATCAGCTATTAGATAAAAGCACCAAAAAGCCCCGCTGAAGCGCCCAATATATGCAGACACTGCAGAGAGGTTGAACTTACGTGCTGTTACTTATGGTAAAGTACATTTTTTCCCCCACATCTGGAAGCAGCCTGATGACCTTGTGAGAGTTCTTCCAGCTCTACTTTCCCAGGATCCTGTGCCACAAGGGGGTACAAAAAGAGGGACTAAGAGTGAATTGTAAATTTGAGATGTCTGTCTGTATACATAGAGTTTAATGCAGTGAAGAAAATATTTCCTCCAGAGCTGAGAATAGTGGTGGAAATTGCTTAGCACAAAGTATTCCAAGATGATGTGTTGAATTGCCTGTGAGCAATAAACAAGTCAAAACAACTTGAGGCATCATTTGTCTCGCTAACAAAGATCGCTGTTTTAAATGGTCAGAAAAGACCAGTATAACTTTTCCTAATACAATTTAAAATCTGTTTTTATATCTAGTTCCTGGGTTGACCGGGGTCCTTTTGGTGCTAGTTTTATTCCTAATGTTTACAGCTTCTACATATGCTATCAGGTAAGAATGTTTTTAAATATTATGCTGAACAATATCATCTGAGCAATTGCTTTTTCACACTGATTGAATGGAATGTTGAGCATTTGTAATAAGCATTCAAATAAGTGGTTAAAAAGTATCAAATTCCTTGTTTCCTATGGTGGTGAATTCTAAGTGCATTCAGTAATTCAGAATTCAGGTGCATTTAGTAAAATCTGGGTAATTTGTCACACCAAGGGGACTCGTAATGATAACTAGCTCTCCATTAGTGACTAATTATGAATAGTTTCCAGCTTTTTGTGAGCTGTGTTTTTCACGGCACATTGCAAGACAGTAAAGAATGATTTTTGCCATATAATGAAGAAAAAGTATGTTTAAAAAGTGCCAGTTGTACTCATTCCGGTGTGTTATATGAGAATGATGGTGATACAGATAAATGCTTAATGTAGATTTTTAATTACAAAAATTCAGAGTGCTTGCTATGTAAGAATGATGGAATTAAAAAGTCAATCAAAGAGTTTTGTTTTGCATTGTTAGATGAACTCTTTACCAAAGTAGAAGGTAATTCTGCAACAGGGAATTGGAATATAGTTGACTGTCTATGTCTTGTTAAGCCAAGAAAAATGCACCAACTAGTAAGACTAGCATGTAAGTTATCCCAGTAGCTCATTAACCAGATTTCACTGTCCTAATTTTTGGAATAAATATTTCTAATGTAAATTTTCATAGCACTGATTTCTCTGGTCAGTTTGAAATTTAGGTGGTTTCACAATATGTGTTGTTTTATTCTCCCCCGTTGCAGTGTAAAACATAGGAAATTAAGTAAGTACACAGGAGAAGTAGTGAAGTTAATCACATACAAAGTTCTGTCAAATGTAAAAATTTAGTAAAGTGAAAAAGAAAAAAGAGGATAATACTTTTCTTGAACTCGTGGATGTTACCTGTAAGAACAAGTTGATACAATATTCAGACAAATCTCTTTTAAGTAGGCTCTATCCCTTTAACAATCTAATAAAAATTTAGTGTAAATATTTAATTAAATACATTGATCTTTTGTATTAACTTTTGCTGCATATTAATATTATTAATGGAAATGATGTGGGGTGAAGGGGATAGAGAATGAGAGTCCTCTTTCAGTTCAGATTCCCTGGTTAGGGACAGAAATTACACATAAACCAGTATAAGTGTTTGGAAACTATTTCAAATCTGTAACACAGCAGAAGTTCAGTGCACATAAACTGCTTTCAAAATGGCTGAAACCAGTTTAAGATAAACCTGGGTGGATGTAATATCAGACAGACTTAACTAATTTAGGTTAAATCGGTTTATTGAAGTTCTGTCCCAGATCCCCTCCACATTCAAGTTAACTCACAATTGCACAGCATCTTAGGGTGCTTAGTACCTCCCTCACAACCTGCCCCCTCCCCTTTGCAGGGTGCATGGACTAGTCTTGGCCCAAGCTGGTCTGCTTCAGCCGAGCGGGGACGCGCGCTGTAGCACCTCCCTGGTTTCTGGCCCGAGCCACTGCAGGCATGTGGATGCATTTCTGGAATCAAAAGTGAATGTTTGTTCACTTGCTTATCGGTCCAATCTATGCAGCTTAGACTGAACTGCGAAGATTGAATCAATTCAGCCTCAAGCTTTCTGATTGTCTGTACTTAGCCCCTGTTGGGAGCATTGCGGGCTTGATCTGGCTGTGTTTTCAGGCCCTGGTCTGGGACTGTGCTTGAACATGTACAACAGTAAAACAACAGGATGTTCGGTGCCCAGCAGGATCAAGCTCCAGGTCGGTAGCCGTCATAACCTCAGATCTGATAATGTAAATGCTTATTATAGTCCTTCCAATATAAGGCATGCTTTTTAATACAGAACATTTCTTTAAAAATAGCTTGAAAAATGTTTATATGCCGTTTGTCTTTATGTTGATTGGTTTTATTTTCATTAAATTGGGAATCAGAAATTTTGGGTGTGTGTTAAATTGAAGGGTGTCTTGTATTTGAAGGGATCCATTAATAATTTGTGCAGCATCGATCACATAGCAGAGATAATGGAATGGAGATTGCTTGTGTAATGTGCTAATGTATGTGGTCCTCTGTTTGCAGGGTTTTGATTATATCAGGATCTTAAGGACATGGCTAGATCTAATGGAGGAGGGTAGTCCTATTGATGCCAGTCAGGTATCTGTTTAAAGACCTGGCAGAAATAGTGCCCTTAACTAGGTATTACTATTATTAGACCCTGATTCAGGAAATCATTTAAACATGTACTTAATCACTTTTCCTGACACAGATGCTTTTCTTGAATTAGGACCTTAGCATGTAGTTGGGAGCTAAAGTGCTGAATTGCAATAGGATTATACTGCACCATCACTTGTTTCAAGATGAAATCTCAGACATAATTGTGCAGAATGTTAGCTGGGTGAAAGGCTTTGCTTTCAAAGTATAGCTCATTTCATAAATGAGGGGAAAAACCTACCTGGTCACTTAGTATTGTTGCAGCTCTGCAAGGTTTTGCCAAAAGCAAAATCTATTTTCTCCAGTATAGGGCCAGTATCATTTAGAAAATAACAGTAGTGCTTTTAAATAAAAGATGGAAAACTTTGGAAAAAAATTGAAGTTGCAGACATGTTCTTGGAAATCAAGAGTACTTTTAAATTTCCTCACAATCATTTAATGAGCCAGGCAGCCAACAACCTGTCTTTCCAAGACAGGAGGCCATGTGCTAGTTACTGCCCATGTTTTTATTGTGGTCTCTTGCCTCCAGTCTCTCTGCCCTAGTTCATGAAGAGCTCATCCATCTCCTCCTCCTTTCCCGCTAGCTAGTGTCAACTCTGCCTGAGTATATCATGTCAGAACAGGATTGAACCACTATTTTTTTTCTTTTCTAGGACTTCAAACTATGATATTTTTTGGTATACCCACAACCTTTTCTTTGTCTTCTATTTGCTGCTGATAATACATGTTTCTGGGTAAGTAACCAAATAAAACCACCTTTTCTTTAAGCACAGGCAAGCGGGCACTGCTTACAAGGATCTTAGGGTGGGCAGTGGAGAGGACTGCCATGTTGATGACTTTCTATTGTGATCAGTCGTTCAAATGAAGCTTATGTTGTGGTTGGAGCATTGCATGGTAGAACAAATGAGAACCAAATAGGGTTTTCAGGATTTTCACAAGTAAAAGCTGAACCTAAGCCCAGTCTCCATCCATTGGTAACTAAAATCTTGTCTAATTCAGTCCCTGCATTTGGCCTTTGGGAGTGTGAAGTAAGGTTGTTCTCCCTTCCTTTGTCTCTACTTCTTGTCTGCAGTTCTGCTTATTGTTGAGAGAGACTAATCTTCAAGGCTATGGTCAACAGTTATTTTTCTCTCATCAGCCATTTTAAACATGAATTGTACAGGTGCGGAAGACCACACATGGTGCAAGGTTGTAGAGTGTCTCACCAATATAACTCTTTTGCCAGATTCTTTGCTGATACTCATGGGCACAACCCCCCTACAAGTCAGAGCAGCTGCACCCATTTTTATCATAGATAAGGCCTATGTCTGAGACCAAAATTGGGTATAGGGAGGGAGAAGTGTACTTCAGCAAGGGTCATTTTCACATTCCAGCAAGTATCTATGAATCTGGGAGTGCAGGGATGTCTCTGTAAATACTGGGGATGTCTACACATGCCCTCAACTGCGCACTTTTACTCCACAGTCATTTAGTACCTGCTTTAGCAAGTACTGATCACTTACTTGTTATTCTTATGTCAGTCTAGTAAGATCCAAAAGTTATTCATAATTCAGTTATTCATAATTCAGTCATTTAGCACTTGCTTTAGCAGTAACAGCCATCATTGTGCAGTCCCGGAGGTGCATGGGTCGTTTCCGACCCTACTGCACCACAGCAATGAGCCATGATGCCAACGCTACGGCGCAGCAGCTTTTTGCTATGGTGCAGTAGCATCAGCATCATGGCTTGTGCCTGCCGTCTCATGTTGATGTGCCCACTGTGTTATACTGTCTGATGCTGAATTATGAGCAGCCACTGGATCTTACTAGACTGATGTAAGAATAACAGGTAAGTGTTTCAATAGAGCACTCAGTCAAATGAAATAAAAAAAGAGTTCAGAGCAATGAAAGGTCCTGTCATTCTTAACAGCTTCTGTATTTTTTGCTAGAACATGTTCCATTTTGTTAAGGCTCTTGCCCAACATCTCCCTTTGCCATATGAAAGATCTAACAGGAGAAATCGGCAAGCCAAGGTTACGTTTTGTACTGAATGTAAGGTGGCCAGTCCCCTTGGCAGAGTTCTCCTGTTGCAGACTAAATGGGGGAACTGGTGACAATTACTATGAGTGAAAGTAATTGAAAAAGAAAAACCCTAAGGAAATGAGTTTCCTTGTGTTTTATCAGTTATAGTAGCAAGGTGTTCCTTGTGTGATGTGTAGGCTCAATATTTTGAAAGATACTTATATTTTTAATTTATGGTTATTATTATTGCTAGTACCGTCATTGCACCTTTGAGACCTCATCATAGGCCAGGCCAAAAAACCCCAAAGTTTACAGTCTGAATGTATGTAAGACAGGAGGCAGCAGATGGAAACAGCCCAGCAGCAGGGCTTGCCACCTTTTCCATGTTCTTAGTAAAAAGCTGAATTTCATTTAAAAAACATGTGGGCAGATTTTAGCTGATACCTAAAGTGACTGCTTCCGTTCTGCTCTTGTTGAAGTCTTGTGGGAGCTTTGCCATTTAGTTGCAGGGACCAGTCCTTGTTCTCATTGTACTTTGTAAAGAGAAGGGATTTGCTCTGATATTTTTACCCACGATGGCCAACTTCTTTTCAGGTCGTGTTGTAGTTTTGTTAACCATCCAAGTACCATTATGGGTTTGAGTGTGAGATTTGAATGATACGGGTGGCAGTGGTACGGGAGGGTGAACTTCCAGGGATCACGTTCCTTTCTTGTCTCCCCATATTTGAGTACCTCTGTTTAACGATTGCACCTAAGGTAGTGGCAGCTGGAGAAAGGCCATCAGCCAGACTTCAAAGGACCTGAGTTGCAAGGTATCTAGGGAGAGGTTTCTGGGATTTGTGGGTAAATGGCTGCTTACAGAGACCAAGTTTCTTTCCATCACTGGAATGATGGGGAAGATTGTGGTGACTCAGTATTTTGTGCTCATCTACATTAGTTTGTCTATTGTTAAGCCAACAATAGAATAAAGTCAGTAGCAAACACAAACTGGATGCTTCCAGGGCAAATGTAAGGATTACCAAAACATTTGGAGCCAGTTCCTCAGCTCCAGTAAATTGTTCCAGAGAAGTCAAAGGAGCTATTTTGATTTATACCATCTGAGTATTAAACCCTTGTCCCTGCTATCTCTAGACAAAGGCTTATATGACTTCTGAAGGGTGAACAAGTCTGACGATTTTGTCTACACATTGGTCTTGATCGGAACCAGGAACATGAAAGAAAAACCATCCGAGGTTAGCAGGAAAAGGAGGAGAGGATAATCATCATAGACACAAAATTAAATCAGTTGCCATTACAGTTGTTGGCTTGAGTGGGGCTAAATACTAATTAATAAGGATTAAACTCATGCAGTGATTTTTTTTTTGGCATGGGACATTCATGACAGATGCCTTATTGTTGAATAGTGCTGGCAATATGAAGTTTTGTTTTTTGTAAACACTGAAATATTTTATTTTAATGGCTGATGTAAGATGAAAACTATTTCTGAAATGGTTGTAAAAATTTTGAAAAGTTAAAAATCAGATAATTGTCAGTACAAATCAGTAATTTCAACTTTTTCTTTACAAAAACTTCTGGTTTTTAAAAAAAAATCCATCTTTTGATAAACACATACATTTTGCCCAGATTTAACATTAAGTTATTTACTGTGAGGATCTTCTTTTATTATGTGTTTCTCCAGAGTTTAGAAGAATAGAGTTATAATATTTTGAGGTATTAGTTGTTACTATAAAAAAATAATAATGATAATAGCCTGTATAAATAGGCATATCTTCAGCGATTTCTGGTCTGGTGAGGATGATGAAATAAAATACTAAATAAATATTGAGAACAAGATAGAAAAATATTAGTTTTCTGTGCTTCCTGTGGATTCACATTAAAATAATAGAAGTTAATGATTAGACAAAGGAAATTTGATCTTTTTTAGGAAGATATATTCCATTTCCTTGCAGATCTTCTCTTAGTATATCTGCTATCTTTCCAGTTTTTTGCTAATTTTATTTAATGAAAAAATGGGACTTCCAGCTTTAGGAGTCTATTTCATAACTAAGTATGTTGTGCTGTCAGGAAAGAGTAATACTGAATAAATGGAAGATTTGGAAATTAATGATATAAGATTGAGGTTCAGTTTAAAACTTTTGAATTCATAGCATATCACTGAAGATGCCAAGATGGAAATGGCACTTTCTAACCAGGTCCAGTAGTTTTTGATTAATCAGTAATACATAAATATTATTTAATTTGTAGATATCCCAAATTGGATAAATTGCCATATGGACCATTGACAATGTCATAAAATTATCTTCTTTTGATCCTGAAATCTTAATGAGTAGCCAAATGGTGTTCTTTGGGTTTTCCACCTTTTATTTTGTTAGTATGTATCTAGTTACAATTTCTACCATGAGCCTATTATGAGTGAGCAGATTGCTTTTTATTAAATAGCAGATTCATTCATGAATTGCGAGGTGAAGTGGAACCACAAGAGGCCTGTGCATGACAGCTTGCAGTGAATTATTTTCAAATTTTAATTTTAAAATTAAATTTTAAATTCTTGTCCTGGTTCTCCCTGTGACACTTGGCATCTGCTTTGTTTGATTAAGTCAAGGATGCTTAGATCCCATTCCATATATAGGTTTACCCCATCACTATGATGTTTGACACAGGAAAGAGCCATCATTTGGCCGTCAACTCTTTGATGGTTGTCAATCCTTGTGCTCTGGTCTGTCTACTTAAACGGCTTCTATTTGTATAGTATCTGAGCTTCTTATAGTGATTGATGTATTTATTACAAGGTATTGTGAGAGAGTGCAATGCTCTTATCACCATTTTACAGATGGGGAACTGAGGCAGACTAAGATCCAAAGCTTCAAAAGTAATTTAGGCACCTGATTGCCATGGAAGTCAATGGGGGAATTAGGTGCTTCAGTTTCTTTGAGATGTCTAAATTCACCCTGAGTCAATTGAATTATGGTCTATCAAGTCTTAAAACTTCTCTGCTATCCCTTAGACCATTGTTTTTCAACCTTTTTTGTATCAGGATCCATTTGTAAACATCGAAGGCCAGTCTGGACCCAATAAAGAGTTTAAATAGAAAACAGCCCTCCACTCCTGCTGGTGCTCCTCACCCCTGACCCTCTGCTCCTCCACGCCGGATCCCTAGCCCCCACAGTGTGTGAGACAGGGGTTGAGTGTGTGGGGCAGGTGCAAGAAATAGCGGATGGGGCAGGGGTTGCATCGGAGGAGGGGAGCCATGCTGCTCTCACCTTCTCTTGCTTCCAGTTGTTTGTGCATCCACCAGGCTGCAGCTCTACTCTGCCAACATGGCCCGGCTGCTGCCTGTAACAGGGGGCCTTCCTGGGGCTGGTCTGCCATTGGCCCACCCACCTGTTTCTGGGCCAGCTGCCTGCCTCACTCATCTGCCATGCTTTGTCGTTTCTTAATTGGTTCTAATGAGGCGGGAGGCTGCGCATTCTTGCCCCAATGCCAGGGGGCGCTATCTGTGGCTCTGTTCCTCCCCTACACCGCAGCCCAAGCCTCGCAGATGGCATTCAGGTGACACAGTGCTTCTGGCCTAAGCTTAGCCCTCATTGTCAGGTCTCAGACACATGCATTCATACTGCCCTCCTCTCACTAGGGCCTCTCACTCTCCACCCCCTCTCACAGGGTCTCTTTCATGCATTGACAACTTATACCACCTTGCTCCCTCTTGTAGTGGGCCCCTTTGGCCTTAGGTTTTATCTAGTGCACACCTTGGGTGGCAGATGTACTGTCTTTGGGGCCTCTCCCGTAACCCTCACTGGGGTAGTGGCCAGCCAATCACTTGACTGGGGCCAAGCTTGCCCTGCCCCTCCCAGGGCAACTCTATACAAACTCACACACACACACAGCCCTTTGGTTTCCCCTTCACTGGGGCTTCACATCCCTACCCCTTCACTGGGGGCCTACACTTACTGGGGCTCCATATCTTCCACCCCCTTACTGGGGCTATGGGGCTTCCCTCCCCAGTGGAGGCTTAGGTGGCTGTAGCCATGGCTGGCCCTAATTTCTACCCACAGTGATGTGGGGGCTAGGGATTATTGATGTGCCCCAACCTGCCTTCCACTGGGGTGGTAACTGGTCTGGTATTTTCCTGGAGGCTCCTGTGCTACTGGGAGACCCACCAGGCCACCCACTCCTGGCAGGGTTAAGTTTTAGGTCATGCCCAGGACCAAGAGCCTCCTGCTCCTACCTATAGATCCTCTCATACAGCAGCTCAGCCAGGCAGTGTTTCTGCCTGGCCTACCAGCAGTAATCTGCTCTGTTTATGTAGTGTCTCAAAATGGTGCCCAACAGTGCCCTGCCACACTGCTACTGCTTCCCTCAAGCCACAGCTGTACCCTGGAGAGGAGGTGAGGTGGCAGGCACTGTTGCGTGTGCCCCCTTCCCTCTTGACACATCATATGTGCCCCCCTTTTCCTCTGCTGCATCACCTTATAGATTTACCTGCAGGGAGCTGCAGGAGTTACGTGGCTGCCATGTGCAATGTTCATGTGGGCATGCGCAAATGCACCTGGTGCCCCCTTCCTGACTGCCTTCTTCTTGCTCCCACCAGCCCCAAGCAGCCCCTTGAAGGCTGGAACTCTGCCAACCTGCAAGGGGAAACCTGTAGTTTCCCACAATTTTCTCTTTTAAAGGAAAATCCATTTTTAAAGTGTGTTGATCCGTTTTTAAAAGTTTGTTTGCAACCCTTTCATATATTCTTGTGTCCCACTTTTGGGTCATGGCCCATGGGTTGAGCAATACTGCCTTAGATCATGCTGGCAATGTGCCTTGGAGAGCAGTTTAGGTGGGGACTCTGGAACAGCTGGCGGGGCTGGTGTGGGTAGAGCTTTGGTTACTTGTTTGAAGGGGGGAGCTGAGAGCATCCATTGCAACATTGCCCCCCCCCAGCACTCAGGAGGCATAATGCAATAAACTGACACATCTCACCAAAGATTGCAACACAGGCAGCGTACCTCCTTTCCTCCCTGACAAAGCTGTGCCTCTTAGAAGAAATTACGTGGCCCTTTCTGTTTCTAGCATTCCAGTTTGTGAATTTGTTATAATTGTCATAATTTGAACCCAGAATTTTTGAGAGGTAAAGAGGGCTGCAGATAAACGAGGAGTTTCATTATTAGCTGAACCGATTCATTTTCCCAATGGTTCGTGCACATTTTGAAAGGTTTTACTGATCATTTAGGGGTTTTTTTTCTTTCTAATTTCTAGCTGTGGCTTCAGAAGCGTGTGCCTTCATTTTAATAGAAATGCAATTCTATTGTAATAAACAAAGTCAGGTCCTAAAGAATAATTTGTAATTTGGATCTCTGACTTTGATGGAAGAAGTTTATATTCTCTTCTGAAAGGAAGGTATTCAAAAGCATGATATTTCTCATGTACAGGACCGCCATGTAAAAACATGAGAAAGATTGAGTGATGGGAGCTTTTGCTGCAGTTTATAACTTGGCAGTATTCTTTGGCTGCTGTTGTTAAAGATTGTCTTGTAAAGGGGGCTTGTGTGATGCAGGGAGTAGGACTGAAAATAGCCTTGATCTGATTGAATTGGAAATGAAGAGGAATTAAATAATTACAAGGCTCCCACAATTTCTCCTACCCTCAAGCTATATCAAGCTTTAGGCTGTTCAATGGGGAAGTGCCAAGTGAGCTGGAAAACTTAAATCTTCCTTCCAGTGACAAAAGGATCTATTGTTGAAAAGCTTCAGTCTTAAGTCAAACTCCTGGAAGTAAAACTAAATAAAAATGCTTGTGTAAGATCAGCCTTGATATTGCTTATAAAGTCTTCTGCAATTTAAAGAGAAAAAAAATTGTTAAATTTGATCACTGCTGTAGTGTCTTTTCTCTTTTCTTGCAGAGGAGTGCTGAAGTACCAGATTAACATACAGCAACACCCTCCTGGATGCTTTAACCCCAACAAAACACTCCAAGAGACTATTCCAGAGCCAAAAGTTTTTGAAGAGTCTTTTCCTGAGTATGCTACTCAGCCTTTCCCAGAAGGTTTAGCGGAGAGAGCCTCATTCGTACAAATGAAGTTTGAGAGAATTTGTACCGAGGAACCCAAGTTCCAGTCACACTTCCCAGAGGTCTGTATGATCCGACATTTCAGGTATTACAAGCAATGCCAAGACTTTCAGTCAGCTATAACCACTAATTGTTGCTTTTCCAGACCAGATGGTTTAATAATGGAAAATATTATTAAAAGCTTTTCAGACATTTGTAGTTTGGTGGGGAAAAAACAGTCTGTGTTGAAACCTTGGACCACACTCTAGCATGGTGTGCAGCATACATGGAAAAATTACAGGAGCTGAGAAATTAACTGAAAAACTTCATTTTTGCCATGTCTCCAGGCATCTGCTGGCACTGTTAGACAAGTTGCTCCCAATTGTCATACAGAATTTTAGCACAGGTTTATTAATTATTTACTGATATAGATTTGTAGGAGCTTTTTTACAAGCATTTTGAGACTTCGGCTTAGTTGAAATAATTAAACTCCATTTTATTCTTTTAAGACATGCCTTAAAGATATAACCAGAGAGACAGGAATCTTTTTATGCATCTTACATGCAATTGTTCTTGATTTAGTCGTGTCAGCAACTGGGATTCATTCCCTTAGACACCATGCAAAGCTTAACAATGGAGGGTGTCATAGACCAGGGGTTAGTAACTTTCAGCTCAGTGCCTGGATTTGGCCCGTGAAACAATTGCATCTGGCCCACAGAGCTGGGGCTTCAGTGGTTTCTGGTACAGTGAGATCTTTGCTCATGTAGGGCTGCACCATTGCTGAGTGGCAGGGAGCTTACCTATCCTGCACACAGCTATGTGGCAGAGAGAGGCAGTGGTGCCCAGGTCCTCGGATCTGTCTTGGATCATACTGGCCCACCATGGGGAAATGCTGCTGACTGCTGTTATAGACTGAGACCATTATCTTGCAACAAACTCCTTGTATGTGGGGTCCTATTTGAAATCAAAGGGGTCATGTGTGTTCAAGGTTTCACTTGCACAGAGTTCTGTGCTGGATCAGGGCATAATTGGTGGCAAAATGTAATGAGGAGATGCAACAGACAATAGGAAAATATTGTAAGGGATTAAAAACAGTTCATAGTGGCCATCTGCCTAGGCTTTGTTAGCTGGCAAGTCCTGTAGGTCTTACATGGGTTTGAAGGAGAAGAGGATTGGGTGTTACATGTAAGGAAGGAAACATCCCTTCAGCGCAGGTCACCTGTCTACAGTGTATAAGCAGATGTACAAGCAACTGAGAGTGCCATTGTTGGCTGAATTGTAAAACTGATATGGTACCTGCCAAACTGAATAAGTGGGGGTATGGACTTATAAAGAATCTTACTGCATTCACCTTCAAGCTTGAATTTGCTCTAGCAGAGAACAGCAACCAGAGGTTGGATGCAAAGAGAGAAGTGGTGTGGTCAGAAGGATGGTCTGGGAAAGGCGATTTTAGCGGCAGTGGTGTGATGGGACCTGACAGCTAGAAGACAGTAAGAAAAGATGGAGCCTAAGAATGTGCTAGAAGAAGCAGTGGCATTGAGAAACATCTTACAGTGATCACATCTTCAGTATTTTAACAGAGTATTTAATCCCATATGATAGTCACTGCCTTGATTTTGCAGGCCAAGGATAGCCTTTAGGCTAATAAAAACATTCGCCACAGAAGTCAGGTGGTAAAGTGATTCATTGGGGCCATGTGCCTGAGAGGGTGTATGCTTGGTTAATTTATTCAGGTTTTTCAATTGCTGAGTTGATCATAGAATCATGGACGAGTAGGCTTGGAAGGGACCTTGGAACAAACGCCCTGTTCAGCACAGAATCATCCCTGACTAAACCACTCCAGTCAAGTGTGTGTCTAACCTAGAGTTTAGCCAGCCCAGGCAAGAGTTTGTGACCTGACCCTGGCAATGGGCTGGAAGTATTTTCACTCCCTTCCCCGCCCCTGATTGCACTCACTGCTCTACTATGTCTGCATGTCCCTCACTGCAGATTCCCAGCCTCTCTCTCCACTGACATAGCAGAGCAGCAGGTCCTGCAGTACAGGGGACCACTGTGAAGGGCATGGGAGGCACAGTGCAGCTCTATGTTGCTAGGGCTGGGCCAGGGCTGCGCTTGGGGTGGGCAGCAGCGGCACTGGGAAGGGGGCTAGGGGAAATTTTGGGGTGTCTGGAGCCCACCCGGTAGCCCCCCTCCCAGTGCTGCTGTTGCCCATCCTGCCCTACCTCCACTTGCCTCAAGCGCAGCCCCGGCCCAGCTCCCCCATTGGAAAGTGGCCAGTGCAGCCTCTGGCCCCGAGTCTGCAGCTGACAGCCTGCCCTTGCCCTGTGCACAAATCCAGGGAGCTCATGCCCCCCATGACTCCTCTGGGGGTGCGCACAGTGGTGGGGAGCTTCCCCCCCTCCCTGCCCCCCTGCACCTCCTGGACAAGCCACCAGAGCTCTGTCCTGCACCTGGCCACACCCTACCCTGACTGGGCAGCACCTGCCCCTGCCTGTGCCTCAGCCTCACTCCCCCCTTCACTATGGGTGCCTCAGTCACACCCCCATACCCCTTTCACCCCACAGACATACCAGCTGTCCAAGCTGCCCAGTTGTATTCCTGGCCATGTACATGCTGTGGCTATATGCATGCACTTGGCATTTATCAGTGACATTATCAGCTACACTGGCCATAAAAAGCTAATTGCTGATAATGTCAATATTCCTTTTATTCGTTCCGATCCAATATGCCACAGATATGTCAGTACACCTCTAATTTCCACAGCCTTATATAGTAGGACCTTTGTTTGAGTCCTGATGTAATGATTGTTGAACACACAAAGATTCAATCTTCCGAAGACAGAGCTGACATATTGGATCCTTTACTGGATCTCCTCATTGATGTTGGCCTTCTTTGAGAGAAAGCTGTCAAGGTATGTAGAGTGTTCAACATTTTCCAGCTCCTGTCTGTCAAAATGAGGCTCTTTGTGTGTGTATGGGGGGGGTGGGGGTTGGTTGATCCAGGGCAGCTAATGAAATACCTTTGTTTTTCCAATGCTAAGGGTCAATCCCAGGCACTGGTACGCTTGAGAGAAGCAGTGAAGGCAGGGGCGGGGAAAATATGGCCCGTGGGCTGGATGCGGTCCATGAGGTCATTCTGTCCGGCCCACGGGGCCCTTAAAATTCTTTTTAAATTAAAATTTATCTATGCTTGGTTCCTGTAAAAAAAATGAATGACAGGAACAAGGGGCAGTAGGACCCAGGGGGATCCTCAGTGGCCTCCTGCAACAGCAGGGCTCACCTGGCCCCGCCCCCCTAGCCAGAAGCCCCAGCAGGTAAGGGGTGGGGGGAAGGGGAGGGAAGGAGGTGGTGTGGAGCACTGGGAAAAGTGGCACCTTACCTGTCCCATAGCCAGTGCTCCCTGCTGCAGCCACTCTCAGCCCGCACGGGTCTGTCCTGAGTATGCACAGGCAGCCCCACATGGGCTGTGAGCAGCTGCAGTTTGGGGTGCTGGCCATGGGGCGGGCGAGGGGCCGCTTTTCCCCTGCACTCAGCACCTGTGCTGGCTCCAGACTCACCCACTGGGGCTGCGCCATGGAGCCAACAGCTACAGCCCCTGCTTGATGCGCTGGACAGCATTTGTTGCTGCTGCCTGCCAAGAGCTCGCGCCACGGTAGGCTGTGGTGAGGCTGCCACCACCGCCTCTGTGCTGCCTAGTGCATGAGCTCCGGGTGGGCAGCAACAGCAAACACTGCCTGGCGCAGCAAACAGGGGGAGCCACAGCTGCTGCTGCCACAGCACAGCCTCAGTGGGCAAACCCGGAGCTGGCGCGTGGCTCAGGCTGGCAGCGGGGGTGGGTTACAAGCTGGTGCTGAGTGTGGGGGAAAAGCAGCCCCTCGCCCACCCTGTGGCTGGCACCCTGCACTGCAGCCACTCGCAGCCCATCTGGTCTGCCTGTGCCTGCTCAGGACAGCCCTGTGCAGGCTGCGAGCAGCTGCAGCAGGAAGCAGTGGCCGCAGGGCAGGCGAGGGGCTGCTTTTCCTCATGCTCTACACCAGCTCCTTCCCTGCCAGCCAGCAGGGGGTCAGGGCTGTGCGTTGCCCCCTGCTTGTAGCGCGGAGCTGGGGGGCACTGGGAGTGAGTGGGCACGGGAGCACAGTGCCTGCACCAGTGTCCCAGGGCCAGTGCCAGCAGGGCCCAGAGCAGGGCAGCAGGGGTAGAGGGTGCCAGCTGGCAGGGACTCTGTGGAGCCAGGCCAGCTCCCCCCTCTCCCTGCTGGTGCAGCCCAGCTCAGCTCTACAGACCTCTGCCACCCTGCACCCCACTCTGGGCCCCACCAGTGGTGGCCCCAAGACATTTGGACATTGGTCCCAAGGTAGTGACCAGGGGGTGGGGTACCTGTCACGGGCCGGGGCTACCCATGTGGCCCTCGACAGCTTGCCAAAACTGCATAAGCGGCTCTCCGCCCAAAATAATTGCCTGCTTCTGAGTTAAGGGCTGTTTGTAGGTCCTCATCAGTATGTGGACTGACAGCACAATCATTGACATACTTAAGTTTCACAACCAGGCTGAGGTAACTTTAGTTTTGGCATGGGGGCGGTAGCGATTGAACAGTTTCCTTTCCATCCTGTACTCAATGCCATTGCCATGTGGCAGATGGTTACAGATGAGCATCTTGACCGCAACAAAGATAGAAAAAAGAATTAGTGTGATCACGCAGCCCTGCTTGACGCTGGTTCTCATGGCAAAGGACTCTGTAGCAGAGCCACTGCATAGGATCGAGGCAGTCATGTGGTCATGGAGGAGTCTTAGGATAGTGAGAAATTTTTCTGGTCTGCCAAACTGATAAGATGTTCCATAAAGCCTCACAGCTTAAAGGCTTTGGTTAAATTGAGTAAAGGTCATAAAACAGTGTGTGGAACTTGTTAGTCATTCCCCCACCAGCGCTGAAGACCTCAACTTGAGTGCTGTCAGAGCCAGATGCTTTGTTGTTTTTCATCTGTCTTATTGCCTGGTGGACTTCCACAGAGGTCGGTGGACTGGCAAGTGTTGCCTTACTGGATGCTGCAGGATGGTTTCATCAGTCGATTCTCAGTTCAGGAGGTTTTGGTGGTGCTCCTTCCAGTGGTTTTGGAAGGACTTGTCTTTGAGGAGTGTACTGCTGGCTTCAGATGGGGTGAGTCTAGAAGGGCTTGGTCTGTACATAGATAGCCTTGAGTGCGCTGAAGAAGGTCTGCGTGTCATGATTGTCAGCTAATAGTTAGGTATCCAGGTTTTACAGTCTTTTCTCATATGCCTGATGAAGGGTGTTTGTACCCGAAAGCTTGCAATTAAATAATTTTTTTTGCAAAATTTAGTTGGTCTAATCAAAGATATCATCTCTACCTTGAGTCCTCATTGCTTTCAACAAATAGCTGGATTCCTTTCACCTTCTCTTTCCACTATTTGTTTCTGATTTATTGAATCTTCCTCTAAGCTTTTCTCTTCCTATTGAAAAGGACTTTGATCTCAGCATTGTTTTTGTCAAACCGGTTCTGATGGCGTTGGGTAATAAAGCCGATTGATTCTGTGCAAACTTCATGAGTGGACTCCTTTAGAGCTTGCCAGTCTTCCTCAATACAGCTGTTATCATGTTCAGTCCTAAGATTGGAGAGTTTCTTGCTGAGGTATGTTTGGAGGGTTTCACGATACTTAGGAGTTTGAAGGCATTTGATGTTGTACTGTCTTTGGACTGATTTGGGTTGCTTTCAAAATTTCATCATATCCTAATTGACATGACTTATCTCACTAAGTGATGATCAGTCCAGCAGTCATCAGCTTCTCTCATAGCATGTGTGATATGAACATCATTTAGATTGTGTGCTCTTTCAAGGAAGTAGTCAAGGAAGTGCCATTGTTTTGAGCAGGGGTGATGCCATGTTGTGTTGTTTCTTCATGTTGTCTGAAAATCTTGTTAGTAACAACCAGGGACCATCTACTTGAGCAGCACAGCAGTACTTGAGCAGCTGTGGACCCTTTTGCATAAGTTGATGATGCAAGATGCTCTGGCCATGAAATTAAATCCAGGACAGTGTTGTACACTTTGTGTATTTGGCATTTTTGGGACTGTAACACATCCAGTGCTGTCACCAAGCATCCACATATCTCTGTGACGTACTTCAGGTCAGAGTGCAGGTCTTTTACTGCTAACAGGCTGGATAGTTCCCGCAGAACAGATGTATCCCTATATTCCATTCATTCCTGCTCCACAAACCCATGGTAGATCTGGTAGTATTGTGCATGGTACTTTACACAATTGAACCATGTATTCCACCTCTTCACAACTGATTCATAGAATCATAGAATCATAGAAGTCGGGTCGGAAGGGACCTTGTAGATCTTTGAGTCCGACCCCCTGCCTGGGCAGGAGAAAAAAACTGGACTCAAATGATTCCAGCCAGGTAGACATCAAGCCTCCTCTTAAAGACCCCCAGGGTAGGAGCCAGCACCACTTCCCTTGGAAGTTGGTTCCAGCTCCTAACCGCCTGTCACAGGATCAGGGAGATGACCTGTGACTGATAGGAAGTTAAGGAGCTGCCAATCACGAAAGGCAGCTCAGGTGCGGGTTGCCGCAGCAACCAGAGGTCAGGTGACCGGAAGGGGGCAGGGCCGGGCCCTTTATAACAGCTCTGGCCTGGGCCCAGTGGCAGTACCCTTCTGACTGCCACAGGATCAGGAGCTCTGTGGCAGAGCTGAGCAGCCTGGGTTGGGGGTTGCAGCCTTACCTTGCAGACTGGCTGCAATGATGCTGGGGACGAGAACACCCTAAAGGGAGGTATGGTTGCCAGCCTTAGAAGGGCTTGGAGTTTGTTATGAGCAGGAGGCTCTGTGTTTATGTTGAAGCCAGGTGGCTTGCGTTTCGGTTACAGTTACACTCGGAGGACCGGGTGAGGCTGTAGGGGAGTGAGGAGACCTCGGCGGGGGGGCTCCCCAGCAGCTTGGGGGTTCCCGGTGCCCAGTAGGAGCACAGTGCTGGCGGGGCACTACTGTTTGCGCTGGCGAGGCACGGTGTTGTGCCAGAGAGGCATGGGGTGCAGGGTTGCGGACCCCAGCCTGGGAGGGCGATGTCTGCCTAGTGGGGCAAGGGACCCAGAGACGGATCAAAGGGTCAGGCACGGCTGCGGCCACCTGAGCCCCAAGCACGAGGAGCGCGGTATAGGCCCTGAGGGAGGGCAACGGCCGCGGGGGGGGCGCGGCGTGGGCCCCGGAGAGGGCAAGGCCCAGAAGGGGCTGAGTGCGGGGGCAGTGAGAGACCCTGGGAGTGAGAAGGGATGCCGAGGAGCCCTGAGAACACACAGAGGACTGGGACCTAGTACCATGGCCCTAGTGAGAGTATTCCAGCACCATTGGCGAGGCTGGGGCTGCGGTGCAGGGGAGGTACAGGAGCCGCAGACAGCGCCCCCTGCCATTGGGGCGCGTACAAATGGGCAGCTTCCCGCTAAGTTTCATCATTCGTTACTTATAAACAAGATCAAGTCGTGGCAGGAGAGAATAGGCAGGTGGTGGACCCATTGCAGGAGTCCGGAGTTGCACGCGCGGCGAGACTCCAAAAATGAGACTCCTGTCACACTGCCCTGACTGTGAAGTAGTTCTTGCGGATGTCTAATCTAAACCTACTCTCCAATAATTTGTGTCCATTGTTCTTTGTCGTGCCAGGTGGCACTAGGGGAAACAGTGTCTCCCCCAAACCCTTCTGGTCCCCCCCTAGTGAGTTTACAGACAGTCACCAGGTCCCCCCTCAGCCTTCTCTTGTGAAGGCTGAACAGGTTTAGGTCCCACAGTCTTTCGATGTAGGGTCTGCCCTGTTGTCCCCGGATCAAGCGGGTGGCCCTCCTCTGGACCCTTTCAATATTGTCCACATCCCTCCTGAAGTGGGGCGCACAGAACTGGACACAATACTCCAGCTGTGGCCTGACCAGTGTTGCATAGAGGGGGAGGATCACCTCCCTGGCTGTACTTGAGATACACCTGTGGATGCATGACAAGGTCTGGTTAGCCCTGCCAACTGTGACCTCGCATTGTTGGCCCATGTTCATCTTGGAGTCAGTAATGACTCCAAGATCCCTTTCTGCCTCCGTGCTCTCAAGAAGGGAGTTTCCCATTCTCTAAGTGTGCTGCTGGTTTCTACTGCCCAAGTGCAGCACACTGCACTTGCCAGTTTTGAAATGCATCCTGTTTATGTTAGCCCACCCCTGTAACCTATCCAGATCTTGCTGCAATCTTTCCCCCCCTACTAGCGTGCTCACCTCACCCCAAATTTTGGTATCATCAGCGAATTTAAACAGATTGCATTTCACCCCATTGTCCAAATCACTGGTGAAGAAATTGAACAGCGCAGGCCCAAAGACTGAGCCCTGAGGGACTCCGCTGCCCACTTCTCCCCAGGTTGAGTATGACCCATCCACCACCACCCTCTGAGTATGACCCTTGAGCCAATCTGCAATCCATCTGACTGTGTAGGCATCAATGCCACAGTCGCCTAGTTTTTTAATGAGGATGGGATGGGAGACGGTGTCAAAGGCCTTGCTGAAATCCAGAAAGACTACATCCATGGCGACACCTGCATCCATTGCCTTTGTGACCTGATCATAAAAGGCAATCAGGTTGGTCTGACATGACTTGCCCCTAATGAAACCGTGCTGGTTGCCCTCGAGCATCATCCCTGAAGCCAGCCCATCACAGATGTGCTCCTTGAGGATCTTCTCAAAGAGTTTCCCAAGGATAGAGGTAAGACTGATGGGCCTATAGTTGCCCGGGTCCTCTCTCCTCCCTTTTTTGAAGATGGGGACCACGTTAGCTATCTTCCAGTCATCCAGCACCGGGCTGGTCAGCTGGTTGTGTTGATGAATCAACACAGTTCCTTCATATACCTTAAGAACCATGCACATTGAGCTGGAGCTTTCACTTAAAGTGGCTTCATCAAAGCAACAAAACAATCCACTCACTTGAAGGTATCTCGCCAAGTATTTCCTGCCAGAACAACCATATGTGCATAGCAATGAATGTACACACGGTTTGACCACAGATTGCAAAGCACATCATTAAAAGCCTTTGCCATGTAGCACACACTGTCTGTTACAAGTGCTACTATTCACTCAAGTGGGATGCTGGATTCCACCATATGAGAAATCAAGGCTTGTGAAATGGTGGCTTGATACTTTCCCCAGGCATACTGCTTTTACCAACTGTGGTATGGGAATATCAACATGCCTAGGAGGACATACCTTGAGCATCCAAAATAAAATGTTGAAAACTGGTCTATTTTGGAAGTCGGTTGTTTCACTGGCAATCATGGCAATGAAGTTTCCCTCAGAGTCATTAAGAAGGTGCTGTTTTTTCTCTTCAAAAAGAGCGGGTAGGTGGGAATACAATTGGTTTAACTTGGGAATGGTCCCACCTCCCTTAACATTCTTGCTCAAAAAATCCTTGACAACATTTTATGTAGAGGAAAGTCTGTTGGGTGAGCAAAGGGGATCGTAAAAAGGACTCCTTAATTTTGATTGCAGCTGCTGATTCACCCTCTTGTCCCATTCCAAGGATGAAGTGATTAGCTTGTGACTGTCACCTATGTGTGGATCTGTGACTAGGGACTCCCAGTGATCACTTCATCTGACCCTGTTGCCACTAGTCCAGTACTGAAGGGCTTTGTAGAGATTTGGGTACTGGTGATTGGTTATTGTGGTAGATGTTGGGTCAAGTTGGAGAAGCCTGCGCGTGACTTGTTTTATGTAAGGAGGCCATTGGGCATTAGCAACCGCATGGATCTTGGCAGAGGAGAAACCTGTGTCCAGTGGAAAAGAGATCCAAGATAACTGGGGTTACTCTTCCACCACAGCCTTCAGTTTTCTTCAAGCACAGTACCCAAAAATGGACACAGTACTCCAGGTGAGGTATCACCGGGGCCAAATAAAGAATTGTTTCTATTGATTTGCAAGTGACTCGCCTATTAATACAGGCCAGTATGATATTGGCCTTTTTTACTCAAATGGAAATGAGTTTGATGCTCCTGCTTTATTTGTATTACCAGGTGATTTCTTCATACATCTGTCAAGGCATCAAATAATGGCCTCTTTGAGATCTGAGTTAATAATGTATTGTAGAGTAGTGCTGTGTGAAACAGCGCTGTTCCGCTTTGACTTCTATTTTGAGGTTTCAATGGAACAGTGTTTTGTTTTGAGGGTTGTTTTAATTTTGAAAGCACTGTTCCATTTCATTTTGTTGAAACCGTTTTGTTGTTTCGACGCTGTTTCGATGTTTTTCCCATATGCTATAATGGGGAATAATGAAAATGCCTAAACCCTTGTCATTTCTTGCCTGATTTATGAAACTTGCAGGGATGGTAGCCCCATCTTAGGGCATGATGCCTGCCAAGTTTCAAAGAGATAGGTGCAGGGATTTCTGGGACACTGCACCACAAGGTGTTGTCAAGCAAAACTGCTGTCACTTGCTGGAAGCGGCAGCTTCCTGTCATCTGGCCTGCAGATCCAGGGGCCTGCACCCCTGGGAAGGCTGTGGGGCTATGCCAGACTCCTCCCAGGGGTACAGGCCCCCAGATCTGCATGCTGGATGACAGGATGCTGTTGCTTCTGGCTGGGGCCATTGCCAGGGCCAATCTTCCCGGTGCTCAGCACGGGCTGCACCCAGCACCAGTCCCAGCCAGCAGCAGCAGCCTCCTGTCATCCAGCAGGCAGATCAGGGGCCCACCCACAACCTGGGAGGGCTGCAGGTCTGTGCCAGACTCCTCCCAGGGCTGCGGCCCCACAATTTGCCTATCAGATGACGGGAGGCTGGGTGCAGTCTGCACGCAGCACCGGGAAGACTGGTGCTGCCACTAGCCCCAGGTGGCAGAACCAGCTTCCTGTCATCCGGCAGATTTGCACCAGATGAGAGGAGGCTGCTGCTGACAGCTGGGACCGGCGCTGAAGCCAAGTAAGCTCAGCTCTGAAACTCGAAATGTTCAAAACTTTCTAAATATTTTAAGTGTCCTTGTTTCATTTTGAAGCCATTTCAAAGGCTTTTGTTTCATTTTGATTTTGCTGTTTCGAGCTCAAAACGCATCAGAACAGCTTTGAAACAAAACACCTGGTGAAATTTTGCACAGCCCTACTGTAGAGCTCTAGGTAGGGGAGGGGCTCTCATGCACATGGGGCCACCTGGACAGAATTTCACATGTTAAATGCTACTGAGGGAATAATACATTATTAAGTGGCTGATGGACTTAGAAATGCTTGTGCCTGAAGCAGGGTGTTTGTACACGAAAGCTTGCAAAGAATTTTTCCAACTATTTTAGTTGGTCTAATAAAAGATATCATTTACCCAAAGAACCTTGTTTGCCTATGTCCTTAGACCAACACGCCTACAACCAACCCCCCTGAAAAAGAGTAGCAGTGCTTTTGTTGGTAAGATAATTTGTCTTGCAGTCTTTTGGAGGTTGGTTTGTTTGAAGCAGTAGGGCATAATTCATTGCTTTGTTAATCTGTTGAAGCCCAGTAGAGTTCCAGTCATGTGAGATTGGAATAATACATTTACAAATGAGGTCCTAAGTGTGAAGTGATCTTTGGTTTTGATTAAGCTTATGTCTGAAATCCATTTGTACCTGTCAGCAGTGCGGCAGTTAGATTGATTTAGCTATTGCTATGCACACGGATTTCTGCATATAGAGAAACATGGGATTATTTGTATAGTCAGATGTTACTCAATGTGCAAATGGCAGAACTAGTTCCTACAATCAGTTGTTACTTTTTAAATGAAGAAATCACTTGAGTAACTTTGTTGTTGTTGTCCTTCAGACCTGGCTGTGGATTTCTGGACCTTTGTGCTTGTATTGTGCAGAAAGGCTCTATCGCTACATCCGAAGTAATAAACCGGTCACGATAACTTCTGTGATAAGCCATCCGTGTAATGTCCTTGAATTGCGAATGATGAAAAACAACTTTAAAGCAAGGCCGGGTCAGGTAAGGTGCCTCAAGTCTATAGAAATGACAGCTTTCAACTTTGGAGTCTGAGTAGTAATACCCATAACAGAATGTTTTGAACACATCTTTTTTTTTTCTGTTACTCATTTTTCTCCGGATGATTTATTTCAGTACATTATTCTGCATTGTCCAAGAGTGTCAGCATTAGAGAACCATCCATTTACTCTCACAATGGTAAGACATCATTTTTATTTTGATTTAATACTTTTTCATAGTTTCTCATTGTATTTATTTCTGGTGAGTGCATGTTCTCTCTTCTTCACGGAGAAAATTCTTTAAAGAAGAGGTTATGTTTCAGTTATGTGGACACCTGTGAATATGAAGTACCATGATTTTTATGCTCTCTGCATGATCTCTATGTATTTACCTTTGTTCACTCTTGAGAAAATGATTAGGGAAACACTTTTCCATGAATAGAAAATACTACTACGAATTGAAAATTCATTCAGTTTTGATCATTCATACAAAAGAAGCTATCCTAAAGTTGAATATGGCTGAATTAACCCTTTTATTTGAAATAGTTGCTTTGGGATTCCCTGAAACCTGAGGAATTTGGCAAGGAAACTTGCTGAGATGCATATTCATGTTTACATATACACATATATAAGACCCAAGGACAAGTAAAGAATATAGTAATGAGCACTGCACCATAATGACTGACTCCAGCACTTATGTACAAACTCAGACTGGCAGGCACAGACTCTCATGGACAAGCCACACTTTTAGACATGCTCTGGGGGTGGGGGGGGGGTGCTGTAATTGGAGTGGCTCCGAGAGCTGCTGTAATTAAAGCACCACTGCCTCTCATGTATCAGAGTCTCCGTGCTTAGAAATGGCGGTGAGGGCGCTTTAACTAAAGCTCATTTGACAAGCTTTACATAAAGCACCCCTGCTGCCATTTTTAAGCATGGGGATGCTGATACATGAGACGCAGGAGGCTGCTGGGGTGCAGCAATAGCCATGCTCCAGCAGACTCGATTAATCTGAGTTTCCAGTGCATTAGAACAGCCTCCGTGCTCATGTATAGGTTCCCTTAACCCTTTTGTAACCAAAGTTTTTCTCGTACAATTCCCACAGCTCTCGAACTCAGTACTCACAAACACTTCTCACAAGGAAAGCTCGCTCAATCACTAATCACCCAACTCACACAAAAGTATTAACTATCTTTAGTTGTGTTCTTACACATCGCACATCTCTCTCTTGGGATTGACTAGACCAGTGTTTCTCAACCTTTAAAGTAGCAAGTATCCCCTAACTTATGAAAATTTTAATAAGTACCCCAACCTTCAATTTTCCAGGGAATTTTATATTTATAGACTATGTTTGCCATATATTGGAAGAAGGGCTGTGTATATAAGGCATATATATGACAGATGTCTGACCTGGTGTGGGTAGGATTGCCACCTTTTACACCAGGGGTGCACAACTGAAGTATGTACTGGTGCTAGAGGTGGTGTTGGCCAAAACTAGGAGGGTTGAACCCCCTAGGAGTGGTGGGAAAAGAGTGGTGGGAGAACCAATTTATTACACTGAATTATTACTGGGGAATTTAAAGTGCCGCTCAATGCGTGGCGTGCCAATTTTTTTGCCATAGTTTTGAGAAGAGGAAGGGGTCAGAGAGAGAGGAAAGCGCCTCCTAGCCGGCTTGGGGAGGCAGGGGGTGGCGAGCGGCCAGATGCAAACCCAGCAGCAGCGGGGGGAGCAGCGGCACCCTCTTGTTACAGGGGTTTTCGGTGTCCGCATACCCCCTGCCTGTGTCTTGCATACTCCAAGAGGTATGCATACCACAGGTTGAGAAACTATGGACTAGACCTTTCCCAGCTGAGCTTCCCCTATTAGGGTGGGAGGTAGGTTCCCTGGCCTAAAAGGGAGAGGTGATACTGTACCTACTCAGGTAAGTATACAGAACTTCTGAGCTCTTTCAACTCTCCAGGTTTCCTAGTTTCCTCTTCTGAGGAGGCTCACAGCCAACGGCTACTCTTCAGGGCTGAAGCACACAGCCCTCCGAAACACGGCACAGCATTTCCAGTGGTGAAGATCTGCCAGAATGCACACTGGCCCATCCCTGACGGTCTCCCTTAGTGTCAAACACACACGAAGACCAAGCAGAATGCAAGACCCTGAATTCTGCTCAGCAGCTTCCTTTTAAAGGCCAAAATCACCCCACTAGGGCTGATCATCATTCATACACCTCTCCATCACACATCAGTCTTCCAAACTCATACTTCTTTCACAGGTTAGCTAATCATACCTTCAGTCACCTCGGGAGTGGAGCTAACACACCTGTCATTCTCCCACCACTCCTGATACCACAGCTACTCCTGCTCATCACCAGGGATCCTGGTTTACTTTGATTTAAAAAAAAATCCCCAATTTTTGGTTAAAAAAAAAGTAACCTCAAATCCACATTTTTCCAGGATTAAAATGAAACACCACTAATATATAGCTATATATGTACTGGTATTTCATTTTAAGCATGGAAAAATGTGAATTTGGGGATCCTTTTTTTAACCGAAAATTGGGGTTTTTTAAATTCAGAGGTGAATAGTGCTCATGCATACGTGGAATAGTCTCTTCTTCATTACGTCACGCATGCTCCAACTTATGTAAATAACTTAACAGACCACACCAAATGGGAGAAATGGGGCTCTAACAGCACACCAAAGCTCTTCCCCAACGCAGAGATGAATTTGGTGCAGTGACTAGCATTTTTTGCACAGCATTTCGTTTCAAAGTTCGCTCCCTCCATATGCCTCAGTGTAGCCATCACTAAGCTCATATAGCAACAAGTGCTATTTTGTGATATCAGTTTTCAGTTGTACTCCATTAAAAAGGATACAGTGGGGAGTTCTGTGTATGTAAGGAGAGTAGGATGAGGCCTGATATTTGTAATGGTTTTTCAGGTAGTGGAGAATCGGAAGAACACATTTATTGTACATTAACTTCAGCAATGACCTGGCTATTTTTATGGTCCATATCACATTGATATATTTATGAATCCATATGGTACTAATTATAACCATCTGGTTGGACTAGTATATTAGTTGTAGCAGTGACAGGATGGGAGAATCTCTTGTGTGAGAGGATTTTGTGCCCTGCTTCTCATAGGAGTAGCAATCAGAAGATGAATTTCAAACATGGAACTTTGGTTCTGATTTTGCTTTTAACATTAGTTTAGTCTTTATGTAGCTGAAGAGCTTGTTGGAGTTACTCTTGATCAGCCAGAAGAGAATTGGAGCCATTTTATATAAATATGAGATGCCCAGTGTTTTTCAGTTTGCTGTCATGGCATTAAAGTTGATAGAAGAAAAAGTTAAATGGTTAATTATATTTGCACACACCTTGGAAGCCATAAAACTCGATATAAACGCTAATTTTCTCTGTAGTGATTCTCCTTGTAACACTGACACTTCAGTTTTATATATCCAGTGTGATAGCAGCTTCCACAATGATTGGCTAGTGGCTGGGTTGGAATTGGCTAAAGGCCTTGTACTAGGATTACCGTATTTCCAGGTCCAAAAAAGAGGACCTCTCCTCTGTCACATGGGTGGGGGGAAGGGGAGAAGGGCAGGGAGAATATGACATGGGGAGACAGTGAGGTGCCAGTGCCCTGCCCCTGCCTGTTCTGTTGCCCCTTACCGCCAGGCCACAGCCACACCCCATTCCTGCTGCTGCCCCTGACTCCCGACCCACTGACCCCAGCTATGCCGGCGCCTCTCACTCCCAAACCGCAGTACCCTGCCCCCCTGGGCCATGATGATGCCCGCCACTCCTGACCCACAGCCCCAGCCGCCCCCCACCCCACCCCCATACCTGCTGGTGCCCCTCACTCCCAACCTGTGGCCCCCTGGTGCTGTCCGTGCCCCACATTCCCAGCCCATGGTCCCCCAGCCTCCCCTGGTGCCCCTCACTCCCAGGACACAGCCCTGCCAGAGGGGCCCACCTGCGCCAGTCCTGACTAGGTCAGAGTGTGGCGGCTCTGATTCATGCAGGCGGCGGCGGTGCGCCTGGCCCCGTTGCAAGCTGGAGGGAAGAGGAGGAGAGGCTTGTGGCACCCCCTGCCCTGGGATGGGGCTGCCGCACCGTATCAGGCAGCCTGGCCATGGTCATGGCCACAGCCCCCCTCCCGCTCCTCCCTTCCCCCTAGCGTCTCCTGGCTGCTCAGCCCCTGCAAGCACAGCCTCTGCTCCCCGATTGCACAATGTCAACACTGCAGGCTCTCTGCTCTCCAGGGCCTCAGCACTATAATGGCTGTACACATGGCTCTGGGTAATTTTTTCACCACAAGAATAAACCTGAGAGAATTCTCCCAGATTATTTGAATGTTTGTATGCAGCCATAGCCAGAGCACCAAGTCCGATCCAGCAGGCTTTACTCTGCAGAACTTCCTATTACATCCTATGGGAGTTTTGACGGAGAAGAGCCTTCAAAACTGGGCTTCTTGGGCCAGATCCTCATGTGGTGCGAATTGGCATAGATTACTTGAAAGTCAAGTTTATGTACTAGATAAGACTCCCCAGCCTTTGAAAAGACAGTTTAAGTAGGGTACACTGCAAGAAGTGCTTGTAAACTTCCAGTCTGAAGACTAAGAAAAGTATATATGTGGCTTTTTCCAGTATGACCCTTTCAAATGGATATGGATTCATTTATTTTCAGAAGTATTCAAAAGAATATAAATGTATAACTCACTTTCATTGAAACTCAAAACAGTCTAGATTTATTAAAATCGATACTTGTAACAAGAGAACTAGTAATTTCCTTTCACATCCACTAGTAACCACATAATTTATATGTATTTACTACTGTTTCCCATGAAAATATCATTCTAATATTATTTGTGGTTTTTATTATCACAGATACATTTGTCTACAGTGGAGTAGATACTAATACTGGGTAAAAGACATTTTTATAGCCTAATAAAGAGTTGAAACTTCTAAACTAATAATAATTTCCTCTGTTCAGTCCAGGCAGGGGTCAGTAGTTTGCAGATATCTTTCTAGGTCATTGTTTTGCTGCAGGCTGTTTCTTTGCTTAGAAAGCTCTTTTCAGTGCAATATAACGTGAGAAGTGGGACTGTGCTTATAGGAGATGTAGGCAATATCTTAACTCAGTCATTTTTTTCTGCTTCTGTCTGACCTACTTGTAGTTACCAAGCAATAATGATTCCAGCATAAGGAGTTTTACCAACTTTTCTTATTGTTTTGTTCAATAATTATAATCTTATTATCTTGCTATTTCTGTTGCAAGACAACAAGATTATAGCATCAGTGTGCATGCTACTTAAAAAACAAGTAAATGTGACTGTCTAGGAGTGTAAACTCTAAATCATTAGGCATAATGCAGTAAGTTATGCCAATAAACAAGGACTTCTGGGAAGGGGAGAATAGGCAAAGGTGGGGAAGGTTTTTATAAGTTCTATTTATTTCAAAAGAATCAGTTAATCTGTTACAATTCTGAAAACTAAGGGTCCTTATACATGTGCTCAGGGAGGGCTGAAGGGGGCCTTTAATTAGAGCAGATGTAAGAGCTAATATAATTAAAGCACCTGGAGCATCAGGTGTATCAGCATCCCTGTGCTGAAAAATGGCAGTGGGGGTGCTTTAACTAAACCCATTGAATGAGCTTTAGTTAAACCACCACTGCTAACTTTTTTCAGTGTGGAGATGCTGATACACATGGCTGGAATCTACTGGAGTACGATAATTACAGCAGACTCAATTAATTGAGTCTGCTCTGATATGCTGTAATTATAGCAGGTCAGAGCAGTTTTGCTGCACGTGTATAGGTGCCCTAAGAGAACAGCATCAGGAGGCTGCAACAGGGCCTTATATCTTGCTCTCACTGAAGTCCTAGGCCGACTCATCTTTAGGATCAGAGGAAAGTCGGGTGGGAAGAGACCTTACAAGGTCTTCAGTACAGACCCCTGCTCAAGGCAGGATCGCCCCTGGCTAACACAAGTGTCTGTCTAACTTGCTTTTGAAAATTTCTAGAATGGAGATTGCAGAATTTCTCTAGGTGGCCTGTTCTGATGCTTGACCATCCTCATAGTCAGAAAGTTCCTCTTAATCTCCAGCCCCTGCTAAAGCTTGAGACCATTGTTTTTAGTCCTCCTTCCTGTCTTCTATTGCCCTTCAGGTATTTGAAGATTGTTATCAAATCCTCCCTCAGTCTTTTCTTCTCCGGGCTAATTGACCCTAGCTATTTCACTTCTTTTAAGCCCTGCTTCCCAGACCCCTAATCATTTTTGTTCCTGGCTTCTATGTCTTTCCTAGTCCTAGATCTTCCTTGTATTGAATTCCCTTACTTTCCTGCCGTAGCCACACCAGTGATTATTTGCTAGTTGCATAAAACTTCATGGCTGCATGTTTCTTTTATATTGAAGAATAATTGGAAAAGAGAGATTCCCATTTAAAACATATACTGCAATGTTGTAAGAGAAGTTGCTTTTTCCGTAATACATTGGAGAGAAAGTGCACATGCGTGCTTGTGTGTGTGTGTGTTGGCACATGGTGCTTGGCTCCAGGGCTTGTGGAATCCACCCGTATATTTTTCAGATGTAAAGTACTTAAGAACATGTATAGTGTCCTTTCATGTGGTCTCGACTAAATCCATGAAGGAACTGAATCATGCCACAGTCTTTTAAAAGCTATAATATATAAGGAACTTGGCTGCTAAAAGAAACACGTCTCTGCCCCCAGATATCATAAAGTGCGGGTAACAGTGCCAATAGAGTTCAGTTGGGTTTTTGTGGAGGCGAGGACATTTTAACAAGCAGAAGGAAGTCCATCACTTTGGCACATGTTCACCCAGAACATTGATTGTACTGGGCTCTGGTACTGCTGCAAGGTCAATGAGAGGTCTGCAGTGGTTAGACTTGGAGAAAAAAAAAGTGTGTGCACATTTCAGATCCTGACCTGAACTTCTCCTAAGTTTGGGGTTAATTTCGACTTGTGGAAGTGTGAATCAGGCACAGAATTTGGATCTGATCGATATTTCTCCAAGTTGTCATGGTGTGAGTAACACTTATTAGAGCAGATAGATGGAACACCCTTCTGACTTGCAACCTGAAGTTCTCTGCTGTGTCACGTGCAGCGATAGAGCAAGCTGCTGAAAACTGCCCCGTCCCACCAACCTGTGGCATGTTCCATTGTTAGCTTTCCTGCTGGGATGGTGCAGAAAACTTCATTATGCAAGCCTATTACGGGTGATGATTGAGTGCTTGTTGTGATAATGTAAATCAGGGCTGCCTACAGACTGCATGTGGCCCCCAAGGATTTGAGCTGCAGCCCCCAGGTTCCTAGTACATTGTTTCCCTGATGCTGTTGCCAGAGTCTCTGGGTTTTTCTTTCTCATCCTGCTTCCTGTCTTTCTGTCCCTGTCCTAGGGGGGTAGTGAGGCCCACAGCACCAAGAAACCCCAGAGGTGAAGGTTTAGGGGAACCTGGAGGTGTAACTGGCATAGAGATGCTGGTGTGGCACAGTATGCGGCAGAAGGGTACATGGCACAGTGGGGGGAGGGCGGGAGTCTCACACTGCCCGGCCTATGTGACATGCTGCTGCGGTGATGTGGAGAAGAGAACGGGCAGCTTGCATGACATGTGACATGTCCCTGGCCACTCAGATACTGGACAGTCCTGATTATAAATGATTTTCTAATGCACCTGTCCCCATTGTATCTAGGAATTACAGTGAAGTTGAGATGTCCTTTAGAGCGGCTTCCTTCCTTTCTGTTTTTAACCAATACAGTAGAACCGCTGTAACACTCAAAAAAATGAGAAACCAAAGCACTGCCCTTGTTTATTTCTAATGGTATGTTATAATATTTGTAAGAAAAGAAAGCCGGTAATAGCATTGTCTAGAATTATTGAAGCTTCCTTCAGCCCTAGCGGAAACTGGGCTCATTGTGTTATGTGCTCTCCTTGTCCCAAAGAGTTTGTAATCTAATCGGGCAAAACAGACATAGGGAGGTACTGTCACTTCATTGAACAGATCGGGTCGGAGCACAGAGAGGCTAACAGATTTGTTCTTTCAAAGGCTAGGAAGTTTGTAGCTGAATTCTGAGCTCTGGTGTTCATCTCCAGTGCTTTCACAATCAAACCACAATTCCTGTCTTCATTAAAGTTATTCATGCTGATAATAACATTGGATTTGTCCAGCATTCAAAACATCACTTAATTGAAACAGATGTAGCGGTAACTATGATTTTACTGGCAGGGAAGGTGCATTTCACATGCTTTTACCTCTTCTTTGATGTGTTCACATCATGTTCTACACTGCCATTTCCATTACTGTGCAGACTACAGTAAATTGTAGCCCACTTCATGTTGCTCAGTTAGACACAATAGTTTAAAGCATAGTCCAGGTAGGTCAGCCTTCATCACTCACTGACTTTACTTGGAGATGTTTCATCCTCCTCTATTATTTTTAGTTGAATCATGTAATTCCCATGGTAAGTCATCCAGCAGTCCTTCCTAACCACAATTAAAAAGCAACCTGGTATGAAGGTAAAAAGGCTTATTGGTAAGATGTCTTCAGTCCGGTCAGATGATGACTGTAGCTCAGGGGTGGGCAAAATACGGTCCACAGGCCACCTGCCGGTGGCTGCTCATTGTACTGGCCTGGCAGAGTGGGTGAAAGGTGGCCAGGAGCTGAAGCCCTGAAGGATGGGGCAGGAGTTGCCTGACTGTAGCTGCCCCCATGCCTACAGTGATGCAGCAGGAGCAGGAGGAGGAGGAGGAACCGCTGGAGGCAGGGGAAGCTGAACAGCCCCGCCAGGAATCTCTGCATGCTGGCCAGGGCTGGCGGGCATGGACGGGAGTGCAGTGCAGGCTGCCCTGGGTGGGAGCAGGTGGGTCTTGGCCCCATGCAGAGCACGTCTGGACCACACAGCCCAGGCAAGCTTTGCTGCAATTGCTCCCTTCCCCGCCATCCCTCTCCCTCAGTTGGTGCATGCGCAACCCCCACTTCCACAGTGTACAAGAGTAAGTTATGCAATCGCCCCTATATATGCCACTCAAAAAAAAATCAGGACAAAAATTATTTTTTTAGTAAAATAAAATTAAAATAGGTTATAGTAGACATTTTATTTTTAGTATATGACTTGTTTCATACATTTCATAGACATTAGGGCTGGAAGGGACCTCGGGAGATCATCGAGTCCAGCCCCCTGCCCAAAGGGCAGGAAGTCAGCTGGGGTCATAGGATCCCAGCAAGATAAGCATCCAATTTACTCTTGAAGGTGTTCAATGTAGGTGCTTGAACCACCTCCGATGGCAGACTGTTCCAGACCTTGGGGGCTCGGACAGTAAAGAAATTCTTCCTTATGTCCAGCCTGAAACGGTCTTGCAGGAGTTTGTGACCGTTCGACCTCGTCATCCCTTGGGGCACTCTGGTGAACAGACGTTCCCCCAGATCCTGGTGGTCACCCCTGATAAACTTATAGGTGGCCATCAGATCACCCCTGAGCCTGCGCTTTTCCAGGCTAAAGAGTCCCATGGCTCTCAGCCTGTCATCATAAGATCTGTTTTCCTGACCTCTGATCATGTGCGTGGCTCTCCTCTGGACTCTCTCAAGCTTCTCCACATCCTTTTTGAATTGTGGAGCCCAAAACTGGACGCAGTACTCCAGCTGCGGCCTCACCAAGGCCAAGTACAAGGGGAGAATGACGTCCCGGGATTTGCTCGAGAAGCATCTATGGATGCACGCCAGCATTTTGGTCGCTTTACTAGCCGCAGCATCGCATTGGAGGCTCATGTTCATCTTGTGGTCAATGATGACCCCCAAGTCTCTATCTTCTGTAGTGCTAACCAACGTAGCACTGCCGAGCCTATAAGGGTGCTGCAGGTTTTTCCTCCCAAGGTGGAGAACCTTGCATTTTTCGGTGTTAAACACCATGAGGTTCTTGTCTGCCCATTTGCTGAGCTTGTCCAGGTCAGCCTGGATCACCCGCCTATCTTCTGGCGTGGATGCTTTGCCCCAAAGTTTGGTGTCATCGGCGAACTTGGCCAGTCCACTCCTGACTCCAATGTCCATGTCATTAATGAAGATGTTGAACAGTATGGGTCCCAGGACAGAGCCTTGAGGGACCCCACTGGTCACAGGGCACCATGATGAGTGACTGCCATCAATCACAACCGTCTGGGTCTGACCACGAAGCCAATTTCCCAGCCAGCGGATCGTGGTGGAGCCAAGGCCACAACTGGGGAGTTTGGCCAGGAGGTGATCATGGGATACCAGATCAAAAGCTTTTCTGAAGTCAAGATATATGACATCAATCTCTTCTCCCTTGTCCAGGTGATAGGTCACCTGGTTGTAGAAGGAAATGCGATTGGTCAAACAAGACCTACCCGCAACAAACCCGTGCTGGCTGTCCCTTAGAATGTTAGCCTGGGCCAGTCCCTCAAGGATGGCCTCCTTAATAAACTTTTCTAAGATCTTCCCCAGGATAGAAGTCAGGCTAATGGGCCTGTAGTTAGCCGGATCCACTCTCCTCCCTTTCTTGAAGATCGGCACCACATTGGCCTTCTTCTGGTCTTCGGGCAATACACCAGAGCACCAGGAGTTTTCAAAGATCCGTGCCAGGGGCTGGGCTATGACACTCGCCAGCTCCTTGAGTACCCTGGGGTGCAGGTTGTCAGGGCCAGCTGACTTGAAGGTATCCAGCTTCTCAAGGTGTTCCTTCACGAGGTCAGCATTGATGGAGGGTAGGGGATCCCCCTCACCCAGATTTCCCTGTCCCATAGCAGGCATGGGCATCCCGTGTGACTGATGAAAGACTGACGCAAAGTACCTATTTAATAGGTTGGCTTTTTCCTGGGCGTCAGTTGTCAGTTGCCCCATCTGGTTTAGCAGGGGTCCAACATTGCCCTTGCTTTTCCTCCGGCTCCCCACATTTCTGAAAAAGGACTTTTTGTTGTCCTTGATGCCTGAAGCTAGTTGGAGTTCAGTTGCAGCCTTGGCTTTCCTGGTTTGCTCCCTGCAGGACCGGACCAGCGCGGAGTAATCCTCCTTGGAGGTGAGTCCCGTCCTCCATCCTTGGTAGGCTTTCCTTTTTAGCCACAGGAGGTCCGCTAGGTCTCTGGAGAGCCAGGGGGGCTGCTGTGCCTTCTTGCTGCCTTTCCTCTGTGTTGGAATAGATTTAGCTTGTGCACTGAGGATCGCTTCCTTGAGAAGCAACCACTCTTCTTGAACTCCCATCTCCCTGGGGTCGTGGTCCCTGAGGGCCTGACCGAGTAGCCTCTTGAGCTTGTCAAAGTCGGCTTTTCTGAAGTCAAGGACTTCTGTGTTGCTGACTGACTTGCCAGCTTTACAGCGGATGGTGAAGGTGATCAGCTCGTGGTCACTGTCACCCAATTTCCCATCAATCACTAGGTCGCCGATTAGGTCGTCCCCCGTAGCCAGTACCAGGTCAAGCAGCGCTTTGCCTCCCGTTGGCCCATAGACTTCTTGAGTCAGGTAGAGGTCATCCACGCACGAGAGAAAGCTTTGCGCCCGCTCAGATTTAGCTGAGTGATCTTCCCACGAGATGTCTGGGTAATTGAAGTCACCCATGACAACCAAGGTCCTGGAGCAAGCGGCCTCAGTCAGTTCCCGGGCGAACTCCTGGTCAAGCTCGGGACTTTGAGTGGGAGGTCTGTAGTAGACTCCCACCGTTGTGTCTCCTGTGCCGAATTCCCCACGAATTTTTACCCAGAGGGTCTCTAGCTGTCCATGCCGGTCGCCAACATCAGCTTGCAGGGACATGTAGCTTTCCTTCACATAGAGAGCTACACCCCCGCCCCTTTTGTCAACACGATCCCTCCTGTATAGGGTATAGCCCTCTATACCCGTTGTCTAGTCATGGGTGGAGTCCCACCAGGTCTCCGTTATCCCAGTGACATCATATTTCTTTGCACTGAGCAGGAGGACGAGCTCGTCCTGCTTGTTGCCCAGGCTCCTGGCATTAGTGTACAGGCAGGCAAGTGTGCCCTTGGGGGCTCTTGCCTTGCCCATAGATTGTGCCAGGGCTGGGGCAGGTGTGGGCTCCCTTAAGTGCCCCCTTAAGTGCCTTGGTCCGCTGGCTTTGCAAGGGCCGTTCAGCGGGCCAGCAGGGGCAGTAGTCCCCCCCATCCCCCAGCGGGCTTAGTTTAAAGCCCGGTGGAGCAGGTCAGCCAGCCTGGCTGAGAAGAGCCTCCTCCCCAGGGGAGAGAGGTGGAGGCCATCTCTTCCCAGCAGCTCGCTGCCCCTCTCTCCAAAGAGTGGGCTGTGGTCAAGGAAGCCAAAGCCTTCCCGATAACACCAGCGCCGCAGTCTTTGGTTCACTGCGTGGATCCTCCTCTCCCTCCTCAGCCCGTAGCCCGAGACTGGGAGGATCGATGAAAACACCACCTGAGCTCCCAGACCCCTAAGCCCCGCTCCCAACTCCCTGTAGCACCTCATGACCTGGCTGGGGGTGCTCCGAGCCGTGTCATTGGTGCCCAGATGAATCAGGAGCATGGGGTAGTGGTCTGTGTGCCGGAGGAGCTGCGGGATCCTCTCCGCAATGTCTCGGATGCGGGCCCCCGGGAAGCAGCAGACTTCCTGGGCTAAGGCGTCGGGGCGGCAGATTGCCCCCTCAGTGCCCCGCAGGATGGAGTCTACCACAACAGACACCTTACGCTTTGTCTTGGGGAGAGCAGGGCCAGTAGCTGCGGTCGAGCCTGGGTTGCCCGCGGGTGCTGGCAGCTGCGTGGGCTCTGCTGGGGCTGCAAGAGGTGCGAACCTGTTGCTAAGCTCCGGCGGGGCAGGGGCCTTGGTGCAGCGGGCCTTGGGGCCCTTGACCACCTTGGTCCATGCCCCTGACTGGGCAGAGCGGGAGGTCCCAGAGTCCTCCTTAGTCGCGGAGGGAGACGGAGCTCTCCCGTACGGCTCCCAGGGGAGAAAGACTTCTACTGCCAGGCCCATCTCCTGCTCACAGTCCCTGATGGCACGCAGTTTCTGGACTGTGGCCTGGAGCTCCTCCAGCTGGCGCGCCAGAGACCTCAGTAGGGAGCAGACCCCACAAGGGGAGGTGGCCATGCTCCCGGGCCCCAGAGCCTGAAAAAGGGACAGGCAGCCCCCCCAGCCAAGAGCCAGGGGCTCCGTCTGCGTGGAGCCTGGAACCATGGGCTCCGTCTGGGCGGCCGTCTCTGAGGTGCCCAGTGGAGGGGCCGCAGAGCCCGAGGGGACCCTCGGGGTCCGGCGCGTGCCCATCCATGTCATGCCTCTGGTAGGCTGGCTACGGCTGGGGCTGGCTATGGCTGGGGGGGGTCGCAGGCAGGGTCTCGTGCCCTCCCGTGCCCTCTCCCACGCGAACTCTGCGCTAACTCGAGCGCCTGTTTGCGCAGCCTGTTCGCGTGGCTCCGGTCGCAGGGCTCCCTGCGGGGCTGGGCCAAGTAGGGACCTGGGCGGGGGCTTGACCCGGCCTGGCACCCGGCAGCGGCCTCCTCCCAGCAAGCGAGGAGTTAACCCTTTCCCACCACGAGCCCGCTCACCTCTGGCTGTGCTGGGGGTTGGCAGGGGGCTCAGCGGCTGCTGAGGGGGTGTCTGGGGGGCTTCGGGGGAGTGGGGGCGCAGCGGGCTTCACCCGTGCGTCTCTCACCGCTCCAGAGCCTACCTGAGTGTGTTTTATTTTTGTTTTTTGTTTTTGTTTTTGTTTTTTTTTTCCCCCTGGTTGGTGGGCCCTTTTAAACTACGCGCATGCGCAGTGGGCCTGCCGTCGGGGAACGCTGGCTTCTCAGGCCAGGGGGGCCCTGCCCGGGATTTGGGGGGCCCTGCCCTACAGGAGGGGGACTGGTGAGTACCCCCTCCTTCACTTCTCTCTCCCTGGGGGGCTGGGCTAAGTTTAAATGATACCTTCTAAAATATGTTGTGTGTGCAGCCCTCGAGAGCTCACCAACCTTGTTAAGTGGCCCTTCAGCCGAAATAATTGCCCACCCCTGCTCTAGCTGCTTCTGTTTCAATGAAGAAATGTAGTAGTTTTTGATGTGGCACCTTTGGACCTTTAAAGTGTATACTGTCTTCACGTGGTAGTATCCTTTAGCGAGTCTCTTGGTCATCAGAAAGGCTTATAGGCCATGATACTCTTTACTGGTTTCGAAATACAATGATCCCTTGGTTGAAGACATGCTCTACCAGGCCATCTCTCTACTGGCTAGCTTCAGGAAAGAGAGATGTTCCTGGCCTGCTATAACTGTATTTAAGTGATGCTTTCTGAAGCTCCAGTGCCTTCTGTTTTCAAGACTAGCCCTTCTTTCTAACCTCTGGATCATAACCCAGAGATTGATGGTATATGAAGAACTGCCCAGCTGGAAACTTGTAAGTAGGCTACAGGTCATTGTTTGAACTGTAGCAGTTTTAGGCTGTGGTATAACATGCTTCCTCTCTGGGTACCAAATAACAAATTCACTTAACAATTTCAATAGAAAAGTATGGGAAAGGTTTCCATTTGAGTCCCTATATTTTCCTTTCTCTGCATTAATGCTCCTGTTTGCTTGCATTCATGGATTAGTTGGAAACAGATCATTGAAGTAGTTGGCAATCCAAAGCCTCACCCTTTGGAATGGCACAGTTTCTGTCTCAGCAGATAAAATGGAGTAATCCATTTAAACTGAAATTCTTTCCTCCCATATAGTGCTGGATAAGCTCTGTCTATTGTTCACTGCATGCACCAGTAATGTACATGTGTATATAATGTAGCCTTGTAAGAATGAGGGGTACAGTGCAGGTGATTTTGAGGGAATGCAAAAAGCATGTTTGCACGTACAGATATTCAGAATTTCAGAGCAAAGCCCAAACATGTATAATGGAATTAGCAGTGAGAGTTGCCATAACTGGTTTGGTTAGACCTACTGAACATTTCCATGAAGAAGACAATGCAGAGAAACTTGAGTTCAAGAATCCTTTTGGAATTAGCATAAGAGTTTTCTGCAATAAGTTCTTGTGCAACCCTGAAAAATCATAGTATAGCATCTAGGTACCACGGTTTATACAGTTTTCAGTTGCTGAGGTAGGTCATTTCCTCTACACTTTGAGCTCCCAATTTTGTTCCCCTCTCTGACATAGAAATACAGGCAACCCCTGCATAATGCTATTTCGCTTAGCTGTTTCGCTATAACACTCATTTTAAATTAATACCTGATTTCACTTAGCACTCAGCGAGTTTCGATATAACACTCACGGTCACCATTTTGGGTCATTAAAAACAATTGCAGTTGCCATCTTGAGTTATCAAATACTTCTGGTTTCACTTAACACTCGTGTCACTTAATGCTCGTGGTTTTCAAGAACCAATTAAGAGCGCTAAGCAGGGGTTGCCTTTATGTAGGTTTAGTCAGCATATGGAGTTAGCAACCCTGATGGATTTAATATAAGCACATATAGCTTGAGAATTAGTGCTTTAAAACGTGGGTGTTAAACATATAGCCCATAGTTGGATCTGTTCTGTGGAGCTAATCTGTCTGTCCCATGGAGCTACCTACCAAACTACTGGAAGTGTGGGGCATGGCAGGGGACATGGCATGCCACAGAATCTGGGGCTGTTGTGTCTGGGTGGATATAGCAATTGGCAACAGGAGGTCAAGTAAGAGCTAATATAGTCCCAGTTGCCCTCCAGCTGCTATGCCTGTTGCCATAGGCCCAGCTCCTCAGCTTCTGGCCTCTGGTTCGTGTCCTGTGCAGGAGCCATAACCAAAGCTGGAGCTGCTGCTGCAAGACAGAGTACACAGCGCAGTGGCTGCCTTCCTCATAGGCGCTGGGTACTGGCTGCAGCCAAGGCTGGGCCTTTGACTGGGCTGTGCCAGTGCTTCTGCTGGTACCAAAGCTGGAGGTTTCTGGCTAGATGGTCTTGCCCCTCTGCTCAGGTTCAAACTGATTGCCATATTTGAGGTCAGGAAGGAAATTTATCCTGTGATCAGATTGGTACAGACAGTGGGGCATTTTTTTCTTCCCCTGTAGCAGGGAGTGTGGCCCTCTACCCAGGGTCTCTTAAGCATATATTGACAACATTTCATAAAAGCAGGGCGTTAGCAACCATTGTTCCCCTGCTTCATCTGTGGCAGGTTAGGGTGTTAGGTCTGTGTTGTGCCAGGGTTGACAGTAGTCTTGTATAGAGTTTAGATTATGTATTTTTGTAGGATGGTTTGGATAGGGGTGATTCTGCTTGTGGCAGGGGGTTGGACTAGATGACCTTTGGAGGTCCCTTCCAGCCCAATTTCTCTGTGTTTCTATGATTTAAGAAAATGTAAAGAATATGGAAGCAAATGATATGCTTGTTTGTGCAAGTTGGTTTTTATTTTGTACAGCTGTGGGTTACTTTATTCCCTTACCTGAGTTTAGATCCAGAGTTCACTTGAAACCAATGGCAAATCTGTCAGTGATCTCAGTGAGATGTTGAATATCTTCTGCTGACATTTAATTCTCAGTGCCCTTCAAACAAGAAATCTAGTACTCTCCAAACAGCACAATGGAAAATGCTGGAGAAGCAGGTGTACTGTACTATAAACTCCAGGAAATAAATGATTCTCAGTGGTAAAGCCTAAAGCTTTTTTGTGATACTTGCCCCAAAATTTGAAATTGTTGGAAGCTTTCCTGAATAAAAAGCAGGTAAGGACATCAGGACATGGACTAATGCTAGCAGATCTGTACAGGGAAAAAAAGGCAATCCAAAGTGATAGGTTCTTAAGCTTTATTAAATTCATAATCCAATTGCATAAGGTAAACTTGGTTTCATGAGATTGTTGCCGGCACAAGGTGCCCGAGGGAGGCAACAATTGGGTTCGTTGCCCGGTGTGCGTCGCGCCAAATAAACACACTGGGGGAGAAGCAGACAGAGTTTATTTGAGCTCAAGTAAAAGGCACAGGGAGACTGTATTGTCTCAAATCTTGCACACCTAACCCTGCAACAGCGAGATATTTATACCCAGGTCAGTTTCACTGTCAGTGATTTTCCACCAGCTGGCCTCCCCTCTTTCTCCCCTTTCCCTCCTCCTCCTCCTCCTTTCTCTCTCCAAGCGGTGCCCTTGCATTCCACAGATAACAGTTTTAGTTCGCCTGCTTTCCAGAAGGACAGGAGTTTGCAGGCGCCAGAGAAAGGGTTACAAAGGTTGGGCAAGGTGGGGCTTTGGCTCGTCTGAGCCTGGAGCAGAAGGACTTCCTCGACACTCGTGGTCTTCCATCCCTCTGAGTTACCCAGGGTTATGCCCAGTGTCACCAACAAGATGATCTTTAGAGCTCTTGGGAAAATGCAGATATTGTGTAATTCATTTCTGGCAAACTAAAACAAGTGCCAAGAGCATGTCTGCCTTTCACACAGCGGAAATCAAACAGCTGTCTGGAAAAGATGTTAAGTGCAACCACTTAATACTAATCTTTTTTCTTAGGTACTGCTTTACATCCATTTAATTTTTACTTTTGGTTGTGTTTTTTTTTTTGGTTTTTTTTGTGGTACACACATATCTTAAGTAAGCCTCTGCTTCCATTTAATATATGAAGTGAAATTCTGGCTTTGTTCATGTCATAGGAATCACTATACTGGAATACTCCCAAAGTCCATCTAATCTCATCTTTTTCAGTGAGGAAGATAGAAGAACTCCACTTTAGACAGATATGGGATAATCTGCGTCCATACGGGTTTCCTGTCTAATAGTTAAAAACTAGTTTGCCCTCTGAAGCATGTCATGACGTTTAATATCCCTTGCAATTATTTTCTTATTACATGTAACTCTGGATAATATAAATATCTATTTCCCTTTTCAAATGTTGGTAAGTTCTTGGCCCCAGCAACTTACCGTGGTAATGAATTTTACAACTTAATCACATTTGAAAAAGTCTTTTATGTAATTGTTGGGGTTTTTTTATTTACTGATTTTTCATTTAATTTAATAAGGTCTTGGGAGTTTTGGAGTTGACTTCAGTAAAGGCAGCGTTTCACCCAGCGAACCTTTGCCAATTGCATTTTTCTGGATGTTGATTGAATAGCCTTCTCATATGCAATAGGCCTTACTAAAAACCAGAGCTGTGTAGCAACACGTTATAAATTTGGAGAAAAAATTGTCGTCTTTATTTTTTAAAACTTTAAGATGTTAATATTTATATACTTACAACTATCCAAAGACAGCAATTGAAATGATTCCAACAATAGAAACTACAAATAAAATACAAGAACAAGATGCTCCTGGAAAGGTAGCAAATTCAGAATGGAAAAGGAAATATTTGGTCACAATACTCAGTTTGCTTTCAGCGGTGAGTTCCATGGGCTACCTTTTGGGACCTAAAGCTTAGCCAGAATCGGAAAAAAAACCCAAGGATAGAGAATGGAAATACCCAGAATGATATGGTGTATTGCTATGGTTAGTTGTATCTAAGGCAAGAGGTGTTTTCCCATTTCAAAAGGATGGGGAGGGGGAAGCCCACGTCTTGGATTCAAGTACAAGGGAGCCAGAGAGGTAGGCAACTGTGATGGCTCTGACCCTGACCTTGACCCTGGCCCTGACCCAGGCTCCCAGTTGGAACTGCACCAGTCACCTGTCCCCCTGGCACTTGTCCCCCACATTGTCTGCACTATCCTGCTGTCACTGCTGCCTCTTCTGTGCCCCATCTCCTTACCCCCTCTTCACCTCTGCTGTTTATTCTCTGTAGCTGCAGCTCGAGTCTGGAGCACATGGTTGCTCTGAGTTTGGCCCAGCCACCTCTGCTGCAACCATGTGTTCCATCCCCTGGGATAGAGCAGGACTGGAGTCAGAGGTGCTCAAGATAAGTGGCAGTGGAGAGCAGGTGATGGTAGGAGCTGGAGATGGGGGTGCAAAGTAGGGTGTCAGAATGGGGAGTAAGTATCAAAGCAGGTGAGGGGGGGGAGCCAGGTAGGGGGACAAGTGGTAGGAGGGAAAGTGGGAAGGAGGTAAGTGTAGCAGGGGCAGACATCACAGAAGTGGTGCAGGAGCCAAGAATACAAACAGCAGGAGATGGCACGTGGTGGGAGGGGGACAGGCGGTAGGGAGCAAAGGACAAGAGGTCAGGCCACTTGACTCCCTCACTACCTGCAGCCCTATTTCTTGCCCTGCTGCCACTACTTTATGTGCTTCAGTGGTGGGAGGGATGAATTTAAGATGACCCACTAACAGCTGGATTCTATAAATGGAAAATGATCTCAATTTATAAATCACTTTATACATTTCCCATCTCTAGAATCTATTTGTTGGAAGGGGCACCTTACATTTGAAGTCATCTTGGATTCAGTAAATCTGGTAAATATGCTGGGTTACATGCTTTTAAGTAGTAAATACATTTCCCATGTTACAGGAATGATATTATCTCCAATTATCACTGGTACAGAAGAAACTTAATCTGAGGGAAAGTGGGGGCAGAGGACTTTCCAAAACAGTTCTGGAACTTTAAAATGGATCTGTTCTATGAGGACATCCTGCCTGAATTACACTGTGTTCCTGTGTAAGAGGTGCCGTCATCAGACAAGATGGCTGCTTCTACAGGAACTCGGTACTTAGTGAAATCTGTTGGAATCTTAAAGCCGCAGAGCTTCAATGTTCTTTTTCTCCAACAAAGGAACATCTGCATATGAAGTGTCCGTAACTATTGGTTTCTTGAGCGCATCTGGATACAGAATGGATTGGAAAGTAAATGAAATAAACTGAGAACAGACTATATGCAGGTAAAATGTCATTTCCATACTTCTTAGGGGTGGAATACTGTATTTACTCAAATCTAAGCCACCCCTGAATTTAAGATAACACCCCAATGATTAGATTGTATACCTGGAAAATGTATAAATTGGTTATAATTTTCCAGGTATAGAATCTAAATATTGGAGGTCTTACAATAATCCCCCTCCCACTGCTACAGCAGGGGAAGAAGTGGCTATGGGGGCCAGGTGGCCCCTTTACAGCCTTCCTACCCCCCCTCCCCCCAGCAAAAGGGGTGGGGGGAGCAGCTGCAGAGGGCAAGCAGGGGTGGAGAGTAGAAGGCTGCTGTGGGTTTGCCTTTGGCTCTGACCTAGGCTCTGGGCCAGAATCAGAGAATCAGAGCTGCGGTGTCCATCTGCCCCCCTGCCCTCAACATGCACTTTGCACACAAATCTAAGATGGGGGGGATACCTCATATTTAGATTTGAGCAAATACGCTAATAAAAAGATAACATTGCCCATGGAGTTAATTGGCAGAAAACAGCATAGCTTCAGAGAACAACAATGTTGTTGTCTATAATCTCTAAATGAAGACCAACTACTGGTGCAAACTACAAAGGGCAAAGTGCTGCATCTGGGGAGAAAGAATCACCAATACACCTATCGACTGGGAAGTATCATTCTGAGTACCCTGGCAGTGGAAAGGGATCTCGGAGTCATAGTTGATGCAAAAATGCACATGAGTCGCCAATGTGACGAGATAATAAGTAAGGCTGACCGTGTTCTTTCTTGCATAAGTAGGTGCATCATGAGCAGGTCTAGGGAGGTGATACTTCCCCTCTATGTAGCACTGGTGAGGCCACAGCTGGAGTACTGTGTACAGCTTTGGGCGCCGCACTTCAAGAGGGGTGTGGATAACGTAGAAAGTGTTGAGAGGGGGGCTACTCCAACTTTTGGATGCTGAGTTTCTAGCCACCTCACTTGAGACATCTGCAGCCTCATTAGCAGAATTAATAACCATCTAAAATCTCCAGATGAGGTCGAAGAAATGCACGAGTGCTTATATGAGTGACACCATCTTATCAGCCCAGTTAGAGACACTACAGTTCTAGGCCCTAAGGGCTCCTACACCCATGCAGGGAGCCTGCTCTGATGCACTAGAAAGCCAGTGCATCAGAGCAGACTCAAGGGCTAGTCTAGAAAGTGTTGAGAGGAGGGCTACTGTCTGGGGTCGTGTGATCCCAGCCTGTGCAGGGTGTAGACTAGATGATCTATTCAGGTCTCTTCTGACACCTAACTACTATGAAACTACTCGTATGGTTGAGGGTTACTTGTATGGTTGAGGGCCTGCAGGTAAGATCTTATGAAGGCAGATTGAGGGACCTGAAGCTCTTCAGCCTCTGCAAAAACAAGGCTGAGAGGTGATCTTGTGGCTGTCTACAAGCTCATCAGAGGGGTCAGCAGGGAATAGGGGATGCGCTGTTTACCGGGGCATTCCTCGGGGTTACTAGAAACAATGGCCATAAACTAAAAGAGAGCAGATTCAGATTGGACATCAGGAAAAAATTATTTACGGTGAGGGTTGCCAAAATATGGAATGAGCTGCCAAGGGGCGTGGTACTGTCCTCTACCTTGGAGGCGTTGAAAAGGAGATTAGACGAGCCCCTGGCTGGGATTACTTGACCCCAGTGCTCTTTCCTGCCCAGAGCAAGGTGTTGGATTCGATGATCTAATGGGTCCCTTCCAACCCTAGAAATCCATTAAATCTATGAAATTTACTGCATCTTGGAAACTCTCAACCTTAAAACTATAGTACTATGGCCAGATACAAGTGACCAGTTAATATCAATAAACACAGTATTGTGGGTTTCAGATCCTTAAAATAAAGTGAATCCTATCTAATTGCAATCAAAGCATGCATCCCTGGTGCAGAAGGCTATAGTATAAAATTTAAATAAACAGTACAGATAACAAGAGATTTACAAGATAATAAATAGTACAGATAACAAGGCTTGTGTTGAGCCTCTTTTCAGCTAGTTCCTGCTTTGCTTGGACAAAATTGTTGCTACGTTTGGATGTAACGAATATACATGGAGCCTAGACAGTCTGTCAGGATAAAGAAGAACTGAAGAAATGTTTGACTAAGGAAGCTGGGAAGTAGGGAACCTGATTGGTTCACTTTTAACTGAAATAATCCATCTTGTTGCTAGTCAACCTAAACATTTAGGGTATTTTTACATGTGCTCCTGGACGCAGCACCAGACACTTCAATTAGTGACCCGCACTAATTAAAAGCACCCTCGCGTCACATGTATCAGCATCGCCGCATGTCCCTGCACTGAAAAAATGCCAGCGGGGAGCTTTGAACTAAAGCTCACTAGACGTATTTTATTTCAAAGCGCACCACCGCCGTTTTGTCAGCGCAGAGGCGCGCAGTGACACTGATACACATGACACGTGAGGCACATCAATTTCCATGCTTGAGATTAATCGAGTCTGCTCTGACGCACTGGCTTTCTAGTGCATCAGAGCAGGCTCCCTGCATGGGTGTAGGCGCCCTTAGGGCCTAGAACTGTAGTGTCTCAAACTGGGCTGATAAGATGGTGTCACTCATATAAGCACTCGCGCGTTTCTTCAACCTCATCTGGAGATTTTAGATGGTTATTAATTCTGCTAATGAGGCTGCAGATGTCTCAAGTGAGGCGGCTAGAAACTCAGCATCTAAAATTAGAGACTGCTTTAGAAAGTATTGGCCTGCTAACATTGGCAAGATGTCTGTTACCATAGTGCATTTCTATTTCGTTCCAGTATTTTATAAAAAAGCAAACAAACAAAAAGGGGATAGATTCACGCTAGGACAAGGTGCACGCTTGTTAAAATTAACGGTAATAACCTCTGAAGAATTTAGCAAGTATCTAGTGAATCATCCTGTATTTGATGTCTGAAATCAAGATTTGTTATCTTTGTATGAGCAAAGGTGCAGTTCAACTAGACATCCATGGCTTGCTGTAGAAAGTATTGGGTGAGGGTGAATGCTGTGCTAGCATGCTAGGTGACCCATAATGGTCTTCTCTGGTGTTACATTTTAACATGGTACCATCTCCAGTGGCTCATAATATTGTGGTATATTTTCAGGCGGATTGCTGGTGTTTGATGTAAGAGAAGAGGAAAAGTATGGCAAGAGAAAGGGCTTGAAGCATACTGCTGCTGTTAGACAGATAAAGGGAGCCGGTATTGCTGTGTGAGGGCTTTGGCTGCCTCAAAGGGGTATTGAAAATTAGGGCTGTGCAAAAACAGCACCATTCTGCTTTACTTCCATTTTGATGGAACACTGTTTCGTTTCGAGTGTCGTTTCATTTCGAAACCACTGTTCTGTTTCGTTGAAAAGGTTTTGCTGTTTCAATGCTGTTTCGATGTTTTGCCCATAGGCTATTCTGTGCCCAGTTCTGGGAAGATCAGTTCTGCCACTGGCCCCAGCTGGCAACACCAGCCTCCTGTTATCCAGCAGGCAAATCGCTCCCACACCCTCGAGAGCAGTCCAGCACGGCCCCCGTAGCCCTCCTGGGGGTGCGGGCGAGCCCCTGATCTGCCTGCCAGATGGCAGGAGGCTGCTGCTGCTGGCTGGTACCAGCACCGAAGCAAAAACTTTTGAAATGTTCTGAGTGCCCTTGTTTCATTTCGAAGCTGTTTCGAAAGCTTCTGTTTCGTTTCGATTTTGCTGTTCCGAGCTCAAAGTGCATTGAAACAGCTTTGAAACAAAACACTGGGTGAAATCTCACACAGCCCTATTGAAAATAGATTGGTTCATCCTGTTCATCCAGATATCCACAATACAAAAATCATGTAGGGTGGTTAGGACTTTCAGTGAATTTGTAGATGTTTGCTAGGTAAGTTAGAGTACTGTTGAGACCTCTAGTCTCTAGTATGGAGATCTTAAATCAGATTAATTCTGTGAAGTAGCCATGAAAAATACGCTGTGCCATCTTGACGAATCTGCCCGTCCAGCCCGTCCTTTCACACATAAATGTATGTAGGAAAAACTCCCAGAACCTTTTCTTGCCAGGACAGCTGCCTCTTAAACTGTGTGATTCCTTTGTTTAAACTGATGTAGTCTAATTTAAGACTGGCCATTTCCCATGAGTCAGCCTGAAGTCTAGCAGTTCTTTGGCTATGTTTTGTATATAGCATACCTGTATTTGTCATCAGGCTGCTGCTTTGTTTTCTATTCTTGAGCTGAATCAGTTTAGAAATGTTTCGATATGTTTGGTATGAAAACCAGACAATTTATGGCTCTCTGAACTTTCAAAGATCAAATTCTTTTTGCAGCAGACTGGGCAAAGTTGTAAACCTTTTTCCCCGCAGGAAAAAATTCTGGGTTGGTTTAGCTCTTTTTTTTTTCTCTGATACATCAACTCTTATGCATTTTTTCTGTCCAGGTTGAATAACTGTTTTGGCTGGGCCTGGAGCTCAAACTTGCAAAGGTTTACGGTGGAGCATTTTCATTATTCAAGATAATCAGTGTGACAGATACAAGAGTTCAGTAGTGTTTGTGGAGCCTGTCAAAACACCTGCAATCTGAATGTAGACTCTTGGCCCTTTCTCAAAGTGAATTTGTCTCTGTTTGCTCATTTGTGTGAACAAGTTTGGCCATAAGCTTCTTTTTAGCTGCTAGAATAAAGATAGGGTTCAGTTCTCCAGCTTTGCCCACCGTAGTGGAGACTTGGCTCGTAACTGTGATTGACAAGAAAAGACTAGACCTTTCATCTCCGCATGAACTGAGATCCACTTGTCAGAGGACTGAAAGCACTTACATTTTGCAAGATGACAGAATGGCAGGGGGGTCTGTCTGATAATGCAGCAGGGGTTCCCTGTCTAGTCTCCTGTAGTGAGTGGCTAGGAGAGAGAGGACTCTGGTTCATCATCAGTCAGCTTGTGATCCTTCTGGAGTAATGGTACAGCCAAAAGCTTACCTTGTGCCCCCAAAGCCATCAAATCCATAGTAAACCTGCACAGTGAGCAACTCACCAGAGGGAAGGACCCTTCTGTTCCTTCTAAAGGGAGTTCTCATCTGCAAATAGGTACCAGCAACATAGACAAATAGGGCTGGGAGGTTTCTTGGTGTAGCTCAGTGTTCATTTTCTCTTATCTTGCTGTTTTATTAATATTTTAGACTTTTCTGTAGTAGTCTGTTTCGGACTTTTTAGGGCAGCTGCTGAAGGTTTGTAACTGAAGACGTAGGTCCACATCCTCAGCTGCTCTAAATCAGAATAGTGCCACTCAAGTCAACACAGCTACTCTGGTCCCTTCTAGTAGAGGATGAGACTCAGTCATTTTGGAGGATGTTCAGAAAGATCAACTTTTAAAAGTAAAGTTTGCCAGAAGCCCTTATAACATGTCAGCTTGTCTGAGTTAAGTGTTCTTGGCTTCACATAATGGCAACTACTCCACTGCTGTGCATTTGTGTATATTTTGTGGAATTTTAATCAGCAGGCAAAGCATATAAGCTCTTCAAGGAACAGATGTGTTCACATAGATGAAAAAGGTGCCTCATGGGAACCTTTATTTAATATTTCCCAATGCCTTTCTTAGTCTCTGTCTTCCCCAAGTGCTAATTTACTGATTTGTCTTTTTTTGTAGTCCCTGCAGCTCTGTTCAGAAACAGCTAAGTGTTTCAGAAATGGATAACCCTAATGATTTTCTTTTGGAAAGTCTACTATATGCCGGGAGGAAAATAGGGGCTTAGCAACTGATGGCATGTGATGGTAGACATTAGATTGTCTGTTTTCTAGGCCTCTAGGAAAGAAAAATCAGAATCCAAGGGTGTTTATAGACATGCTGTAGGAAGCAAGGGTGGGAGGGGGGTGGTGGCGCTTTAATTCTCACAGTTCTGAGAACCGTGCTAATTACAAGTACCCAGAACATCATGTGTATCGGTGTCTCCGTGCTGAAAAATGGCAGTGGGGTGCTTTGAACTAAAGCTGGTTGAATGAGCTTTAGTTTAAAGCACCCCACCACCATTTTTCAGTGCGGGGGTGCTGATACATGTGATGCGGGAGTCTGCTGGACTGCAGTAATTTCCACACTCCAGCAGACTCAATTAGTCAAGTCTAGTCCAGTGCAGGGTCGGAGCAGCCTCCCTGCTCGTGTATAGGAGACCCAAGTGTATTTTCTTGAATCCATTTGAAAAAGGAATTGTATCATTTTGTTCAGAGCTGTAAAGAGGATGTGAGGCAATTCTGAGGTCACCTGGACACATGTTTACGTCAGAGTTCACATGATTACTTTTTAGTTCCCCAATTCAGAAAATCGTTTCCTGCATTTTATCACATTCCACACACCTTGCTTTTGGAAGGCAGAAGGTAAAATAAAACATGTCCTAGAATTATTGCCTGAAGCTGGCCTTTTCATAGAGAGCCTATGAGCCTTATATGTGTATGCTACATAAGCAAATACACTACATTTCTGCTTATCTTTCAAGAATCTGTTGAAGTGTGTGTCCAGTTAAACAGATGTGTGAGAATTGTCTTGAATAGGGAAGATTTCCTGACACAGCTTAGCTGCACTGTATCTTTTATATCATATGACATGATAATATGGGTTTGCTTTTCAAACTTTTTGGCACATAAAATTGTGTGCAGCCATGAGGATTGCATATGGAAAGTTAAACATATAAGTAGACATATGCATGTGCAGTTGTAGTTGTGGGCAGAGACCTGAGAGGGACTCAGGCAACACATAAATACATAAATGTTTGCACATCTCTACACTTCTGAATATCAGTCACTCTTTGTCCTCCTAAGCATTCACTTGGCTGCCTATTCGGCAGTTGCTAGGTTTATTGTGAGAGAAGGAAAGTGTATGAATTTGTACAATAAAAGCATAAATGCAATATTAAAACTTTGCTCTATATATCCTAGATGATGAGTTTGTTTCCTCTAGGAAGATTTAGTAGAACAGTGAGTTTCCTAGAAGCCTCCAAGGAACCTTTATGTCCCATTATAGTGTCAGAATAGATTTCCTAAAATCTGAGAAGAGATAAATCTTGATTTTTATGGGGTAATTTTTTAGTGTAATGCAGAAGGGAGTTACTCACACAAGTCGTGTAAAGGATAATGTGTTTGAACCTTTGCCCACTAAAGTTGAGGGAATTTTGCTATTAACTTTATTGGAAGGAGAATTTGTCAGGAGAGGGAGGATAGTTTTATAGAGGAGGATGACAGACCTTTGAATTCAGCAAATCGCTTAATCTCTCTAGATGAAGAAATTCACCTGTGGTACAGAGAGCAGCATAGTCCAGCTCAATAATTAAGCTCTGCATCAAGGTTGTACTAGAAAACTGCCAGAAAATAGTAATATAGGGAAGTCATGACTAGTGTGTGGCCATTGGAAAGGTTGCAGTAGTAGGAATGTGAGACCAAAGCCTGCAAACTTACCTATATATAGCTAGTGTAGCTTTATTTGGTGCTCTTGATTAAACTCCAGGGCCACATCCAGATGAGCACGTCCATGGGGTATGTGGCACCGCAGACATGTCTGTGGTGCCACATACTGCACATTCAGCTGTTCTCCATGCTGCAAGGTAGAGGTGCGGGGGGGGGGGAAGAGGAGGGGTTTAGACCTGGGGAGATCCTAGGGACAAAAACCTATGCAAAAAAAAGTGGAGTGATGCAAGTGGGAGCCTGACTGGTTGGAGCCATGCTCCGGCTGATGGCCAGGCTCCGAGTGGCAGGATTGCTGCTGCTGCAGGCCCAGAAGGCCCCCAGGAACCCAGGTAAGGCTGCTGAGGCCATCCCAGTGTTAGCCCCAGCCTCCCCTACCCCATCCGGGTAACCTGCCACATGCCAAGGTATGCCGCTGCTTCTTTTCCCTGGAGAAACAAACGTCTACACATATATGGACACGGCATAGATGTTTGCCAAACTTTCCCAAACATTGCTGAGAGTAGGTAAGTGTTTGAGCTATTACATATCCATCTCAGGAGATTATGTGGTCCTTTCACTCTAGCATTTGAACACTGTACAGTCTTTCTTGTAGTTACTTTCACAAGATTCCTCAGAAGCAGGGACGTGCTATTGTCTGTCTTTTACACATAGGGACTAAGGTACAGACTAAAGCAGTTGGCAACCTAGACCCCGCAGGCCATATCTGGTCCACAAAGGGAGTGGATCTGGCCTGTGAAAGTAAAAACTGGTCCACATTTTGCTAAGAGTGCACCAGTCCCCAGCTGTTTTATCCAGTCTGTGTTTTGCTAATGGCATGTCCATCACCTCCAACCTCTCCAGCCAGTTGTCCCGTGGAGGGCTGCTCTTCCTCATTGCTTCCTTTGCTTGCTGTCAGTGCAGTGGCTGCAGCAGGACTGTGTTCCACGGTGCTGGCTGGGTCACAAGTGCTGGCCTGCAATGGTAAAAGGCTGCCAAACCCTGAACTAAGGCCATGGGTGCACAGCATGTATATACTGCTGTAACCTAGCTTTACACTGGTGTGAAAAAGAAGCAAAGACACAACATATAGACCCTACTTTTGCCCAAAGTCATGCAGGTCAGGAAACTGAACCTAGGTTTCTGCAGTTGTAGTCTAATGCCCCAACCACTGAACCATCCCTTTCTTGCTATAAAAGTTATGACTTTAATTAGTGGCTCAGTCAGTCGCAGGCTTAGAGGAAGTCTTAAACTTTAAGACTTCCTTAGTTCCAGTCTTCTCTACTGATCCACATGTTTTTCTAACCTGTAAAAGCAGAGGAGACCCCCTTTTCTGATTCCTGTCTTTTGTACTTGGTAGAGTTGGCAGAGTTGGATCAGCCATTAATTGATAGGAGATGCATGTTAAATGGAGTGGTGCTTCAGTCGGTTTGGAAGAAACTGATAGTTTTGATACTTGACAGGAAAACAACTTCTTTTCTAAAGACATACCTGATTTTTGTTTGTTTTTTTAAAGTCTGTCAATGTGTCTTGACTTTTCCTCTTGGTAGCAAGGATTTTTTACTTGGTGGGCCGTGTCTTCAGTTCTGCTTCACTCCCTTTGTCCTTCTTTGGCACTGGAAAAGGGTTCTATTTATGGCTTAAATATTTTTTGGGGAGAGGGCTTGCACCTCCCCCCTACTGCAAATACAGTGTGAGCTGACAGCGCCTAGAGTAGAATCCTGGGTGCGGTGACATCAGTATGGCTGGAGCACACCACTGCCAGCTCTTGGGATTTCATGCATCATACGTTGCATGATACTTGCCAATTTTCTTAAAGCCCAAACTCTTACGAATTGTGTGAGTGCATCTGATTCTCAGCTTTCACTTTTTCTGTTAAATTTCTAGCCCTCATTGTTATGGAGATAAGCTTGAAAACATGAATCTTTGAAGTTCCAAAACCAGAAAGCAAATACAAGGAACGATTATTTTTATTTTTTTTTATTTTATTTCATTTTTAAACCATATTTTTTTTTAGCTTGGCACATGAGTGTGGAATGCAGGGGGCTGGGTCATACTGGGAATGCTCCTGTTTTTCTTAGGCCACTGACAAATGTTCATTTAAGGGCACAGTGGGATCTGATTCCTGATCCTAACAGACATGACTTCTGCCATGCCAAATGTGCATACCCTTTACTTGCCAATGCAGAGGGGACCTAGGATCAACCCAGCAAGTTGCAAACTGGGTGTCCAACAATAAACTAATTCACAGATGGCTCCAGGACTGAACTGGAGCTGGAAATGGTGCTTGTATAATCCTTGGAGCTGGCTAAAAATCAGTTGATAGTCTGCTAAACCGGGATTATACCAGGACTCAAACTGTCCGGGATGGCCCTTACCAGCCAGCGATTAGCTGATTGTTGGTCCACATGGATCATCAACCCCAGTGTGGTCCCAGATCCAGCCTACAATCAGTTGATTGTTGGCTAACAGGGACTGGAGCCAGTCGAACCCCAGATGTGGCCCTGGATCTGGCCAACAAATGAGTGATTGGTGGGTGGCAGAGATGGCACTAAGGCCTGTTTGAGCTACAGTGTGGTCTCAAATCTGACCAATAATCACCTGATTGCTTCTTGACTAGTAGGGACTGCACTGGAGCTGACAGGAAATTTGAGGGTGGTCCTAACCCTGCCACACCTTCAATGTAAGGCATGATGGAAACCAGTCACAAAAATATTACACTTTTTTTTGTAAGATTTTTGTGGCTGGTTTCCCTTTCTATGGTGCCATTAATTGCTTGAATGTGTGGCTGAGTTGCTATTTAAGAAGTGATTAACAAATGAATTGTGTCTTAAGTGTAATATCTGCCTTAGTCACCAAGACTGCCTCTTACGGTCAATGGAGCTGGGGACTACTTCGGGTAGTAGCTGCTCCGTGTCTCATCAATGGTGAACATGTTCCAGAACTGTTCTATAAACAGAGGAGAGCTGTGTGTGGGAGGGATTGGACTTAATGCTCTTGAACAGATATTTATTGCATGGTTGCCTGCAATTGCAGGATGCTGGACTTAATGAGCTGGGAGTTCCTTTTGAGTCCTCTGTCCCTACAGGATGATTAGATCCATAATCCCCTGGTCTAGACTTTCTGCATTTTTAATGTTGAGTTGCTTTGTAAATAAGGGGACAGATTATCTTTTGGTGTAATTCAGAATGGCTTATTAAAGTCATCTGTTTACACCAAATAAGAACCTGGCCTCAAAATGATGTCTTGAATCTGTTTATTTCATTATTACTCTCAGCAGTGTTCCTTACCATCTTTAATTTTTTCAGTGCCCTACAGATACCAAAGCCACATTTGGGGTCCATATTAAAATAGTGGGAGACTGGACAGGTATGTAGAAGCAAATTTTCCTTTTTAGGAATGCATATCATAAGTTGCAGTGTTATCAGCTGCTGGCTCCAGCACAGTGATCTCACTTCCATTTGTTAAGTTTTCTCATGAGAGATCATTCATGTTTATTTTTCCAGAGTTGCTGTTGTTGCTTTCTCAAGGCAGCTGCTGACGTATTCAGATGTGTATTTCTTTCAAATAATGCTTTTTTTTTTAAGCTAAGAGATGTTCTGATTGTTAGTTAATTATTAGTAATATGCTTCAGTCTCTCTCCTTTCTTCAGTAGCCTGCTGCCTCTTTGCCGAGTGTAGTGCAAACTGTAGAAATGCTGAAATGTGCAGTTCCTAGATAAGGGGATTTTAATATCAGCCATTTGGTTGGTTGCCAGGCTAATTAACACCTATGGCACACTGTGATTACAGGTTGCTTTCATGTTCTCCCATGCTCTTCCTCTGCTCCGTGAATGTCTCCCTGGCCACAGGTGTTAGCCAGGATGCCATACAAAGGAGAATTGTAATTTGCTGCTCAGCATGACATCTATAGGCTTATGTGGCGGTTGCCATTATTGCCCAGTGGCTGCCTTTTTCCAGTTTTGCATTTTTATCTTAAAAGGAAAAGCCTATGAAGATGAAGCTATCTTTTTCCTTTCTTGTGTAGGAATGGAATAACTTTTATATTTTGGCTGATTTATCTTTTGTGCGGGTGAGCTGGAAAGGTTTGTCACTGGCAGGGGGGAGCAGTTTAGGGGATAAATGGGATGGAAAGGTGTTAACTAATTGAGCTTTCTTGAAGGAGCAGGAGCTTCAGAAGTTGTGACCAATTGAATATGTCTTGGTGGAGAAGGTTTTATGTTTATATACCTTTTCCCCAACCCACTATCTTCTACACTCTAAGCTTTTGGAGTCAGGGAATTTTATTACTTTTGGTCTGTGCAGTGCCTAGCACGCTGGGAGCCCATTTTTTGACGGATAGACATTACAGTAACAAGCAATAGTAGTAACAATAATAGCCAGACAATTGTGATTTTGTTTCACAGTTCTTGTCTCCTTGGTCCACATCCTTTTTTTTTTTTGGCTGTCTTCCTGTATCCAATTTTTATATTTCAAATAGTGTATATCTGACATGACAGAGGGCTAACGAGTTATGCCAGAGAGCTCAATTAAAGCCTGAATTAAAAGGGATGCAGATGGTGCAGATGTGCTGTAAATCACAGAGAAGCCCTGATTGGTTATTAGACATTTTTCATGTCACCCCCTGACTGCTACTTGCACCTGTGAGATGCCAGGAAAGAGTGTTTCCCTAGGTATTTCTGTCTTGAATGACTTGAGGCAGGAGGGATGCTGTGCTGCTGTGGGCAAATCTAGTCTATGAGTTATATATTTGGCCTGAGTCACTAAAGCTGAGTTTTGAGGCTCTTTGAAAATTGAATGAAACACCTTGTGGCCTGAAAGTAGATTTTATGTAGATCAATGAGGCAACTGTTCTGAGTAGGAGATGCAGAGAAATATTGAGCAGTTATGTCTTGTTTTGAATGGGAGTAGTCACTTCCTTCCCATTTATAAGCAGCAATACAGAGATAGCAATACAGAGATAAGTGAGCTGGAAACTCCTGGTGGGAGGTTTCTGTTGGGAACATTATTTTCATGCTCAAGTCTCAGCAGATATAAAGTCAGTTTCCCAATAGATACAGAAAGTGGTTTCTAAACAAATAACAGGGACTCTAGAAGTAAATGTTCAGCCTCGAAGCAGACATTTAAGGCAGTATAATTGTTGGCCTTTTAAAAAGATTAGTGATTTAGTACCATTGGGCACAGGGGCAGTTAGAACATGGGGAAAAAAATTGTAGCTGGGAGACCTGTTTCAGGAGAATGGCCTTGGGGCCAGATCATAAAGTGACATCTTTCAGTGTCACTCCATTAGCCAATGTTTCTGGTGTGGTTTCTACCAGCTGAGGACTTGGTCCATTTTACAGATACATTTTCAGAAAGGCTGAGTAGGGCCTCCTTTTTTTCTAGTCAAAATTTGCTTCCTCCCAATGAATTTCAGTTGCAGCTCTGTACAATTTGTATCATGAATGTTACAGTAGTTTCCAGAGATCCCAGAGTGCCCTATCCTGACAAACACTAAGTGAGAGACTGTCCTTGTCCCAAGACAGAGCTCCATGTAGGAGGCGAGAGATCCTGTGGGTGCGTTTACACATACCACTATGGCACCGTTGTTACTGCGCTGTTATTTAGTACTTCCATGTGTACTATCCCATGATATCCTTTTGGAAGTACTAAATGATGGCACAGTAACAGCCTATACTGTGCCGTGCATACCACGCACAGTTATTTTTTGTCACTATGTCACTGTAGCGACACGCTATAACAGGGAAACGTATTGCTCTGGCGATGGAGCTGCAGCATCATGGTTTTCCCCCAGGACACTATGTCGCTGTAGCGTGTTGCTACAGTGATGCAGCTTCACATGTAGATGTGCCCTACAATCCTCTCCTCTACATGCATTGAGGTAAGGGACAGCGTGATCCAATAAAACACTTGGTTGCCTTAAACCAGTGTCGCTGTGTCAGTGAAGGGCGCAGCTTTGTGGAGACAGATCCATTGCAGTGAAAGGCTCAGAGTATGTGCTGTTATACTTGTAAGCAAAGCCAGCTTATTTTGCTGCCTTAAACCAGAGTAAGCTATACCAGCCTAAGCACATCTGCATAGGAATCACTGCATCTACCCTGGTGTGGCATGCTGATGCTCTAGTTATCCCAGCAGAGGTAAGGGCAAAACCTTTCATTGTAGACAAGGTCTCAGATTCAGTAGATAATCATTAGATTTAATAAGCTTTATGAACAACTGCCGGTTCCGCTTGTATGGCATCTGGATGGTGACCCTGTTCTTCCCCAGCTGTTAGCTAGATATTTACAGATTTTGGCAACCGTTGATCCTTCCATTTACAGATTTTATTTTTGGTTTAATATCAGTTTGTCTCAACTTTGTCACCAGTCACCTAGCCTCTCCCCCTCCCCTTCTTTCCCTTGCTTCTTCCTCAAAACCGCTACCTGGTTATTTCAAAGCTGGCATTTCAGCTGGCACCTCCTGCAGGGAACTGGGAGGCCGCAGGCCATGCTGGATCTGTCCAGCAGTATACAGCAGTGAGAAAAAAACACCATGCTGTCAAAACAGTGCATCTCTCACTACATCCACTTCAGCTTGTTAGGCAGAAAGTGGTATTGATGGCTTCGAAACAGACATCCCTTTTTGCTGCTGTGCAAAATATGTTTTCATGGAAAACAAATATACAGAGCTCAGAAGTATTATGGTGAACTGGGTATTTTGAATCCAGTAAAAAGACTGCAGCATGTTGCAGTGTTTTTGGGTGCCAACTAGTTATAGTATATTAAGAAAAGCATTTTGTGCTCTGCCTTTATAATAACTTTTATTGTATAAAGATATCGGGCTGCCATCAGATTACTCATGAGTTACCCATGATTGCTGGGTAACAGCACAGTAATACTGTGACAGTGTAACAGCACTGTGTTTACCCACAATTGAATCTGAGACTCTGTCTTATACCATAAGTCTTGCAAACTCATCTGAATCAGTTTTCTCTGGGGAAACCTAACAGGTTGCTACCCTTGCAGCCATCTTCGTTAGTCCAATAAACATTGCGGTGCATGGCTCGATTTCTCAGGCAGGACTTGGGCTTCAGTGGGGCAAAAGCATTCCTCAGGTTTATGTGCAGATTACCCTATTTTGAATCCACTGCAGAATTAAAAAAGAATTAAATTCTTTAAAAAAAAAAGAATTAAATCATCTTTAATTATTATTAGCTCTTCCCATATTTGATGTTTCTCTGGAAGCCCTAAATCAAAAGTTTCCAAACAAAATCTCATCTTCCTTTAACATTTCTCTAGCTCTTAGACTTCAGAAGAGCCAGAAAATGTAAATGGAGTGCTTAAAAACCTAGAAAACAAATAAAAAGGACCCTAATTTTTTTTGTTTTTGAAATATCCTGATGTTTGCACCAATCCCATGATATCTATGGGCTTGACTTTTCACCTTTTAATATGTTTTGGACTGGCTTTATTGTTAAATGAATATGCCTATGACTCTGAGGAAAACTTCTGAGTGTAACTTCTTAACCACTTCCAATTGCTACCAACTTTTTTCCAAATTCTGGGGACAGTAATTACTAGGCTTGAGAGCGAGGTAAACTACATGCCATAGGAATATTAGAAGATTTAATTTAGATCTTAGGCTTACTTAGAGCTAAGTCATGGGTGGGTAAAGTCCCATCCATGGGCCAGATCAGGCCCACAATGGACTCAATTTCCCAGCAGCCCCTGCCTGTATCCCTCTGGCCAGTCTCCATGGAGATCCCGGGATGACCCTGTGCTCCTAGGGTCTCCATGGAGACTGACCTGAGCAGTGCTGGCAGGGTGCATGGTTGGGCAAGGAGCTGCTCTGGGGCCAGGACTAGGATCTTACGGCGGTGACAACATGGCCCCGAGCTGGGGCAGAGCCGGGTCCGGCCTGCGCTGTCACCGCTGCAAGGTCCTGGTCCTGGCCCCAGAGCAGCTCCTTGCCCAGCCATGCACGCTGCCAGCACTGCCTGGACCAGTCCCTGTGGGGACTCTGGCCCCATGCCAAAATGGCCCCACTGCTGCTGGTGTCAACGTGGAGACCAGTGAGAGCTGCCTGGGCAGGAGTTGCTGGAAAATGGAGTCTGGCCGCTGGCCAGATCCATCGTTTTGCCCACCCCTGAGCTAAATGCTCTAAATCTCTGCAAATTATTCTAATTTTTCTGACATTAGTCCAGTCTTGATCACTTGGTGCTACACTGCTAGGGCCAAAGGGCTAGAAAACTGATTTAATAGTTGGGTGATTTTTCCCAACATGTGAGCCTTGCTTCAGTTGTATGTAGGAATGGCTAAATGTGCTCTTTGTTAACCCCCAACAGCTCCTAACCCAAAGAGTTTGACTGGATTGTGTTGGGATCTTGCAGTCAGGTACAATTTAGTGGCACATAGAGGAAGTAGAAAGGAAGAGATATTTCATTTTCTGTAATACAAGGGATAAGATTTGAGAAATCATGTTAGCATGTCACATAAGCAGTAACAAGCCCTAATGGGGCTTGATTCAGGCTGGAGAGAAATTAAAATGGAAAGGAAATGAAAGAAACAGAAAACAAAAGGGGGCAGGGAGGAGAAGGGAGGATGCGAGTTTGAATGGACGATGTGACAATGCTCTCTCATGATTGTCATAATTAGTGGTTACCAAGTTTCTTTTAAAATAGCTAGCCATTACTGGTAAACAAATACAGTTATTGGTTTCGACATTACCCTAACTTCTGTTCTGGTTTGGAACTGTTTCAGTTCATGCTGGTATGCTTTAATAGTTCTCATCATATGTTATAATAGGTTTTGGGGGGTAAGAACGCGATAGCAATCCCAGTAGAATCAAGTCTCAATTCCTGATTAGCAAGCAGTGGTACTCTGTTGGGTGTCCTAAGACTTCAAGTTTAAGCTTTCAAACTATAACATCTAAATGGTAAATTTTTAGATTTAAAATGTTCAGGATACAACTAATGTGTTACTGGAGAAACAGTTTACTACAGACGTGATTCTGCAACCCTTAATCATGTGAATAGCCCAGTCTCATTCAATATTTGCATGGGTAAGGCTTACAGAATGGAGTCCTGAAATAGACTGATTTTATTGCTTTTTCATATAACTGATTATGTCAATAAAAGTAGTTCTGTTTCATTACCATGTGGTTAAAATGATTTAACAATGCAATTATCCAATGGAGAATATTGCCTTACTCTTCAGAGCTATTAATGTTCATTAAGTTTATTATTATTATTATTATTATTATTATTCATTACTACAGATAAACTGATTAAAAGAAATCATTAACTGAGTAGAAAGTGGGCAGGGGAATGGACAAATTGGCTTATTGGCTAAATACTGGAAGCTCCATTGCTTTATTAGAGAATTAAATTTAATGATAGTCTGTTCACGCTTATATAATTCAGGTTGAAAATATTTACTGATGTCCTTCTTCAGCTGGTTTGGTACAACACATACTATAGCATCAGTCAGTTGGGTTCTGAGAAGTTTATTCCTTAACTTACAGAGAAAGGGTAATGCTTTTAAAGCAAAATGTTGGCTTTCTAGCAACAACTGTCCTACACTAGTCCTTATTTTTAGAGTGCCCCTCATGCCCAGTCCTCCATTTTTTTGCACTTGTAAAACTTTTTGTGTTATAGAAGGAGGGTGTAACATGACTAAATGATTAGTTTTTTCTTATTCTACATGTAAAATAAGATGGGTTATGTTCTAGTTAAACCCCTGACCCAAACCTTAAAATATCTGGGAAAACTCCCTGCATTCTTTTCAAGATATCTTGTGTAATCTTAGCTTTCCTATCTGTGAAATGAGTACAATACTGCTGGGTGTCGTCCAGCTACATCCAGATCATTTCTCTTCCAAAGATTATATTGACTATTTCAAACACATAATGATATGCAAGGTACACTTGGTATCTATATGATATGTTGCTCTGACATAACCAAAGTGATACAGTCAGGAAGGGTAAAATGAAGGGCTGTTAATAGTTTTTTTTTTCCCTACAAATGAGTAATGAGTTTGAGAATATATGTTGTCCGCCTGAACTTCTCGGTCCTGTGTCTGTAGCTTTAAGATTCTCAGGTACTCCTTCGTTTCCAGGGAGACAGAGAGGTGCATATCAGGAGGCCATCTCTTCCTGCATGACTGCATCTCCTTGGAAACACTAGTGCATCCCCCGTAGTCACCATTCAAGTTTCATTGAGCAGTCCCTAATGAAGTGACTTCTTGTCTGTTTCCGGATCAGTGAGGCTTCCCATCCCTGGATCAAATAAGATGCCAGGTTTCCCCACGACTCTGGAATAATGTTTTGGTGTTATAAAAATGTGAAATGACATCTCTTTTAAACAAGGTTTCTCTCCTCGACATTGTGAGCAATGCATGGTTTTTGTTAGGAAAACGCAAAACCACATCATTTAAAAGGAAAAGCCATATTCAAAATATTTTTAAAAAAAATTAGTCTTACCTAACAGCGATTAACTGCAGTTTTGTATGGACTGAAAGCTTTACAATTGCATAGGGCAAGATGGCATCCTGTTTTCAGTATGAATTGTTCTGATGCTGCCTTCCAGCCAGGGGATGCCTTTATGTTTTGTATGCCAGTCAGCCCTCATTTCCCTGCATGTCACTTAGGGACAGATCTAATAAAGGACATGGACAGCTGTATATTGGGCCCTGCGATGTCTAATTTTCCAGGTGCCAGGCTCTCACAGTGGAATCAAGAACCCAAAGTTCTCCTCCAAGTAGTTGCTCGTACACAGTCTCACTTTTTGGTGCGTTTCAGGCCCTGGTCTTTCTTGGAGCCGTTTTGTGCCGTATTAGTAACTGCAGAGTTCTCTCCAGGCCTGCCCTTCCCATGTGCCTCGTGTGTCTTAGCAGCTTTAAGCATTTTATAATAAACAGACATTGGATGAAAAACAGAAATAATCCTGGAAACAGGGACCTAAATCCAAAAGAAACTTTCCCTTGACCCTCCCTGGGAAATGTGTTAACATCAGGCAACAGAGCCACACTCCTTCTTATGGTCTCTCCTTCTGCCCCCCGTGCTTCCCCCCCCCCCAAGTCTTGCTTGTATGTCAAAGACTTGTTTTATTTCTTCTTTACCCTGCCATACCTTTGAGAGCCCACAACCAGATTATCATCAGCAGACATAAGACATAAGAAACTTAGAAAAAAGGAAGAAGATACAGTTCTGGAGATAATATTTATTCTTTTGTCCATTTAGAATTGATGACAACTAGAATCGAAAGTGCCACTGTATAATGCCTGATCACTTATCTATTTTCTACCCTTGTGAAAACAGATTGTGTGATACCTTTGCTGGATGGAATGAAAAAGCTTAGTTTTGAAGATTATGAAGGCTTGATGGTCCTGATTTATTTTAGAAATGAATTGTTGGTCTTATGTATCATAACACTTGTTCACTATTATAGAATGGTCTACTCCATCGTACACACACACACCATTAGCAGAGTTCAAGACTGAACAGGCTTAGCTACTGGATGTTCCGTTTGCCTTTATACGTGGTTACTCCAATCTAGCATTGAGTCATGTTGGCAGTGATAAGCAAATGATGCCATCTTGCCATTGCAGTCCATGCTGTAACCATGCCATGAATAAAAATGGATCAGCAGCTAGGAGCTCTGAACTCACTTGATACAAAGTTCTTGTTTTCAATTTCAGTTTGGGGATATCAGACTTCTGGGATGTGCGGTCTGATTTTTTTTGAGGGGGTTCAAGGCACTTCCTTGTAAATGTCTAGCGCTTTAGAAGCAGGATTTAGTTTAACCAGCTATTGTGAAATGACGCACATCAGTAAGACCGTTCATAACTCACTAAGTTATTAGCTGATATGTTGTACTATAAAGCAATATGGCCATGTGAAAGAATTAGCGAAGTGGAAGTAGTTTACCCAGTGTGTGAATGGGATTTGAGCTGTATGTGGCAGTGAAAAGCATGAGATTCAAGGAATGCTGAGCAGTGTGAGCCATGCCGGTAATTAGCAGTGGCTTGTCATGAAAGGCAACAGCTGACAGGCCCATGTATAACATGCATGTCATTTCAGTGACATTGCATATATGCCAAGCTTAAATCCCACATTTTTTTTAGCTCTTCCTTTTTTTAAAATTTAGAATTGTTTATAGTGTATTGTTTATATGTATGCTATTTTTTATTGCGTTAGTCCAGGCTACACTAAAATTAAATCATATTTCATGTCACCTATTTTGACAGTGGTTGTTCAGGAAAAAACAGAAATGTAATAACTATTTTGAAAAGAAGTGTTTCTGTTGAATTTTTGCGTAGAAAACTATCAAAACATACCTAATTTTTCATACAATTAAAATTAAAAATACTTATCTGGAAGCCACAATGATTCAGTCATTAAATGCTGCCATGTTGCCTCACACTGCGTGTAGTTGGGTGCCTGAAGCTCCCATGTTCTTCAGTAGGCTGGTTTCCAAGCCCAACTACTTTTCTAAGATGCAATGTGGGCTTTCATCTCGGAAAGACTGACAATGCTTAGTGGTACCACAAACCCTGCCAGGTAAATGAGATGGGGACATGAGGCAACTGGAATCCATCTCTGGGAGAGTGCACTAGCATAACCAAATTAAAAATTTGGCTTTCAGAATTTTGAGAAGAAGCAAAAAAGAATTTCCTATAAAAATCAGCACTTTTAGTGAAAAAAGAACTTTTTTTTTTTCTCTGTGCCCCACCCCTCAAATGTTTGCCAACCCCACCCAGATTTGATAGAAAATTAGCATCCAGACCTAAATAATTGAAATGAGAGAGTTCTTTTTCCAGTTGGAAATCCATCAGTTCACATTCAGCAATTATAAGTTGGAAACAGATGGGCCCTGTTTGGAACCAAACAACATTACTGTATTTCCTTGATTCTAAGTCACCTTGCCTTTAAGATGACCCCTTTCCCCCCCCCCCCCCCCCCAATATTAGATTCTACATATAGAAAATTTACAAATTTGTTATAATTTTCCAGGTATCTAAGTATCGGAGGGTTGTCTTAAATGCCTCCATCCCCTGCTACAGTAGGGAAAGGAATGACTGACGGAGGTCAGGTGACCCCCCCTTAATAGATTTCATAGACTTTATGGCTGGAAGGGACCTTGGAAGATCATCGGGTCCAGCCCCCTTCCCAAGGGGCAGGAAGTCAATAAGCATCCAAGCATTTCTTGCACTGTGCTCCCTCCACTTCATCCCCTTGCAGACTTCCTACCCCCCATCTCCGGCACCCCGCCATGCTCCCCACTCCTCCTCCTCTTCCCTCCCCCATTACTGTTAGATGCTGCTGGGCCTCTGTTCCCCTGCAGAGCACAACAGGTGGGAGCATAGCCCCTGCCAGCCATGCAGCTGCGTTGGTGTTACTGATTGGCTGGGCAGAGGCCATGTAGCAGTGTTTGCACTGCTGATTGGCCAGGCAGAGGAGAGGATTTCCATGTGCTCTTTACCCAGGAGGGAATCCAGTGTGAGTTGAGCTGAGCTGTGCCTGACTGTAAGTGGGGAAAAGGGGAAGGGGGCAGAAGCTGCAGGGGGCAAGTGGAGGTGGGGGCAGGAGGCTGCTATCGTCTGACTGGCCCCAACCTGGGCTCAGGGCCAGAATCAGAGCTGCAGCAGCTGCCTGTCCCCTCCCCCCCCTGCTTTGCACATGAATCTAAGAAGGGGGCTTTTTCTTCCCATGCTGTTTTGGGGGGAAAACCTAGTCTTGCATTCAAGTAAATACGGTAAGTAGTGCCGTAGTATCATGAAAAAGGGATGGTCCATAGTCACCTTGACTGGGTATTCTGGTATCAGGAAGCATTGTTTTGGGGTGGAGGGGTGGCTGTTTATACACATGCCTATTAGTAAAGGTGGGGACTGAGTTAATTACAGTTTTTAGAGAGATTGTGCCTCCCACAATGATGACAGGATCAAAAGCATGTTCAGAGGTGTCTGAGTTCCTGTGAAATGATTACTATAATATTGATGTGATTTTATTGCATTATCTAGATGTTAAAGCACCTAGAGCCTTGGAAAAGCCCCTAGTATTACTTTTAACTTACGTTAAGTGGGTGAATTATAGTCTCTTTTCAATAAATAGAATTAAGCACCCTCCCTTAACATGAATTGAATATAATCCCTTCCATTTTCTACATAAGTGACATTTCCTCAGGGGAGATTTTCCCCCGCATTTTCAAAAACAAACTCAGGTATTCTCAGTGATGTCTGCTCAATGACTATCATTAGCCCAACAAGTGCATAGCTTTATCATGAGGCTTCCAGTTGTCCTGTATGTGTCAGTTAAGTGCTACTTGGCTGGACTTTTAAAAATGAAGTACAGCTAGAAGTAGCAGCTTTATTATTATTTTGTTTGAATTGTCTGTAATGGATACTATGTTAAATCTGCCGTATTAACAAATTACATAAATACCGTGGCAGAAATTCCTAATTTCACTTGTTTAAAAAAAAAAGTGTATGGATGACCTGTTAGTCTGCATAATAAGTAAAAAATCCTGAATAGAAATGCATCGCCTTTTGCTATTTCTATCTTTAAGACAATTTACCTCTCTAGGTTTTATTGTGATGTTACTAGATGATGATGATGATGATTTGATTTGATTGGATTTTTAATGCTGAGCTAGCTCTTTGTAGGTTTTTTCCATTGCTTCTGTAACGTGGGAGGCATTTGATGGGCCCCCAGTGAGAATCTGTACAAATAGATAAAAAAATAACATGATAGAAACTTTCAATGCAAGAAGTTCATTTCTATACATTTCTTTCAGATTGCACAGGGAACTGTCTGAACAATATTTAACCAACTATGTTTTAATTTTGAAAACACTCCAGCCCAATTTGCTAATGTGGTATTAGGCAGTATCATTTATGGCTCAGTCTTTTAGTGGTACTTTATGTGTCAAGTCAAACCTCTATATTTTGTGTCCGCCCCTCCCCCCATTACATTCAAAGCATACTAGAAGTTAAGAATGAAAAAGCTATCTAAGAGCAAATCTTGTAGTCTTTATCAAAACAAGAACTTCCACTGAAATTAGTTCAAAGACAGAAAAAATAAAGAATAGTAAATCCTATTTTTTGTTATGAGGAAAATAAATACTAACTTTAGACTGTAAACTATAGGAAATTGTCCAGCTAAAGTTATCATCAATGAGTTGTTTAACTCAGTTATAGCAAGAAATAGCAGATATGCACATAGCAGTGTGAGATCAGATCAAAATAATATTTGGGTCTATTACTTGACACACTATAGACTTTCCTTTTTCTCATCCATCCGAATGAAACGGAGTGCCAATATATCATGGCTCATTTAATTTTCCTATTATTGAAGTGATTTCCTTTGCACTGGGGTTACATATTTTACTTCATGAGATGTGCAAGGAAATGGAGTCTCAGATGTGATTAGGTCTTGGGAAAAGACATGCGTTTCTTCCGGTGATCATCCCCAGAGGACTATCACAGTTTATTTAGAATACAGGATCCAGCTGAGCTCTGAGCTCTGATCTCTTTACAGTTTGTTGTACCTTCAGTGCATCTAGTTCTGAGAGAGCTTTTACAATGAATCGTGTAAGAAACATTCTTTGGAAAAAACATAGTTAAAAACTGTGGTGGTGGTTTCTGTAGGCTTCGTGCCTGACTGCTTTTGTTCTGTGTCTATCACGTGCATCCTTTAGGGTCAGATAAAGATGCAGCTAGACAGGGACTGATGGGACGGGAAAAGCGTTGCACCTTCTAATAGAATCAGAGTTGGAAGGGGCCTCGAGAAGTCATTTAATCCAACCCCCTGCCTGAGGCAGGATCATCCCTATCTCAACCATTTTATACAAATCCTAACCTCTACCAAAGTACTGTCAACCCTGACACAACACGGACATAGTACCCTAACCTGCTATAGGTGAAGCAGGGGAATCACAGCAGCCCATGACCTGCTTCTGTGAAAGGTTATCAGTATACCTATGAAAGGTTATCAGTATACACATGAGCTATTAGCTATGGCCACCTGCTACAGAGGAAGGCAAAAACCCTGGTGATCTGTATTAATCTGACCATAGGGTAAAATTCTTTCCTGACCCCAGATATAGCAACTGGCCTGATCCTGACCGGAGGGGACAAGACCCTCCACCCAAGAACCTCCAGCTTTGGCACCCAAGAACCAGCAGGAGCATTGGCAGAGCCCAGTCAAAGTCCCCAGCCTTGGCTGTAGCCAACACCCTGTGTCTGTAAGGGAGTCTTAAAAACACACTGAGGCATGTAGCAGAAAGGTGGGCAGGGCAACCAGCAAACAATACCTAAAGTAGTGTTTCATCTGTGTGTAGTGCTCAGATTTCTTTCTGCTTTAAGCACATATGTTTCCTCCATTATCCTAGTTTGAGAGTACCCTGCAATCTCTAGGATGGAGGACAGTGTTGTGAATTATTCTTTTTCAGATGGAGACCTTAAGTATGAAGAGGCTAAGTGACTTGCCCAGGATCATACAAGAAATCTTCATTCAAGCAGTGATTTGAATCTAGTTTTCCTGAGTGTTAGGGATAGTATTCTAATGCTTATGTTATCCTATTTCACTTTTGTTTCATTCTTGAAAGGACTTGCTCCTCAGATTTTCAAAACTTATTTTTAAACAAATGACCAAATGGCATTAAACAATTTCTCAATATACCACAGCATAAAACCATTTCTCCTCAGATTAGTTAATTGGAAGTCCTAGCACAATTATGGCAATGTGGGTGGTTTAATAGGGCAAACTGATGAATTGTTTGCATAGCTGGAGTACTGCCATAGATGGGCATAAAAGGAAGAAGAGGCTGGACAAAAATATATATATGCATGCTCCCTCCCTTTTTGTCCGGCCTCTTCTTCCTTTTATGCCCATCTATGGCAGTACTCCAGTTATGCAAACAATTCATATATATATGCCCCCTCCCTTTTTCTATGTATGACATACACTTGTTTCAAAATGCAGTACAAAGTGGAAAGTGAGGAAGCATGTTGAAAGTGTCTAGGTCAAGGTAAGAGGGGAAAAGAGCCAGGGCAGTGTCATGGCAAGTGGCTTCTATAGTTCACCAAACAAAGAGGAGGAAATGGATGAGACTTTTCTCTAACAACCTGGTGGTGATGGGAGATTTTAGTTACTGTGACATCTGTTGTGGGGCGGTGATGGGAGATTTTAGTTACTGTGACATCTGTTGTGGGGCAGGAGGGGGTAACATAGCAATGCAAAGGCAGTCCAGAGTGTGTGTCAGAGATCAGTTTTTTGTACAGATGATGGAAAAGCCAGCTAGGAGGGAAGTTCTCAGTTATTTGTTCACAAATATAGAGGAACTGGTTGAGAATGTGAACATAAAAGGCAGTGTGACAGTGACCATGAAATGACAGAGTTCAAGATCCTGAAGAAAGGAAGGAAGGAGAGCAGCAGAATAGAGATGCTGGATACAGCATTGGGCCTCTATGAGATCTAACAGGGCAAATGGCATCTGACGCCCAAGAAAGGGCCAATCTCCTAAATGACTTTTTTGCATTGGTTTTTCACTCTCCCAAGGAGATCACACTGTCAGAAAGGACACAAACCATCCTGGGAGTGAGTGATGGGCCCAAAATTGATATGGATCAGGTGAGGGAACACCTTGAGAAACTAGACATTCACAAGTCCACGGACCCAGACAGAAGGCACCTGACAGTCTTGAAGGAGCTGCCAGACATCATTGCATCCCCTTGGCAAAGATATTTGAAAATTTGTGGTGCTCGGGTGAGGTCCTGGAAGACTGAAAAGAGCCAACATGGTCCCTATCTTCAAAAAAGGGAGGAGGGATGACCCGGGGAATTATAGACCAATCAGTCTGACATCCATCCCTGGAAAAATCGTGGGGAAAATTGTCAAGGGATCCATCAACACCGGACTAACTGAAGGCAAGCATCTGAATGCCACCCAACATGGCTTTGTGACTGGCCGGTCTTGCCTAACTAAGCTCATCTCCTTCTGTGACCAGGTAGGTACAAAGGAGAACTTTACTGGTTACAAGGAGTAGGTTTGGAATAGGGTACAGGGTAAAGCAATATCAGAGAAATACCTTAGAGCAAACAGTGGCCTGGTAGCCTTTAATCACGCATCGGAGTTATTGAAAGCTATATATCTATTTAGATCTCAGCTTGCTCACAAGTATCATCCAGAGGCAATAAGGTTCTCCTTTGTACCTAGTATGGGAGACTTATTGGGAGCAGGTCTAGAATATGCCTTGGGGTCCTGTTGGTTTGGCTGACGAAGGTAGACCATTAATTGTGCTTCAGACTGAGGGAAGCACTGCAAGTTCTTGCAGTGGGTCAGGTACCCTCAAGGACTCACAGGTCCCAGATCAGTCCAGACTCTGGGTGGTGGCATTATCGCCAGGCTTGTGGGTGGGCTCCAGGAAGGGGGTCAGTCTGATGTGAGGTGCCCCCAGGGAGGTACTCGGAGCCTGGAAGGTGGTTGGGTGCAGCGAGGTGGGTCAACTCAGGAGCACCCCCTACTAGCCCACCACAAGGGCATTTTGGGGGAACTAGGTCAAAGGTTTTCTTGAAATCCAGATATATGACATCCACGTCATCTCCCTTGTCCAGGGCTCGAGTTATCCACCCCACTGCGCCCAACCACCTTCCAGGTTCCAAGCGCCTCCCTGGGGACACCTCACATCGGACTGACCCACCTGCAAGCCTGGGGACTACTCCTCTCCTCCTGGGAAGTCCTTTACTTATATAGCCCTTATGACCTCATTTATCTGATCCTATGAAGGCCAGTGACTGTTGGGTGCCAGCCAACTGATTTGAAATGCATCACTGGTTGCTGGGTAAACTGCCAAACTCTGGTGTGCATCCATCAATGCATCTGAAGCAAAACCAGGGATGTCATCTTCCCGCTTTACTTGGCCCTGGTGGGACCGCAGCTGGAGTACAGTTTTGGGTCCTCCACTTCAGGAAGGATGTGGAAAAGATTGAGAGAGCCCAGAGGAGAGCCTGGAGGGCAAGCTGTACGAGGAGAGGCTGAGGGACTTGGGACTCTTCAGTCTGGAAAAGAGAAGGCTCAGAGGGGACTTGGTGGCAGCACACAATTATATAAGGGGTACACCAGGACCTGGGACAACAGCTGTTTACCAGAGCTCCCCAAGGGAAAACAAAGTCTAACAGCCAGAAACTCCAGAAAGGCTGATTTAGACTAGACATAAGAAAACAGTTTACGGTGTGTGTCCAGGGTCTGGAACAGACTTCCCTCCCTCCAGGTTTTGCAAGCACCTACTCTGGACTCTTTCAAAAAGCGTGTGGATGTTTTTCTTGCTGGGGTCACTTGATCTTAGCTGACTTCCTGCCTATGGAGGATGGGGGGATGGATTCAATGATATCACAAAGTCCCTTCCATCCCCTAATATCTATGAAATCTATGATTTCAAGAAAGCAAACTAAAAAAAAATCAGATGTCTAATATGGGTCATAAAAGGCAACAACCAAAAACATGCAACAGAAACAAGAGGTTCCTTAACGAATTCAGGATGCAGTCTAGTAGCAGGTGATCTGGAGTAGGCTGAAGTCTATAGTGCCTTCTTTACATCAGTCTTCCCAAAAAATGTCAGCTAACACGAGAAGTGCAGTTGGCAGCATGAAGAGTGGAGGAGATAATCAGCCTAGGCTGGGGAAGAACACGTAAGAGATTACTTTGAGAAACTGTTAGTATTCAAACCAGCAGACCTGAATGAGACGCAGCCTAGAGTACTAAAGGAATTGGCAGATATAATTGCAGAGCCATTAGATATTATCTTTGAGAACTCTTGGAAAGAGGGTGAGGTTCTGGGTGATTGGAAAAAAAATAATTAAAAAAAATTAAAAAAAAAAAAAGCCTCTAGTCACTGAGCAGGGGCAGTGGGGGCTCCGGGGCCTCCTGGCAGAGCGCCCCGGGCAGCACAGGGCAGAGGGGGGCAGTAGGGCCCAGGCTGGGGTGCTAGGGCTGTCATCTGGCCCCGCACTGTGCCCAGTGACTTAGATGGCAGCTGCACTGCCGGTGAATGCCAGGTTTTTTTTTTGGTTTTTTTTTTTTAAATTGTGGGGATGCTAGGGTGGGGGCAGTGATCAGGGGGCCTCAGGGGGTGGCGGGATGGGGCCGGGCAGGGCAGTGATGGGGGATTGGAGGGGAAGGCAGAGGGTGGGGCTGGGTGTGGCAGCCATCAGAAGGGCTCGGGGTGGGATAGGATGGGGGGGTTGGGGGGCAGGCAGGGATGGGGCCAGGCAAGGCAGGGATCAGGGGACTTGGGGAGCAGGCGGGGGACGGGGCTGGGTGGGGCAAGGAGCGGGGGGCAGGTGGGGGATGGAGCCGGGCGGGGAAGCCATCAGTGGGGCTGGGGTGAGTGGGGCTGGGCAGGGCAGGGATCTGGGGGCTGGCTGCGGGAGCAGGTGGGGCCAGCAGGGGGTCACCCCATGGCCCCCTCCCCCTTCTCGAGCCCTTACTTACCTGCTGTGGGGCCCGGGTCCAGCTCCCTGTTGCTGGCCTGCACAGGCAGTCAGTGTGCTTCAGCACCAGGGCAAGGGCAAGCCACAGAGGTGCTCTGGCAGCCAGAGTGTGTGTGTGGAGGACCCAGCCTCCAGTTGCCTCAAGGCACGGTCCCCACTTTTTTTCACTTTGTTTTCTCTTTACCCCTGGATATCCTGGTGCCTAATTTTGCACCCGGGCTGCAAACATGCAGCACGGAGAACCTTTTCCCATTACTGCACGTGTGGGTTCATCTGGACACGCCCATAATGCCTTAAAGTGCAGCAAGAAAAATTTAGGCTGGATATTAGTTAGAAAGCTGCTCTTCCTATCAGGGTAGTTAAATACTGGAATAGATTACCTAGGAAGTTGTGGAAAACATTCTTGGAGGTTTTTTAAGAACACGATACACAGACACTTCACTGGCATAGTTTAAATAAGGATAATCATGACCTGAGCTGGGCTTTGGACTAAGTGACTTTCTGAGGTCCCTTCCAGCCCTATTGTTTTATGATTTAGTGGATTTAATCCATGGTATCATGATTTAAAGGGATTTGGACTTTACAAAGAGTGAAGGCTTTCCTAAAACAGGTTATAGCAATACCCATATAGTGTCCCTTCCTCTCCGTAGCCAGTTTCGTGAAGGCAGAATTTGGCCTGAACTCATTAGTGCTTCTTTTATGATTGATTGGAATTAAAACCAAGCTCAAGTTGTGAGACAATGGTTAGTTTTGTGGTTTGGGGAAGAAAGGATCACTTGAGACCCAGCATACATTGGATGAAGAGGATGACTTCTAATAGAATTTTAATGGCCTGAAAACACCCCTTAAAATGAAAATGCTCTATTAGAACAGAACTGCAACATTGCCAATGCAAAATCCGTCCCTGCAGTACAATGTTAAGTGTTTTGTCCACTCTGATTTTCAGTATTCCAAGCCATTGTCTAGTAATTAGTTGTGTATTTCTCTTGAGTGGTGTAATAAATGTGTCGTTGGAAACAATGTTTGAAATGGCCTAGTACTCAAGATCTAAAATAAGACCAAATGTCTTATCTGGCCAACTGGTACGTTGAAAAATATCCCAGTGATAGAAGTGGCATTTCTGTTGGTGATAGATGCAGTCAGCCTGGTAATAAATTAAGGCCACGATTCCATTACTGCTACTCAAATGCACTAAGTGAAAAATGGGGCAGCTGCAGCTTGCTTAGACAGATATGTGTAAAAATATTTTACATTTGTAGTCATATTTATGGATCTTGCTAACAGGCTTTCTTATTGATATGTGTCTGTATCTAGTTTTATATGTCTGTACACACAGATGTAAGTGTTAGTGTGCTTGTAATATGTATGTGCAAGAGAATCCGTAGGATATGATATGCAGGAAACCCTTGCTATTTGCAGGTTTGGCATTCGCGGTTCCAAATATTCGCGAATGCTAAACCCACATCTTAAATGCACTTACAGGAGCTCAGGAGCTCTGTGCTTGCCACTGCTGGGTTCCTGCTGTTGCCAGCTCAGCCATGTCCTCCCCCCCCGGATTGCCAGGAGCACTACGTTCATGATGTTCGGGAATGCAGTTTCATAGTTTCATAGTTTCATAGTAGCTAGAGTCGGAAGGGACCTAGGTAGATCATCTAGTCCGACCCCCTGCCTTAGCAGGAAAGAGCACCGGGGTCAGATGACCCCGGCAAGGTGCTCATCTAACTTCCTTTTAAAAATCCCCAGGCTAGGAGCCTGCACCACTTCCCCTGGAAGCTGGTTCCAGGCCCTAGCCGCCCTGACTGTGAAGTAGCGCCTCCTAATATCTAATCTAAACTTACCCTCCGCCAGTTTGTGACCGTTATTCCTGGTCACTCCTGGCAGCGCACGGGGGAACAGGGACTCCCCCAATACCTGCTGATCCCCCCTGACCAGTTTGTAGCAGGCCACAAGGTCCCCCCTTAACCTTCTCTTGTGGAGGCTAAACAGGTTCAGGTCCCGTAGCCTCCCCTCATAAGGCCTGCCCTGCTGACCCCTGATCATACGAGTGGCCCTCCTCTGAACTCTTTCCATATTGTCCACGTCCCTGTTGAAGTGTGGCGCCCAGAACTGGATGCAGTACTCCAGCTGCGGCCTGACCAGTGCCGCATAGAGGGGGAGGATCACCTCCCTGGACCTGCTCGAGATGCATCTGTGGATGCATGACAGGGTACGGTTGGCCTTCTTGACTGCCTCCCCACACTGCCGGCCCATGTTCATCGTGGAGTCAATGACGACTCCAAGATCCTTTTCCGTCTCCGTGCTGGCAAGAGGGGAGTTCCCCAACCTGTAAGTGTGGTGCCGGTTCTTCCTCCCCATGTGCAACACCTTGCACTTATCAGTGTTAAACCCCATCCTATTCTCATCCGCCCACCGTTGCAACCTGTCAAGGTCAGCTTGTAGCCTATTGCACCCTTCTAGTGCACCCACATCCCCCCACATCTTAGTGTCATCAGCAAACTTGAACAGGGTGCTTTCTACCCCGTAATCCAAGTCACTGATGAAGATGTTGAACAGTGCGGGCCCGAGGACCGAGCCCTGCGGAACCCCACTGCCTACATCCTTCCAGGTCGAGAAGAACCCATCCACTACCACCCTCTGGGTGCGGCCATCCAACCAGTTGGCGACCCATTTGACCGTGTGGGCATCGACACCACAGTCTCCCAGCTTTTTGATGAGGACAGGGTGAGAGACAGTGTCGAAAGCCTTCCGGAAGTCCAAAAAGACTACATCCACAGCAACCCCTGCGTCTAATGATTTGGTGACCTGATCGTAAAAGGCCACCAGCTTGGTCTGACAAGACCTGCCACTGATGAACCCATGTTGGTTGCCCCTGAGCATGCATTCCCCCGCAAGGCCCTCCTGGATGTGTGCCAGGATAATTTTTTCAAAGAGCTTACCGGGGATTGAGGTAAGACTAACTGGCCTGTAATTTCCCGGGTCCTCTTTTTTTCCCTTTTTGAAGATAGGGACCACAATGGCCCACTTCCAGTCCTCCGGCACCTCACCAGAGCACCACGAGTGCTCATAGAGCCGCGCCAGGGGTTCCGCTATGACCTCGGCCAGTTCCTGTAGAACCCTAGGGTGAAGATCGTCCGGACCAGCGGACTTGAACACGTCCAGCCTCTCCAGAAGTACCGTAACTAACTCCTCGCTAACCCCTGGCCCAGGCGTGTCTCTCTCGGGGCCCGAGGGGGGCCCAGCAGGGAGGTGGCTGAACTGGTCCCTACTTAGGAAGACAGAGGCAAAGAAATCGTTAAATATGTTAGCTTTGTCATCTGGCGTGATGACTAAGTTGCCCATCGTGTCCTGCAGGGGCCCCACATTACCTGGGACCCTCTTTTTACCCCCTATGTATTTGAAGAAGGACTTCTTATTGTCCTTAATCCGGGAAGCTAGTCCTATCTCCAACTCTGCCTTGGCCCTCCTGACTGCCCCCCTACATCCTCGGGCGACTGTAACATAGTCCTTCTTGGTGATGACCCCATCCCTCCATTGGGTATATGCCTCCCTTTTAGCAAGGAGACATTCCCGGATGCTCTTAGTGAGCCATGGGGGTTTATGTGCCCTCCTGCTCCCTTTGACCCTTGTTGGGATTACCTCCCTTTGGGCATGGAGGATCGTCTCCTTAAGGAGCAACCACTCACCTTCGACATTTGATTCCCTTCCCCTCTGGGTCCTCAGCGCTTCCCCAACGATCCTCCTTAGCTTGTTGAAGTCAGCCCCCCTAAAGTCTAGGGCTGTTGCCTTGCTGCAGCCCTTTGCCACCTTACGCTGGATGGTGAATTCCAGCAAGCGATGATCACTGTCTCCCTGGTGGCCCATCACCCGCAGCCCCCTCACCAGGTCATCACCCGTGGCCAGCACCAGGTCCAACAAGGCGTCTCCCCTGGTGGGACTGTGCACCTCCTGGGTTAGATGGAGGTCCTGCACTCTGGCTAAGAACCGACGTGAGCGATCAGACTTGGCTGACTGCTCCTCCCAGCAGATGTCTGGGAAGTTCAGGTCCCCCATGATGACCACATCCTTAGCCCTCACTGCCTCTGTAAGCTGACCTAAGAATTCCTGGTCGAGCTCTTCTCCCTGGTTGGGAGGTCTATAGTAGACTCCCACCGTTAAGTCTCTCTCCCCTGGACTGCCTTTTACTCTAACCCAGAGCATCTCAGAGTGCCCCCCCTCTACCCCCTTGCTAATTAACGAGGAAGTATATTCCTCCTTGATGTAGAGTGCTACTCCTCCACCTTTCCTTCCTATCCTGTCCTTCCTGTATAGCCTATAGCCCTTGACACTCACCGCCCAGTCATGCGATGAGTCCCACCACGTTTCTGTGATCCCTACTATGTCAGGGCTGGTGACAGCTAGGAGGAGGGCGAGTTCCTCCTGCTTCTTCCCCATACTTCGAGCATTCGTGTAGAGGCATTTGAGGCCTCCAACGGTTGTGCCCACTGACCCCCTAGTCTCAGCAATGCCCCGTCCCCCATCGCTTACCTGTTTCTCCCTTTTGACCATTGGTCTGGGCTCGCTGGCTGTTGCTGGGCAGTGTTGTATTCGCAGATTTCACCATTCTCAGGGAACTCAAAAACGTATCCCCTGTGAACGGTGAGGATTGCCTGTAGTCAACACTAACTATTTCTTTCTTTCTTTCTTTCTTTCTTTAATATAATCACAGAATCCTTGGCCACATGCTGGTCTGAGCTCATTTAAGTCTTGAATATTTATTTGTGGCAAAACACATTAAAATGTATTGCTGGAATCCAGTGTTAAAATTCACCAAAAAAAAGAGAAAATGTTCAGGCTGGAATATCTCTGGCTGTCTGTACAATGTCCAAGACTTGGAGAGTGCACATGCAAAGTTCCTCGTATGCTGTCCATCTTATGTTGGGGTGCACACAATGGGTACATAGATTTTCAGTGCAGGTGCTATTGTCAAAACCTAAAGATAGGAGAGAGCAGAACTGTAACCTTGGCCTCTTCCAGATCTTGCTGAGAGAGAAGAATATGCATCTTTGCAAATGAAACGGTAAATATATTTCTTTTCCCTGAAGTCTTGGAATGCAAGAGTGAGCATGTGATTTTTGCCTGGTTAGAGGCTATAACAGTAAGACAGTGGAGCCCCAAACTTACAGTGCCAACCTTTTCTCCAACACATGCAGATAAGATTTTAATTTTTTTTAATTAACTTGGTTTTCATTGACCTCTCTATAGTCTTATGTCTGTCTATATTTATATTTGTTTCCTATGTTTCTTGTAAACTACTGTTATACTTGTAGATTAAGAACAGACATTGCATTTGTCCCTAGACAAGTTGTGCCTGTGTTTGTCCTGGAACAAAACTGTCTTGAGATTAGCATGTATACACATCCCTCTTCTAATCAGGGTTTAGTGAGTGGCTGAATATACTGCTTCCTTGCTGCCATTCACTCAGTGATACAATCCCAGGGCAACCATTCAAATGCAGTTCGAAATGTCCTAAGATAAACTATTAGCGCTTCTTATCCCATACCTTTTTATGAATTTATTCTGGGACAATAGACCTAGACTTTGCATGATTGCACCTGGGGTCAAATGGTTTAGCCTGGGACAAAAGTGACAAATGTCTGTAGCCATACGTATATACGACCAGACTTTTAGTACTTTTTATAAACTGTGTATTGGGAATGGCTTTGTTTCCAACTGGAGAATAGGCATATAATACAGTCTGTCTGAGAGGAAAGCCATTGTTATGGTTAGGAATCTGTCTTTGGCTTAAGAGATCTGGACAGATTGTCCACCTCTGCCATGGAGTTTCTCTGTGACTTTGGGAAGGTCATTAAATCTCTCATTGCCTCTGTTCCTTTTTTCTAAAATGAGGCTAATAATGACTCTCCCTCATCTACTCTTTGGTTAGCTATTTTGATTTTAAAGTTTCTGGAGCAGAAACTCTCTGTAACTGTGTGTTTGTACTGTGCCTGGCATAACGAGACAAACGCCTCAGTTGAATCCTTTAAGTCCTAAAAGTAATGTAAGTATAGAAACATTTCTTGAAATTTTTCCTTCAAAATGTGTATTGGCAGAACACTGCTTTTTGTGGAGAAAAATCACACAGTGCCTTATTATTGTGGAACTGTTGTTATTTTCACAGGTATAGTTTGACCAAAAACTGAATGATTTGGGGGAGATATATATTCAATTTTAGCATGTTCACTGAAAAGTAGAAATTTTCAGTGGGGGAAAAAATCAAGGCCAGTTCTCTAAATATTATTAAATTATGTACATAAATAATTTGCCTAGGAACAGGGACCTACCAAATTCACGGAGGCTGCCTCTGGATTTCACAGTCCCGGTACAATGTCAGAAGCCATTTTCATGGCAGTATGCGGGAAACCTCCTCCACCCCTGGAAGTCCCACCTCTCCCTGGAAATTGGCAGGTGGCCAATGGTGGGGGTGGGGCTCTGCCACAAAAATCAACCCTCCCCCTTGTCCCCCCATGCTTCAGGACTCCAGGGCTTCCCACCTCTGTTTACAGTTCTTCCCGTGCCCTCCCCCATTTTCCTACTTTTTCACAATCCTCACACTTTTTTCGCAGGGACCAGGCTTTTTCATGGGGAACCTACCAAATTTGCGTTTTTTGCAAAAATCGCAAAATTGTGGATTTGATAGGTCCTTACCTATGAATAGTAGTGCTCTGCATATTTAAATGCATGAAATAAATCCAGGAAGGGTTAATTCTGTAAAAATAATAAAGTTGCAGTGTATCAACATCGTTTCCTATCTGTTGGTAACAGCAAAGGAGTTTGTTTCAGATGATTTCATAGATTTCATAGACATTAGGGCTGGAAGGGACCTCGGGAGATCATCGAGTCCAGCCCCCTGCCCAAAGGGCAGGAAGTCAGCTGGGGTCATAGGATCCCAGCAAGATAAGCATCCAATTTACTCTTGAAGGTGTTCAATGTAGGTGCTTGAACCACCTCCACTGGCAGACTGTTCCAGACCTTGGGGGCTCGGACAGTAAAGAAATTCTTCCTTATGTCCAGCCTGAAATGGTCTTGCAGGAGTTTGTGACCGTTCGACCTCGTCATCCCTTGGGGCGCTCTGGTGAACAGATGTTCCCCCAGATCCTGGTGGTCACCCCTGATAAACTTATAGGTGGCCATCAGATCACCCCTGAGCCTGCGCTTTTCCAGGCTAAAGAGTCCCATGGCTCTCAGCCTGTCATCGTAAGATCTGTTTTCCTGACCTCTGATCATGCGCGTGGCTCTCCTCTGGACTCTCTCAAGCTTCTCCACATCCTTTTTGAATTGTGGAGCCCAAAACTGGACGCAGTACTCCAGCTGCGGCCTCATCAAGGCCGAGTACAAGGGGAGAATGACGTCCCGGGATTTGCTCGAGAAGCATCTATGGATGCACGCCAGCATTTTGGTCGCTTTACTAGCCGCAGCATCGCATTGCAGGCTCATGTTCATCTTGTGGTCAATGATGACCCCCAAGTCTCTTTCTTCTGTAGTGCTAACCAACGTAGCACTGCCGAGCCTATAAGGGTACTGCAGGTTTTTCCTCCCAAGGTGGAGAACCTTGCATTTATCGGTGTTAAACACCATGAGGTTCTCGTCTGCCCATTTGCTGAGCTTGTCCAGGTCAGCCTGGATCACCCGCCTATCTTCTGGCGTGGATGCTTTGCCCCAAAGTTTGGTGTCATCGGCGAACTTGGCCAGTCCACTCCTGACTCCAATGTCCACATCATTAATGAAGATGTTGAACAGTATGGGTCCCAGGACAGAGCCTTGAGGGACCCCACTGGTCACAGGGCACCACGATGAGTGACTGCCATCAATCACAACCCTCTGGGTCCGACCACGAAGCCAATTTCCCAGCCAGCGTATCGTGGTGGAGCCAAGGCCACAACTGGCCAGTTTGGCCAGGAGGTGGTCATGGGATACCAGATCAAAAATGATTCTCTAATCATTCTGAAACTTCATAAAGAGTCTTTCCCCTCTCTCCATCTTCGTCTAATCTATTATAGTTGTAACCTAGATTTTCTTCAGGAGATGAACGTTCATACTTTCTTTAGCTTCAGAAACTTTCAGGTAAGTTACAAGACTAATCAAAATGTTGAACACTGCCATTTTGTACCTTCTTGGTACCCACTGTAGTTTACATTTTATAGTTCTTAACTGGCAAATGTGTCACCTGAATTACTTTTCACTTTGGTTTTATGGGGCACTGAAGGAGGTACTTACAACAGTGCTTCCAAATTTACAGGGCATGGAAACAAGACCAAGTGAGGTCTGGATTTTAAAACATTTGGCAATTTTAAGAAAATGTATTTTAACAACCACAAAATATTCTATTACAAACATCCTGATTAAACAACTATGCATACAAATTGACCTGCATTGGCCTGGTCCAGATTGATACCAAGTTAGCTAAGCAAGTGTTTTTAATTTGAAGCTGATGAAGGTTGCAAACATCCATGTAGCTTAATTTGGAGTAGAGACCTGTATCTCAGGGGAAAGCAGAAGCATTATAGAGGCATAAGTACAAATATTTCAAGGTATGAGAGTGTCACTATGGAGAGAACTGCTCATGAACTAAGGTTCTGGACCATAATGTCTTCTGCATAATTGATGAAAAGAAGACATTTGTGCTCTCCCATTTTGGCCATTTTGGAGCTGCTTTTTAATTAAATTGGTGTTCATTCTTATTAACATTAATGTTAAAAAATATTTCTATCCCATAAAAAGCAATTAACTTTAGTTGTGCTGCACTGGTGGTAATTGGCTGCAGTGCCCTCAATACAACCATGGAACCCTTGTATTCATTAAGCATTCTGAGGTTTCTGAACAAGAAACTTGGTGGTATATAAGAGAACAGCATCTCATAGTAATGTGGACTGCTCTGGCTTTAAGGATATGTTTTTAGAGTATTTTTTGGTTACAGAAATGCTGACCTTCTAGAGTATTCACCAGAGCATGCACTAGCTTGCTGATATTTCCTGTGAAGTATTTTACAACAAGAGAGAACAGGAATGGGAGCTAAAAGTCTTGTTTTTTATGCCACCTCTAAAATGTACTATATAACATTTGGCACATTGCTCATTTCATGGCCTTTGAAGTGCCAAATAAGCAAGTGTGCCATGTGCCCTACCTACATACCATCAGGTATGTCATATACCATCCCTACCTACATACATAGTGGGAATAATAATCCACATCTGCAAATCCCAGAGATTTCTCTGCAACCTAGTTTTCTTTTAAACCCAGGATTCCGGAACAGTCATGCATAAGCGAAAGCTATAGCTTTCAGCCTACAGCATTTTGGGTAAGACGGAAGTTTGAAACATGCGTTTTTAGTGCAGGCTCCAGTCTGTTTTGGCCTAATCTCCACTAAAGCCCAGAAACCCTCGGCTGTAGTCCTGCAATCCTACTGAAATCTTATTCAGTAGGATTTTTGACATCCTTGTTTTTGGTAGTAGGAAGCTGGATGCATTGACCCCAAAGGCTTTTTCCTTATCCTATGTTCATATGTTTTTAAAATAACTAGAACTGTAGTATATAATGGAGAAAAGAATCTGCCCTGAGGTTTTTATAGCATCTTATTCTGTCTTTGAAATTCATTTCCCCCTCTGTCATATACAGGTACAAATTAATAGGAAAAAAATAGGATTAACAGATCAAGTAGTCCAACCCCTGCATGAATCCTCATCAACAATTACATAAACTGTGCAATGACCCCGTCCTTTAGTTATGAGTTTCACATTTGACTTTCAAGTTATTAGACTACTATCCATGTCATTCTCAAGTAAGATGGCATGATGTAATCTGCAGTGAAGACAGTAAATGCTAATGACTAGGAAATGTAACATAATAAAAGACATGCCTTCAGCACCTTCCAAACTATTTATCAAGGGACATTTCCTGATTCCAAAGTAAGTTGCTAGTGATGGAAAATGATTTGAAAGGAAATCAGGTCATTTTGAAGATAATACTGTATATCACTAACGTTTAACATTGACAGGAACAAAAAGTACAGGAAAACTAAATTGTGTGGAAGTATCTGGGATTTGGGAACCAGATGCACATTATTATTCCTACTGTATAGGTACGGATGATATGACACACACACGTATTTTTCCAGAGATCTTGGACATATGGCACTCTCACTGATTTTGGCATGTTGAAGGTCATGAAATAAATAACATGCTAAATCATAGAAATTTAGGGTTGGAAGGGAACTCAGAAGATCATGTAATCCATCCCTTGCTCAAAGCAGGACCATCCCCAACTAGATCATCCCTGCCAAAGCTTTGTCTAGCTGGGTCTTAAAAACCTCCAAGGATGGAGCTTCTGTCACCTCTCTGAGTAACCTGTGCCAGTGTTTTATTAACCTCTTAATGAAAACATTCTTCCCAATATCTATCCTAAACTTCCCTCGCTGCAACTTGAGACGGTTGCTCCTTGTCCTGTCATCTGGCACCACGGAGAACTGTCTTGCTCCATTCTCTTTCGAACCCCCCTTCAGGCAGTTGAAGGCTGCTGTTAAATCTCCTCTCAGTGTCCTCTTCTCTAGATTAAATAAGTTCAGTTCCTTTGGCCTCTCCTCAGAAGTCATGTGCCGCAGCCCCCGAACCATTTTTGTTGCCCTCTGCTGGGCTCTCTCCAATTTGTCCACATCCTTTCCATAGTGGGGGGCTGAAAACTGAACACAGTCCTCCAGACGTGGCCTCACCAGTGCTGAATAGAGGGGAAGAATCACTTCCCTTGACCTACTGGCAGCACACCTACCAATGCAATCCAGTATGCCATTAGCCTTCTTGGCAGCAAGGGCACACTGCTGCCTCATGTTCAGCTTATTGTCCACTGTAACCTCCTGATCCTTTTCTGCCAAACAGCTCCCCAGCCAGTCAGCCCTCAGCCTGTACTGGTGCGTGGGATTGTTGTGTCCTAAGTGCAGGACTTTGCAATTGTCCTTGTTGAACATCATGAGATTTCTTTTAGCTCAATCCCCCAATTTGTCTCTTTCTGAATCTTAGCCCTACCCTCCAGTGCCTCTACTACTCCCCACAGCTTGGTGTCATCTGCAAACTTGCTGAGGGTGCACTCCATGCCATCTTCCAGGTCACTGGTGAAGACATTGAACAAAACAGGCCCCAGGACCGACCCCTGGTATACTCAACTTGATACCAGCTGCCAAATAGACGTTGAGCCATTGATTACTACTCTCTGGGCCCAATGTTGTGGGAGACTGTATCAAAAGCCTTGCTAAAATCAAGGTACACCATATCCATTGGTCTCCCTGCATCCACAGAGCCAGTCACCTTGTCGTAGAAAGTAATCATGTTGTCAGGCATGACTTGCCCCTGATGAATCTATGCTGACTGTTCCTGATCACCTCTTTCTCCTCCAAGTGCTTAGAAGTGGATTCCTTGAGGATCTGCTCCATGATTTTTCTAGGCACTGAGGGGAGGCTGACTGGACTGTAATTCCCTAGATCCTTCTTTTTCCCTTTCTTAAATATGGGCACTGGGTATGCCCTTTTCCAATCATCTGGGGCCTCTTCTGATTGCCATGAGTTTTCAATTGTGATAGCCAGTTGCTCTGCAGTCACATCAGCCAATTCTCTCAGCACCCTTGGGTGCATCCTGTCTGACCCCATGGACTTGTATATGTCATATAGTGCATCTGTCTTGGAAGTAGCATAAAAAACAATACTTCTGGCTCCTATTCCTGTACTCCCTCTTGTTGTAAAATCTTTTACAAGATATATCAACAATCTGTTATGTGCTTCTAAACTTAGGATAAAAGTTAAGGGAAAGGCCAGCTCCTACCGCTGAGTTATCATCCTGTTGAAGGGAAGCCATATAGCATGGTAGTTGCAAGGCTGTGGTACATCATGGGAGACGTATTATTGCCAGGAAGCCTGGCCCATTGAGAACAATGGAGATATGAGCTCCCAAAAGCCTACTCTCCCCTTGGGTCTTGTGTCAGCATTTCAGAAGCCGAACAGCTGAATTTTAGAAGTCGAAAAGCCGCATTTCAGAAGCTGAATTGATCACTTTAGGAGCTTTATTTTTTTTTTACGACCAAAATTTGGAAATTCATTTAAAAAACAGATGCTTTTCATCATCATTGTCATAATCCTCACTTTAGTCATCATCATAGCTTCTGCAAAATCCCAGTTTTCCATCAGGGGAAAAAAAGTTTTGACAGAGAAGTTTCAACTACGAGCCTAGGTTCTTATTTCCAGGGGAGCACAGTGAGTGCTGCCCCTTTTCCCAGATGCTACTCCTGGAATAGGTGAGGTGACCTGGGGTGGTAGAAGAGACTGTTCAGAGGTAAAATCTAACCAAAAATGAAATATATATCACCATGTTATATGTATTAGCAAATAATTAAGTGCTACTTTGTATGAATGAATGTAAGTTCTTGGAACATCAGTAGAGAAAATGCAAGACCTCTGTGTATTAGTGAAAGAGGTGTCTGATATTCCAAGTTAGCTGAAGTGTGCAAGATTTTCCCAGGGGGTATACCCCTGAGGAGTTTCATCCATACAGGAGCTCTGCTAAGTAGATTACTCAGTGGAATATAAATAAAATGGAGAGATGGGAAGAGGCAAAAGACACTTTTTTTGATCAAACCCGTGCTCCTTCTGTGGCTTGTTCAGCTGATAGCATTTGAGAAAGGAACCTCTTTAACATGCCTTCTGGAAAATTACACTGTGTTGCTGTAACTTCATTGTGCACAGAGTGTAGCGTTCCACTTAGGAGTGACAGATAGGCAGATATGGATCCAAGTATATTATTTGCTTAAGGATTCTTTTTGGGTACCCATTGCCATAGTACGTGGATGCAAGTCACTCACCCTCCTCCCTCACCACACACACCTCCCCTTGTTCAGAAGCTTAACCAGAATTATATATTGGACCATGTTCTGAAACTCAACAAACTCAGGTTCTACAAGACACCCAGGGAGCTTGCTTTATAGTCGTGTATTTTCCACTGAAAATGTTTTCCCTTCAGTTGTCTATCATGCACAGCTCAGGACATTTGGCAAAAATATACCCCAGCCTCAGCCTCTGCTACGCATAAGGTATGTAGGTCCCCTATTTATGAGGGGCTCTAAAGATTAGTACTGATGACTTTAATTGCATTGGGACACATGGAAAGCCCATGCAAAGCCCCGGAGAGATGAGGTAAGTTCTCTGAATCTACCGGAGAATCCAGAAAACAGGCAAAGGTAAAAAAATGAGCTTAAAACTGGAAGTGGGGTTTTTTTTTTTGTAAACTATCCTTCTAGTCAGCTTCACCTCTTATTTTTTTCAGTACTGGGCTTCAGGCATGCTGTTCTCATCCAGGCTCCTTTGTGAGCTAGGTACATGGTAAGAAAGGAATAAGTGCCAATAGGATTTGAGGTAAAAGAGCTAACAGTGACTGCTGCGTGAACAGCACTGAAGCTTAAAAGCTTCCCTCTCACCCATTCATAGGGTAAAATGTCACAATGCAACCTCTAGTTAAGCCCCAAGGGGCACCTGTACACACCACAGGTTTGAATCCTCATTAAATTAAAAATAAGATTATAAAATTTAAACTTGTTTATTTTGGAGTGTCACATCTGTGTTTATACACACTAGGTTTTTCAGTGAATTAAGCCAGGTCCCTGGCCAGTGCTGCAAGAGAGTGGGACTGTCCAGCACTGCCCCCCTGGCCCAGGGTCTCCCACCCACCCTGTGCCCTGCCATGCAGCTTTGGAAGCAGGGAGCTGGCAAACCACACAAGAAAAAAGAAAGCAGAAGCAATTCAAAGGGGTGAACTAAAAAAAAGTTGCAGCACCATGTGATGGACAAAGAAGCGCATTACACACCCTTGAGTACCTTTGTGTTTGCGCGCAGTGAATCCATGGACATGACACTTTAAGTCTCAGAGAGTCAAACTAAACTATAGCTGAGGAGTTTTAGCCTACTGCACAAGAAAGACTTTTAAAGCATTGGTAAATCCCTCTCGTGCAAATAGACATGCAGTTGCAGCGCATGGAAGGGCAAAAACTGTGGTGTGTACATGAGCCCAAGAAGGATCATGCAAAGAATGAGACTTCACAGGAAGGAATGAAGACATTGAGTAACAAACCCCCGCTACCTACCAGAGCTTTCCAGCTTGTCAGAAACATGTTCAGTACATCTTGGCTAGCCAGATTACAGGTTGATGATAGATCTAATTGAATCAGCTTAGATGCTTGACCTTTAAAACTGAACCCTTGACAAGAAGTTTTTCTCTTGAATTTACTACAGTGTCATCAAAGAGTTGCAATTTAACAAAGAATTAATCCAGGTATCATGTTAATGATTCAGTGTTTCAGGGCTGTTTCAAAATTAGAACATCTTATCCAAGCCGATGTATCAGTATTACCCAAAACTAGATTGTGGTAGTATCCATTTCTTGGAAAAAGATGTTTAAATAAGTGAGGAAACTGGGAAAGACAGCCTTGTGTTCAAGATGCAGATTGGGATCAGGAGAGTCTGATTTTCTGTCACTGGAAGCAAATCACTTCATTTTTCTGTTCCAGTTGCCTTGTCTATATAGTAGGGATTGTAATAGGGTGTTTTTTTCCTACAGAGGGGTATTGTGAGAGTTGATTAATTAATGTTTGCAAATTGCATTGGGATCCTTGAATAGAAGGTGCTTAACTGTAGGTGTTAGGGGTTGCTGTATGGTCAAACAGGTAAGGCAGAGTCCCAGGATACATGAGTCTGGGGTTCTTTTCCCAGCTCTGTTACTGAGTGGCATTGTTTCCACTCTCATCTCTTGTCTATTTATAATGTTAATCTTCCAAGCAGGGGCTGTCTCCTATTTAGTCTCTCCAGTAGCGGGGAGAGGGTAGTTATCTCAGTGGAAGTCTTGTGGACACTCCTAGAATACATACAATAACCAATGTGTTGAAGAAAAGGAATATTATAAATCTAGACGAGAGAAGAGCAATTTTCAAGTGTTGTCAGCAGTTGCCAGGGTACCAGTGTGAAGAGGTTTTTTTTCTTAATGCTCTGGGTTTTTCATCTCAGTTAAAACCAGGCTGTGGAAGAGAATTCACCGAGGACATCCCATGCTTACTCCTGGCCTGAACTTTTCCAGTGTGGAGCCACAACTTTAGATCTGTTTCTTTTCCCTTTGACAGAAAGATTTCGGGATTTGCTGCTTCCACATTGGAGTCAGGAGACAGAGATTCTGCCAATCTTTCATCAAAGGCATTACCCCAAGTAAGTAAAAATGCTTCCTCAGGAGAGCAAATCTTTATACATTTGTAGTCAGGGAGGGAAGCACTGATAGCACAAGCAGATGCCTTCAGTGTAAACTCTTTAAGGCAGAGCTGTCAGGGAGCCTCCCTTGGAATAATCCCTGTGCTCTTCACAGCAGTGTCAGGAAGAAGCAGACATGCCTTGCAACGGCACCCAGCTGTCACTGAGAAGTCAGTGGCAGAGAGCAGATGATAAGCTGCACGGATCAGTGTCTGGTGGAGCCTCATTTCACTTGACACTGTGTGTCGACATAGGCAGATGTTTTGTCAGGCTAATCCCTGCTCTTGTCTTGTGGGATCCCATCATTTATGCTGACAGATTCATTTGGATTTTAACAAGCTACCCTCCGGAAACATGTGAGCGCTAAAAACAGTTTTACTGCCCTCGTTAGGGATGTGTGGGCAGGCAAACTAAAGGCACAGCCCTGTGCATTAGGAACAGGCAGTACCACGTCCCTTATGTTATGGTTCCTGCAGTCCTTGGAGGGATGTGGGGGAGTGGAGCACTTTCCTCAGTGAGAGAGCTGCTTTGTTTCCGTGCTCAAATCATGGAAAGGTTTTAATGTGCTTTTACACTGCCCCCCAACAAAAGCCCATATGGTGTTGTTTTGTTGAACATCTTACACAACACCTCTTCCCACAAAGACAATCAATAGCCAAATTAAATAATAAAAAAAATTGGGTTTTTTTGCTGATTAAAACAAATAACAGAGGGAACACTGAAGTGATGTTCAAGGGAACGGAGGCCCTGTCAGGCCAGCGAGGCTGAAAGCTGCAGGGCGGTTGTTCCAGGTGGCAGGTGTTGCAGAAGAGAAAGTTCTCTTGCTAACTCTTGCCAGATTGTGAGGAAAAGGAGAGGTGAAAAGCATTAGGTGAAAAGAGGGAGCGGGGTGGAGACGAGAGGTTTGTGATCACTGCTGGAGCATGTCTAGGAATGGGGATGAAAAGAAACGGTATTTTTTTAACTAAATCATGAAATGGACAAGGAGTTGATAAAGCTGTAAGAATATAACCCTAAGGATACTGTAAATGAGGAAGAGTTATTTTTCAGAACGGGCCATGATTGGGTTGGTTGGCTAACTAAAAATGGACGTGGTTGGTCTGAAATACTGGTCCCCGGGGAATCCAGTGAGAATTCCCCCACTCCTCCCCTGATATTTATCTTGGGTATTTGTATTATCTGTTGTCACACAAATCCCTGAGCATTTCCCATGTAAAATGCGTGGGCAAGCATGAAGTGCCTAGTGACCTTTACAGAGTCTCTGATCCTGCTCCCTTTCCGTAGGCTTGACTTCTACTTGGGTTGAGATTTTTGCCTTATTTATCATATTTCATTAACAGTTTTGAAAATCCTGACTGTAATCATCTTCCTGCCTGGCTCTTTTGGATTAACCCTTAAATGCTCTTGAGCCCACTGTAGCTGGTTGCCCTATGTAGCATTGATAGCACTGATGGCAGCTTCAGGTTAACTGGATTCCAGTAATGTTGTGCGAGAAATTATGTGCTAATAAGGAAAAGATGAAACAGGGCTGTATCTTTTTTTTTATATCATAATGTGTGTAACCCTTTGGCCAGACACTGGTCAACAAGGCCGGGTTCAAATTTTGGGGTACCCAATAAGCTTTTACTGTGTCTCAAGCCCTCACTGAATTTGGCTGGAGGGGCCGGCATAAACAATTCCCCCTCCTCACAAGCAGTATAAACACCAAGGACAGATGTATTACAGAAAACAGAGGCAAGGAAAACAAAAGAAAAAAAATGCAATTTAAAATACTATTAACCCCAAAGTACAGTCTCTAGTTTGCACCCCTTTTGGGGAGACTCCAGCCACACCAAGGCAGTCTGAGATGTGGGGGCTCACTAGGGTGGCCATTGAGGTACCTCAATAATAGAGAACAGTTGCATTTAATGTAACTGGCCCAACCACCATAAAGGTCCTGAGGCTTGAGGGGTATGGCGAGCTCCTGCAGGCGGTGGTGGTGGCAGAAGCATGGCGGTGGTGAGTGGGGAGCTCCTGCAAGCAACCCTGGCGGTGGCAGCCCCGGAGGCGGGCCAAGCAGGGAGCTCCCGCAGGCTGCCGCAGTGATGTCAGTGGCGGGGGTGGGCCAGGTGGGGAGCTCCCACAGGTGGCCCTGGCAGTGCTGGTGGGGGGAAGCATCCAAGCAGTGAGAAATAGAGGACATAAAGGCATCTGGTTTCTTAGCAATAGATGACAGAGGACCAGAAAGCCTCTGGTTCTTTATAAAACCAAATGAATGGCCACCCTAGGGCTCACCCAAAGGGTTAGTTTTGGCCTGCACCCTTATACCTGCTACTCAGGAAAGTCCTGTGAACTGCTCCTTGGGTTTCACTGCATCTTGGAGAGCTGCTATTGAGTGTGGGGGGTCCTTCTGCAGTGCAAGGGACCCCTCATTGCTCCCTGGGAAGCTGCAGAGCAGCAGTTTCCACTTCCACATGGTTGATTTGCAAGGCGGGGGGAGTTGACCGCCCTCACGAATTGCTAGTCCCAAATCCCACAGCTCCAGCCGGAGCAGAAAACTGCAAAAGAACTCAAAAGAAAAGAAACCAGGTCTATTCTGGTTCCTGGGCCTGGCCTGCAGATGGGCTCAGCTACCCAGCTAGGGTGGGGCACAAGGACTGCTACAGCAAGAACAGGTACCAGGCTGTAATCCTGGAGGTTTGTCCCAGGAATGAATACCCCCATGGTATTATCCCTCCCCAAACCCAGGAAAGCAAAGTGAATACAAAGAAAGGGAGAGGAGAGGAGTCCCAGACTCAGAGACTCCCTCACTCCTCTGTACATGAGACTTGCCCTTCACATAGGCTTCTCCGGCTGGGGGCCTCTCCAGGGTCCTCCCAGCCTCCAGCTCCCTCTTCTTATGTACCTGGTCTGACATCACCTTGAGTATCAAGTGAGGGGTTGCCAGACTTCTAGTTTTTCCTCTTAACCAATTTATTTGACAAGAACGCTGCCCAGTTCAGCCAATGTGGCCAGGGGTCTGATTTTCCCTGCTGTTACCTGACGGAAACTAGTTTCTTGTTTCCAGTACACAGCAGGGTGTCATAAACAAAAGCCTCAGGTATCAAGACACAGCAGGCGGTCTGTTCTGCCTAGTGCACAAGCAAAGCTGAGAGGAGAGAAAACCATGAGTACATACAGCAAAGCAGATACAAGAAAGCAAACAAAAAACCCCAAAACAATTATATATAAACTAAAACCAAATACTTAACACACTTTACAGTACAAAATTACTTGTACAGTTTGTGTTCTACGTGTAAAAAATGGATGTATTTATTGCTGGCAATGAGTCGGGTTCTGTAATAAATGGCCAGACTTGCTGAGCTGCCAGCCATCTGTAGGTCTTTCTGAATTCACTGGGCACTGCAGGTACTTAGGTAGCAGCATAAATTTGTGTTCATTGTAATCCTATGCTGTTTGTAGTACTGAATGGTGATGCTGGTTGAAATGTTCATTGTTCTACATTTATAGAGCCCTGACAGACATTAACCTTAAGACTTGACCAGAGATCCTGGTTTTCTCTGATTTAAAAGAAAAAAATCCCCAAGTTTTGGATTACAAAAAGTAACTCAAAATTCACATTTTTCCATGATCAAAATGAAATACCACTATATATATATACACACACACACACACGAATAAATAAATAAATATATATTTATTTATTTATTATTGGTGTTTCATTAATCTGACAATTGGGATTTTTTTTTTTTTAACGAGAGAAAGCCAGGATCCCAGGGCATGATTAAATGGTTAATCACATTTTAAATAAGGACCTGGTCATGCACTCATTTGATTAAATGATAAATCAAATGATAACATGAGGAATAGGCTACAAAGCTATTACACACATTTTGTGTAATAACTTTGTGGTTGGTTCTTATCACACCTTTAAGTGAATGGGTGTCCAGTGCTCCCAGACTCTGGAGCACACTGGTTCCTTCCAAAACTCCTATGTCTTTCAGAGGCTGGGCACACCTAACTGGGTCTCCCAGCCATAGAAGTCCACTATTGCATTCCTGCAGCTGGGAGCCTGGATCAGCTGATTGGAGTCTCCTGACAATCAGGAGGGAGTTTCCCCCATTTGGGGTCTCCCAGCCTCTGCAGCTCCCATGGTTGCGATCTCTGATCAATGCTCCCAGCTGGAGAATTGCTACTTGCAGGTACAGGGGGAGTCCAGGGTCAGGCTCCTCCTGCACTGGCAATATGGCATGATGGGCTTTGATGCTCAACCCCACAATTGTGCTTCCTGGCATGCACGTGGCATGGCAGGGAATGTAGTTGTTGGACTCATGGGTCAGATCCCATCATGCCTTTAAATTGACGTCTGGTCCACAGTCTGGCTTAAAATGCATCACGATGTAACAATGGGACTGCATTTTTTCTAGTGCATGAAATCAACCAAACTTTGGCAAATAATTAAAAAAACAATGTTTACATATATTGCTAAAAGTAATTGATTTCTGTTTATAATGTTATTAATTGGAGTAAAATTGTTTGTTTGATACAGAAATGAGTCATTAGCTCCAGTTCATTAACAAACTGGTTGATGACTATTGATGTGTCCTAATTTATCTGGCAGTTCTCATATAAGTACACATCTGCTCAGAAATATAGGGAATCTGTTTATCTTCACAATATGTGCTAGGCTCCAATTCCCATATCACCTTTTTCTGTTCTGTTTGAATGGATGTTTAATGGAGGACAGGCCAACAAATCTCTGGAAATTGTAAATCATTGTCTCTTTACTGACTTTATTTGAGTAATACTTTTCTGCACTAGTTGACATGAAATCATGTTAGTGTGAAGACCTCGTGGGATCCACGCAAAACTTTGAAGAGAAAAATCTTGAAAATAAAGCAGGGCAGCATAGAAGAGTGCTGTGAATAGTCTAGCTAAGTAGTGGTCAATGCTGATGGTAGGAATGAGGCCAGACTACAAACATCTAATGAATGCAAGCCCAGAGAAAGTGAGGTGAAGGTGTTTAACACCTCTCAGGAAGTGTCCAGTTCTTATGTTGCCACAAAATCCCACCATTTTTTAAAAGGAAGTAAGGTTCTTGAGTTGCCAGACTTGGCCTAATTTTGGAGTATATTTCTTATGGTATCATCTACAGCCCAAACAAGGCTGCCAGTTCATGGTGCTAAACTCAGTATGAACACAGAGTAATATCTAGTCCCTGCCTCTCTCCCCAGCATCCACTTCCACCTCTCAGTTTCTTCTTTAGCATGTTTTAGGACTTTTTCATTTGGATCTAGGGACAGGGACTGGAGAAGAGCCTCATACAGGGGAGGTTGGGAGGACATATGACAGTAGCAGATATGAGTCAAGGAAAAAAGAGGAGGAGTGGATGATGTGACATTAAAAAATAACCGTACTCTGAGCCTCCGTGAAATAGTGAAGTGTGGTGGAGTTAGACTCTGCAGGGTTGCGACACAGACACTTGCACTAGAGAATTTGATAAGTTTGGAGTACCGCAACGTTTTTTTTCTGCAAGCAGTAGCAATTGGGACCAAAGTTACTAAAATGTAAAATTTCTTATGGTGCCCAGTGACAGCATCTGCTTTACAAAGCCATAAGCAATGATACTGGCACTGAAATGAAGATCAGTGTCACATTAGCAGCTGTCCCTGCATCTAGTGGAAGGCAACATAAATGGGGACTGGGCTTATTTAGTCTGGAGAAGAGAAGACTGTAGGGGGGATTTAATAGCAGGCTTCAATTCCCTGAGGATGGAGCAAGACTATTCTCAGTGGTAGCAGATGAGCAACAATCTCACGTTGCAACAATGGAAGTTTAAGCTGGATATTATGGAAAGCTCTCTCATGAGGAGGGTAGTAAAGCACTGGAACAGGTTACCCAGGGAGGTGGTGGAATCTCCATCCTTGAATGTTTTTAAGACCTGGGTAGACAAAGCCTTGGCTGGGGTGATCTACTTGGGACTGGATTAGTTGACCACCCAAGGTCCCTTCTGACCCTAATGTTCTATGATTCCAAGAACATGGGGATCTGGGACAGAAGTTCAATAAACCAATTTAACCTAACTCGGTAAGTCTCCAAGGTTATCCTAGAGTAGTTTTGGCCATTTTGAAAACAGTTTATGTGCACTGATCTTCTGTTGTGTTATAGATTTGAACTGGTGTCTGATCACTTATACCTGTTTATGTGTAATTTCTGTCCCTAGCCAAGAAGTGGCATACTGGGCCAGTGGTCCATCCAGCCCAGGGTTCTGTTTCTGACTGTAGCAGGAGTGAATGCTTTTAGATGGAGAGCACTGAACTTCATCCATGTAGTTATCTATCCCAGATTCATTGCCCTCCTTGACATCCACAATTATTGGTGTAGAGATGCAAGATGAAGCATCTTCTGTTCAACAGCTATTAATAGATTTACCATCCATGAATGTGCCTAGTCCTTTTTTGAACCTAGCTATGTCATCTGTTTTTACCAGATCCGGTGTCAGTGAACTCCACAGGTTAACTACGCACTACATAAAATGGTACTTGCTCTTGTTAGTTTTAAACCTGTTTCCTACTAATTTCAATGGGTGCCTCCTGGTTCTGTTATTCTGGGACTTGGTGAATAACAGTTCCCTGTTCACTTTGCCCATTCCCTTCATCATTTTATAGACCTCTATCATATTATATCCCCCCTAGCCTTCTCCTTTCCAAACTGAAGGATTTTTACTTTCTCCTGGTATGGCAACTACTCCATATTTTGCCATGTGGCAACTGCTTGACACATTAACTTCAGCATTATTGGTTTGAACAATGGACACTAGAACTGGACAATGATGCAAAATATATATGAGAAAACTAATCTCAACTATTACTGTGAAACCCTACCATGGGCAAATACTTGCTGGTTTGGCTTCAACAGATATTTATTGTTGATGTCCTTTACCCTTCAACAATTCTCATGATAATAAAGTTACTTTCCCCGCATCTCTTCTTCTTAATCTTCAATATAGCAATTTTCAAGCTGATCTGTGTGCCTGTAGGTGATAGGTATGCCTGCGCAACGTGGGCTATAGAAAATAGGGTGTATCATTGTACAACCTAACCTAAGCTTAACCTGTGTAGTAATGACTTAAGCAGGGGTACAGGTTGTAGCCATACTGGTGTACAGGCAAAAGGCATCAGAACTTGTGGCACAGGTAATATCTTTTATTAGGCAAGCATGAGCTGTAAACAGTGATTGATGAGGTGGATTGATATAACCAAATGTATTAGATGTTATTATGCTATAATAGATATATTTTAAAGTTGCTTAAATCATTTTTAAAAAACAAAGCAGGCTTGTCGGAGAAGACCACAGACTAAGATAAAGAATAAACAGGCCACTGCTAAACAGGATTTCATAATGGGGAAAGAAAGGCGATAAGAAACCCTCTCTTTTACTTTCCTAGGATATAAATCCTAATGAATTAATACCTTCCACTTCCACAAGAGATCTGGTTCAATCCAGTTCCAAAAGTTTCAGTGAAACAAAAAAAAAAAAAGTACAGAGACCATTTATTAGAATATTGAAACAGCCGTATATAAATATTGAGCACAGGCTGGAGGAAACTTCAGACTTTTCTGAAGCTTAGAAAAAACGGAAATCAAATCAGTGAAAGTCCCCAAGGGAACTGAGAAGCCTGGCCAGCAAACCTGTTTCTTCCTTGAATCTGAGGCTAACTAAGCATTGTCTTTATTAATACAAATAAGTCTTTGCTATTGCATATGCTAATAAAGTTTTCAAGTTGTGATCAGAACTTCTCACTGGTCCTGTCTCAGTCTCAACCCCAGTTAAAATATGGAGTAACATTCCTTGTGATTATTGTGGATCCACCTGGTATTATCAACTCTAAAGTGAATGTGACGTAGAAGAGAGGTGTCAAACTAGACATTTTTTCCATACATTTCACAATTAACTCTTTGCTACAAGATGCATTAACAACCGGTGCTTCACAGAATTCAAATAGAGTTACAGTAGTAAATACTAAGAACAAAAAAAAACATTTCTGAAAGGAGCATGAAGTGCTGTGCTTGAGGCTTAATTCTGTTTAGGTTTGCCTAGTGCACTTATCACCACAATAGCAGAGCAGTGTATTAAATAATGCAACCAACTATCACATTTTTTCTGCTGTTGCCTTCCTGGGGGAGAGTGTTGTGGGTTTCTTTTTTTAGTGAAGTGTTTGGGGTTTCTTTTTTTATCTTTCTCTCACATGCTCACTCATGTATTGATCTCTGATTACGTTAGAGAAGTATATTCTGCCCTTCATGGGATCATAAGGCTGGGAGGAATCCAGGAGACCATCTAGTCCAAACTCCCTGCTCAAGATAGGATTGTCTTGGAGTAAGCCATCCCAGTCAAATGTTTGTCTCAAAAATTTCCAGGGATGGGGATTCCACGACTTCTCTGGCCAGTCTCTTCCAATGCTTGGCTACCTTCATACTCAGAAAGTTTTTCCTAATCACCCTACATTTCCTTTGCTGCAGCTTGTGGCTGTTGTTCTGTGTCTTGTCTCCTGCAGCCATCCTCTTTATAACCATTCCCTTTATAATAACCCTTCAGGTATTTGAATATTGCTATAAAATCCTGCCCTCATGTCTTTTCTATGGTTTTCTCGAAGTGAGTACTCCAAGACTGGCACAGCACTTCATGTGAAGCCTTACCAGTGGTAAAGAGAATGAAAAACACTCTTCAGTTGATCTGCAAGTGAAGCTCCTATTAATATAGCCCAGTTTTCTTTTGGCTTTTTTTTTTCCAATGAGCACTTGCTTAGCTCATATTCAGTTTATGATCCAGTGTAGTCCCCAAGTCCTTCTCTGGACTATTGCAGCCTAGCCAGTCATCCCCATCTGTATGTGTGCACAGAATTGTTTCATCCCAACTTCAAGCCTATACTTCTCCTTGTTGAATTATTTTTATTCTCCCAGGCCATTTTTTTTCTAGTTTATCTAGGCCATTCTGGATGCTACCCTTACCCTCCACAGTGTCTGCAGCTCCACGCAACTTGGTGTCATCTGCAAATTTGCAAAGTATGAAATGAGTCCCCATCATCCAAATCATTAATGAAGCTGTTAAACAATATTGAACCCAGGCCAGAACTCTGGGGAGCCCCACTTCAAACGGAAGATTTTAAAGTGCATGATGATCCTTCGTTCCTGTGGGACTCTAGCCCAGAGTTTTGGGTCAGCTCCTGAGAGAGCTCTCTCTCTGTCTCCTAACCTTTAAAATATTGAGAGACTCCCTGGTGGCTGATTCATCTATATCTGTCTGTTGCAGTGTTTCTTGAATTTTTATTTGAAGTGTCAGTTGTTGGCCACTGTCAGAGGTACAGGGTTACTGGCCTAAAGAGACTTGTCTGATCCAGTGTAGGTTTTCTATATCATTTCCTTTGGCAACTGATAGAGAATAGCGATTCTTGTATGAAGTTCAATCCTGGCTTCTTTTGAAACCTAGACCTCCTCCGGAGACATACCCACCCACAGTGCAAAATATTTGTAAGGGTAAACCTAGCTGTTAGTACAAGCTAAATCATCCTGCCATGTGAGAATGCTCACATCTTCAAATATGAATAAAGCACACAGCTGTGGGATGCTCTGGGTGGCCAAACTGGGTGGGGTCCATAGCACACTTAGAATAGCAACGGGTAATAGCAAAAGTCTGTTGAAATGGAATGACATTTCATTGCATGTTTGGGACCTGTTTGTTTCCTTGTTTACTATAGACCATATTTGTAGTGACTCCATTTTTAAGTCCATGGAGTTAGTTACTTTAGTATTAACCAGGGATGTCAAACTTGCCCTGCCACTGTGTATGCTGTATCCATACTTCTCGCAATTCAGATCCAAATCTGGTGGTAGTCAGTAGGACTGCACGAAGCAGGCCCTATTCAATTCAGATTCGGACTGAATCACGGACAGTGATTCCATTATTTGATTCGGATTACTATCCCTGATTTGATTTGGCCAAATTTGAATCTGAAAATTCAATGCTGATTCAGAGAATCAGTGATTCGGACATAAACACAGCTTTAAATGTTTTTTCTACATACCTCAAGGTACCAATGCGGCTTGTGAACGCTGCAATGCTAGGGCGTATGGAGCATCCCACAGGAGAGCGGGAGGCCCTCCATGTGCTCGGCAGTGAACTTGGAAGTGGACTGGAAGTACTCAGTGATTGGCCATGGGGGGACCCTGTGTGCCCCGCCCCGCAGACCCAGAAGGCACCAGTTGCTGAGCTGGGGAGTCGTTTGGGGGAGGGCATCTCACTCCCTGGCAGACCCAGAAGTGGACCGGATGTCAGCGTGGACTGATCCACTTCCGGATCTGCTGCCAAGCACACTGGGGAGCCCCTACGCTCCTGTGGGACACTCCATACGCCCCAGCCTTGCAGCACTCATGAGCTGCCTGCTACCTAGAGGTATGTAGAAAAAACATTTAAAGATGTGTCTATGTCTGAATTGCCGAATCTTTCCAAATCTCTCTGAATTGATTCGGAGGGTTCCGATTTGATTCAAAGAGATTTAACAGTCCTCTGATTCTATTTAGATTCGGAGATTCAGCCACTGAATCTCTGTCAAATCAAATCAGGGACTGAAGCTTCATACAGCCCTAGTACTGAGGTGGGTCAGGCTGTGTTGGCACAGCTGTCACTTGCCCCCTTCCACAGTCATGCTCAGAAATGGATCCAGAGGGGGTGCACTGGCATGATCATAAATCCCCTTTTCACCATGTAGCTCACCTATCACCATCTCCAGTTCCCTGTGGCCCTGATATCTCAATCCCCTGCAAGATATGCATTGTGGCTGGAGCCCCAGGCTGGCATAGGATAGTCATGGAGACTATTTCATGGACATTTGTGCTGGAAGGGACCCTGGAGGATCATCGAGTCCAGCCCCCCAACCCCAGGGGCAGGAAGTCAGCAGGGATCATAGAATCCCAGCAAGATAAGCATCCAAATGTGTTTTGAAGGCGTTCAAAGTGGGTGCTTGAACCACCTCAGGTGGCAGTCTATTCCAGAGCTTGGGGGCTCGGACAGTGAAGAAGTTTTTTCTTATGTCCAGCCTGAACCGGTCACAGTGGAATTTGTGACCGTTCAGTCTTGTCATCCCTTGGTGGGCTCTGGTGAACAGACATTCCCCCAGATCCTGATGACCACCCCTGATAAGCTTATAAGTGGCCACCAGATCACCCCTGAGCCTGCGCTTTTCCAGGCTGAATAGCCCCATTGCTCTCAGCTTCTCATCATAAGGCCTGTTTTCCTGACCTCTGATCATGCGCGTGGCTCTCCTCTGGACTCTCTCAAGCTTCTCCACATCCTTTTTGAATTGTGGAGCCCAAAACTGGACGCAGTACTCCAGCTGTGGCCTCACCAAGGCCGAGTACAGCAGGAGAATGACGTCCCGTGGTCTGCTTGAGAAGCATCTATGGATGCAAGCCAGTGTTTTGCTCGCTTTGCTATCTGCAGCATCACACTGAAGACTCATGTTCATCTTGTGGTGAACCATGACCCCCAAGTCCCTTTCATCTGTAGTGCTAATCAGCATAGCACTACCGAGCCTATAAGCATGCTGCAGGTTTTTGCTCCCAAGGTGGAGAACCTTGCATTTTTCATATTTCCTGAACACAATCAGGTTCTTGTCCACCCATTTCATGAGTCTGTACAGCTCCGCCTGGATCACCCTTCTGTCCTCAGGTGTGGATGCTTTACCCCAGAGTTTGGTGTCGTCGGCGAACTTGGCCAGTCGACTTCTGATACCATTGTCCACATCATTGATGAAGATGTTAAACAGTATAGGCCCTAGGACAGAGCCTTGTGGGACCCCACTGATCACAGCACACCAAGACAATTGGCTCCCATTGACCACCACCCTCTGGGTCCTACCCCAAAGCCAGTTCCCAAGCTAGTGGATTGTGGTGACGTCAAGGCCGCAGTTAGTTTAACCAAGAGGTGATCATGGGATACCAGATCGAAGGCTTTTTTAAAGTCAAGTTATATGACATAGATCTCTTCCCCTTTGTCCAGGTGATAAGTCACCTGGTCATAAAAGGAAATGAGATTGGTCAAGCAAGACCTACCCGCAACAAACCCATGCTGGGTATCCCTCAGGATATTGCCTTCAGCTAGTCTGTTAAGGATGGTCTCCTTGATAATCTTTTCTAAGACTTTCTCCAGGATAGAGGTCAGGCTGATGGGCCTGTAGTTTGCCGGATCTACTTTCCTTCCTTTCTTGAAGATAGGCACCACATTGGCCCTCTTCCAATCACCGGGCACTTCACCAGAGCACCAAGAGCTCTTGAAGATCTGTGCCAGGGGCTGAGCTATGATGCTCGCCATCTCCCTGAGTACCCTGGGGTGCAGCGTGTCAGGGCTGGCTGACTTGAAGGTATCCAGCCTGTCAACGTGTTCCTTCAGCATGTCAGCTTCAATGGAGGGCAAGGAAACTCCCTCACTTGGGCCTCCCTGACCCATAGTGGGCAGGGCCATCCCATGGGACCGGTGAAAAACTGACGCAAAGTACCCATTTAGCAAGTTTGCTTTTTCCTGGGCGTCAGTTGTCAGTTGCCCCATCTGGTTTAGCAGGGGTCCAATGTTGCCCTTGCTTTCCTCCAGCTCCGCACATATCTAAAAAAGGACTTTTTATTTTCTTTGATATTTGTAGCTAGCTGGAGTTCCATCACAGCCTTGTCTTTCCTGATTTGCTCTCTGCAAATCCGGACTAAAGCAGAGTATTCTTCCTTGGTGGCAGTTCCAGTTCTCCATCCTTTATAGGTCTTCATTTTAAGACGCAAGAAGTCCACCAGTTCCCTGGAGAGCCAAGGGGGCTGCCGTGCCCTTTTGCTGCCTTTCCTCCGGACTTTGCTGGTGCATCCAGGATTGCTCCCTCGAGGAGCATCCACCTGTCCACTAAGCAGGGAGCAGAGGGGAAGTGGGGACCTGCCTGCTGTCTCTGCTGTTCCTAGCTGACCCGGAGATGGGGAAAGCCCCAGGACCATTCCTACCCTGCTCCAGCCAACTGCTGCAGAAAGTGGCTGCACAGGGTGGCCGTCTAGGGCACTGGCAGATCCCTGCTCCCTTTTCCTCCATTACATTTCCTCCACAATCCTAGAGGTTCTTGAATCCCCTGGCTTGCCAGGAGTCCTGCAGACTGGAAGAACCAGTGCTGCCAGCTGATTCTCCCCCATAGGCTTTATGTTTAAGGCCCTTGGTATGAAACAGTTGGAGTGAATTAAGTTCATACAAAAATATTGCTGTGGGGCTTACACTTCCAACACACTTCGATGTTTTTGAAAAATATAATCTTGGCATAGTCTTCTTTGAGCAACCCTACAAGTTGATAATGAAACCAGACTTGTTTCATAAGCTAGACAGGAAATTGAATTACCTGCCTTAGTCACATGAATCTGCCCAGTGAAGTGAGAGTGAGCAGCAATCCTGCTGATACAGACTTTAAAGTTTGGTCTTGAAGAAAAGGCCATTATTAATCCAGTTTGTTAATCAAGTTGTTGACTCTAACACTTGAAGATTCTCAGGGATTAGCCGGCTTAGTTCTCACCAGCATGAACCTGAATTGCTCATTTGCACCAGCATAATATCTGATGGGTGCTGGTTATAGCCATGTTGGTCTAAGGACATAATTTTGTATATTAGCATCTGTTCTGTCCCCAAGAACAGAACACCTCTGTCTGTGCCTGAAGAAGGGTGTTTGTGCCTGAAAGCCTGAAAAGAACAATTTGTCCAACTATTTAGTTGGTCTAATAAAAGGAATCATGTTTACTCAAAGAACCTTGTCTGCCATAATTTGTCTTGGCAGACAAGGTTCTTTGCGTGAATTTGATATCTTTTATTAGACCAACTTAAATGTTGGAAAACAATTATTAAGCAAGCTTTCAGGTTCAAAAACCCTTCATCAGGCTAAGGAGGTTTCAGCAGTTGGTGTGTGCTCTTCCTGGATGGAATGAAAAGTAAAGAAGCCAGAGGCTGGGCTGGTGTGCATACAAGACAGGTAGTCAATGAAAATGTAGATTGAGGAGTCAAAGAACCTTGTCTGCCTATGCCCGTAGACCAGCATGGCTACAACCTACACCCCTGTATAATTTGTCTTGGCCTTCATGGAGTTGCCCCTGATCCTCACTGCTGTGAGCGAGAGGAAACTCAGGCCTCCTGCAATTGTCTCACGGTGTGTAACAAAAAGGTTCTGATGGACTGAATCTAATGGTGAAAAGGAGATGATCTGGGGAGACGGTACAAAAGGTGCAAGTTTCTCAATTTGATTAAGGAAATATATTGTTGGATTAAGTATCCAAGAGAAAAGCTGATAATGCTGCATATTTCAGAGTGGTACTAATTAGAGAAGCCTGGCATAAAATATTCTTAGCACCATCCACTTTGATGAATTTCTCCGTACTTAGAAGTGTCCCAATAAAGAATAATCAGACTGTGTTTGTGTACGTGTGTCTTTAAGAGATTACCAATGTCCAGATTATTTTTTGATTGTTTTAATTTGTTTTCACAATAGAAATATTAGGAATGTCAGGTCTTACATACCCTGTTTGTTTTGGTGGAAAACTTGGCTAATAGATCAATTTTGAAACCAGGAAGGACACTTCTAATCTCTCCCATTTGGGTTCCTGCCTAGTATAGGCCATGGGACTTCATCCCATAACTCATGGAAGGAGACCTACCTTAATTTCTCTTTGAGTTAGGGCACATTTCTGGAAAGGTATCAAGTCTTAATTTAAAGGTATCAAATAACAGAGGACTAACAGTCTTCTTAGTTTTCTTATTTCACTGGTTAATTACCTTATTGTTAAAAAGGCATGTCTTATTTATATTGTGAATTAACTTAACTGAAGCTCCCAGCTGGATCTTGTTATGACTACTTTTCTCACACATTAAAGAGCCCTCTGCTATCAGAAATCTCCATCCAACGGAGACACTTAGAGATCGTAATCTAGTCACAGCATCACTTTCTTGCAGATAAGTTGAATAGAATGAACTTTTCTAATCTCTAAGGGAGGTTTTCAAGATTTATAATATTTTTTCACTTTTCTGTTTCCTTTCCAATTATTCAATGCCCTTTTTGAAGTGCTGACATCAAAAATGGATAGACAGTTGCAGCAGCAGTTTCACTAATGTCCGTACAAATATGTATAGCAAATTAAGAGACTCTGTTAACTGGGCACTTTGCCATCCCTTAAATGAAGCAGCAGGCTGCTGCATTTTCAGCAGAGTTCTTCTGCTAAACTCAAACAAAAAGGCTGCATGTTTTAGTTCATCCATTTCCTTTCAGATGCTATAAATACTAGTTCTCAATTGTGCATACTTTTTCAGATGCATCAGTATGCATGGGATATATATATCCCATATCCGAGAATAAAATAAAAATTTTAGCCATTTTTATAAGTCCTAAGGATGCAAAAAGGACACAAGTCTAGTGCCTCCCCCCATACACCATCTAGAACATTTAAGTACATTTTTTTAAAGTTTCAGCTCAAATAAAGCCCAATACTATTATTTACTTCTCATCTAAATCAGGAGTTGTCAACTGGGGGTACGTGTACCCCTAGGAGTACTTGGAAAGGTCCTGGGGGTATACGCAGGTGGGCAGGGACGGAGTTCCACCACCCACCACCCCACACCACTGCCTCCTAGGAGCAGGGCTGGGGGGCTGAGGGTAGCAGAACCCCTCTGTGGGCCACACAGGCACTGCCTGCCTGGCTGTATGCATTTGGGTGGAGGGAAGTTTGCATGTGGTGGCAGCGGCCACCATCTATCAGGCTGCACCGCCCCTGCAACCTGCTGCCCATCGCCTTGTGCCACCACCACGTACCGCTTTCCCATGGCTGATTGCACATGCAGCTCCATGGGCTGCTGATAGGCAGCGCACAATTAGCAGGGTGCGAGTCACATCAGCAGCCCACAGAGCTACACGTGCAACCAGCTGTGGGAAAGCGAGGCACAATGGTTCAGGGTGGTGGGTGGTGGCAGTGGCTGCCACGTGCATGCCCTCCCCCACCCACTCCACATGCAGCCACCGCCACCAGAAGGGGTACATTTCTTTAAAAAGGTTGAAAACCCCTGATCTAAATATATAGGAGGCAGAAAGTTAGGGCCCTAAACCTTGCACCATTTGGCTATGTGTTTTTAGTGATAATGGCCCTTTCATAGTTTCATAGTTTCTAGGGTCGGAAGGGACCTGAGCAGATCATCTAGTCCGACCCCCTGCCACGGCAGGAAAGAGTACTGGGGTCAAATGACCCCAGCAAGGTGTTCATCTAACCTCCTCTTAAACACCCCCAGGGCAGGAGCCAGCACCACTTCTCTTGGAAGCTGGTTCCAGACCCTAGCCGTCCTGACTGTGAAGTAGCGCCTCCTGATATCTAACCTAAACCTACCCTCTGCCAGCTTGTGACCGTTATTCCTGGTCACTTCTGGTGGTGCTCGGGGGAACAGGGACTCCCCCAATGCCTGCTGATTCCCCCTGACTAGTTTATAACAGGCCACAAGATCCCCCCTTAGCCTTCTCTTTTGGAGGCTGAACAGGTTCAGGTCCCATAGCCTGTCCTCATAGGGCCTGCCCTGCTGCCCCCTGATCATGCGAGTGGCCCTCCTCTGGACCCTCTCCATGCTGTCGACATCCCTCTTGAAGTGCGGTGCCCAGAACTGGACGCAGTACTCCAGCTGTGGCCTGACCAGTGCCGCATAGAGGGGGAGGATCACCTCCTTGGACAGAGGGGGAGGATTATCTCCTTGGACAGAGGGGGAGGATCACCTCCTTGGATAGATTTGTGCCAGTTTACTGCAGCTTAGGATCTGGGCCAAGAAACTTAGAACGTGCCCTAAAAGTGGCCTAAGACTACATTTTAAATCATATTTCTTTGTAATTGTCTTCAAACTATTTCTTTATTAGAGAAGTAATGTTCTTGCCTAACTGGGAAAAACAGCAAACCATGGCTTGGAGCCTGTAAGCTGCTAAACAAAGACCTAATGCATCTGAGTCAGACCCCACTGAATTAAAGAAAACTAAAGCAGGGGCAAAAATTGTATGGAGAAGCTAGCTGGATCAGGGGCTGGGGACCAAATTGTGTTCCTTTGGCAACCAAGGGTACATCTCATTCTGATTTCAGTGGGAGGAAGATCACGGCCTGTCTGTTTCTTAGGAAGGCTCAACTGTGGAGGGGATAGAACCACTTCAATAATAATAGGAAACACCTAGTGTTAGTGGAGTGCTTTCCAGTAGAAGAGCTCAAAGCAATTTACAAAATAGTATCAATTATTTTTTCATTTTACAGATAGGTAAACAATCACAGAGAGATCTTGCCCAGCATCGCCATTTATCTCTCCAAGTATCCTGACACCCAATCACTGCTTGACCCTTAGACTGTGTTGGCATTCATATTAACACATAGTCATTACGTTTTTCATTGTAGCTGCACCCTGTTCATGTTGTGAAAGATGGGTGCACAGGTTCTGAGTATTTTATACTGGAAATGTAGAAATTTCATCTCTGGAGATATTCCTTGTAGAAATTCCTATTTCTGCTAACAGAATATTTTTCATTGCAGGAAAGTTTGCCGGGATTTTCGTTCAACAGCTTTAGTGCAGTGTACAGCCTTGTGCATTAAACATGAAGAGTACTATTTTTTAAGTGCTCTAACATTTAATTTAGCAGAGTCAACTTTCCCTTTCAAAATGCAAGCTCAAGGCAAATTATTTCTTGAGCAGCACTGGGAGTTCACTAAACTGAAGAGCAAAGGAACCTGTAGCATTGTGATAACTTGATAAAAAGCAAAAGGCCTAGTGAAATACTCTGCAGTAAGATTTAATAGGAGCTATACCTGCCTAAAAAGAAAAAGAGCAGGATGGAAAAATGTCCTCTTTTTCTTATTTTTCATTTAAATTGCTTTGGGTGAAATCTGGCTGTCTTTAATGCATCTTTGCTTTTGTTATTTTTTCTTTTTACCTTAGTCTTTCTATGCAGTATACATTTATTCTTCTAAACAATGAGAGAGAATAAATACTAAGGGTCTTAGGGGCCAATTGATGTCATTGGCAAAACACCAATTATCTTTAACAGACAAGGACTATGCTACAGACTCTTCCTTTAAAGCCTTGCCATCAAAGGGTCCAATCCTGAAATGTTTCTGACTGTGTTTCTGATTATCTGCTGTGCCCAGGCTATTGGCATCAGTAAGACTGTCAGTAAGCACTGGAATCATTTGCAGATTGTCAGGTACAGGGTTCAAGCCTGTTCTCTGACTATAACACAAGGACCATTGGACAAAGAAGAGAAATCACATGGAGATTCAGGGCCTTCTCAGTTATGGTCTTTACACATTCAGTGGTTCCATTAATATTTTATTTCTCCCCATGAGTCCCTTTGGCTGGGGGATTTCTGGCAAACTAACTCACTCTTTGTAGACAGCTAAAAAGAACTTCGTAGGAGGGATTTGAAAAATAAGTTTGCATGACAGAATAAATTAAGGAGAGGAGTTAGTATGGAAAAGGGTATTTAGAAGGAGAAAGAAGGTCAAGGGCTTTGATGCTTATGTTATTGGTGGACTAGAGGGGTTTGAGCTTAAGGGATGTGGTAGAAGATTTGGCAGGGTAGGGCAGAGTTAAAGAAAGCAAGAAATGTGCATTTGATGGAGAAGATGAGATGCAGTGAAGGGAAGGTCCTCGTTAAACTAAGGGCACCCTTTTCTTCTGAAGTGGTTATGCCAATATGTAATTAAGCTGTAATTATTCTTCTGAGTTCGTAGAGGTCTCAGGAAAGATTGCGTAGTACTGGCAGCTGAACTGAGAGAATAAAAGGAGCTTGCCCCGAAGAGTTTGCAATCTAATGCAATAGGGAGCTCTTGTTCTAAAATGTGCCCTTTATATCCATGACTTTAAACATTTAGCATAAATAAGGACTTAATCATGCTATTTGGGCTGTTGCAAATGGCTATAATAATAATAATGATACTGATAACTGGTAGGGGGTTAAAAAGTGTCATGCTGTGTCAGTACTGATACCAGTAAAACCGCAAGGACTGTGTTTAAATTAAGCAAGACCATGAAGGATTATGGAATTAAAGTCAAAGGAATAAATGTCTCAGCAGCACATGTTTGAAATCATGGGAAGAAAAAATCAAGAAACAGGCCCTCCTTTTCCCTATATGCTGCACACTTGAACCCTGACCCTATAGAAATCAGCATGGAAAGAGTCGCGCTAGGATCAGTGAAGCAAAGTCAGATTTTGTCAAAATCAATAAGGCTGCACATCAAGCATATTTGAGAATTGCATCTTAGAGTGTAAATTCCTTGGTGCAGAGTCTGTGTTTTTTAAAGCATCCACACAATGCCTAGCACGCTGCTAATGTGGTATGAGTAACAGATGGATACTAGATGTCCCTGTCCTATAAACACAAGTATTAAAAAGGCAGGGTGTTATCCTGGTCCTGCTGAAATCAAAGGGAGTTTTGCCATTGATTTTAGTAGTGCCAAGGTTTAATTTAGTCTTATAAATTTTGAGGAAACAATTACAAGCCCTCTCGAATGTTACATGTAGAGGGGAAGAAAATGCTGTGTTCTGCAAGTGTAACGCTCTAACATACATATGAAAAGGAAGTGCTATATGGCTACATTTAAGGCTTCAGTAATTAAATTTCAACAGTTCAAGGTAGCTGAGCTCTTTATTCAGTATAACATAGGTTTGGCTCATTGGCTGTCAGGAACTATTTTCTGAAAAGCATTGCATTTCTCCCATTTAAAAGGGGTGGGGGGAATAATGGTGCCTGCAACCAAAAGTTGCAAGTATATTCTTTTCAAATTACATGGGAGTTAGAATCATCATGTTGTTCAGAAAGAGATAGTGGAAGAAAAAAATATTGCAGCTGATTTTGATTTGCTTGGTTGGGAATATGAAAAAAAATAACTTTGATAAAACGTATCGATTTAATATATCTCATTCTCATCACTGGAACAGTTGCAGGGAGATGTGGTGAATTCTCCATCACTAGATGTCTTCAAGGCAAGACCAGGTGTCTTTCTAGAACAGGGGTGGGCAATTATTTCGGCTGGAGGTCCGCTTAATGAGTTTTGGTGAGTTGTCCTTGATGAATTTGGATAGCCCTGCCCTTTGACAGGTGCCCTGTGCCCTGGTCACCATCTTGGGACTGGAAATCCTGCCCCTAACACCTGACCTTTGCCACTGGAAGTCACTGCATTTGCCCCCTGAAGTACTCCTTTTGGGAAGGGAGCTTGCTACTTTGGAACTAGAAAAAAACCAAATATTATGCTAAAGGTCAAACACCTACTGTAACACATTAATTTTATTACATAAGCTATTTTTGTCATGATTTGTGTTTGCAGTTTATATAGAGATGATTGCATAGTAACTCAAAAATAAAGTTTTACTCTTCTATATTATGCGGGGGTGTGTGGTTGGGGTGGATGCATGTGTATGGTGGGGTGTGGGGGTTGAGTAGGGAGGGTTTGTGAGGGAGTGTGGCTGTGTGTGGGGCTGCATACGGTGTGTTTCATAGTTTCATAGTTTGTAGGGTCAGAAGGGACCTGAGCAGATCATCTAGTCTGACCCCCTGCCATGGCAGGAAAGAGTACTGGGGTCAAACGACCCCAGCAAGATGTTCATCTAGCCTCCTCTTAAACACCCCCAGGGTAGGAGCCTGCACTACTCCTCTTGGAAGCTGGTTCCAGACCCTAGCCGCCCTGACTGTGAAGTAGCGCCTCCTGATATCTAACCTAAACCTACCCTCTGCCAGCTTGTGACCGTTATTCCTGGTCAAGCTTGGTAGCGCTCGGGGGAACAGTGATTTCCCCAATGCCTGCTGATCAACCCCCTGACTAGTTTATAACAGGCCACAAGATCCCCCTCAGCCTTCTCTTGTGGAGGCTGAACAGGTTCAGGTCCCGCAGCCTGTCCTCATAGGGCCTGCCCTGTTGTCCCCTGATCATACAAGTGGCCCTCCTCTGGACCCTCTCGATGACGTCGACATCTCTCTTGAAGTGCGGCGCCCAGAACTGGATGCAGTACTCCAGCTGTGGCCTGACCAGTGCCGCATAGAGGGGGAGGATCACCTCCTTGGACCTGGTCGAGATGCATCTGTGGATGCATGCCAAGGCGCGGTTGGCCTTCCTGACTGCTTCCCCACACTGCCGGCCCATTTTAATCTTGGAGTCAATGATCACCCCCAGATCCCTTTCCGCCTCCGTGCTGACAAGAGGGGAGTTCCCTAACCTGTAGGTATGGTGCCAGTTGTTCCTTCTGAGGTGCAGCACCTTGCACTTGTCTGTGTTGAAACCCATCCTATTCTCGTCCGCCCACCCTTGTAACCTGTCTAGGTCTGATTTTAGCCTGTTGCATCCTTCCAATGTTCCCACGTCCCCCCACATCTTAGTGTCATCAGCAAATTTGAACAGGGTGCTTTTTACCCCCTCGTCCAAATCGCTGATGAAGATGTTGAACAGTGCGGGCTGAGGACCGAGCCCTGGAGAACCCCACTGCCCACGTCCTTCCAGGTTGAGAAGGACCCATCTACTACCACCCTCTGGGTGCGGCCCTCCAGCCAGTTGGCGACCCATTTGACTGTGTGGGTGTCTACACCACAGCCCCCCAGTTTCTTAATGAGAACAGGGTGAGAGACGGTGTCAAAAGCCTTCCGGAAGTCCAGGAAGACTATATCCACTGCTACCCCTGCATCTAATGATCTGGTGATCTGATCGTAAAAGGCCACCAGGTTTGTTTGACAGGACCTGCCACTGATGAACCCATGTTGGTTGCCCCTAAGCATGCAGTCTCCTGCTGGCCCCTCCTGGATGTGTGCCAGCATAATTTTTTCGAACAGCTTGCCTAGGATCGAGGTGAGACTAACCGGCCTATTGTTTCCCAGGTCTTCCTTCCTGCCTTTTTTGAAGATGGGGACCACGTTGGCCCTCTTCCAGTCCTCCGGTACCTCACCAGAGCACCACGAGTGCTTGTAAAGTTGTGCCAGGGGACTTGCAATGACCTCGGCCAGTTCCTTTAGAACTCTAGGGTGGAGATCATCCGGATCGGCTGACTTGAATATGTCCAACCCCTCCAGAAGCTCCCTAACTAAATCCTCGTTAACCTGTGGCCCAGGTGTGCCTGCCCCGGGGCCCGAGGGGGGCCCAGCAGGGAGGTGGCTGTTTTGGTTCCTACTTAGGAAGACGGAGGCAAAGAAATCGTTAAACATGTTAGCTTTGCCGTCTGGTATGATGACCACTTTACCCATGTCATCCTTCAAGGGCCCCACATTAGCCGGGACCTTCTTTTTACCCCCTACGTATTTAAAAAATAACTTCTTATTGTCCTTAATCTGGGAAGCTAGTCCCAGTTCCATCTCTGCCTTGGCCTTCCTAACTACCCCCCCTACATCGCCGAGCAACTACAGAATAGCCCTCCCTGGTGATGACCCCTTCTTTCCACTGGGTATAAGCCTCCTTTTGGCAAGGAGACCCTCCCGGATTCTTTTGGTGAGCCACAGAGACTTGTGTGCTCTCCTGCTCCCTTTGATCCTCATTAGGATTACCTTCCTTTGGGCTTGGAGGATCGTCTCCTTAAGGAGCGACCACTCTCCTTGGACACCTGGCTCCCCACCCCCCCGGGACCTCAGCACTTCTCCAACTATCCTCCTTAGCTCGTTGAAGTCTGCCCTCCTAAAATCTAGGGCTGCTGCCTTGCTGCAGGCCTTTGCCACCTTGCGCTGGATGGTGAATTCCAGCAGGCGATGATCGCTGTCGCCCAGGTGGGCGAGCACCCGCAGCCCCCTCACCAGGTCATCACCCGTGGCCAGCACTAGATCCAACAAGGCGTCCCCCCCCGGTGGGGCTGTGCACCTCCAGGGTTAGATGGAGGTCCTGCACTCTGGCCAAGAACCTACGGGAGTGTTCAGACCTGGCTGACTGCTCTTCCCAGCAGATGTCCGGGAAAGTTCAGGTCCCCCATGACAACCACATCCTTAGCCTTCACTACCTCTGTGAGCTGACCCAAGAATTCCTGGTCAAGCTCTTCTCCCTGGTTAGGAGGTCTGTAGTAGACTCCCACCATTAAGTCCCTTTCCCCTCGACTGCCTTGTACTCTAACCCAAAGCACTTCAGAGTGCCTCTCCCATGGCTCCTTGCTAATTAACGAGGATGTGTATTCCTCCTTAATATAGAGCGCCACGCCCCCACCCGTCTTTCCTATCCTGTACAGCCTATAGCCCTTGACATTGACCGCCCAATCATGTGTTTCATCCCACCACGTTTCCGTAATCCCCACTATGTCCGGGCTGGTGTCAGCCAGCAGGAGGGTGAGTTCCTCCTGCTTGTTGCCCATACTACGAGCATTTGTGTAGAGGCATTTGAGGCCTCCTGTGGGTGTGTGTGCTGACCCCCTAGTCCCAACGTTACCCTGGCCCCTCTCTCTTACCTGTTTGATTGCTTTACTCGTCGGTCTGTGCTGGGCTGTAGTTGTGGGTGCTGTTGCAGGGAGGGTGCCTATGTGGGGTGCTATGGGGGCAGGGTGAGGGGGGGTAGGGAGTGTGGGGAACCCCCACACACTCCCCCCATGGCACACAGCCCCTGCTGCTGGGGGCAGCAGCAGGCAGCACTGAGCCCTTGAAACACTTGTGGCCTGTGCAGTTGCTGCTGCCCAGTGGTGTGTGGCTCTGGCCAGAGCTTTTCATGGTAGCAAGGAGTGCATCCAGGCTGGCCCGCCTCTTGAACGGGGCTCCCAACAGCACACCTGCAGCTCCCAGCACTTATATGCCACTGGGGAAAGCATGCAAAGGAGCCAGCTGCCTTCCCCGCTCCCTGTCTCCATGGAAGCAGGGGGCAGGTCTCCTCACCGCTTCCAGCGGCGTCCTGGCAGCCGCATGTGGCGGCAGGGAGTGGGGAAGGCAGCTGGCTCCACTGTGTAGGGCTTCTTCCCAGTGGTGTGTGAGTGCTGGGACCTGCACATGCATTGTGGGGAGCCCCACGTGATAGAGGTGGGCCGGCCTGGATGCTTTCCTTGCTGCCATGGGCAGCTCTGGCTGGAGCCGTGTGCCACCGGGAAGCAGCACTTATGCAGGCCACAAGCACCCTGAGGCCTCATTGCTGCTTCTGCTTTTACTGCAACTAGTGGCAGGGGCTGTGCACCATGGGGGGAGTGTGTGAAGGGTCCCCACACCCCTCACCCTCCCTCACACCCACACCCTGCCCAACCGAGATCCGTGCTTTCGCCATCCCCCTGGGTACAGGCTCTGCATTCCTGCAAACCCCAGTCCCATGCTCCATGCTCCCACCCAGCTCCCCCTGCCCCACCTGTGTCCCCACCACAACTCTCACTACTCTGCTGCTTCCCCACCTGCTGCCCAGAGCAAGCACTGCAGCAGGGAAAGGAGAAGGAGCTGCTGGAGCCTGGAGTAGCTGAGCAGGTCTCCTGGCAGGTGCAGCAGTGGCAGCAGCAGCCCCACCTGGAAGCCGCATGCTGGCTGGGCTAGGCCATTCTGCACACAAAGGTGGGAGCAAGGCACATGAGCTGGTTGGGGTACAATTAGTTGGTGGTGCCCGCAAGCCAGATGAAATTGCCTGGCAGGATGGATCCATCCAACGGGCCGTATTTTGCCAGCCCCTGCTGTAAAAGTTTATACTAAGTCAGACAGAAGAAGCAGAAATTAGCTGTAGAAATTATTGGTGATTTTCTTTGACCCATAATGTGGGAGGACCACTCTCTTTTCTGGTCTTACAATCTGCGAGAAGAAATTTCATGATCATTTTAACTCCAGAAACTCAGACCCTTGCCTCTGGAACAAATTAATAAAGCATTATCTAAAGAGGCAAGAATTCTTGTGGTTAATATCTTTTTCTGGACATTGACCATCATATCAACATTATCATTATCTAGAGAGGAGGGCAGCACCGTTCACCCACTGATGTACATAGGCAGCTCTAGGTTTCCGTCCCACGTTTTCATGAATCCAGATTTCCGGAGTAGGAGAATTGGGCGTTTCATACAGCTGGTAAAAAGATCCAGAATCTTTCTCTACTGAAATCTGAATTTTACCAATAGCAAAGGGGGATTGTGGACAATGTTAGGGTCCACAGCATGCCCAGTGGTTGAACATGTGCACAACACATGGGCTGCAAGGGGCCTGCCAGCATTTCTTCCTTTCATTCAAGATGCAAGCAAAACTGCATCACTGAGCTCTCCTGAGTGCAAGGATAAGTGCAAGTCCCTATGAACACTTCTTGGCCTGCTAAATGGGACTTAAAGGACTATACGATCCTGGCCTGGGGCTTCTCCTACACCAGTCCTTTTTTACATCAGGTGTGTCTTCCATGTATCCATCTAGTTAATATATGCTACACCCCACTAATGGGTTATGTGGCAAACCAGCATCCTAAAAATCATAGACTCATAGAGAAGCAGAGCTGGAAGGGACCTCCAGAGGTTATCTAGTCTAGATCCTGAAGCAGGATCTTCGCTATCCAACCATCCTATATAATCCATAATCTAAACTCTACGTAAGATTACCGTCAACCCTGGCACAACACAGAACTAACACCTTAACCTGCCACAGGTAAAGCATGACAGCCATGGAAGCCAGTGCCTTACATCTATGAAAGGCTGTCAATATACACTCAAAAGATCCTTGGTAGAACGCCCTACCCCCTGCTACAGAGCAAGGCAAAAGCCCTCACAGTCTGTACCAATCTGATACGGTGATTGGTCTGACCCTGAGCAGAGGGGCAAGATCCTCTAGCCCAGAGGCTTTGGTCTTAGCAGGAGCATTGGCACATCCCAGTCAAAGTCCCTGAGAAAGTCTTAAAACCCCCCAGACACATGCAGCAGAAAGAGTGGAGGGAGCAAGGCAACAAGCAAAGCGCAGAAGCACAGGAAATACCCATAGGAAGACACAGGCATAGCTCTGCCTAGATCATCCTTGATCCAACCTGTTCTTGACCACCTCCAGTCCACAGCTTCCCTAGGCAGCCTGTTCCATTGCCCCTCTATTCTAACAATGAGGTTTTTCCAGATATCCAATCTAAACTTCCACAGCTGCAATATCAAGCCATTAATCTACATCCTCCTCTCTGCAGCAAGAGAGAAAAGATTATGGCAGCCCTTTAAGGCAGCCCTTCAAGTATTTGAAGACTGCTATCATATCCTATTTTAAGCACCTTTTCTGCAAGCTGAACATGCCTTCAGTCTTTCTTCCTATGACTTGCTTTCCAAGCCCTTTATCATCTTTGTTGCCCATCTCTGGACCCTCTCTAGCTTCTCCATGTTCTTTATAAAATGTGGAGCTCAGAACAGCACACAGTGCTCCAAATGAAGCCTAACCAGTGCCAAGCAGAGGCGCTATGGTCTCCGGTGTCTTGCGGCTAATACTTCTGTTGTTGCATCCCCAAACCACATTCACCTGTTTTTCAGCTGTACCTTGCATTTGTCTGCATTGAACTTCATCCTGTTAGCTCAAGCTCAACATTTTGATCTGTCAAGATTCTTCTGAATTGCACTCACATCTTCCAGTGTGTTCTCAGTCCTTCCCGGTTTCATGTTGTCTGGAAACTTGCTCAAGAAGCTTTCTATGTCATCATCCAAATTGTTAATAAACACGTTGAACAGCACTTGACTAAGGACAGGGCCCTGTGGGACTCCATTCAAAACCTCTTGCCATTCTGACCTGGACCCATTAATAGTTACCTTAGAATTACCCTCCCCATAAATACCCGGACTATTGAGCCAGTTATCTATTCACCTTATAGCAGTTTTATCTAGGCCACATTTCTTCAATTTGTTTCGGAGAAGGTCATGTGGGACCTTGTCCCAAACCTTACTAAAGTCCAGATACACAATATCCACAGCATTTCCTTCATCCACGCAAGTTGTTACTTTATCAAAGAAGGAGATCAGGTTAGTTTCACATTATTTGTTTTTCACAAATCCATACTGGCTGTTTGTGATCACCCCCTCTACCTCCAGGTGCTTGCAAATGGCTTCCCTTAGGAAATGCTTCAGTAACTTCCTAGGTATAGAGATGAGGCTCACTGGTCTGTATCCTTATTTTTGCCTTTCTTAAAGAGGGGCACTACATTGGCCCCTTTCCAGTCCTCTGGTACCTGGTCTGTTTCCCATGACTTCATGAAGATCATTGCCAAGGGTTCTGGATCTCTGCCAGTCCTTTCAGTACCCTGGGATAAAGCTGATCCAGCCCTGCTAATGAGTTCATTTAGACCTAGCAAGAGCTTTTCGATCATCTCTTTTGTTATTTCCTCCCTCAGCTTACCCCTGTCCTTGCCCAGATAATCCCTATTAGGTGTCTCGCTGCAGCTTAATATTTTTGTAAAGACTGAGGCAGAGCAGCTGTTGATAGCTCCATAGTTTTTGCATCTTCAGTTAGAAATTCTCTCTGTCTGGTTAACAGAGGACACACTGCTTCCTTGGTCCTTCTTTTGTGTTCAGTAGACATACAGAACCTCTTCTTGTTGTCCTTAACCTTCTTGGCACGTGCATCTCATTCTTTAAGCCTCCCTAATTTTGTCCCTGTAGATTTCATAGATTTCATAGATTTCATAGACATTAGGGCTGGAAGGGACCTCGGGAGATCATCGAGTCCAGCCCCCTGCCCAAAGGGCAGGAAGTCAGCTGGGGTCATAGGATCCCAGCAAGATAAGCATCCAATTTACTCTTGAAGGTGTTCAATGTAGGTGCTTGAACCACCTCCGCTGGCAGACTGTTCCAGACCTTGGGGGCTCGGACAGTAAAGAAATTCTTCCCTATGTCCAGCCTGAAACGGTCTTGCAGGACTTTGTGACCGTTCGACCTCATCATCCCTTGGGGCACTCTGGTGAACAAACGTTCCCCCAGATCCTGGTGGTCACCCCTGATAAACTTATAGGTGGCCATCAGATCACCCCTGAGCCTGTGCTTTTCCAGGCTAAAGAGTCCCATGGCTCTCAGCCTGTCATCGTAAGGTCTGTTTTCCTGACCTCTGATCATGCGCGTGGCTCTCCTCTGGACTCTCTCAAGCTTCTCCACATCCTTTTTGAATTGTGGAGTCCAAAACTGGACGCAGTACTCCAGCTGCGGCCTCACCAAGGCCGAGTATAAGGGGAGAATGACGTCCCGGGATTTGCTCGAGAAGCATCTATGGATGCACGCCAGCGTTTTGGTCGCTTTACTAGCCGCAGCATCGCACTTGGAGGCTCATGTTCGTCTTGTAGTCAATGATGACCCCCAAGTCTTTTTCTTCTGTAGTGCTATCCAACGTAGCACTGCCGAGCCTATAAGGGTGCTGCAGGTTTTTGCTCCCAAGGTGGAGAACCTTGCATTTTTCGGTGTTAAACACCATGAGGTTCTCGTCTGCCCATTTGCTGAGCTTGTCCAGGTCAGCCTGGATCACCCGCCTATCTTCTGGCGTGGATGCTTTGCCCCAAAGTTTGGTGTCATCGGCGAACTTGGCCAGTCCACTCCTGACTCCAATGTCCACATCATTAATGAAGATGTTGAACAGTATGGGTCCCAGGACAGAGCCTTGAGGTTCATGCTATTTCCTGATACACATCCTTAGTGATCTGCCCATTCTTCCATTGCTTGCATGCTTTCCTTTTGCATTCAAGGTATTTTAGAAGCCTCATGTGCAGCCACATTGGTCTCTTGCTATTCTTGTGCTCCCACTTTTTTGGGACAATTTCTTGTTAGGCTTACAATACTGTGCCCTGTAGAAACTTCCAGCCCTTCTGGGTGCCTTTATCTTTCAATCTATCCTCCCATGCTACCATGCCTATTAACTTTTAAATCTAGCACCCTAATTTTGTTGACCTAATCCTTTCCCTGTCTCAGGATGTGGAATTCTGTCATATCATGATTGCTCCCCTCCAAGTTACCCATCACCTGCACATCCTCCACCAATTTACTGACGGAATTGGCTGAGGTCATTGCGGGACCCCTGGCACGGCTTTACAAGCACTCATGGTGCTCTGGTGTGGTGCCAGAGGACTGGAAGAGAGCCAGTGTGGTTCCCATCTTCAAAAAGGGAAAGAACAAGGACCCAGGAAACTATAGGCAAGTTAGTCTTACCTCAATCCTGGGCAAGCTTTTTGAGAAAATTATTCTGGCACACATCCATGAGGGGCCAGCAGGGGAGATCATGCTTAGGGGCAACCAACATGGGTTCATTAGTGGAAGGTCCTGTCAGACCAACCTGGTGGCTTTGTATGACCAGATCACCAAATCCTTACATGCAGGGGTAGCAGTGGACATAGTATTTCTGGACTTTCGGAAGGCCTTCAACACTGTCTCTCACCCCGTTCTCATTAAGAAACTGGGGGACTGTGGTGTCGACAGCCACACAGTCAAATGGGTCGTCAACTGGCTGGAGGGCTGCACCCAGAGAGTGGTGGTGGATTGGTTATTTTCGACTTTGAGGATGTGGGCAGTGGGGTCCGCCAGGGCTCGGTCCTCGGGCCAGCACTGTTCAACATCTTCATCAGTGACTTGGACGAGGGGGTAAAAAGCACCCTGTTCAAATTTGCTGATGACACTAAGATGTGGGGAGATGTGGGCACTCTAGAAGGGAGGAATAGGCTGCAGGTTACAGAGGTGGACGGATGAAAATAGGATGGGATTCAACACTGACAAGTGCAAAGTGATGCACCTGGGGAGGAACAACCGGCACCATACCTACAGGTTGGGGAACTCCCTTCTCGTCAGTACAGAGGCGGAAAAGGATCTTGGGGTCATCCTTGACTCCAAGATGAACATGGGCCGGCAGTGTGGGGATGCAGTCAGGAAGGCCAACCGCACCTTGTTATGCATCCACAGATGCATCTCGAGCAGGTCCAAGGAGGTGATCCTCCCCCTCTATGTGACACTGGTCAGGCCACAGCTGGAGTACTGCATCCAGTTCTGGGTGCCGCACTTCAAGAGGGATGTGGACAACATGGAGAGGGTCCCGAGGAGGGCCACTCGCATTATCAGGGGGCAGCAGGGCAGGCCCTACGAGGAGAGGCTACGGGACCTGAACCTGTTCAGCCTCCACAAGAGAAAGCTGAGGGAGGATCTAGTGGCCTGTTAGTAAGAGGGGATCAGCAGGCACTGGGGAAGTCCCTGTTCCCCCAAGCACTGCCAGGAGTGACCAGGAATAACAGTCACAAGGTGGCAAAGGCTAAATTCAGGCTAGATATCAGGAGGTGCTACTTCACGGTCAGGGCGGCTAGGATCTGGAACCAATTTCCAAGAGAAGTGGTGCAGGCTCCTACCCTGGGGGTCTTTAAGAGGAAGCTAGATGTACACCTTGCTGGGGTCGTTTGATTCTTTCTTGCTGTGGCAGGAGGGTCGGACTAGATGATCTGCTCAGGTCCCTTCTGACCCTAGAAACTATGAAACTATGAATTTTTCCCTGCTGGTTAGGACAAGATCCAAAATAAAGGATCCCCTACTGGTGCCTTCCACCTTCTGGAAGAGAAAGTTATTTTCCATATAAGTTAGGAACTGGTTTGAACTTTTGTGCTTGGCTGCGTTGTTCTTCCAGCAGATGTCCAGAAAACTGGTACTATTCCATACCTTTTGGATAGATTTGTCACCTGTTGAAGGGTGCCTTATCCACCTCCTCTTTCCAATTAGGTGGCCTATAATAAATCCCACCGTTATATTGGTGCTCCATCTTTCACCTGTCATCTTCACACGTATGCATCCTGCTTTTGTTGTTTTCTTTCTTCTGAACCGGGGAACATGTGTCTGTGTTTTTAACATACAAGGCAACACCACACATGTTCTCCCAACCCTGTACTTCCATACAGAGTATAACTCGCAGTGTTGATATTCCAGTCATACAAGCTGCCCAACCATGGCTTAGTGATGCCACTTAGATTATAGATTTTTTTTCACAGGCTGCAGCTTCCAGTTCATCTTGTTTATCCCCAGTACTTCTCACATGTATATACATGCATCGGATGTATTACGCATTTTGACCTACTCAATTCCCTCTTGCACCACTTGGGCCCTTTCCCAGAGTTAAGTTGCTTCTTGAGTTCTTTTTCCCTCTGGGCCGTGTGCTCTGTTGTTGGAGGGTTTGGATCACCATTCCCTGTGAAACCTCATGCCTTCAGGTGTCCTCTCTGCTGCCTCTTCCTCAGCAGTTCCACTGCAGAATGCTTGAAAATGGTTGTTGACCATTTCAGTCTGTGCTCTTCAGTTTTGGGGACCCTCCTTCATATGCTTCCACTTTTCCTCATTTCCCTTTGGCCTCTCCAGTACCAGCCTCATGTAACACAGGAAACACAGGAAGGGACATTGATTTGAAAAGACAATCATAATGGTCCCTTTTCACTTCCTGCAGAGTACAGGCCATTGAATGTCACCGAGTCATTCTGCACTTTGCTCATAACTTCTTTTTGAGCTGGAGCACGTCTTAGAGACTGTAAGTGCTGGAGAGTCCATCATACCTCTTAGCTACTTGTTCCCAAGTTTAATTATCTTCAGTCCCTGAGTCCAGAATTTGCACCTGAGAGATTGTGTTCAACTGGCCAAATCCAGCTGTAAGTAAAATACTTTCAAGCCCACATCAAATGCCTTTTAATAAGCACAAGTGCTTTTGAATAGCCAGATGGTTAGCATCTGGAAAACATGGTTAGCAGCTACCAAGCAGCAGCAGGCTATGAAATGAGTTGCCAAATCTGCCATGAGTGTTTCCTAACCACTTAACTGAAGGTGTTATGTGCAGGAATTGGAGACTAATATCAATAAGGCCCTAGCACAAAAGATAATAATGAAAGATATGCTGCTGGGCTTGTATGATAAACTAGAGGTTGTTTAGAGCTCCTGATATTTTTATTCCCTTCACACAGATGAATAAAATGTGGCAGAGGAGAAGAAACTTCTGAATTGTACATAAGTTGTTCAGGAGCTGGTATCATCTTTGGTCCTTTGCTTTAATCACATAATTATGGATAAAAGTCTCTTCACCTAAAAGAAAACAAAGCATGTGTGCAATGAGTGGTGCAGTGTACGTTGTCTTTGTACTCAATGCAATGGAAGATAATGAGATTTTTTTTCCTCAGGTAATGACAGAAGCTGCATTGTATGCACCAACCAGAAAGGAAAGGTATTAAAATAAGCTGCTTTGTTTTCAGACCCTAATAGGTTTCATGTAACATTTTGCTTTATGACTTTATTTCTGTCCGTGTCAAAATATCTCCTGTACTGTAAACATCAGACCATATTTACATATAACACAAAGGCTTTTATTAGGAACAAAGTGTGCTGGTCCTAATACATGCATCATAGCCACAGGATGTGAGGACTTTTTCTTACTCCCTAACAAACCAAGTGTAAGGGTTATTTTGGATTTTTGCAGAATTGCTGCTCACTCCTTATTGCTCCTAAGAAAACACAGTATCCCAGTACACAGAAGAAAAGGGGTTGTGATTCCTTAAGCCTCCTATCTCTCCACGTTGTCTAGTAGGCTGGAAGAGTAAAGGGAGTAGGTATAATGGTGTAAATGAGTGTTAGGGTAGGTGTACATCTCTTGTGTCCCAAGATGCTTCAAGAAGGTTTCAGGCTCAGATACCCACCGGTGTTTAGACCCCTGACTCCCATTGTTATTCACTGTTTTTAGCCAGAAGCTGGGCCCAGCCTTTTATGCACACTACCACCTGCTGTTCCCCAAGGGCACTACCACTGTCCACTGGCCTTTGTGATGCTGTGCCCTGAAAATAGGGACCCAGGTATTATTCTGGGTGATTTCTGAGATAAGCTTCAAGATTGCAGAATATATAATTTTCCTTCCTTTCACTAGATGTCCTCACAAAGAACATTATTTATTAGTTATTCTCATATCTTCCTGTTTAGGTGGGTTCTGGAGTTCTTTAAGACTGTAATTTTAGTCTGGTAACCCATAATTTGCCTGTATCCAGATTGTTCCATGCAGTGTTTTGACGGATCTCTGTGTGTTTTCAGTGTAAGCTTTGAAATTGCCTGGTGGCTTGAGAATTTAGCTATAATTTCTTTTTCTCTGTATGACTTGTTATGTTGTTAGGGAAGATAAAGCAAGAGAACCAGCCAGTGAAAATTTCATAGCAAGATGTGAGCCACACATAGAAAGGTGCAAATCAGGGTGTCAGTACAGGAAGTTCCCATGCTGAATCCTGGTATGGATTTTTTAACTAGGATTAGGCAGAAAATGTGACTTTTCTTACTAGAGGAATGTTTTGACATCTTTGTAGTTAAGGTCCAGGCATACTAGCAGTTTACCATGGGACAAAAAGGAGCTTTGCATCAGCTGGGCAGTGGTCGCTGCTCTGCTATAAGCTTTTACCCCATGAAAGTAAACTGGATAGCTTAGCTGTCAGTGAAAGAGGGGTAAGTTATTTACTGGGCATGTCAACATGAGATACTGTTGTGCAGTGGTTTAATTATACAAGTACTAAATAAATACACAATAACCTGAGTTACTGCGCAGTAGCACCAGCAAACGTCTTTTAAGTGCTGCTGTGCAGTTGCCTAATAATACAGTGTAGTAGTGTATTGGCACTGTTGGCGCTGGGATGCACTGCTGCAGAGTGCAGAGTCAGCTTCTCATGTAGACGCACCCACTGTTGGGTAAGTGTGTGCACACAGGTAGTTATTGTGGAGTACCTGCGGTAGTAAAGCTCTCCTCCTTTTCTACATGACAGGTTGTTCATATATCTGAATCCTGAGTCATAGAACTGGTGTTCCACCTACTGCTGCAAAGCCTTCCAGGGAAGCCAACAAAGTGGGAATCAGGCAGGGCTTGGAGCAAGTTGTCCCATCCATGGAATCTGCAGGAAAAGTAAGCTCAGGAGAGTTCATTTTGCTCAAGCCTAGAAATTAAGAACCATTTTCAGCCTGTGACAGTCTGGCAGAGCCATGAATGAAACCCAGGTGTCCATTGCCTTAATTACAAGATCCTCTTTTCTGTATCGGCCTTGTCTACAGATAAAATGTTGTCACTTCAACCTGATGGAACCTGTCAAGTATCAAAATCCGTTAGTTAAGGAGAGATGATGGTGAGGTTATTCAGTATCTGTGTTACGATTCCCTTGTTGAGTAAGGAAGGCAAATGGCGTTACTACATTGAATGAATTGCACCTTATCTGAAAAGTATCCTAAATAATTACCCAAAACATTTCAGTAATCCGTAAGCAAGTGGCAGCTCTGTAGATACTCAGAAAAGCTTACAAAGAGAAAAATCTTTATATGCTGGCCTTTGCATGGACCTTATTTTATTTGAAGGAGAGATATGTGTAATAGTTAGGCCCTGCTAACATGATCTTGAACTTGGCAGTGAACTTAAGAAAAATAAAGTTTTATTGTTTTCGAGTTTCATCTCTGGAAGGGAACAGAGTTGATGCTGCAGACCATGCTACCCTTGGGGGAAGACAGGGACTGGCATATTATTTTGTACTTTTGGCATTTCATGGAGGAAGGTGCCTTAATCCAAGGGAAGAGTTCCATTTGATATGGCTAAGAAAGTACAATTTAATGAGTTTGTTTAGTATAATAGGACCCTGATTATAAATTGGAGCCTCTGGGCACTAGAGTTTTGTTACAGATCATACTCATGTGACATGTCAGACTCCCCCCCAACTTAATGCTGTATTGATGCACAAGGGTGGGGGGAAGGTGTAGAGGTTTCTGTCCCACATAGGCTGTCTGTCTTTTGTCCCCAGTGAAGAGCACTGCTTGGTCTAGGTGTCTGCCAGTACTGCACACTGGCTTTCCTATGTGCTTCCATTAGCACAAAGCATCAGCTAGCAGTTGAGCATCCAGCTCCCAGCTAATGGAGCATAAAAGGTGGCAGAGAATAGGGGGCAGGCAGTAGGGGGACTGGGTAAGGTGAGGGAGTCTTGCAGTCATGAGAGGCAAGTGGTGGATGGGCAGGTCCCAGGGGTGCAGGCACAGAAGATGCGAAGAGTGGGGAGGCAGGGGCTGGTGTATGCAGGCACTATGGGGGGCAGGGAGTGGGGGAGTGCTGGAAGGACAAGAGACAGGGTGCAAGATGCAGGGGTCAGACTACTTGAATACCCTGCTGCCTACCCCCCACCACCTGCCCCCTGCTGTTACTTAGCCCACTGCTGCAGGTTATTTTGGATTTCTGTAAATACAGTATTAACTTTTCCCTTAGGCACCTTCAGGCTTTCCCCCATGGTGCCCTTCAAGTTTATTGAACATTCCCAATCAATAGATTCAGACACCACCTTATTCTCTTTTCAGTTCTGCTTAAGATCTTCTGTCATCGAGATGTCAGCAGGTTGGTGCCGTATGCCGTCAGATAAACTGGTGATTCCTTGTAACTATAAAGTCATGGAGACAGGGTGTCTGTAATGTTACATTGCCTTCTCTTCATTCATCTATTGGGTATAGTGGTCTGACTAGCACCAGTACTTATGTGGTCACCATTACTGAAATATTTAATCACCTCACAGCCTTCAATGCATTTATTCTTACAACAGCCCAGCAATACAATTCTTTCCACATAATAGATGGGAAACTGGATACAAAGGGAGTAAATGATTTATCCAGGAAGGTCCATAGTGGAGCAGGGAATTAGACCCTGTTTTCCCAGGCTAAGAATAGCGCCATAACCCCTGTACCAGCTGCCTTCTCTGTGATATGGTGTAACAGGGGACCCAAACCTTTATTCATGTAAAATGGAAGAGGAGGAGAGGGGACTGTAACAGAGAGCCAAGGGGCTTGTGCTGCAGGGTGGAGCAACCTAAGCAGGCTTAGTGACGCAGGTGCAGGAGAGCAGGCTGGCCCTTAATTAAGAGGGAAAAAACCCTGTGCAGAGCTGGGGAAGGCACATGTCAAAAAGGGAGTGTGGCTTCCAGGCATATAAACCCCAAAGCTTAAGCCAAAGCATGTAGTCTGGCCCTGAAAGTTGCAGATGGAAGAGCACCTGAGTGAGATGCCTGCAGCAGACACTGGCAGGTACCCGAGCTGCTCCCTGGAGAGAGCTATGGAGAGCTGATGGCCTGTAGTGAGGTAATGACTCAGAGCTGGGTTGTTTTTTTCAGTTGTGAAGCAGTGGCTTGTGGTTATGTTGCGATTTAAGCTTGAAACTGGTGGACTGGACGTAGCTGTAAGGGGTGAAGATGAGTACCCAGGGATGCTGCAGGGGAACCTATCTTAAAGCCTTGCCTTGGGTCAGGAATGCCAGGGGAGACTGGACTGAAAGCAAGAGCAGCCTTACCTTGGGTCAGGGACACCAGGGGGGCTGAGCCAAATAGAGAGCAGCCTTGCCCTGGGTCAAGGACACTGGAGAGGAGAAAGGGGGGTGGGCGCTGAGCCTAATAGAGAAGCCTGTCCTGGATCAGGGACACCAGGGGTGGCTGGGCTGGAACTGAGAGCAGCCTTGCCCTTGATCAGAGTCTCCAAGGGGGACTGGGACAAGGTGCAAGGTGGGGCCAAGGGCCCAAAGACCAGAGATACAGGGCTGAGGCTAAGAGAGCTGGGCCCAAATCAGTGCGTCAAGGCTGGATGCTTGCAGCCAGAGTAGCCGGGGGCTAAAGCCAAGAGGGATGAGGCCTCTACTGAAGAACAGAACTGTAGACCTATGTGGCATAGATGTGGCTGTAAGGGCAGGAGGAGGCCACAGATTTAGCCCTTAAGGCAAGCAAGGCCAAAGAAACAAGCACAGAGGGAGAGAGTGGATCCTGATCTCACCAGCTTCTGGGGCAGCCTCCCCTCATTACCCCTTAATGTTGAGGCATGGCAGGAAAGGAAGCAGGATGAGACCCTGGGAGGTTGGAGCAGAAGCCAGGCAGAATCAGGGAGGCCAGTAGGAGGCATCATGGCAGCCCTTGGGCTCCATCCTGTTACATTGCTTGTTTGAACGGTGCTATCAGATGAGGAGTTGATCCATGCATGGGGGACCCTTTTGTGTTGCCACAGTAGAAAAACAGTGTCCTCTGTTGAGTGGTGGCTGAGGCATTCCTTAAGCAGGTAACAAGGATATGCAATACTTATAACATGCTACTAATAGGGACTTTTAACTCTCCTGATACCTGCTAGAACAATAATATGGCAAATCATAAAATGCCAAGCAAGTTTTTACATGTGTAGAAGACCACGTTGTTTAAAAAAATTGAGGGTATAATTAGGGAATTGTCTGTCTTGTATCTTGTTCTGATCAATAGGGAAGAAATGATGGTGAACATGAAGGTGATTGGAATCACGGGGGGAAGCGATCATGATAATCCTAAGAAAGGTGACGTTTCAGGAACTGAATCACACAGGTAGTGGAAGGAAGGACGAATCGCTAAGGAAGTATATCAAGGAGTAGCAAGTGCATTCAGGGACAGAATCAGAAAAGCGAAGGTGAAAACAGATGTAATTGGCAGGGAAACTCTCATATGAGAGTTTCACAGATATGTCAGAAGAAAAAGAACGACCAGGGTAAGTGCAGGTCCATTGCTTAGTGATGAGGGTGAACTGCTAGTGGAAAACAAAGGACCCGGAGCTGCTCAATAACTACTGTGCCTCAGTCTTCAAAAAGGAAAAAAAAATCAGTGGTGAACAGAGAGCTAAGAAAGTTCACATGCACAGAGAAGGGGGGGAGCTGATGGATGAAGATAAGCAAAAAGAAGGACAGAGAATTTTGACAATCTGGGTGAATTCAAGTCAGCAAGACGTGATAGGATGCATTGAAGGGTGCTATGGCACCTAGCTGAGCAGATCATGGAGTGTGGCAACAATTATTACAAAGTTGTGCGTGTGGGGTATGGTCCTAGAGGTCTAGAAAAAAAGCCAACATAGGGCCAATCTTTAAAAAGGGAAAAAAGTAGAACCAAGGGAATTATGGACTACTTGGTGGAACTTCAAGGCCTGGGATATCAGAGTACATTATAAAACAGTAAACATCTGGAGGAGGAAAGGGTATTCACTAGCAGTCAAGATGGATTTCTTCAAAACAAATCATGCCAAACTAATTTTATTTCCTTTTTTGACAGACTAACTGCTTTGGTGGATAGAGGCAATGTTGTGTCATAAATATACCTGGATTTAGTAAGGCGTTTGACACCACCCTACCTGATATTCTTCTAAGTCAAGTGCAAAAACATGAGCTAGATAGAATAGGTAGGTGTATGCCTAATTGGCTGAATAACTCCAAGCAAAGACTAGCTATTAATGGATCAATGTCAGAGTGACAGGAGATTTCAAGTGGCATTCTGCAGGAGGCTGTTTTGGATTTAGTGTTATTTAACATTTTTATTAATGACTTGGATGCAAGATTAAGGAGCTCCTGAGCAAATTTGTAGATGACACAAAACTGGGAGGTGTTGCAGACATTTTGGAGGACAGGAGAACAATTCAAAAGAATCTAGAGAGCTAAGCTAGACACAACAGCATGAACATGGCTGGGGTATTATGTTCCCAGCACTTGTTCCTGCCCAGGGCAGAGGGTCAGACTTGATGATCTGTTCAGGTCCCTTCCAACCCTAGAAACTATGAAACTATGAAACAAAATACAAATAAATGCAAGGTGCTATGTTAGAGAAGAATAAACAAATTCACAAATACAGAAAGGGAGGACAAGGAGAACTCATTAAATAGTAGCACTTTCAATAAAGATCCAGGAGTTATGGTGGATTACAAGGTCAACGCAAGTCAGCAGTGTGATGCTATTATAAAAAATGCAGTTTTTGGCTCCGTTGGCATATGCTTGGTATGCCAGACATAGGAGGTGATGGTACCATGGTATTCAGAACTCAATAGGTCTCGTGTGGATTATTCCAGGCAGCTGCACATTTTAAGAACGTTATAGAGAAACGAGAGAGGCTGCAGAGGCAATCAACCACAATGATAAAACTGCTGAAATGAAACTCTTTTCCCTTGCTACAGAAGGCAGGACAAAATATGTCTAAACTACAGAAAAGTACATTGAGATCAAATCTCAGGACAAAAAAAACTTCCAAACTAAGAATCATAAGGCAATGAAACAAGCTGCCTAGGAAGCTTCACTGGGGGTTTTCAAGAAGAGGCTTGACAGGTGTCTGTCAGGGATGGGTTTGGAATGGCATATTGTAGGTTGGATTAGATAGGCATTTAGGCCTTTCTGAATCCTGTGATCAAAAATGAATTTTTAAGCAGACTATTTCCAGTGAAGTGAGGTATCAAGTATGCATAAGTCCATCTTGGGAACTGTTCTTTCCAATATGTTAAATGAAAGGCAAGGAGGGAAATACAAGAATAATGTTAATGAAAACCTTAGGTGATATTAGGCTAGGAAGGATAGTAAATTCCAAAGCAGATAGATTGAAATCTCAGAATGATCCAACAGCCTTCAAGAAGTTGGTGAAAAGAAAGAGGAAATGGGATTTAATTCACATACATGCTGACAATACACCTAGACAGAAATCACAACGGAAGATAGAAGAAGAAAATGGGATACAGCTGTTCAGAAATGGTTATGCAAAAAAGAAAAAGGGGGCGGGGATTAAGGTGTTACTTAGCACTCTATAATAATACCTTTTACTGAGGGATCTCAGTGCACTTCACAACCATCAATTAAGCTTTATAACATCCCTATGAAATCATACGGAAAGTGGTATTTACCCCATTCTGCAGTGGGAAACTAAGGAGCACAGAAATTCAGTGACCTCCTTCAAATATCACAGGGAACCAGTTTAAAAGTTGGGTTTAGAAACTAGGTCTCTCTTTTCTTGCTGACCTCTGCTTACAAGCCCATAAATAGAATACGATCTCATATGCAAGGTCCAATCCTAGGAACATTTACCTTCCCCTTCCATATTCCTGCATGATGCCACCTTGAGGAAGTATATGATATGACTGTGATCACATTAACAGCACAGAATGAGGCCCTCGTTTTCTTCAGTATCTTACAGTAACATTGTTCTTTGACAGTGTTTTTCAGTAAGTGGGTCATAACCCCCATAATAGTCATGAAAGCCCATCCTAAGAGGGTCATGAGCCACTAGTTATTTTATTACAGTCAAAAGCAAAGAAAATAACACTTAGTTATTCCCTGCCCTCTCTTGCGCTTCAAGGTCAAACGTTCCATGTCTGCTTCTTAAAACGCACACCAATTACTGAGTATTTTCTTTGCTGTCATTAATACTTCTACTCTCATAAGAAATATAAGGAAGGGTCAGGAAAATTTTGCACTTCTAATAAAGAGTTGCCAACCCAGAAAGATTTTAAAACACTCCTGGGATATGCAGAGGGATGTTGTCAGACAAAGATGGTATTATTGACTCTGCCCTGTACAAATGGAGAAGCTACTACATACAGCCTTGGCAAATCTTAACACAGAATACTGTACTGCAGATGTTAGTCAGTCCTCCATTATGAAAATAGGACTTTAAATATTGGAGAATATTCAGAGAAGGGAAACTAAGATATGAAATAGCTACTTTGTGATTGGATGAAGTTGTGTCAACTTCTAGAATTCTGTAGTAGCTCCCTCAACCTCTGTACATGAACTTATCTCTAGGTTCAATCCAAGGTGACCTTTAAAAGTCAGTAAATCTCTTCTGTAACATGCCATTTATTACCCTTTGTTCTGAGCTCAGGAACACTCTAGCTTTCATGGATTTTGATTCACCATCCACTTTTGGACAGTCAGTTTTGCAGTTTCCCTTCTAGGGAAGAGGCTCTCAGCTTATGGGAATGCAATCATCCAGCCAACAACAAAACACCCGGAGGCCAGCAATATTAACAATAATGAAACAGCTAACTCTCCACACCACTCCCCCATCTCCCTGACTGATCTAGTTCACCTTCAGAGAGGGAAAGGTTCAATAGTAGGACTGGATTAGGGGGATCTTTCTTTGGGTATTTATCATACACTGGATAAGAAAGGATTCCCCCTTAGCTTTGCTCTCTGTTAAGGGCAAGTTGTATTTGCATTCCAGGGTTGTAGATCATTTGATCTGCTCTATTTTAACTGCCAAATTCACTGGACAGCTTACTGTGTGAAATGACCTGTTCTCTTTATTCTTCTTCCTATTCCTTTCACTTGAAATTTCCGTCTCTGCAGAATTAGAGGAGGCCAGACTGGCCAAGTTTGCCCTGGACTTTGGTATCTCTGGATTTGCCCAAATGTCTTGGGCTGTATCTTATATAAACAAAATTCTCACAGAGTTGTCTCTCTCTTCCACCTTCATTCTCACAAATCATAGGATCATCAAAGAAAGTATGGGTCCCATCATAGGAAGGGACCTCCTATGATCATTGTGGCAGGGCACTGTTGGTTCCTGCCACTTTAAGGGCTCAGCCAAACAGCCAGCATGTGCTTGATTGTGGTGGCCATTTTAGATCTGTGGCTGCCTATATAAACAGAGCAGTTCACTGCTGGCAGGCCAGACAGAAACATTGCCTGGCTGCAAGGCTGTATGCAATATCCCTGGAGGTAAGGTCATCAGCCAAAGGGAAAGGAGGTTATACGTAAGAGCTCCACAGGGAGGCTTGGCTGTCTGTCTGGCTGCTGTGAGAGAGGAACTCCTGATGACTCTCAGAGAAGCGGCGGCAGCCCCACAAGGAGGAGCATCACAGACAATGAGAAGCAGAAGCACAGACCCATGGAAAAATTGTAAGCTGGCATGCTGCCTTCTTTAATTTCTTTTTTTTTTTTGGTGGTTATAACCTATGGACTTACTATTTATATATTTTTTTGATTGGTAAACTGGTGGTTTGTGGTTGAGGCTGTAGGGGAGGAGGAGGCCTCATTAGTGCCTTGGGGCATAGTCATAAAGGGCCTAGTGCACTAGTGGGTGCTGCTGTATAGTGCCAGTAGCCCAGAGCTGGCTGCTGGACTTTAAAGTTGGGTCCCAGTGGGGGGATCTTGGCTAGTATAAGAAAGGGCCAAGCCTAAGGAAGCAGAAAACCCAATAATTTGGTGCCCAGGAGGTGCAGGGTGAAAAGGGGCCAGCAGGTCTAGCTCCATAGTAAGAAAAAAGGAGGGTCACGGGCTCAATGAGGAGGAAAGAACTAGAGTCTCAGGGTCAAACTGTACCCGGTGGGCTTAGACTGGTAAGCCTAGCTAGAGAAAGATGGGGGGTAAGGCCCATGGTGCCTGAGAACCCCAACATAGGAGTATAATAGGTAGTCTCCCACTTGCAAGAACATCTCAATAATATTTACATCAAGACGTGGCAGGAAAGTAAAGGCAGGATAAGATAGAATTGAAACATTAAGGGACTTCAAAGGTGCCACACATAGGCCACAAAAATGCTGCTGGGCAGGGCAACCTGTTACAGTCATCTAATTCAGCCACCTGCTCAGAGCAGGATCAATCCTGACTAAACCATCCCAGCCAAGCATCTATCCGACCTGCTCATGAAAATTTTCAAGGAAATTTTACAACCTCTTTAGATAGCTTGTTCTAATGTTTGATCCCTCTCAAAATCAAAAACTGCCTCATAATCTCCAAACTCAGTTTCGTGTGCTGCAGGTTGATGCCACTACTCCTAGTCTTGTCCCCTATGGTCACAGAGAAGAGCCTAAATCCATCCTCTATAACAGTGGTTTTCAATCTTTTTTTCATTTGTGGACCCCTAAAAATTTTTGAATGGATATGCAGACCCCTTCAAAAATTTCTAATGAAGACACAGACCCCTTTGAATTGTAAGCATGGTATATTCATATATGTTTCATCAGAGTAATCTTTCACAGGTACTCCAGATGTGGTCTGTGGACCCCCAGTGGTTCGTAGACCACAGGTTGAAAAGCACTGTTCTAATCACCCTTCTGTTTTTGAAGACTATTAAAAAATCCCTCCTCAGTCCCCTCCAGATTAAATGCTTTTTTCAGCATTTCCTTACAAGTCTTGCTTCCCAGACCACTAATCATGATGTTTAGCTAGGATTTTAACCTCTACACCTGTCTACCAGGCTTAGGGGCTGTCAGGATCATGTGGGCTTCTGATTCATGTCATCTATGCTGACATAGTTGGAGCCTGGTTGAAATGTCTTGAAGCCCAGTGCTTTTCAAACTGTCCCATGGAAACCTGGGGTTCCTCAATAAGTCATCAGGGGTTCTGCAAAGAGATTGGGGGTGATGGAGGACCAGGCTGCCATTCCCGGACTGGGTTAAATGGCTCCACATCAGCTTACATAGCCCACGGAGCCAACGGCAGATGTTCCATGGTGATAGGAAAAGGTTCCATGATCTAAGGAAATTTAAAAAGCACTGCTTTAGCCAGTGTAGCGTAGACATCTGCTTATCTTGGTGCCTCGCATCTTCTCCAGATGCCCTTATTTGGGAAATCCTATTGGGAAAGATTGTTGGTGTGGCATATAGTGTTCCTCATTCATATAGTTTATTTATTTGTTTTTCAAACTATTATGTTGGAAAGAACACTTCATTTTTGCCTTGGATACAGTAACACTTCCTGAGCAATGCAAAGCAAGAAAAATGTACAAACCAACTGCCTGGGATTGTGCTTCTCAGAACTTCAGAGTGCTACTTGGCAGCTGCTGCTGAATCCTAAAGTGGCATATAACACATGTTGTATTTTGCTTTTTAAATTTCAGAATGTCAGAGTCTTGGCAGTGCAGTTGCAGAGTTAGTCTAACATGATCAGCAGAGGCTACATGGGCAGAGGTTGCAGAGGAGCAGAAGGAGGAGGCAGCGGCTCCAGGAAGGAGCAGAGGCTGTGGGGAGCAGGTGGAGCAGGGGGGAGGTATGAAGGTAGCTGGGTGGAACCTGTCCTGGGCAGGGTAGGCCATAATGGGGGCAAGTGGCGGGAGCTACCTGGCCCTGCTGCTACTTTCCCCGCTGCAGCAAAATTTTAACATGCCTTTCCAATAATTAGATTCTGTAGATGGAAAAGTTCAGCTATTTTACACATTTTCCATCTGTAGAATCTAATTATTGTGGAATTGTCTTAAATTGGAAGTCATCTTGAATTCAAATAAATATGATTTTTTGAAAAAAATTCAGTTTTCTTTTGGCAGTGGACCAAAGACACTAAATAAATCATACAGGAATTATTTTTATAAATCTGGTTGGCACAACCTGTACTGCCCCTAACAATTCTTCAGATCTAGATTCATGATGGACGGCCCAGCTTTAGATTCCTATGTGCATTTACAGAAGCCCAAAGAAACTTTCTTGTATCCCTATAGCGTAACTGGGATCCATGTGATATTGGGTGACACGCCTGTCCTCAAGAGACTTGAGCTACTAAAGATAAAAATGTTTGTTTGTGCATGTTTCACTTTACAGTCCTAGAAAACACAGCTGAGAAAATTATGAGCAAAGCATTTCACAAAATTTATGTTGCAATTAAGAAATATAAGCAAACTAATTGGATTTCTTGTTGTAATGAAGTTAAATCCTAAGTAATATTTAATCAAAAGTATAACTTTTGGGTACATTTTATGGAAATGACAGTAAAAAGTCCATTATGAAAGAAAATTATAACATTAACTAAGAATATTGAACCAGAAATTTAAGTACAGAATGTACATGTGCTTCCTTGAGAGAACAAAATGGCCTGAATACCTAATTGCACTTCATTGTTGTTCCCATAGACACACTTACAGATCTTCATCATGTACTAAGCAGGCAGACCAAACTGCCATCCTTTCATTTAACAGAGTAATCTATATTAATAAAAGGGTCTGTGTGTGTGTGTCAGAGCCACAGCTCCAAGACCATGATACCTAGAGACTTGAAACTTTGCATGCATACTATGGGGACCCTGAAGGCATGCATCTGGATGCTATTTTTTTATTTGGCTCAAAGAAAATTTTGCCAATTTTTTTTTTTTGATCTATACTACATAATCCCCTATGACAGGTCAGCCACAGGAAGCAGAATAAATTTGCGTGTGCAAAACGTTCTTTAGCAAAGCTCAAAGCTCCTGGCCCAGGTCAACCGGTACAGCTGGAGAAGGCTCCACATCTAGGAGTATTCCCCTAAGGGCTGTAGTTGGGACTGGTTAACAGAACCTGGGAACACCCGCAAGTGGAGTGAGGGCTTAAGGAAGGTCCAGGGAGAAAACTGTACTGGGCCTTCTCAGGGACTGATTAGGGGGTTGTGAGAGGTATTCCCTGTAAGGCAATCTACAAGAAAGAAACTTGCCAAAAATCAACTGCAAAAGGTGCAGCCAGAGCAGCTGAGAGTCCAGAGCAGCAAGTTGCAAGACGACAAACAAACAGAGCAGCAATGGCTGCATCCAGAGCAGCTGAAACTCCTAGACAGCAAGTGACAAGACGAGAAACAAGCAGAGCAGCAATGACTGCATTCAGATCAACTGAAACTCCTGCAGAGCAAGTTGCAAACAGAGCAGCAATGGTTGCAGCCAGGAACCAGCCCTGGAGGGAAAAAGAAAACTTTGCATTCTACAAGTCAGCCTTGGATTATGGTTCTGATCCATTAGTTGCAATTGGCTCAATGACGACTTCTTGCAACCACTGCCTTGCAATGAGATGGAAAGGAGAAGCTCCAGGGATATGCTGCAACAGTGGCAAGGTTCAACTGCCCCAAATGAATGATCCTCCTGAGCCCCTTCAACACTGTTGACAGGCAACACTCCAGATGCACATCATTTCCAAAGCAACATTAGAAGATACAACTCATGCTTCCAAATGGTATCTTCTGGCACCACAAAAGACATCAGAAAATCTGGCTACATGCCCACATTTAAGGTACAGGGCCAGGTTTGTCGTCAGATTGGGAGTCTGATGACACTCCCAAATGAAGAACCCAAATTTGTGCAGATCTCCTTCATGGGTGACAGGCTGAACAGCGTTGCATTGCAACAGTGTCATTCAAACCAACCTGCAGGTGGTGTTGCAGTTGCAAGACATGCTCCACAAGGAAAACAACTATGTTCACAGTTTCAAATGTGCCATAGAGAAGATGACTCCACAGTATAATGTTGTCGTTCATGTAGACTAAACTCCAGCTGTTGTGCATGAGTAGCGCTTCAATGCACCCACAACATCAGAAGTCACTGTCATTTTGGCTGGTGAACAACATGGCAATCGAGACATTGTGTTGCAACTCAGGAACTACTCCCTCCAGAGAATTGCTGAGACACACTGATCATATGATGCACTTCAGTATCCACTAATTTTCTAGCAGGGTGATTATGGCTACCGTTTTGAACTGCAACAAGCAAACCCAGCAAAGGAGCTGCCAACTCAAAAGAAGATTTCTGCCATGGACTTTTATGCCCACAGGAAGATGCTGCGAGCTAGAAGTTTCAAACCATCTTGCGATGCAAAGATCTCTTCCACCAATTTGCTGTGGATATGTATGCCAAAATTGAAGCAGAAAGGTTGAGATTCATTCAAATAAACCAAAAGAAACTCAGAGTTGAAAACTATGTTCACCTCAAGGATGCCATAAACAATGATGGAGATGCTGCCAAGGTTGGCCAATTGGTCATCTTGCCTTCCAGTTTCACAGGTGGGCCTCACTACATGCATGAGTGCACTGAGGCTGCCATGACATATGTGCAAAACTGTGGCCGCCCTGATCTCTTCATTACCTTCACCTGTAACCCAGCTTGGGTGGAAGTGGCTAATGAACTGATGCCAGGCCAAAAACCACAGGATCAGCATGATTTGCTGGCAAGAGTATTCTGACAAAGTGAAGGCATAATGAATCTCATCGACAAGGGGAAGATTTTTGGAGCTGTTCAGTGCTACAAGTACACAACTGAGTGGCAAAAGCGTGGCCTGCCACATGCCCACATTCTGCTGTGGCTTCAAGATGAATGTCATGCCCACAGAGTGGATGACATCATCAGTGTTGAACTTCTAGATCCAGAAATTGATCCACTTCTGTTCAGCATTGTCAAAATACAGATGGTGCATGGTTCCTGTGGAAGCATCAGTCCAAACTCACCATGCATGAAAGATAATAAATGCACAAAAAGGTTCCCACGCGATCTTCTGAAAGAGACACAGACTGGACAAGGTAGATACCCACTGTATCATCAGAGAAAACCAGAAGATGGTGGATTCACAACAACCATCAAAGTCCATAGTTCGGAGGTTCAAGTTGACAACAGATGGATTGTTCCATACTGTCCACACCTGTCACAGCTCTTCAATGCACATATCAATGCTGAGTACTGCCACTCTGTGAAATCGATCAAATATGTCTGCAAGTATGTCAACAAAGGGCCTGACATGGCTGTGTTTGGCCTCACAAGGGATGGGACTGTGCATGATGAGTTTCGGCAGTATGAATTGGGGAGATACATCAGCACCAATGAAGCCATCTGGAGGATCGTGAACTTCTCAATTCGTGAGTGACATCCCACAATGCTTCATCTCAGTGTGCACCTTGAGAATGGCCAAAGAGTGTACTTCACTGAGGAAAATGCACGTGAGTGCACCCAAGTTCCACAAGACACAACTTTCACTGCTTCCTTCAGCCTCTGCAGGGATGATGAATTCACTCAGACACTGTTGTATCATCAGGTACCCAGGTATTACACATGGAGTGTTGGCACCAAGAAGTGGGCCCGCCACAAAGCAGGACAAAATATGCCAGACCAGCCAGACATCAAAGCCAGTGATGCACTTGGCTGTGTATATACTGTGCAGCCAAACCATTTTGAATGTTTTTACCTGAGACTGCTTCTGCATGAGGTCACAGGTCCAACATCATTTGAGGACTTGCGAACAGTGGATGCTACAATCTGTGCAAACAGGCTTGCCAGCTCAGAGGACTCCTGGAGGATGATACACACTGGAACAGCACATTGGAAGAGGCAGCTGCAACTCAGTCACCAGGGATGCTGTATAACCTGTTTGCCATCATGCTGCAGGCATGTGCCATGTCAAATCCTCAACAACTATGGGACAACCACAAGGAGAATCTGGCACAGGATTTTTTTCATCAGGCTTGAGTGCAAAATCCGAACCTTGAACTGGACTACAGTGATGCCATCTTCAGTCAAGCTGTCATTATCATTGAGGACAAGATCAAAGCTTTGAGTGGCTCTGACCTCAAAACTTGTGGCCTTCCTGACTCACAATGAGACAATGATAATGAGCTGATAAATGAAATTTTGAGAGAGACCAACTACAACATTGACCAGCTTACTAAATACATCCAAGATAATGAGGCAAGTCTGGTCCCAGACCAAAGAGAAGCCTTCAACAAGACTACTCAAGCAGTTTTCAAAGGGAGTAGTGGCATCTTTCTGGATGCTCCAGGTGGAATTGAGAAAACTTTTCTCCTCAATCTGCTTTTGGCCAAAATCCGGCAGACAAACAGGACTGCCCTTGCAGTGGCTTCATCAAGCATTGCTGCCACACTGTTGACAGGAGGAAGAACAACTCACTCAGCCTTCAACTTGTCCTTAAATCTGGCAAGTGCAGAGGCACCAATCTACAACATTGCCAAGGGTACTGGCAAAGCAAAGGTCCTGCAGGAGTGCCAGCTTATTGTCTGGGATTGAGTGCACAATGTCTCACAAAGCTGCCTTAGAGGCTCTTGATCACACCCTCCAAGATCTTCAACATAATGACAAAACAACAGGAGGAGTGACTCTGGTATTGGCTGGGAATTTTCAACAGGCACTGCCAGTCATTCCACATGGAACCAAAGCTGATGAACTGCCTGCCTGCCTGCCTAAAAGCTCTGTACATTTGCAAAAACATTCAGCGACTCAGCCTCGTGACCAACATACGAGTGCATCTAACAGGTGATGCACCTGCTGGAGAGTTTAGCCTGCTAAAACTGGAAAATAGGGCCATGGTATCTGAGAATCAAGATGGAACTATCTCAGTGAACAACATTGGGAAAACAGTAGCAACACTTCAAGAACTGAGAGAGGCAGTTTTTCCAGATGTTGCATATCACTTCCATAACCACAAGTGGCTATGCCAAAGAGTCATCCTGGCACCAAAACATGATGCAGTCAATACCATAAACAAAGACCTTCTTTCTCAACTGCCTGGCACTGTGAAAAAATACAAGTCAGTGGACACTGGCCCAGACACCAATGAGGCAGTCAACTACCCAACAGAATTTCTCAACTCTCTCAAACCACCAGGTGTGCCTTTACACAAACTGGATCTCGAGACTGGTGCACCCATCATTCCTCTCAGGAATCTAGACTCACCAGCACTCTGCATTGGAACACAGATTGGCTGCCAAGAAGCTCATGCCACATGTCACTGAAGCCACCATCGTGACTTGCCATGCAGGATGCACTCATCCCAGACAAGATGTCTTCATTCCACACATTCCAATCATTCCCTCTGACCTGCCATTTCAATTTAAAAGGCTCCCATTCGCAATCCGCCTCAGTTTTGCCTTGAGCATCAACAAGGCACAGAGACAATTAACTCAAAGTTGTTGGCAATGGCAAAAACCTTTTCATCTTGGCACCAGATCGCAAAATATGCAACATTGTCTATCCTAAAGTGCTACATGGATAAAAAGTGTCAAACACCTTCATAAACTGGGATAGAAAAATGTGATATAAAATCCTCAGTCCTATGCTAAAGTCTTACAAAGTAAATAAATAATTCTATCTCACAATTCAGTTGTTTAATACATTTAAATGTTCAACTTTTATAGGTTTTTTGGTATGACCAAAAGCTCACAGTGTCAAGCTGTATCACACAATTAAAATAGGGTATAAAACTAAACACATATACACAGCTTATTAGTAGAGGGAAATCAGATACAATGAAAATATTTTATTTATAAAACATTAAAATTTCATTACTGCAACCTGTGCAAAGCCGGGTACTTTGCCTAGTGATTAATAAACATAAGCTTTCAGTTTAAGCACTGTTATAATGTGTTTGTTCAATTCGAAGGGAATGAGCTTGTTATGATGGAAGAGAGTGGTAAAACACCAATTACTTTCAACACGGTGCAGGTTTAGGCCCTGAACAATGAATGGTAAGCTTTTCCAAAGCACTCAGTATTGGTCTAACTCTGTTCCCATTGATGTTATTGGAAATGTTACCTCCAACCATCTTTGAAAAATCACACCCAATCTACAAGTCTTCTTTTTCTTTCTTCCTAGTCTGTCTGTCCATGTATCTGTCCAGGAACTTATGTAACCTTATGTAGCCTGTGCCCAGAGAAGCTCCAATGGGCACTTGGAACCTCTCTGCCTGGGGGTGGATCTCCCTCCTACTCACCGGCTGTGTCTTGGTTGTGTTGAACAGAGATAAGAGCTGGACCAGGAATTCGCCAGGGAATTGGCTGAGACCGTATGCTCTCGGCACATGGTTGTCATGGGAGACTTTAACTACCCGGACATCTTATAGGAAGAGCACTTGGCCAAATCTAATTGGTCACAAAGCTTCATCACATGCATGGACGAGCTCTACCTGACTCAAGAAGTCAATGGGCCGACAAGAGGTAAAGCATTGCTGGACCTGGTACTGGCCAAAGGGTATGACCTAGTCAGTAACCTAAGAATCGATGGAAAGCTGGATGATAGGGACCATGAGCTGATCACCTTTACTATCCATCGCAAAGCTGGCAAGTCAGTCAACAATACTGAAGTCCTCGACTTCAGGAAAGCTGACTTTGACAAGCTCAGGAGACTCATTGTTGAGACCCTAAGAGACCACGACTTGACACGAAGAGGAGTCCAAGAGGAGTGGTTGCCCCTCAAGGGAGCAATCCTGACAGCACAAGGGATGGCCATCCAATCTCTGAGGAAGGGTAGCAAAAGGGCACAGCAACCCTGTTGGCACAGCAGGAACTTGAGGACCTCCTACGCCTCAAAAGAGAGACTTATAAAGGATGGAAGGATGGAATTACCACCAAGGAGGAGTATTCAGCACTGGTCTGTGCCTGCAGGGAGCAGATCAGGAAAGCCAAGGCTGCAACCAAGTTCCATCTGGCTTCACATATCAAGGATTCCATCTCAAAGTCCTTTTTTCAGATATGTAGGGAGTTGGAAAAAAAGCAAGGGTAACATTGGACCCCTGCTGAACCCAATGAGACAGCTGGTAACCAACACCCAGGAAAAGGCCAATCTGCTTAATGGGTACTTTGCGTCGGTCTTTCATCAGTCCAATGGACCACCCTGCCTAGCAAGACACGGGACAGCCAGGGTGAGGGCATATTTATATCCAGCATCGGTGTTGATCTAGTAAAGGATCACCTTGAGAGGCTGGACACCTTCAAGTCAGCTGGTCCTGACAGATTATACCCTAGCGTACTCAAGGAGCTGGCAGGTGTCATAGCCCAACCATTGGCAAAAATATTCAAAAACTTGTGGCGCTCAGGTGAAGTACCTGAAGACTGGAAGAAGGCCAATGTGGTACCTATCTTCAAGAAAGGGCAGAAAGTAGGTCCCAGGAATTACAGGCCAATCAGCTTGACCTCAATCCCTGGTAAGATTCTGGAGAAAATTATCAAGGAGACCCTTCTGGATAAGGCGGTTGAGGGCAACATCCTGAGGGACAGCCAGCATGGGTTTGTCACAGGTAGATCTTACCTAACCAATCTCATCATTTCCTCCTATGACCAGGTGACATATCACCTGGACAAGGGAGAAGAGATTGATGTCACATACCTGAACTTCAAAAATGCCTTTGATCTGGTGTCCCATGAACTTCTCATGGAAAAATTGGTCAACTGTAGCCTTGGCTACAACACAGTCTGATGGCTGGGAAATTGGCTCCGAGGTTGGACCCAGAGAGTAGTGGTCAATGGTAGTGAATCATTATGGTGTTCCATGACCAGTGGTGTCCCCCAAGGCTCTGCCCTTGGACCAATTCTCTTTAACGTCTTTGGCAATGATGTGGACATTGATGTCAGAAGTGCACTGGCTAAGTTCACCGATGGCACTAAACTTTGGAGCATAGCGTCCACACCTGAGGACAGGCTAGTGATCCAGGCTGACTTGGATAAACTTAGTAAATGGGCGGATACAAATCTGATGACATTCAGTACTGATAAATGTAAGGTACTCCACCTCAGGGGAAAAAAAATCCTCAGCATGCTTATAGGGTTAGCAGTGCTACGCTTGCTAGCACCACTGCTGAAAGAAACTTGGGCATCATGAATGACCACAAAGTGAACATGAGCCCGCAATGCAGCATCGCAGCTGGTAAAGCAAACAAAACCCCAGCTCGCATCCATAAATGCTTCTCACGTAAATCTCAGGATGTCATCTTCCTGCTGTACTTGGCGTTGGTGAGGCCGCAGCTGGAGTACTGCATCCAGTTCTGGGCTCCACATTTCAAGAAGGATGTTGACAAGCTTGAGAGAGTCCAGAGGAGAGCCACATGTATGATCAGAAGGCAAGAGAATAGGCCTTATGAAGAGAGGCTGAGAGCCATGGGACTCTTCAGCCTGGAAAAGCTTAGGCTCACAGGGGACCTGTTGGATGCTTATAAGTACGTGAGGGGTGTACATCAGGACTTGGGAGAACATCTGTTCACCAGAGTGCCCCAAGGGAAAACAAGGGCCAATGGGCATAAACTCCTCCAAGACCATTTTAGGCTGGACATAAGAAAAAATTTATTTACTGTCTGAGCCCCCAAGACCTGGAATAGACTTCCTCCGGAAGTGGTGCAGGCACCTACTCTGGATTCATTCAAGAAATGCTTGGATGCTTATCTAGCTGGGATCTTTTGACCCTAGCTGACTTGCTGCCCCTGGGGCAGGGGGCTGGACTTGATGATCTTCGAGGTCCCTTTCAGCCCTAATGTCTATGAAATCTATGAAACCTTAGTCTCAGTAACAGTGCATATCCCTTAAAATGGTCCAGTTATTTCCCTAAGAAGAATCCCTAATAGGGATTACAAATTGGACAGAGAAACTAGAAAATTGCAGATTTGCACAATCAGCAAGAAGGAAATGGTGTCAAAGTGTTTCAAAGTAAAAGGGTTTCTTAGAATTCAGTATCTTTTCATAAAGAAAAATTTTAAATCAGCTTGATTCCGTTGGGATTGAGTGAGTTGTGTCGATACCACTTAGGTACCAATACATACCTTTAAAGCAGGGGTGTCAAAGATACAACCCACAGGGGGTGTCAAAGATACAACCCACAGGACACATCTGGCCTATCATCCAGCGCACATTGCTGCCTACAGGTCTCGGACTGGATCCGCCCCATGTGCTAGAGCAAGCTAGATCCAGTGCACATGTTGCATGCATCACATAGGCTCTCATCTGGCTTGAAGACAGGACACATGCTACTCATCCATCCTATGTGTCCTTAAAGAAAGCAGATAATATAGCAAGGGGGAGAAAACCCTACAAGTTACTTAAGACAAATATAGTTTTTGATGTTAAAAAGGAAGATTGATAGAACCAATCATATGGATATTGAGCTCAAGCTGTTCAGAGCAAAAATGCCTAATAGGTTGAATTACAATAATAATATTTTGGCACCTTATGGAAAAGTAATATAAAAGGCTATTTGGACTCAGTGGGTTTTCAAAAAGCTACTGTCTTGGTGGCTGCTGTTTTCTTTAATGAAAATATCAGCCTTTGCAATGTCAGGAGAACACGGGGGAATTCCCAATCTCACAAGCCAGATGTCACCTTTTGTTACGCTTTAAGCCATGAAAGAAATGCATATTGTAGCTCTGGAAATGGGTCCAAACCAAGGATGACTCTAATGTTATTCAACCACTATTCTGTTTCATGTGAAAATAGCTAGAAATCTTGAAATGATGGCAACACTTCTAGTCATTCAAAAAACACGGTTTTCTAAATTTAGGTTAATTATTTGAAGCTTGAATAACAGCATAAGATACTGTACATTACCTTATTACAGCTGCCTGGAGCTCTGGTTGTTATATCACTTAGCTGCTGCAAACATTTGGGAGTACCATGTGATAATAATATGGTTTACATGAAAAGTGAACTTTATATTTTGAACATTATATTACATACTAGCAAAGTGCCCGTCAAGAGTGACAGGTGGACCGTGGAGACAGAGCGCCATCACTCATTGCCCCGTGCTGACGCCGCTTTGCATCCGGCTGCATGCAGCCCCTCCTCCTTCGCTCTGTGTCCAGACCTATGCAGACCCCCCCCACTTTTTACACACCCACTCATACCCACCCAGCCGCATGCCACACACACACCACACCCACCCACCCACCCACCAAGCCACACACCACACACACCCTCATTGAGTCACACCTACCCAGCTAGCCACATGCCACACAAACACACAGCCACACATCACACACAACCACCCCCAGCCACATGCCACACCCAGCCACCCACATGCCACACACACCCATACAGATCCACCCAGCCACACCCACACCCTCCCTGGCCCAACCAGGGCCACATTCACCATGACTGGGGCCTCAGCTGGGCTGGGTTGTGGGGCCATGGAAGCCTAGTGGCTCATGCAGAGGTGCAGTGCCAGGGAGCACAGGGGGCAGCACAGACCCCCACTCCTGGCTTCCCCCAGTGTGCATAGTGGTGGAAGCCACCCAACCCTGGCTCTGGAGGAGCCGCCAAACTCCCCTGGCCCCACAGCCCAGCCCAGCCTGAATGTAGACTCCCCACCCCAGCCAGGCACAGCCTCAGCCCCAATCCCTTCAGACCCTTCTAGTAGTAGACCACATCCCCCTTTGCCTTCCCACCCCCTGCACGGCTCCCTGAGGCCACGCCCAATTCCCCCATCCAGTGTGCCCCGTGGCCACAGCTGGCAGTCGCTCCCCATGGGGTGGGGGGTGTGCAGCTGCAGGGTGTCACATGGGGAGCTGGTGTGGGGAGCGCACCCTGTCTGTGGCCATGTGCTGCAGCCAGCAGGCACGACCCACACACCCCCCACACAACCCCTTGTGCTGGCTTCCCACACGCCATAGCCACAGCAGATGGGCAAGCCCCACATAGGGGTTAGGTGCTGGGGGGGGTGCAGGCTGTCACATGGGGAGCCAGGGTGGTGGGCATGCCCCACTACACAGCCCTGTCCTGCAGCCAGCTGGCAGTGGCCATGCACCCCCATGCTGGTTCTCCACGCTCCCCCCATGCCCTTTGCAGCCCGCAGCCACCACCAATGTGCAGTCCCCGTGCAAGGGGGATGTGGCTTGAAGCCACGGGCTGTGCACCAACTGCCCCAGGGCTGTATGCTGCAGCTGTTTGGAGCTACCCGTAACTGCCGCGCCAGCTCCCCACATGGCTGGAAGCCATTTGCCTCCTGTGTGCTCTGCGCTTCACCCCCCCTTTGTGTCCTGTGCATCCCATGACTGCAGGCTGGGGGGGGATCCCTGCTTGGGGGGACATGGCTTGCAGCTGCAGGGTGCCACATACGAAGTGGGAGGTGCACCCCATCCCACAGCTACCTGCTGCAGCTGGCCGGCTTTGCCCGCACACCCCATGCCCACTCCCTGCACAACACCCAGACACGAGGTCCCCTGTGTCAACTGCCACACCCTCACACTGCCACGTTCCATGCCCCCCGCCCACAGGGTGCAAGCAATGCCCCCCTCCCCTTGCCTTCCCTGTCCCCGGCATGGCAGACCACACCCTGGCCCCTACTGCTTCCGCCTGTCTGTCTATCTGTCAGTAAGACTCTGGGTGGCACATTCATAGTTGGCCTGGAGCATTATGGACAGACAGACACACAGCCAGCAGTGAAAAGGCTTTTATTATATTAGAATTGGAAAGTAACATGTTGTAATCTGCTATAGCCATTTTCTTTTTTATATAAGCTGAACAAAGTGCATATTGCATTAACTGTTCAAAAAAAGCAAGAATCTTCATGCGTCTATCCCTGTATACTGTACACTAAACTTTTGTTTATGATTTGCTCAGTTTTGGCCCATCTCAGGTAACAAGTATTTATTATTTGTCTTACTGAAGCATCCTGGAGCACTGTTCTCAGCACTACATGGGCAAAACGAAAAGCTGCCCTTTCCCGAAGGAGTTTATAATCTAAGCATAGATGGGTACTGACAAGCAGAGAAGTACAGGGAAGCAGTAGTGGTTGGTATGATAGCCAGTGGTCTTTGTTTATTTTTTTAATATGTATAATGGCAAAGCACAGTGTTAGGGTGGAATTTAAAAGGGAATAATGGGATATCTTTGGAAATCATAGCATCACAGAAGTAGGGTCAGAAGGGACCTTGTAGATCTTCAAGTCCGACCCCCCCCCCCACCCCCAAAAACAACAAAAACCAAAAACTGGACTCAAATGAGTCCAGCCAGATAGGCATCAAGCCTCTTCTTAAAGACCCCCAGGGTAGGAGCCAGCACCACTTCCCTTGGAAGTTGGTTCCAGCTCCTAGCCACCCTAACTGTGAAGTAGTTCTTGCGGATGCCTAATCTAAACCTACTCTCCAATAACTTGTGTCTATTATTCCTTGTTATGCCAGGGGGCGCTAGGGGAAACAGTGTCTCTCCCAAGCCCTTCTGGTCCCCTCCTAGTGAGTTTATAGAAAGTCACCAGGTCCCCCCTCAGCCTTCTCTTGTGAAGGCTGAACAGGTTTAGGTCCCGCAGTCTTTCATTGTAGGGTCTGCCCTGTTGTCCCCGGATCATGAGGGTGGCCCTCCTCTGGACCCTTTCAATGATTGCAAAGTGTTTGTTCAAGCATGAAGCTCAGCACGAAAACTCTCATTTGACCATGTATCAACTGGGTGATAGAGACTAGCAACATAGCCCCATCAGATGCAGGAATCTACATCTCTTCAGTGAAGATGACTAGGGACAGAAGTTACACATAAACTGGTTTAAATGATCAGAAACTGGCTTAAACCTGTAACAGAACAGAAGCTCAGTGCATAAACCAGTTTCAAAATGGCTGTAACAGGTTTAAGATAAACCTGGTTGAATGTAGTATCAGATTTAACTGATTTGGGTCAAACCAGTTTATGAAACTTCTGTCCCAGACCCCTTCCTGGTTCAAGTTAAATCACAGTCCCCAGCATCCCAGCATGTTTTACAGTCCTCAGCTGGGCTGTGCTGTCTGCTTCAGCAGAGAAGGGCTGACCCCACCCCTCTGTTCCCTAGCTAGAGCAGTGAGGGCTGGCTGACAAAGGGGTGGTGGGGGCAAACCTGGCTGGGGGGGGAGAGGGGAGAGAGACTGCTTGGCAGTGGGAGCTAAACACCCCTTCCCCCACTCAAACTTACTACTAGCTGCAACTGTGGGCTAGAAATCCTAGAGGCACTACAAACCCTGCAGAGTCCAGCTGCTGTGATTTTGGGCTTCAAATCCTAAAGACCTCGAGGGCAGCAGGAAGAGGAAGTGAACACACAACCCACGCTGGCTACATGCTAGAAAGCTGTGCTCTAGCACCCCTCGGCAACTGGCCTAATCAACTGCAGGCATGTGGCTACATTTCCTGAACCAAAGGTAAATGTCTGTTCACTTCTGTTTTGATTTAATCTCTGCATCTTAGGCTAACCTGCAAAGACTGAATCAATTCAGCCTTAAGCTTTTAGACTGTCTGTACTCAGTGTAAAGGGAAGGTCTGTGGAGAAGTGCAAAGTGAGGGGTTACATGGTCAAAATAACTGATTAGGAAAATGGTCTTGTCATCATTTTGAATGGATAAGAGCAGTGCAAAATTGCATTAGTCAAGCAGAAAGGATGTTGTGGTAATAAAGGTGCTTATGCTTTCATAGTCTTGCAACGGTTCTAGCTATGCATCTACTTAGGAAAAGCTGTTTCTCAAGACATTTTGTACTCATTTTTTTTCACAGGCTATCAATCCCTTTACAGCTGTTAATTAAAAATCACATCATTCTTGTGAGGTGGGTCATTTTGGTCTGGTAGAATGCTCAGGGAGGGTCTAAAACCAACGAGCCTCTAAAATCTCAGCTCAGCTTTCACAGCAGCTCATTCTGCAGGTATTTGGGTATTTTCTTTCATCTCTTCAGTTCAGTGTTGCTGTTGGCAAAAGAGAAGGATCAAGTAGTAGCGGTCTATGGAGCAATGTAAGTGATACATATTAGTATTTGTCCTCATTTCATAAATGAGGCAAAGGGGGACAGAGTGCATGGACAGAGTGCATACATGATTTGCCTGAAGTTTTTAGCAAGTCAGCATCAAAGGAAGGAATAAAACTCAAGAGAAGGACTAGTGAAACTTTGTGTGTTGCTATTTTATTTGCCGAAATACGTAATTGGGGGTCACAATCAGCAAATTGTTTGCATCCACATCTATTTTGATAGCTTGGAAACAAGCTTTTTATAATTTTCATTTTAAAATTTGGCTGAACTTAATTATAAAAAGGGCCAAAATTCAGTCAAAATGAAGCGTTTCATTTTGGATCATATGAACTGTTTTTTGTGAACTAAAACGAAACCTTTTTGGTTTTCCATTTGAGAGACAGAGACAGAGACTTGTTTGTTTGTTTGTTTGTTTATTTCAGGTCCACATCAATAACGGTTATTCAGTTTTGTTGTTGTTCAGCCAGCAACTTTCTGTAACTGGTTACTCTCACAGCTCTACCTCGTTTCTGCTTAGGCCACTAAATGCAGGCATTGGAATCCATTGTCAACTGGTTGGGATTTTAGACATTTGGTGTGTTGTGTTTTTCTATTGGCATGTGAGAAAGTAGAGCACAAATATCAGAAATACATTTAAACCCCTGATATATTTGAATGGTAGAATCTGGTCATTCATACATCCCTCTCCCAGCTCTAAACCAGGGGGTGGGGGATTACCTTCTTTATAAGGGGATGGTGCTTTGATTGACCTATTCTGGGTTGCATGTCCTACTCCTTACCACTCAGTCACCTCAAATTAGTCAGCTGGGGTGTCTTTACACATGCTCCAGGGTGCGGGGTGTTTCATTAGAGAGGCTCTCCTAAGGTTCAGAGATCATAGAGTCGGAAGGGACCCAATGGATCATCATATCTGACCCCCTGCCCCTGGCAGGAAAGAGGACTGAGGTCAGATGACCCCAGCCAGGTGACTGTCAAGCCTCCTCTTGAAGACCTCTAAGTTAGTACCACCTCTTTTGGAAGCCCATTCCAGACTCTGGCTACCCTTACTGTAAAAAATTTATTCCTAATGTCTAACCTAACTTTACTCTCCACTAGTTGCACATTATTCCTAGTTACTCCCTGGGGCACTGTGGTAAATAGCGCATCCCCAATTCCTTGCTGTCGTCCTATTATAAACTTATAGGCAGCTACAAAGTCACTCCTCAGCTGTCTTTTGTAAAGGCTGAAGAGATCCAGATCTCTCAACCTCCCCTCATAGGGTCTTTCACGGAGACCACTAATCATGCAAGCGGCCCTCCTCTGGACCCTCTCCAGATCCTCCGTGTCCCTCTTGAAGTGCGGTGCCCAAAACTGGACACAGTACTCCAACTGCAGCCTGAGGAATGCCACATAGAGGGGGAGCATCACCTCCCTTGATCTATTGGTCATGCACCTGCTAATACACAACATGGTGCGATTGGCCTTGTTGATGGCCTCATTGCACTGCCGGCTCATGTTCATCTTGGAGTCAACTATGACTCCAAGATCTCTCTCAGCCTCTCAGCTGCTGAGGAGGTCATCCCCCAACCTGTAGGTGTGCTGGGGATTCCTCCTCCCTAGGTGCAGTACCTTGCATTTATCTTTGTTGAATTGTATCCTATTTCATTCCACCCATTGATCCAACCTGTCCTGGTCTGCCTGTATCTGCTCCCTGCACTCCGGTGTATTAACTTTGCCCCATAACTTGGTATCATCTGTGAACTTGGAGAGGGTGTTCTCCACACCCTTGTCCAAATCACTGATGAAGATATTATATAATACTGGTTCAAGGACCGAACCCTGCAGGACCCCACTGCTCACCTCCTTCCAGGCCGAGAACAAACTGTCCACACCACTCTCTGGGTGCGGTCCCTAAGCCAGTTAGCCACCCACCTGACTGTGTAGGTGGCCACTGCACGGCCCGTTAGCTTCCCAATGAGAATAGGATGTGAAACTGTGTCAAAGGCCTTCCTAAAATCCAGGTAGATGACATGGGTTTCCACTCCTGTGTCAAGGCAGTGTGTGACCTGGTCATAAAAGGCTATAAGGTTTGTCAGGCAGGATCTACGTGGGATGAACCCATGCTGGTTCCCTTTCAGCATCGTTTCCCCTGCTGGGCCTTCACAAATGCACTCTTTGATGATTTTTTCCAGTATTTTTCCAAGGATAGAGGTAAGACTGACAGGCCTAAACTTCCCTTCTCATCCCTTCTCCCCTTCTTAAAAATGGGCACCACATTGACCCTTTTTCAGTCCTCGGAGACCTGGCTGGAGCACCATGAGTGCTCAAACAGCCATGCCAGCAGCTCAGCTATGACACTGGCCAATTCCTTCAGCACCCATGAAGATGAAGGAGAGCCACTCCAATTAAAATTCCTACAATGTCTCATGTATTCAGCAACCCACACTTCAAAATGGCAGTGGTGGTGCTTTAGCTAAAGCTTGTTAAAGAGACCCTGTTGCCATTTTGAAATGTGGGGATGATGAATACACATGACACTGAGGCTGCTGATGTGTTCTAATTGGAATGCATTGGAGCAGGCATCGGATACATGCTGGGCCGAATCGGGGCGACTGCTCCGGGTCCCGCACTTTGGGAGGCTCCATAGACGGTGCTGCGCCACGGCCACCATGCCCCCCCAGCTCTACTGCAGCTGCCATGCACCAGCGGCTCTGTGCTCTGGCTGCTCGCCCCTCCCCCTGAGCCCTGCACAGGCTGATATGCCCCAGGCCCCGCATAAGCCTAGGGACAGCTCTCTGTACATATATAGGTACCCCCGGAGTTTAGAAAAGACAGACAACCAGAAGACCAGACATTTAATGTTTCTTACTTAGGCTTCTAAGGCTGCATCCTACTCCACCTGCTAGGCGCTTAAGTGTGATGCTCTTTCACCCTGCTCAAATCCCTTAAAAATTATTAATGCAATATATACGGTGTGTTCCTCTGCCTTGCTGCTTTTTTCTTGTGTCTCAGTTTTATGGTTAAACTGATAGCATGTTGCAAAAGAATATTTTTCAAAGATTCAACCAGGGTGAAATACAGAAGGAGTAGGATCTGGCCCGTAAAGTTTTATCCACTGAAGGCATGTGCAACTTTCCATTGACATAAATGGGGTCTTAATATGGCAGCTCTGGTAACAGATCTGCATAGCCCTGGTAGTTCAGAGGTAATGGGATTTCACCCTCAGAGCAGAAACAGATGTCACCTTGATATCTCATTTGTGCCACCTTACTTTTTTTATGATGGTACAAAAGCTGAGCAGAAATATATTGTTGCCCTTTGTTGTACAACATGAAAGAAAAATCAATGAAGCAACAAAATGTGGTAATAGTCTCTGCTGCTTAATTGCAGCAGATGTCTGTTATGTTAGTGGCACTTTCTGTCCTCATCCAGATCTGTGGTCTGGCTGGGTGGGGGAAAACCCCGTTTTCCTCCACTCACCCAGACCTTACATAGGGATTTCCTCATGTGTTACAAACATGGAAGTGGGAACCCTGGTTTAATCACCTGCAGGGATTCTCCTGCTTCATGTCACAGGGGATGCACCTGCAAATGGGGTTTTTTCTCCCCTTGCAGATGCACCCCAAGTCAGGGCATGGCAACCAGGGATGTCTGTAGATATTCCTGGAGTGTGATCACCTGTGCTGTGACATGTCATAGCACAGCTGATCATACTTCACTGACAACATCTGTTTCTAGCCTTGGTGTTCACAGACTTCAAACCACAATATCCAGTATTCACAGTCTAGCTGTCTTCAAGATCCAAATTCTGATATTATCTGAACCCAGGTGTCATCAACTCAATCCCTATATCAATCTTAGCGACTTATTAAAGTTCCCTACAACTGCCCATGAGGGCTCCTCAGAGCCTTGAAAAAAGATGAGCTCCAGAATCAGCATTTGCACTAGTTTAATGGACTCCAGAACCATCATCAAGTGCTTTATAAACAGAGCCCCTGCACTACAGGTTTCTCAAAGCCTTTTTTTTAATACCATGATTTTTCTCATGATAGGCTTGTTTGTTGGCTCTGTCTTTTGAACCCATCACATATGTTTTGATATGTTCTGCTAGTATAATAGCAACCCTCCAGACTGAAAATTAATACATTTAAAAGGGCATTTCATTTGAATTGCTGTGTGAGGGAGTTAATAAAACTTGTATTAAAATTTTAAGTCTTTTATACATTTTAAATAAATCCTGTATCTGGGACAAAGCACAGGAGGAGGAATCAAACCATCTTATTGTGGCTTGGCTGTCTTAATATTTAGGTTTCATTTGCAATAATGAACGTCTTTTATGCAAAACTTCTCATTAGATACAATGGAAAAGGGGAATGCAGTGACAGGAACTAAAAGATGCATAAGCCTCTTCAAATGTTTACGAGTTTGAATCATTAGTCAGTCAGTAAGGGCTTGATCATCCTGGGCTGTGGGAGTTTTTCCGTTGACTTGAATGGGAATGGGATCAATTTCTAAGTGATCATATACATAAGGCTTCGGAGCTGGCTTTGCATTAGCTCCCTTTGGAGTAAACAATGAATTACGTCTAATGAAGCTTGATGTTAGGGTTTGGAGTCAACAAGGCATTTAAGCATAATTTATATCAGTTAATAAGCACTTTGTATAAATAAGTACAGGCATAAGTCGCTGGGTCAGTGCCCAAACCTACTAGGTGTTGAGCAATTTCAACTCCTGTTGACATTGGTGGGATTATGGGGGCTCATTATTACCAGGAATTGTTCCAACCCCTTACAAAACAAGGCTCAAACTTCAGAGGCGGGTCAGATTGCTTTCTGCTTGAAAGCAGATATTTGTTCAAGTCTCCTTAAGGCTTGTCTATGCCCTGGTGGCAGCAAGTTGTGGGCAGGCTGGGCCTAAGGGACATCCCATCTACCTGTGCCTCCAGCTGCTCTCCAAACCTGGCATTTTACTAGCAAGGCCACTGTCAAGCTCTTGGACTCTGAAGATAGCCTCTGAGGGTGAGTCTGGAGAAACTTTGCAAGCACGTTTCCTGGTTTGGAGCAGGCCTGGAGCTAAGTGGGAGGGCATGCTCCAGCACAACCAGGCTGAGAGAGACTCTGATGTAGTGTAGTCAAGCCCTGAGTTGTATACAACCACTCTCAGAAGGGCTCCCATCATTTCTTAAGGCTCCAGAGGTTTGGTTAGTTCAGTATTTTGAACTTGTCTCTTCCTATCCATCTTAAGATTCACCGCTTTATAGAAAGATAAAGCAGCACAAAAAATTCAAGGGAAGCCCTCCCCTTGTACCTGTATCCCAGTTACCTTGGGTGTGAGTCTGCCAGATTTCACAAGCGGAGCAGGACCTGGTTAGGGTAAAGTACATATGGGAGGCCCCAAAGGAATATCTGTGGGGTACAGAAGCTGATTGTGGTGATTTTTCTTCTATATACCCCAGGATTAAGCTTCAACTAGTACACGTATGTGAGATGTATAGCATTTGTTGTCATTAAAGGATCTATGGCAGACTTTTCCAAAAGTTTCTGGGCCAGATTCCATTTGAATGATGACGGTCTGCTTGCCTAAATTCCCCCGGCTGTTTCATTTTGGTAAGTGATGCACCACCTCTGTCAAACAGTTGTGCCATCTTGTGTTGGCCTGTAAAACAGCTGCTGCCGCATTCTGCTCCATTCCATTTCATTAGTGCGTCAAGTGATGTATTTGTGTAGTTTGTATATCAATTTGTTACATTTACTAAACAATTTGGGAAGAAAGATGGCCTGTATGCAATGGGACCCAATTTACAGAGAAAGTTTGAGTTACACAACTTATGCGCACACATCCTACTAAATGTTTCTTAACTGCATTCTGAAAATGAAAGTATATCTGTTCATGTAGGGCAGGGATCTGCAACCTTTTGAGCAGCAAATTGGGCACTTGTGATTGCCCCCCACCCCCACAATTGTCAGTTCTCTGCTGCTCTTATTCCTTCCCTTCTCTATGTAGAAACAGTCATTGTGGGTTTTTTTGGGTTTTGGATTTTTTGGGGGAAAGGGGGGTTGCCATTATAAACATTTTCAGCTGATTGGCTGCCTCAGCTGTAGGACCTCATACCACATTGGAAAGGTCACAGAATAGGAAGCTGTAAAGTGGCCCCTTTAAAACGCTGCTTTAATTCTGCAAGCAGCCTGGCAGTCTCTGGGGTTCCTGGAGAGTGATGGGAGCACATCGCTGCAAGCAGGGAACCCTGACTTCCCCTGGTTCCAGACAGGCATCCCAGAAATCCTGGGCGGGGGCATCTCTGGAGACAGGGAAAGCCAGGACAGTCCACAATGAAGTGGTGATTTAAAAGGATTAAACAATGGGTGATGTGTGTTTCACCCAGTGAAGTGGATCAGCTGTGCCAGGACATATCCTGGCACAGCTGATCCACTTCATTTGGCAACATTTATTTTTAGCCTCTGTTTCCCCTGCGCCATACCAGGTGCCACTGAAAACCATGGAAAATGCCAGCAGGGAACAGCAAATTTGACCGTGAGGGTACAGAACAGGAAGCTTTAAGGTGGCCCCTTTTAATCCCTTTTTAAATTCCTTTTAAATTACCATGTTATCACGGCTCCTTTAAACAGGAGGCAGGGGGCTGGTCTCGATGATCTCTCGAGGCCCCTTCCAGCCCTGATGTCTATGAAACCAGCATTCCCCATACCCACCACTGAATCAGACTTTCGTGAGCCAGATCTAAGCTCTTCATGGGCCAGATCCAACCCACAGGCCATAAATTGCTGACCCCTGATGGAGTTAATGTCTCTTTATGGCATGCTTATCAGCATGATATTTGATTGGCTAGTATGTGTTTTCCATAATAATTGGCTATTTAGGTAAAAAGTGAAGATTAGCAGGAAGGAGGTGATTAGCAGAGGGGAAGATTAACCCCTTCATTTTGAGCGATATCAAAGTGATTGGCTAAAGTAAGAAGGCATGTGATGATAAGATATTCTTCATCACAAATAGTGAATCCTAGAAAAAGAAGAAAGAAATCATTGGCTGAAACTGAGGAGCTTAAAAACAGTGATTTCATTTTGCTTCTACGTATGTGTGCACAGGCTATCATTTAATTAGCAAACTGAAATAATAGATTTCATGGCCATGGTCCCACTTCACAAATGTTTTTTAGGGGATGAATAGATGTAATGGAACTTCACGATAATATGTAATAAATGTTGGATTTTAAGGTACTTGCTGTCGTTTGAGAATTTATAGCCATTAATCACTCATTCATTAAATATTTCCATGAATCATGAGCTTATAACATTGTAGGAGCAGAACCTCAGTATAAAGGACCAGCTTTGGGCAGAAGCAAATCATGAAACAAATCAAACAACTTGTTTTCCTAAATAAATTCCTTATAAATAATACCTCTAGCTAACTCATGTTTAAAGTAAGAATCTCAGTTATTGTGCCTGTGACAGTCAGGGCTTGATTCTCCACTAGTGTACACTCATGCGTCTTTGAACAGTGGGATTTTACATATGTTTTGCACCGGGGTAAGTAAGTATAAAAGGGCAGCCTAATAGAGAATTGAAGTCTATGTGTGCATTGACATAAATGTATCTAGTCTTTATTGCCTGTTTCTAATTAGCTTGATTTAATTCTGACCAAAATCAAGAACCTCATTTGATCCTGAAAATATTCAAAAGTAGCCTGTACTTGACGGGAAATTGTTCATAACATTTTCTGTCACCTTCAAAAATTCTTCTCAGGGTGGGATTTTTCATGGTGAGACAGAATTGGATGTAAAATTTGTGCATTGCCCAGTTTCGGAAGCGGCATAGCAGCCTAGAAACCTCAGTCCCATTGACCTTCATTGAGTCACTTTTAAAAACAGGACTTAGGAGACTCAAAGTCACTTAAGTGCCTTTAAAACATCCTGGGAATGTTACGTTCCCATTAGAAAAATCCTCTAATTTTTTTATATTCATAAAGAACTAAAATGCAGGGGTGTGACACACTGTTGCAACTCCTGGTTATTTTATCATGCTTCTGTCAGGTCATAGACACAAAAGTATGCCTCTTCCTGAGCACAGGAAGGGTATATAGTATACCATCAGCCCTGTGTTCCCTGGAGATGTGGTGCCCTTGTAAAGCGTAACAGGCTGTATGAAGGGAAACAGAGTCATCCATTTGAATATCTCATCTGCGCCTGGTGTTCGAGAGTTGGGCACTTCTCTGCAGCCCCTCACCTACTGGATAGAGCCATCCTTGTCTTCTACAGCACCTGAACTAGGATATTGCTGTGACTGCTGTGGCAGCTTCTTCACCCTCTGCTGAGGCAGCTGGTTTGGCTGGCCCCGGTCCACCTCTCTGAGAAACGTAGTATCCTTTGTAATCATGCAGAGTGTCTACAGATTTGATATATATTTTATTTTATGTACACTGGCCCTAGGTTCTTTCGCTTCTTCAACCTCTGCCTACTCAAGGCTTTCCAGGAGAGAAGCTTTAGTTTTCTGAGTCCCAGAAATTATCTGTAAAACTGTTTCTTTGTAGCTTTCCAATCCAGTGCCCTCTTTCTATTGTACTGTCTTTGTCTAAATGTCTTCCTGCTCTCCCTGCAGACTATATGTGGACGGTCCTTTTGGGAGCCCCTCAGAAGAATTGTTGAATTACGAGGTTAGCCTCTGTGTGGCTGGAGGCATTGGAGTTACTCCATTCGCATCGGTACTCAACACACTGCTGTATGTGAACATACCCTGTATAAAGCCATTTTCCCAGAGTTGCTTCACTGTAAATGATCTCACTGCATATGTAACACCTATTAATATAGAAAGGCTGCTCTTGTTAAGAGAGGAAAGAGGAAAAGGATTGAGACCTGCCACTGAAAGTCCCAAATCAGTTTGTGCAGGCTGGAAGTGCAATGCAAGAAAAGTACATTATGTGGGGCAGTGGCATATCATGGAGACTAACCTTACACGCACACACACACACACACACACACACACACACACACACACACACACACTTGTGTGAAGTTGGCTTCAGCCAATGTCATTTGACTCTGATTGAATGCTTCAATTTCGATTTTTAAAGTAATGTATGAAAATCAGGTGCACAACCTCCCCCTAATTTAAGCAGGACTTCAGGTGTATAGCTATTTCAGGTCTCATTGAAAATCCAAACTTAAGTTCCCCCTTTGTTTTCATTTAAAATTCCATATTATTTTGGTCAAAGTCATGAGGGTTTCAAGCTTTTACCAAATCCAAGGCTTTCAGAAAGAAAGACACCTTTGTTCTTATTATTTATTATTTGTGTTGCTGTAGGGCAGAGACTTCCAAGCATACATCAGGGCTCCAGTGTATCTGGTGCTGTACAAACACAGACCAGGAAAGCAGATCTTCCCTCCAAGCCTGCAACCTAACTACACTTTAGAAATATTTTGCACTACCCATGGGAAGCACTTGATCAGAGATCTGCCAATAGCTGACCCTCTGCCTGGACTGAAATTAAAACTTTTAGTCTGCGTTTTTATGTATGGATGCTGCACACAGTCAGCTCATGCTAATCTCATTTGGAGCCATAAGTGCTCAGTTCTTCTGAAATCAAGCCGGTATTTGTCATCTTCATGTGCCTTATGCCGTCCTCAAAGAAGGTAACAGACTCCCAAATAATTTACTTTTCTGAAAGGACATTGATCATTTTTCAAACAGGGAATACTTTTATCTGAAATGCATTTACGTTTCTGCCAAAAGACTGGTGTCCAGATGGATAACCTGGCTGTTTTCTCCATGACAGATTATCCCTGACAGCATTAAGCAGAAACGTCACATATCATAGCCACCGGCCAACAGGAGGTAGTGAGATGGCTGTTTCTATCGGCGGATTATTAGAGGCTGTATGGTGTTTGCCCAGACATTGCCACAGCAGTTTAGTGTCTAATGAATGTTTTCTATATCGGATAAATGGGTTGCTTCCAAACACTGAATTCCAATAGTCTGCTGTTACAGAGCATCTTGCTGTTGCACATCCTAATATTAAGCAAGGAGCAATGGCACTTTCCTTATACTTTACAGTTAATATTTAATGATATCAACAACAGAATGACTGTATAATAGATAGGTAGGCTGCCTCTTATCTTAAGTCTTATCAGCAACTGAGGTTGGCACAGATGAAAATGCAAACTGTCCGATAATGCCAACTAAGGACGATGGCAAAACAAAATCCTTCTTGTCAGAGATATGTGGCTGTTGGAGGATGTGAGGATCTCCATTTGGGCCAGGGGTCTTGCATGTTCCTGGTAAGCTTTGTCCCTTGAGTTTACTTTTATATAATATGGGCAGCAATGGCTCATACCACCTTCTTGCCATCTTTAGAATTGAATGTTACCTGTGTGTTTGTTTTTTAAATGTGATTTAATTTCAGGCAAAGTAACATATAATGTATTACTATTAATTAGCAGTAGCAGCAATGGTCAAGGCCTACTCAGTGCATGCTTTTGGCTGTACCAGGAAACTATATATTTATCACATCACATAAGCTACTGTAGGTAGATGTGACAATTCAGGTTTGACATTCCATACAGTTGATCTGCATGCATGTTGCAGGCAAGAAAGTAACGGAGATCAGCCTCAGATTTGACTTAGATGGTGTCCACTTCAGCAGTTTGCTCACAGAGGGTATTGTTCTATTCCTCAACCCAGATGCATACAACTACAGGTGGCCTTTTCAATAAACGATCATGTAATCTTAGATTTTTTACAATGAGAAGTATTTAGGCCATTCACATAGTGCCCCACTGCACAAACAGGGTGGACGAGACCATATGAGACTCATGGCTACTGCAACTTCAGAGTGTCGTAGATGTGTCCCTGTTGTCTATACAACAGATTTGTCCTGTGTTGGCCCATCCCTTGATTCTTGGGGGTTTACATTGGAGTAATACAACAAAGTCTGGAGGTCTGCACTGCAGATCTGATACTGCCTATGGGTCTTACATGTTGACAGTCATTTAGGGGGAGGAAGAAATAGTCTTTCCATCATACAGCCATTTTACTGGTCAAGAAGAAACAAAAACTTAAAAAATAACCATGTCTGATATGATAAAAAAAACATGCTGAGATAAACAAACTATTTCTAAAGCACTGGTTGGCTGCTTGTTAAGGATTTAACGTTTAATCCTATCATTTTAGACTGATTTGGGCATTTCAGCATGCAATCCTTCATAGGGAGAAAAATAACTTCCCTTAACAGTTGGCTTGTCATGGAAATTAACTTTTGTACTAATGATTATAGAGCATCTTAATTAACATTTGCTTTTTAAATGGTAATTTTTTAAATTCCCCAAACGTATCATTTTCATTTTAAAGTGACGACTGGAAATGCTACAAGCTCAGAAGACTCTACTTTATTTGGGTGTGCAGGGACATCCAGGCTTTTTGCTGGTTTGCCAATTTGCTCTGTGTGTTGCACAACAAGGTAAGAGATAATTGCTCTCGGGGTTGGTTCTGAGAGAATATTGACATCTTAATAAATACAGTTCTGCACAAATAGTTAGGTTAGTAAGAAAACTGTTTCGATTAATCATAACCAGATTTCATGAGGAACTTGCCACACTACATGGAAAATGGGCAGCAAAGTGGATGAAATCTATTATTGACATGCATGAATGGACTGGTTTCATGGGACAGGACAGGGTGAAATTCTTACCCCTTGAAGCTTGTAGAAGTTTTGCCATTGCCTTCTGTGGAGCCAGGATTTTGTCTGTTCGTGTTTTGTTTTTTTTCAAAATACAAAGACATTTGCAAAATCAGGACCTGACAAGTTTTCAAGGACCCAGTCTCTCTAAATTTTTCAAGAAGTTGTCTAGGAGAGAAGTGTACCTTCTGGGTAGAGTGAAATTGCAGCTCGTCTGGTAAACAGGGGGATGAGGATTTGTGTTAGCTGGAAAACACCTCTGGTTTTCTAAACAGACCAGGTTTCTACCTAGTTTTGAAGGCTACCTAATTAGGGCTTTCCAGTTGATGGCCCACAAGCCACATGCAGCCCATGGGTTCCTGGTCTGGGTGTTGCTCCTTCCTTAGCTGCAGCTGCTGCACTCTGAGTACCTAGACTCCCCTTCCTCCAACTTCCACTTCCTGCCCCTGCCCTTGCCCCTGCCCCTAGGTGTGGGGTGACATGGCCCAGCCCCTGGGGCTGTTGGAGCTCAGCAGCGTGGATTCAGGTGGACCTGGGGACCCCATGCAGTGCAGGAGCACTGGCATAGTGCAGCAGGAGCTACCTAGTGGAGTGCAGAACATTTAGTGCAGCTCAGAGAAGTGTTGATACAATGGCATGAGGGGCGCCCAATGCATGGTACATCAGGGTGCCATGCAGTGCAGTGGCGTGCAGCCCATGCTGTGTGTGGCCATGGAGGTAGGACTGCAGCAGCGAAAACAGGCAAAGTAGCTGATTGATGACTAGACCCATATCAGCCCTCACTCTTTCTCCAACCACCAGTCACCATGTTCACTGAAGTTCCCAGATTCTGCATCAGGCCACTCCTCCCCAGATAAAACAGGACCTTTGCTTGATGCCCCTAGCGTAAAGCATTCAGAGATACTTCTCAGTGAAAGAGTAGTATACAAATGTCTTGTTTCATTAAAGTTCCCATTCTGCCATGTAGATCAAGCTTCAGGGAACTGTAAAAGACTGACTTCACTCTTTCATATAAATAGTGATATATTAATTCACTTGATGTTTTATCATCCTTCCAGCTTTGGCAGGAAAACCGACCAGACTTCATAAACATCCAGCTGTACCTCAGTCAAACAGATGGCATACAGGTATGTGGCTAAATACTGTTTGTAAACCAAACTAGACCTTGAAGTAGAAGACACTGCAAACTGTCAGGTGAGTACAAAAGGGAATTAACCACAGATGGTTTAGAAAGGGGGGAAAAGGTCATATCTCTAGCAGCTAAGTCTGTCTAGAACAAACTCAACCCTTCCAAGCCAAGACAATGAAGTCAGGTAGCATTAAGATGATTATCACTGGGCAGAAATCCCTATCTCTTTCTTGTAGGAAAGGGGGCCTTCCAGGCCAGGCCACAGACCAGACCGTTGGCAGGACTTTATAGGAAATTTACATCATTCCTGGGCTAAAAATCAAACTGGGATAATTCAAGCATTTTGTAAGCCCCAGACTGAAAAACAAGTACACTGAGAGAAACAGGGATTGTTTTTTTAAGTAGTGGGTTGTTTTATTGTTTTGCATTTTGTCTTGCATGTCAAAAGTCAAACTATTTTAAGCATGCAACCAGAAAATGTATTAAACTGTTGTTTATCATAGGCTGCATTATGCTAGTCTAGACAGGTGGATTGATTCCTTGTTAGCTGGAATTTTCTGTAATCTCATAATGTGGTAAACTGGGAGTCAACGTTCACTCACACTCATTCATCACATAGGTAAGGGTCTGACTCTTCAGCCTGAAGTCAGTGGGTGCTTTGCTGTTGACTTCAGCGGAGACCAAAAATTTAATGCAAAGGGGAGGGAAGTGGAGGGTTGGGTTTGGCGATAGACAGGATAAAGTCTACCAGGTTGATGAGACTTACTGCAGTGTATGTAGCTTCTTGGTAAGAGAAATTGTGATTCTAAGTAGTATTAGACTATTCAGCTCTGGGCCCCTTAAAATAGCTCGGTTGGATAACAGAGCAGGCACAGAGTTACTCCGAAGTACCTGATTGGTCTTAACTGAGAGGTCAGAATTTACTGGACCCATCGTGGAAACACAGTTGTAAAGACATGCAGCTTAGGACCATTGCTCTGATCATGGGCCCAGTAGTTACTGAGTTTCCATTAGAACCATTTTCTCTGTATATATGCTTGTTAGAGAAAGCAGTCAACTATAAAATGATAAACTGCAGGGCAAAATTGTGTTTTCTGTAGCAGTAGTGAAAATTTAGATTCCATGGTGTTACTCCTGAAGTCTCCTGATAAAACTGGATGTGGCTTTTTTTTCTATTCCCCTGTGACTTGTGACGCTGATGCTTATCCAGAGTTATTCTTGAATGCTACCCCATCAGAATAGCATTGTGTTTTACCTTGTTTTGTTTCAGTATGATCTAGGTTCAAGGCAGCAGACAATCAAGCCCATTTTTCATCGAGTACTTTCACCTATAATAAAAATCAATGAAAGTGGCAGAAAATGGGCTTTGCTACTAGTGTAATGGATATTTTAAATCATTTTGTTATGGGGAGAATGTGGGAAGTTAGACCAGATATCATTCTGTTCCGTCCCAATGTTGTAGTTGGAAGTTAGGACATGGATATGCAATGCCATACAGTGAAAACACATTTGGCTGCATAATTGTCTGGACTTTTAGTGAATTAAAAATGCTGGAAATATATTGGGTTCAGTCCAGGTCCTTAGCTTTGGTGGCTTTATGTTGCTGAGACAGCTCAAAGCATCTGGTAAACTATCCTCAAGGGGCAACTTTTACAGTTCTAGTAATCTTAAGGGTTACTTTACCAATAGTAGGTAAAAAAAAAATATCTTCAGACAGAAATATGTTTCTTGCATCAACAACATCCCTTTAAAGTTAGCAGCAACAACAGATTAGGGAATACAAATTCATTTCTTGCTTTGTGTATTAAATACATTGGTTTAAAAATAATGGTAAGTCTAACGAGCAGCTGTATAAAGAACAGCATCTAATGCTGAAGAGGGCCACTGAAAGGCAGGGAGAGAAGGTATTGATGCATAAAATGACTGCATTTTAAGACATGCTGTTTGATACTGTGTTCAGTTTTTACATTTCAGTGGTTTGATAAGTCAGCCAGGGCATTTACCAGCACGGTGATGAGACCTCTGAGTGATGCGTAGCAATTTAAAAAGCAGGCAATACAGAACTTACTGTTTCCCATAGAAAATAATTGGTGAAAAATATCAAGCCCTGAATTCAAGGCTTTTGATTGGACGACCTCGTTGGAAACTCCTTTTTGATGAAATCGCCAAGTGTAACAGACAGTAAGTATTAGTCTTGATGGGAATAACTACACTTTGAGGGATGGGGATTTCTTGTGTGTTTATTAAATAAGTGTATTTATATAGAAATGACTTTGTGTTTTATCTTTGCATGTAATATTGATATTGTCTAATTCGTAGCAACTGAGACACGCTGTAAAAAGAAAAATTGGTGTCAGTTTGCACAGTCAAAGCAGTTCATATTCTCATGCAGCAAAAATGTTCAATGGTCCAAGAAATAAAAACAATGCATTTCCATATCACTGCAAGATATTAATCCAGTACTACAACCAGTGTCTTGCTAGCAACATATGCCATTTTCATGTTGAAAGATCTAGTTCATATATCTGTGCCTTCTGCATTTACTTTCATGATTTATAGTTTTAAATAATAGAAATGCAAGAGCAAGAGCTTGCCTGCATGTGAAGTATTATGTTTTATTCAGAAGATCTGTTGTCTTTGGGGATTACTAGGATTGTTTATTTTTTTTAAAGGCTGGCAATGTAATAAGAACTGTACTAGGCAAATTGGTTACAGTCTAAATCAGACAGACAGGATAGACAAGGTGCACAATTCTTTACTCTCATTTTTGGATGATTCATTTAATGCTTTTGGTAAGCGTTGATAAACTAGTCTTATTGCTGATGTGCGTACTGAAGGCCAGATCCTGAGGAATACTGAGCTGAAACAAATCTCATTGATCTTAATATGAACTATTGGTGAAATGAGGTCTCTTGGGGTCTGGCCGCAAGATCTTGTTGGTTTCTTGTGGTGCTAATCTTTACATCCCTGCAGCGCAGCACAGTGCCTTGATCTCTTGTTAGGGAACTAGTATCGCTGCTAAAGCCAAGCACTATTACCTGGGCTTTATATAGATGTGCTCACTGTTGTAGGGAAGGTTATAAGGGCATAGAAAAAGAGATCAGGTAGGAAGTTGACCCGAGTTGCCCTTTTTAGGCCTCCTTCATTAACCCTTCACCTGTCATTCTCATTTTCTTTTTTTTTTAGTCTTATGGCCAAACTGGTGGCTCTTCTGCTGCTTCCCTTGAGCGACTATTATGCAGGCAAATACCCAGAATTTGCACAAACCTGTTAATAATAATCACTGAGTCTTGTTTCAATTGTTCCTTTGCATATCTCAACTCATTACTGCTAGTTAGACCCTCAGATCCCATCATCTTCTGCATCTTTGTATGATCTCTCTAACTTGTCTGTCAGCTCAGTTTTAATCAACATATCTTGCCCTGCCTTAAGTAACACTTCTGCATCTTTCGCGGTTGACACCTTTAAATTTATTTGCAGGCTGTTATCTTGCCGTCCCTTCCCCTGTCTCTCCCATTTGCCAAGGTTCATAGACTTAGCTCTGTAATTCCACTGTCTTGTAAAGACTTGTATGCTCTATGCCAGTGATTCTCAGCCAGGATGCGGTGGCTCCCTGGGGTGCCACATGATCTTCTGAAGGATGCCACAGAGTGCCATGCAATATTAGCACTGTGCAGACACTTACACATGATTCACAAGATAAGCCCAGACATTTCAGATAAGAGTCTACAGTATCACAAGCATTCTGACCAGATGTTGTGGCCTTTCTGAGTTATTTGCAAAAAAACTAATTGCTCTATTATTTTTTGTAGTAAAAAAATAAGTGAAAGGTAAGAGCTGGCATTATCTGAGGGGTGTTTCAAGTTTTGTGTATATAGAGCTATCTATATGCAAGGACTAACATTTTAATCTTCCAGTATAATTAAGTTCTTTCAGTCCTCAAATCATTTATCCCGCAGACTTTCTTTTTATTTGTCACTAACTTCCTCTGAATAACCCAGGTATAATATAGAAACCAGCAATAAGGATGAGTCAAACAGTGTCACTTGTAACTTCTGTCTGTCAGTGACATTGAGAGTTGCACCTCTTCTGGCATCTGCTAGGTCAGTAGCGGGGTTAAGTAACTTCTAATAAACTGTACAGCTCTTACTTTGCATTTCCAGAAAAAGCCATACAAACAGACATTTGGTAAGCAATTATGTTGGGTTTTTGTTTGGGTCTTTTAAAGTTTTTTTGTGGCGAGTGGGATTTGTTGCTTGACATCTGGACAAAGAAAGGCCGTGGGCTCAGTTTCCAAGATCAGTTTAGCCCTTCATAGCTGGTTTTCGGTTAGCAGATTTAAGATAAAACAATATTAGCTTCAGATTCATTGAACTAAGAGGAGCAGAAGTGCACCATCTACTGTTGCTATTTCATACCACACCTATGCTCCCAAGTAATGCACAAAACATTAAAGCAAGCATCTTGGTTTAAAAATCCTCAGACAGCCTGTCTTGAGGAAAGTGCAGTACGGTGGTTCATTTGTCTTCAGCATTAAAAGCTCTATATTTTTTTGTATTATTCTGCCTTCTGGATTTTTCTGAGTGTAAGTGGCCATAGGGTGTTACAGACCTGAGAACGGTGTAGACAAAAGAAACTGAAACACATGGAGGGGAAAAGCATAAAGACATGGCACATTTCCTCTGTGCTGTAAAACAGAATCAGCTGTAGGGGAATGAGCCCTGGCTTTATTATATAGCAAATCACCTCACCTCACCCTCAGTTACTCTGTGTCTAACAGGGGTAATAACGCATGCCTGTCTACTCAACTCACAAAGGAGCTGTGAGAATTAGTGAACTGTATTTGCACAGTACTTTGAAAATACAGTCATACACGCTAAGTATTACTGTGAAGGATGGTTCATTGGAGATGGGAGCAGATGGGTTTGGACTACGGCTCTGGGTTTAATTCCTAGCTCAGATGACCTTGGGAAACTTTTAAAGTCAGAGTATCTGCTGACTTAAGTTATACATACGTACACAGCTACATGGAGAGAGCATTAAGGTTCCATCATTACGTGTTTAGTAACGAGGAAAGGTTGCAAATAAGGTTTCAAGTGTGACTTCTCCTGTGTATATATATGTCACACTGTAGTCTTCAGTTATCTTAAGTGAGAACAGAATCAGGGCCAGGAACAGTTGTTACCTTGCGTAAGAACAGATTCAGTGGTATTTTTCAGTGGCTCTGTCCTCCTCCAGGGATGTAAAACTAACCAGTGCCCAACTTAACTGACATTAATTTGAGACTGGCCAGTGACCTATTTCTTGTCTGCCTTTTGTCACTGCAGTGGCACAAAATAACTGAAGTGCATCAAGCAATCTGCCTTACGTTTTGGGACACTGACTATCATCCATATTCTGTCCTTGGATATTTGTAAGACTCCCCCAAGCGTATCAGGCAGCAGAATCCTGTTCTAAATGTTAAAACAAAGACTAAAATACCAATGCCAGTACTCTGCTGGTGACATAAATAAATCACAAGGTAATAGTGCTTTGTTTAAATTAATGTATTGGATTATAAAAAATTATTCTCATCTCATCTCGTGCTGGTATATAGCAGGAGTTACAGTAATGAAGCCATTATTGCCTCGCATATTTAATAGTAAGGATGATTAATTCTTGGAACAAATTACATGAAAGAGATGGTGAAGTCTTCATTTCTTGTTGTCTTCAAATCCAGACCAGATAGATGCCTTTCTGGAAGATCTACTTTGGTCAAATGCAAATCACTGGGCTGACTATGGAGGCAAGTGCAGCCCACTTAATGCAAATGACATGATCTAACAGTCTTCTGGCCTTAAAATCTATGTTACCCGTGTAAGTTTGTAGGAAGTTTGATCAGAATTCAGTCCGGTGTGTTTTTAGAGTACAGACACACAAACAAGCTAGTGCTGAAGTAAGCTGGAGGATGAACTTACTACCTTCCCATGTGCATGTTCTTATCCCATGGGATATGTGACATAGCATACTTCATTTTTGTTGAAGCATTCAAATCTTAATCTCCCTTGCAGTAACTTGTTTTTGTGTCCGTGCCCTTAAACATTATTTTGCTGTTTAACCAGAATACAATGACACTCTTTTTATTCTTGACAGGAAAACTGTTGGCGTTTTTTGTTGTGGACCAAAAGAAATTTCAAAGACACTGCACAAACTGAGCAACAGACACAACTCTTATGGGACAAGGTTTGAATACAATAAAGAATCTTTCAGCTGAAAGTCTGTTGGATTAACAGAACTCTATAGAAGAAGCAAGTGCAATTCTTTGTTTGTAAGACATAAGTCAGCTGTGCATTAAGCAGATGCCATGTACCAAAGTTTTCTTATTTATGATTATTTAAAACTCTGAAGTATGGTGGACACAGCAAAGTATGAAGCCAAATCATGCCAAATTTTTACGCTCAAGGCCAAAAAGTTTCAGAGAATATTTGTTGTTGTGCTGGTGGCGATTCATTTTGTAATGCTTAACTTAATAGTAATAAAAAGGAGAACCCTGGTTGCTTTTATTGCTGTTTGAAGAACAATTCAGAAATGTCTGAACTTTGTACTTCAGCCTGGTAACCTCAATCACCTGAAATCAGAGTTAGTTGACTAAAAACCAGCTTGATCAAAATTAAAAACGTGCTGTTAAATTGGATTATAACCTTTACTTACATAGAAACCAGATGACTTTGTAATGGAGAATGTAGCAGTGCGAGGTCCTAGGGGTGGCCATGATCTCCCCTAGCGCCCCCTACCATGCCAATGTGATATTAAAAGCACCCTCACATCTCGCTTGCCACGTCTTTGATGTCGACTATGTATAAGGGAGGCTGCCTTTTGTTCCTCCTGACACGGTGCTCTGATGTATCTTGGTCCTGGTTCTATTTTGGGTGACTCGGTGCACCCTAGCCTTATGGGCTATGCATGGCTCAAACCACCCCTGTACCACGCCCCAAGCCTCACAGATGTACCGGACGTTGTTTGATCTACTTCACTCTCCGTGACCCACGGGCACTTCTGGCTTGCCTCACAACCGTGTTCTCTGGCACTCGTCAATCTCTGCCCCCTTTCTGGGGCTTCTCACACTGCCTGCTCTGGGGCCTTGGGGCTCAGGTGGCCGTAGCCTGCCCCCCCCCCCCCCCCCAATCTCCTCCTCGGGTCTTAAAACCTCCTGTAGGGCTCAGGCAGTCTCGGCCTTACCTGCTCCCCCCCAATCCTCTGCTCCCCTTCTCAGAGCTGGGGTCAGTGCACCCCTGAACGTTGTGCCCTCTCTGGCACCAGGGTCTCCACGCTACCGTGGAGCCCCTATGAGGCCTCCTCCAACCCCTAATAGCCTCACCCGGTCTTCCAGTGTAACAACAACAAAAACAATAACACAAGCCCCTGCGCTAACACAAAGCTAAACCTCATGGATAAATGTTCTCCAAACCACACCACATCTCTCACCTGTGTAACTAGCGGCTTATACTTCCAGGCCTTTTTCTCTTTCCCACATTCAGGGCCAATCTCTTTCCCATAGTCAAGCAGTACTTCTTCCTGGCTGCCAGCAGAGAGTACTCAAAGCCTCCAGTCTGGGTCTTATAGTGGTCAGCCCTGCCCCTTCCGGTCAGCTGACTCACCAGGTGTGGGCTCTTAGCTCCTCCTGGTTGCCCAGCACCTGAGCCAATGCTGATGCTTTTCAAGTAGCAGGCACCTTAGTGCCCTGCCACAGAGAAGTCCAGGCAAAAATGTTAGAGGATTTTGGGTTTGGAGGCTGTAGTTAAATTGTATCAAGTTACTCTGTCTATCCTACCTGTGCAATGAAAAGCGATGTCCCCATCTGGCAGAGGCATTTATGGAAAACCCTTCTCCACTTCCAACTTTCAAAATGTGTGTGTGACTCTGCTGAACATGTGGGCCAGGTTCTCTGACGATGTAAATTAGGTCACATATTGGCTAGCAGTCAGGTGTAGAGAGGAAAATAGTACAACTTGCACTGAAGTAGCATTTAGCAAGTGTGCAAAATGAGTGCACCCTATGCAGCTACAGGGAGATGGAGCAAGAAATTAGGGAGTGTCTGCTGTAACAGTCGATTGTCAAGGAACTTGGATTCCTGTTGTTCATGTGTTCAGTGGCAAATGAGCTCAAGTCACACTATTTAGATGCCTTTGCTGTTGAATTTACAACCCGATGGTTCAACATCTGTTTTCCAGTATTCCGTGGTGACCCCACTGATTTCCACCTTCAGTTGAGCTGACTAGAGTTATATGCTGGATTTTGCAATTGTAACGGAGAGTAGAGCTTGGTCAGATGTCATTCCCAAAGACGTATTTCCATACTTCTTTAATGACACAGCAGGAATTAGTCTTCATTGCCTCTGTATCAGATGTTGACAGAAACTTTGCCCCAGCATGGTGTTACTGCTTTCCCAGTTTCCAGGTTCCTCATCCAAGGAAGATGTAAAAGAGCATCCAGATCCTCAGCTGACATAAATTGGCAAAGAACCACTGACTCCCATAGAGCTATTTTGGTGTAAATATATACAACCTGGCCTATAATCTTCACCAAAAGCTGAAGAGCATCACTTCTACAGTGCACTCCCATCGCAGACAGTGAAGCAAGAGGATCTCAGCATTGCTCATATGACTGTGGCTCTCCGATGCATTAGCACATTGCATTTTGAGTGAGTTTATGGTTCTCAGATCCCCTTTGTTTAACACCAAGACTATTTAATTTTCAGCTTATAGCAGAGACACAACACTGGTGTCTTTTGATATCGATGTCAGTGTTACAGTGCCAGAAGACTGGAAAAAGGCCAATGTGGTCCCCATTTTCAAAAAAGGGAGGAGGGAGGACCTGGGCAACTATAGGCCTGTTAGTCTTACTTTGATCCTGGGGAAGATCTTTGACAAAATTATTCAGGAGCACACCTGCGAGGGACCAGCAGAGGGGATGATGCTAAAGGGCAACCAGCATGGGTTCGTTAGGGGCAGGTCCTGTTAGACCAACCTGATTGCCTTCTACAATCAGGTCACAAAATCATTGGATGCAGGGGTCCTGGTGGATTCTGGATTTCAGGAAGGCCTTTGACACAGTCTTCCACCCCATTCTCATTAAAAAACTACCTGATTGTGGCACGGATGCCTACACAGTCAGATGGGTTGCAAATTGGCTGAGGGGCCGCACCCAGCGAGTGGTGGCGAATGGGTTATATTTGACCTGGAGGGAGGTGGGCAGTGGGGCAGTAGGTTGGAAGAAGTTAGGCACATAAGTCCCACTGAAATTCAGTGCAAATAAGAAGACTAAATTTTAGTTATTGATTTTAGATCTAATTCACTAAATGACTGACAGACTTTAAGACCATAAGAGATTGTTGTCATCATCTACTCTGACCTCCTGCATGTAGTCATTCTGATGTAAACTTGAAGTAACACAGGGCTGAATCAGGCCCTTATTAATATTATTTATTTCTATTGCCATAGCATCATGTTAAAATTGCACTGATATATATCAGCAACAGACCTAGATATGAAATATTGCATAGGATTTTTTTGGCAGTTTATGACATGATTGATATCATGACTGCATCCATTAATCACAAATGGGTAATGATGCATTTTCTATTATTTTAGGATCTTCTTCTACCCAATGTTTTAAAATCTGATTTAGGTTCTTCTAACAAAAATTTTATGGTTGCATATTTCCTCTATGATGTAGAGTCAGTCTGTTAGCATTCAAAGAGCAAATACTTTTCTAGCTAGCTCTGTATTAAAACAGACTTCATATCCTGACAGAGTTCCATTAAAAGTGATGCCTCATAATTAAAATAAAAACAGCTAATGAGCTTTCCTCATTTTCCTAATTATAGTAGAAGCTGGCACTGTTCTTATGAATTTTAAAAGGCTAGAATAAAGTTCAGGGCACTATCAGAGCAGGATACAAACAACTAGGACCCTTGGCTTCTAGCTTTGGCATTGGTTTTTCAAACCTCACTTCACCCACTCATAAAATGGGCTGAATATCAACTACCTGCCTTGGCATTGTGAGGATTAACTGATGTTTCTGAAGCACTTCAGTGATCCTGTAGTTTAAGGGTATATATATACCATAAATTTCCTTGGCATTATTTTGATAGTGCTCTGTAGCTTCATCTACACGAGATGCTGACTGCTCAGTTACCACAGTTATTGCTCAGTAGCATCATCAAATGGCTTTTGGTGATGTACAATAGCTTGTTACTACTGCACAGTACTAACAAGCTACTGCATCATCAGCATCTTGTGTAGACGTGGCCTGTGTTATTGAAACTCACAGTTCCTCAGGTCCACATAACCACTACACACTGGGAGCATGAAGCATCCCCAGCGTGCTACCTTGGGAAAGCACCAGGGTTCAGAGCTTGACCTTCCTTGAGCTGTGCTTTTTAAGGAGACAGAAAGCTGAGGGGTTAGTGATCATGACACTTAAATCTCACCTTATTGACTTTGGTAGCAGCAAATGTTATTGACAAATAGACTTCCTGGAGGCAGCATTATGCAAGCATTACTCTGAGTATTCAAAATTAGCTGGCAAAACCCAATGCAGCACCCTTTCCCTGCACCCTTGGGCTAAGTGTATAGAAAATAGAAACTAAATTCCAGGAAAGTAAGTACGTGCTGGCAACACTTAATCCCACATTTGCAGATCAACCAGCTTTACATCACTGAGCAGTTTCTGCTGTGTAACCATGCCATCAACCTCTTCCCAGCCAGTGTCTAGCACAAAAGTTCCCATGTTACATCAGTGCATTAAAAGTCTTGTTCTCAACCATAATTGAAACCAGCCCCTCTGATCTTCAGCCCCTCTCACCCAACTCCCAGGAACCTGGACATGGTGCAGCAGACTACCAGCAGGATTTACACTGGGGAGTGCTGTCAGATAGAGGGTGCATATACACTTTCATTAATGTGCCATAATTACAGTGCACTAAGTTTAGTACCTATAATTACAGGTACTACCTTAATGAGCTGTAATTGGCACTACTGCTCATTAGCACTGGTGCAGGCTTTTTGGTGACAGTAATGCGCAGTAAACTAATTCTACTGCGCATTAGCACCAGTTTTGCCCGCCGCTCTAATGTGCTGTACCATTAGTCTATTGCACTTGAAGCAGCTCATGTAGACATGCCCAGAAAGTCCCACTCTAGCAGCAGCTGGGGTTATCTGTGCTAATAAACGTGCAGATACCTGGTACCTAAAGTGGTGCAACTTACACTGGTTTTAGACTGATGGAAATTGTGCTGGCACTAGAAGCAGACTCTGAGGTAACTTATAGCAGTAGGTTCTGGTACAGGGCCTTGCCACTAGATAATGGGTAGTTGGTAATACCCTGTTTGCACGTCTGCTTTTGGAATTGACCCAAACCTCTGGGAGGCTTTAGCAGGAGACAGGACAAAGTGGCGACCCCTTCTCAATCATGGAGTCAAACATCGCAACAAGAAATGGTTACTTGAATTACAACAGAAACCTGACCGAAGAAAATGGCCTGTCAATACAGTAGCCCCTAGCACCATGTATATCTGATCACTGTGGCAGAACCTGCAAATCTAGTATCGGTCTGTATAGCCACAAGAGAAAATGTACCACCGGTCAGTAGAATATTTGCAATCTCCACCGTCACTCACTGATGAACAGATGCCATTACCATTACCCTGGGATTAAATGGATTAAAGGCGGGGACAAACCATCTCTATGCCAGAGTAATAAATGGTGATGTATAGTTACTCTTGTCTTTCTGGGGAATAATCTTACCCTGGTGTAGAGTGATTCATGCCAGTGCAGGTCTGTACATTGTGTGTCAGCTCCACATTTACACCAGTCGTTGTGTGTTATGCCACTGTACGGCTTGTATATTGGGATCCAAAGTGTTCACCGTGCTGAGGGAGGTTACACGAACTTAGCCCTGAGGTTAGAGTATAAATAGAGCTGACAAAGAATGACATTGAGCCCCACAATATTCAGGCACATCTCATAGCATGGAAAAGCAACACTCCCATGGTATTCAGGGGCCCTCCAGAGGTTATCTACTCCAGCCTCCTGCTTCTATTCCTATTTAAACCATCCCATACAAGTCCTTGCCTAATCTATTCCTAACTACAGAGTCAACCCTGTCATACAGCTACAAGGCATAGTGCCCAAAAGAGCACCCTAATCTGCCACAGGTAAAGTAGGAGGCACAGGCTGTCACTGTCCCATCATCCCCTTGCCGCAAGTGTTGTTAAAATGCATTCAAGAAATTCAAGGAAGATGGCCACGTCCCCTGCTACAGGGGAAGATGCTTTCCCCCAAGTCTAGTAATCAGACCATGAGATGATATTCCTTCCTGATCCCAAATGATCAGTCTGACCCTAGGGGCAAGACCCTCTAAACAGATGCTGCTTCTCACCTACAGGGGGATAAGTGTCACAGATCTGCATGGCTGATACCCTTTGATTTCTTCTTTAACACCCAGGATGTACATGCAGTCTCCACAAATCCTTGCAAGCCAGGTTCCAGCCCTGGGGTTGAATTTCACTCCTCCTGTACAGCTGCTGATTTTCATGCTTCAGGTCAGCAGCCGTGCCACGCGATGACTCACCTCTACTGTCATGCAGCCATAACGAAAAGTGAGCCGCTGACCAGATTTATATCGACTACAAAGGAAAGCAGAATCCTCCCCTCCCCCTTTGGGTTCAAATCCGACCAGCACATCAGTGAGAGGAGAAAGACTGATTAGGAACTGGCTGGAAAGGGGAGATAGTGAGCATGACAGGCTGACTGCTTAGGGGATTGTAATTTCAGCCCAGCTGCAAAATAATAAATCACAGGACTAACTCCTTCATAAGAGGGTTGTTTCCAGAGCCGGAGCTGAAGAGGAAAGCTTTTCCTCAGAGCTACTGAACTAGGTTACTGTCTTAAATTGTTAGGCATTGCTCGAAGATGCCTGAAGGAGGCTAACAAGTTGTTGCTACAACAGCCATGCAATAGGCATGAGAAGCCATGGTTATTAAAAAGCAAAGTTTGCTTGTGACAAAATGACTTCCAGAGAGACTGATTTCCCACTCAGTCAAGCAATCATTTAATAATCAGGCCAGTGTGATGCCAAGAAAAGCAGTATCTGCTCCTCTGTAGATTGTACGTCTCATTTTGCTACAAAGTTTCTTTTACAAATTGAGGGCAATGTTTTGACCAAGCGAATTGAATGCTCAGGTTTCGACTCTAATAAACATGCTGCTGGTTTCCCAGCTGAATTGACCTTTCAGGTGATGGATGTGTAGATCTCATCTTGTCTAATGTGTAGCAACTGGGCCTCAATTTCTTCTGCTTGTGGTGTAAATCAGGTGTGACTCAGTAGATATGTAGCAGTCTGCAACTGCAATGTGATCTTCTTGGTTACTAACATGACCCAGGTCCCTCAAGAAGCTTAGCAGATCCTGGGGGTTTTGTGTATGCTCCACTGAAGCCAAGGGCACTCAGTAAATACCACGAGTTGCATAGCATCCGTCTGTATCAGGCCCCATAAGAGCCGGGACTGAAGCAACTTATAGGATGAATTTCCACAGCATGAGGTTTCAAGTGACAAGTGCCCGTTCTTCAGATGCTGTGTTAATGTTTGTTAGTGACCCATTAGCACTGCATTGAACTCATTACTTACCTTGTAGCACCAATAATACAAGGGAGATCCAATGCTGCTGTTGTGGCAGGTCCCAATCCTGGGAGATACTGAACAACCTTGGTTGCCAGGGTTTTCCAAAGGAGCCAAAGATGCTCGTACCTTGGAAGTAAGCTTCTATGGGACAGAGCCTCCTCAGCTCTGTAAATTGTTCTAGCCCCAGCAACTTGAGTTCATACCAGCTGCAGATCTGCCCCATATACACACCACAATACTGGGAGGGGTTGGGGGAAAGCAAGGGATCATAGGATGGTTTTTTAGGAGAACCCCATGATGTCTAAGCTCATCAAAATTCAGAGAGGTGTGCAATCCCCTCTCTTCAAAGTATTCCCTTATTCCAACCTTAGGTCAACATGATGTCTCTGGTGATTTATAATATTACAGAAGCCCTGGGACAGTTGCAGGTAAGCAGTCAGGTTTATCCCCTGGTGAGACAAACTACCAAAGGGGAAAATAAGCTATAGATACAGGGAAAGGGTAAATGGCATATTCTGTAAGTGGGAAGACAGGTAATATTCAGAGCCAGGGATCAGGGAAGATGGAGAAATAAAGTCTTCCCCCCTTCCCAGTCTGGTTAGAAATCACTCCCATTGCCACATTGTGGCACTAGAAAGCCAAGGCCGGTGAAAGGATGCATGCAAAGAAATCCCTTTCTCTACAAAAGTCAGCAAGCACAGAGGAAATGCTTCAGAACTGTGTCGTGCATTCAAAGTAAGAATCCTTCACCTCTGGCGATTTCTAATTTCCTGTTTTTGAAAGGCATTATTGGCCTCTGTTTTCACTGTGTTTTATTTTTGGAGTGGTCTACTTTTTTAACTACTTTGCTGCCATAGCCCTTGCGAGCATGTAACTGCACTGTGACTGACTGCGAGGGCTATTGACAGTTTGATAAATACATCCATCCTGTGTTAGTTGCTGGTGTCCCCAGGTAAGGACAAGCTGGAAGACGTGAAGCAGAGTTACATAAATCTCTACATAGCAACACAGGGGAAGAAGGCTGCTGCATTGCTGCTGGTGCACTGGTAGCATATTAAAATTCTGTCACCGCAAGGTCAAATCACTAGCCTGCTATTCCTCCAACCCTGGGGGATGAAATTTAGACAGGGGAAACCTCCTCACCCTGTAGCCATGTAACCAAGTGTATATTAAGCTACCGTAGGGCATTTATTTCAGTTTCAAGATTCTGTTACCAGCAGAAGGAAATGCTGGTTCATAGTGCAGGTTATAAATGTAACAAAGTGAGAGGACTTGCTTTGGACAGAAGAAATACACGTCCCAGCATTTCCTTCTGGTGGTGACACTAGAGAAATATAAAGTATCAGCAAGCATGTCTCGCAGAAGGTGTCCTGAGCTGCACTCAATGCAGTGTGATTAGGAATGCTGCACCACATCCTCAGTGAGATCCCAGGAAGATGCACGCTACAGCGCAAAGAAAGCTGTTTCGAAGGGAAACACGGCAGCTATGCGATGTGCACAGGGAAACGACCACACAGCAGTGTTTCTGAATGCTCCAGAGTTAGGGGCTGTCTTAAAAGCTTTGTGCCAGTCCTGAATTTGTGGGACCACCTTGTGGAATTAAGCTTTTAAATTGGCTCGGAGGTGAGGAATGGTGTCATACCCCATTAAGGGTCAGATTTACAATGACAGCCAGGCACGTGGGGCACTGAGTTCTATTGAAAATCCATACGGCTTAATCAAATTTACTCCTGAGTGGTGAGTACCGAGCGTCTCAAAGGTTGGCTTTTTCAGCATGCATATCTTGGCTGTCCTCTGTGATGCCAGAGCAATAGCATTTAATGTATGTATTTCTCTAGCAAGGATTGAAGTGAGAATACCTACCTAAGACGTTCCTCCTAGCAGTATAAAGAAAGCAGAGAAGGAATTAAATAAGTGCACTTGATCTGCGGGTTCTGGGAAGGGTTTTGTCCCCCAGTTCAGTAAATTTTCCTGAACTTCATGCTGTTCAGCCCAAACAGCAGCACTTTGTAACTAGCCAAGGATTCAATCCAATTTTGTGTTTTACCAAAACTCTCCGAGGCACTGTATACTCGCCATTCATTTCACCGTCCCTAACTCAGATTTACCTCTGGTACCACTGCACCATAGCAACCCACATTTTTGTTCTCTTCACGCTAAAGTGCATCTTATGAAAAAAAAAAGAAGAGCTGATCTATGGAAATGTCACCTCCGCTCCCACTGTATTTACTTTTCCAAACAAAATACTGCCTTAAACACTTAGGCTGGGTTTTTCAAAGGAGTCTGAGGAAGTAATTGGGGGATGGTCAGAAGTGCCTATGTAAATGCTAGAGGTGTTTAGGTGCTTTTCAAAATCCCACAATTAGCCACCCAACCCCCACTGAGAACCAGTGAGAGTTGGGCAGTTACCTCCCTTTAGTTCCTTTTAATGTATCACCCTTTGATTGGGTGTACCAGTGTTCAGTGAATAATTAAAACAATAAGCATTGCTAACAAAACCTGCGTGCTAACCAGTCTGAAAATGAAATATTGGAGGGATCTGACCTCTCACCTGGTGACTCATAATCCTTCCTGTCTTGCTACTACTCCCTCCAACAGGCCCTGCCCTCACTGCTGGGGATACCTTGTCCTCTGCCATGCCCCACAAGACAGGCCTCTGGCTTGACAGCAGAGCATGGCAGTACCCAACCCATATGTAGTTGTCTCCTATACCCTTAGATTGACTCTTCACTATAAACCCTTGTCCAGTGGACATGAAAATCAATGCAAGTGTTTTAATTTATTTTTAACAGGCCTTAGATCAGTCACCATATACAGGTCCCTGACCCACAGAGAGTCTGCTGTATGACAGAAGGTAGATGTGCCGAAAGAGATACAGTTACCCACACAGTTGTCACCTGCTTGTATTGGGAGTGGTAACCTGTTCTTAAGCTCTCACCCTCTGATCAGCACTAAAATTTAAGTATTTCACCCCAACTGAAATGTTTACTTGTCTCAGTTAGGATTCCTCCCTCCAAATTGCCCATCTTTTATCAACCACTAACTCAGTGGGAGTCACCTTTTAGTCTGACATGCCACAAATTAACCCTGGACCTTCCCCAAGTGCAACTCTGATCCCCTTTCCCTGCCTGATCTGCTTTCTTCTTCCTTCCCTGTGCTCCCTGCCCAACTTGCTTCTCTACTTTCTACTCCCTGCCATATCTGCCACTGATGTCCATCTCCTTCCTCATCTGCTGCATGCCACATGCCACTTGTGGTACCTATGCCACGGGTTGTCCCCCTCCCCCCCCCCACACACACTAATACATATATGTGTTTATTCTCCTGGTTTCTTTGCTTCAGGGAACTGAGGAGCCCCTAACGTATAAAGAAAAAAAAGATTATGCTGGTATATAGACCTAATCTACATGCTTTGCTCTGGGCATGTCATTATGTGGGCATTTATATGCACATTAGCCCAATTTAAGGCACATACAGGGCACATGTCTACAAGTGTGCACCCTTAATTCCTTAACCTTAAAAAATGGCAATTTGTGACTAAGCTTGCCTGTATAAAGCAAGTATCAAATTTACATATTAGTTAAAGTGCATTAACACACATGTTGACGTGTTCATGCACATTAATTCAGGGACTTCAGTGTTGTTTCTTCCCAGCCCCTAGGGAGCCAGCCAGAGCCCAGCCCCAGGGCTCCTGGCTGGGCTGGACTACCTTTCTGGTAGCCCCTCGCTGCAGCCATTTTGTGTCCTGGGGCACACTTCACAGGGCTTTCAGTACTGAAGTTCCTGCATGGCCCCTGGACAGGACCCAGGCTGCCACTGCTGGTCCTATCCAGTACCTGGTGACTGTTGCAAAGGACTGCAACCTGCTGCTCCCCCTGCCCAGCCCTGGAATTCCCCCAGGGCTCCTGCCTGTCTGTCCCTGGCACAGGACCAGCACCTGCTCTGTGCTGCTGCTCACTGCCAGCACTTTCTCCTGTGTTTGGAGGTCCTGTGCCACATTTGCCTCTGCCACATGGCTCACAGTCCCTGGCTATCCTCCTGTGCAGGGTGCTGCGACCAGGTCTCCGGGGTTACCCACATAAGGACAGTTGCATGGGGGCCCAGAGAGGTGGTGCAGGACATGATGTCCTTCCTGGCCTCCCTGTCAAGGACCAACTCTGCCTGCATATGCTGGCTCGAGCCCGCCATATGGGAGCCCAACTGGGCCCAACCTCATGGCACTCGGGGGTTATGCAGAGGTGCAGAGGCAGTTGACATGGGGAGGGTGCTCAAACACCCACATTTATGAGGCCCTGTCAGGTAGGATGAGTGAAAGAGGCCACTCCTGGATGGTGCACTACTGCAGCATGAAGATCAAAGCCTTGTAGGCACAGTGGGTGGCCATGACTGACCACAACCATTGGTCCGGTCTTACCCACAAAACCCTCCCCTTCATGTGGGAACTGAGCCAGATTTTAGTGCCCTAGGATCCAGGCCACAACCTTGCAGGGTACACCAGCAGGGGTGGCCTGGCTGAGCTTGTGCCTCAGCCCAACCCTCCAGTGTTGAGACCGCACCAGAGGAGGGGCCATTAGGTGTTCATCACTTTGTTCCACCCACCTCCCTGGCTCCCCTTGGCAGCTTGGGGAGCCCTGGCCAGTAGCTGCCTTGTCTGCTCTGCACTCTCAGCCCCCACCACAAGAAGCAGCTGACCAGGACACTGCTGGCCGCTGCCAGAACCAGCCCATCCCTGGGGGGGCCCTAGATGGGTGCTAGCCTACTACAGAACATGAGCCATGGACACCAGGTACAGCCAGTCACCATCACTGATGGGGAGGCCTACACTGAGCAGCCAGCCCCACCAGCCTTGGACACAAGATAAGTCCCACAATGTGAGGAGGGCCCTTGCCATCTCTGCCCTGCCCCTGTCCTTGGTTCTGGCCCCTGCCCCTGCCCTCCCCACTCCCTGCGGGACCCGTTTGCACTTTCCTGGCCCTGGAGCCCACCCTTCCTGCCACAGGTGGGATATACAGAGGACACAGGTCAAAACTTTATTGAGCAGCCCATGCCCTCCCCAAAAAGCTCATTGTGCACTGCCCAGGGCACACACAGCAGGGGCATGCTCAGGGAGCAGTGGTGGTGCAGGGGAAGCAGGCCCTGGAGTGACTCCCTGGAGAGGACCCCTGCAGGGAGGGTGGGGGTGCACCCAGCCCCTTGCCCCAGTTGTCCAGGAGCCCCACATACTCTGAGTCTGGGTTCCATGGGTTGGAAAGCAGTGTGGCAGAGTGGCTAGCCTTAAAAGAGAAGTGGGGAGAGTGGGGTCTGGAGCTACAGCAGCAGGTGCTGCTGCTGCCAGCAGCCTGGCATGTCATACCCTGCGAAGAGGGCAGACCAGGCAGACTTTCTGCACCCTGCACCCAGCTGACCACTGACCCCAGAGGAGTAAAGGGCCAGGAGGATTAGCCAGTGACTTCCTCAGCCTAGTTCTGCCTGGCCAGCTTCCCATGGTTCCTGAACACCCGTGCACAGCTGACCCCCTCATTTGAAGCCGGGCAGCACATGGCCTCTGGTGCAGAGCATCTTATCTCTGAAATGTTGCAAATTCTCACAAAAGTCTTTTGCCTCTTGCCTCTGCATGGCCAACACTTGGGAGAGAGCCCTCCAGTCCCACCGGGGATGCTGCCTCAGGGTCACTGCCACCCACTGCTGGAGCCACCCAGATCATAGAATCATAGAATCATAGAAGTAGGGTCAGAAGGGACCTTGTAGATTTTCAAGTCTGACCCCCCACCTAGGCAAGAGAAAACTGGCCTCAAATGACTCCAGCCAGGTAGGCATCAAGCCTCTTCTTAAAGACCCCCAGGGTAGGAACCAGCACCACTTCCTTTGGAAGTTGGTTCCAGATCCTAGCTGCCCTAACTGTGAAGTAAGTCTTACGGATGTCTAATCTAAACCTACTCTCCAACAACTTATGGCCGTTATTCCTTGTTATGCCAGAGGGTGCTAGGGGAAACAAGGTCTCTCCCAAACTCTTCTGGTCCCCACTAGTGAGTTTATAGACTGTCACCTGGTCTCCCCTCAGCCTTCTCTTGTAAAGGCTGAACAGGTTCAGGTCCCACAGTCTCTCATTGTAGGGTCTGCCCTGCTGTCCCTGGATCATGCGGGTGGCCCTCCTCTGGACCCTCTCAATGTTGTCCACATCCCTCCTGAAGTGGGGCACACAGAACTGGACGCAGTACTCCAGCTGTGGCCTGACCAGTGTTGCATAGAGGGGGAGGATCATCTCCTTGTGCCTGCTAGAGATGCACCTGTGGATGCACGACAAGGTGCGGTTAGCCCTGCCAACGGTGACTTCACACTGTCGGCCCATGTTCATCTTGGAGTCAGTAATGACTCCAAGATCCCTTTCTGCCTCTGTGCTCTCAAGAAGGGAGTTTCCCATCTTATAAGTGTGCTGTTGGTAACTACTGCCCAAGTGCAGCACCCTGCACCTGTCAGTATTGAAGCGCATCCTGTTTTTGCTAGCCCACCCCTGTAACCTATCCAAGTGTTGCTGCAGTCTTTCCCTCCCTACTAGCGTGCTCACCTCTCCCCAAATTTTGGTATCATCAGCAAATTTAAACAGGGTGCTTTTCACCCCATTGTCCAAATCGCTGATAAAGAGATTGAACAGAGCGGGCCCTGGGGGACTCCGCTACCCATTTCCCCCCAGGTTGAATATGAACATCCACCACCATCCTCTGAGTGCGACCCTTGAGCCAATCTGCAATCCATCTGACTGTGTAGGCATCAATGCCACAGTCACCCAATTTTTTAGTGAGGATGGGGTGGGAGACAATGTCAAAGGCCTTGCTGAAGTCCAGAAAAACTACATCCACAGCAATACCTGCATCCAATGCTTTTGTGACCTGATCATAAAAGGCAATCAGGTTGGTCTGACATGACCTGCCCCTAATGAAACCGTGCTGGTTGCCCTTGAACATCATCCCTGAAGCCAGCCCACTGCAGATGTGCTTCTTGATGATCTTCTCAAAGTGTTTCCCTAGGATTGAGGTAAGACTGATGGGCCTGTAGTTGCCCGGGTCCTCCCTCCTCCCTTTTTTAAAGATGGGGACCACATTGGCTATCTTCCAATCATCTGGCACCTGGCCCAAGCACTATGAACACTTGTAAAGCCATCCCAAGGGCCCTGCAATAACCCCAGCTAGCTCCCTCAACACCCTGGGGTGGAGAGCATCTGGACCCGCTGATTTGGACACATCCAGCCCCTCCAGAAGCTCTCTAACCTGGTTCTCCCCAACCTGATGTCTGGAGGCATTCCCCTCGAGTCCGTCTTGCATCACAGTGGGGAAGTCCCAGTCCCTGAACAAGAAAATGGAGGTGAAGAATTGGTTAAAGAGATCTGCTTTCTCCTCTGGCGCAACCACCAGATTGCCCATAAAATCTTGCAGGGGCCCCACATTGCCCGGTGCTTTCTTCATCCTCCCTATATATTTGAAAAAGGACTTTTTATTATCTTTGATTTTGGACACAAGTCCTAGCTCTATGTGCACCTTAGCTTTCCTGACACCCCACTATAGGCCGGAGCAGAGGAGGTATACTGCTCTTTGGGGATAGCACCCCCCTTCCACTGGGTGTACACCGCCTTTTTGGCAATCAGGCATTCCCAGGCGCCCTTGGTGATCCAGGGGGGCTTTTGGGTACTCTTGCTGCCTTGCTTCTTGTTGGGATGGTCACCTCTTGGGCCCTGAGTATCGTCTCCTTAAGGAATGACCACTCATCTTGGGCACTGAGTTCCCCTGCTCTCGAGAACCCCAGCACCTCTCCCACTAATCTCAATTTGTTGAAGTTGGCCCTCTTGAAGTCTAGGGCTACTGCCTTGCTGCAGGCCCTTAACACCCTGTGCTGGATGGTGAATTCCAGCAAGCGATGATCACTATCACCCACGTGGTCAAGAACCTGGAGGCCCCTTACCAGGTCATCGCCTGTGCCCAGGACCAGGTCCAACAGGGCATTTCCTCTGGTGGGATGGTGCACTTCCTGAATTAAATGGAGGTCCTGTATCTCAGCCAGGAACCTCATAGAATGGTCTGACCTGGCTGACTGTTCCTCCCAGCAGATGTCCGGGTAATTTCAATCACCCATGACAACTACATCCTTCGCCTTAAATGCCTCTGCAAGCTGGCTCAAAAATTCCCAGTCCAGTTCCTCCCCTTGGTTGGGGGGTCTGTAGTAGACCCCCACCATTAGATCCCCCTCCCCATGGCCCCCTTGTATCTTAACCCAGAGCTCTTCAGCTTTCTGCTCCTCTGACCCCTTTCTGCTGGCAGATGATGTGTATTGCTCCTTGACATATAGCGCACATACACCAGCAGCACAGGAAAGACTGGATGGCCCTACTCCAACAGCTGGTGGCAGTGGCGGAGGAGCAGGAGGAAGAATGGGAGGAGCAAGCAGGGTGTAGGAGCAAGCATGGGAGCAGGCCTGATGGAGGACATCACCCAGACAGAGGCATGGGACTGGGCACTGAGGGAGCACTGGGCATGAATGGAGACCCTGGAGTGGCAGCATCTGGAGCAGGTCCAGCTTCAAGGGGACACTGACTGCCAGGCCATCCATTCATTCCTGGTGGCAGCAGCTGTGTCCACCACAGCCCAGCCCCTGCCCATAGCCTTGCAGCTGGGCCCCACCCAGCCATGGGAGGTGGCCCTTGAGTGCCTCCTGACTGCTGCAGGTCCTGGCCCAGCCACCCCCTGTGCAGGAACACACTGCCTGCTGTGGTTGCCACAGCCCCTGGACCCATGGGGGAAATGGTGAAGGCCAGGGTGCTTGGTGCTTGCCCCTGGGGTCTTCCCCCTAGGCATCCCCACACCACGGCCCCCCAATCTGGAACTCATAGACAGAGACTGAGACTTTTGTAAATAGTTTGACACTAGGGACAGGGTATTTTTATTGGTGGTGGATGGGGAGGGTAGTGGGGGGCGCTATGTGTTAGGGAGGGAGGGGCAAAGGGGCTCTGTGTTGAGGGGGAAAGGGGGAAGGATGGGAGCAGGGGCTGTGAGGGCAATAAAGATGCTTTGATTCTACCATGTGTGTCCTGAGAATAGTATTGGAGGTGGGTGGGGGTATGGGGAGTGTGGGGGCAGGGTAGACAGGCTGTAGTGAAGAGTACAAGAGGAGAGGCTTGACTAGGGCCACCTACAGCCAGTGCCCTCACCTCCACTGATAGATGCATGGCTGTCCTGGGGCCTAGGGGTGAGGGGTGGGTCTTCTGGGGCCAGCGGGGTTAGCACCATAGCAAACAGAAGCACAGGGCACTGGCTGTTACTGGCAGGGGCAAGGCTGGAGCAGCAGGGCACCGGGTGCTGCTGGCAGGGGCAGGGACAGCCTTGGTGCCAGGATGTTTGGTGGGAAAGGAAGAAGCTGATGCATGTTGCCCTAACACATGGCTCCTGGGCAGGGAAGGGGCTTGCAAGGGATCAGAGCTCCAAGGTGGTTTCCAGGTGCTGGAAACTAGCTCAGGCTTCAATATGGCTGCCAAGTGCTGGCAGCCATGCGTCCAGAGGCTGGAACTCCTGCCAGTGGCCACAGGCACACATGGCAACTTGGAACTAAAGTTAGTCCCAAGTCACACCATGTGTAGACACTTGTCAAAAAACGCTTAATGTGGATTATATTTAAGAGCACTTAAATTCCCATGTAGACATGCCCTCTGTGTTCAGAAAGGACTCCAGCTGATTTGACCTTGGAGAGAGACAGGTTTTCACTGGGTAAACCAAAAGCTTCATCCAAGCCATTGAATTAATATGTAGATGATGTGCTGGGCTCAATTATTTTAATTTTTTTTTAAACAAGAAGCTTTTGCCTGTCCAGGACAAATTATGAAACCTTTAGTTGCATTTATTTGCACCTTTGTATGGCAAGACTAATGGTGCAAAGTATAGTTAGATGAACAGGATTTTCCTTTCCCATGAGAGTGTTCCAGATTTTGGAAAAAAAATCCATCCCAAATTAGGATTAAAAGTCACAATCTCGCAAAGCAACCATGCCTCCTCCCTCTCCCTCCTACCTCCCTTCTCTTCCCCACCCCCTGCCAAAAAAGGAAAGAAAAGAACAAAAAAAAACCCCAAATTGGGCCAATTGAAACTTATTTTTTCATAAGATTGAATTCTGAAAGTTTTATTTGGATTTTTGTTTTGTTATGATCTCATTTAGAGTTCATAGCTAAACATTATTTCAGTGGAAACAGTAAACCTTTTATTAAGAAAATATAGTAATGGGACATTTCAACACTTTTTCAGTTTCAGTTTTATTGGCTCAGCAATTTCTGTCAAAAAAATGTTTGGTCACAAACTTCTTGACCAATTCAGATGTAAAATGCTGGTCAAAGAGGGCAAAAAGCTGACAAAAATGCTGTCAGCAAATGAAAAACGTATCTAAGGGAACAATTAGGTCCCAATTGTTTCAGAACGTAGCTTAGGAGTGGAGTAAAAACTGACTTGAAAAGAGGGAAAACAGGAGAAGTTCTTTACCTTTCTTTAAAGCAGTGTTTTACTCTTCTTTTGGGAAGAGTTCCTCCTGACTGACCAATGGGAAGAGGATTAAGCAGAGTAAGCTCTGCTGTCTGCAGCAGGAAGGGGTATCACAGATCCTCACTAGCAGCACAGCAAAAGACGGCCTTCAGCCTAGAGGGAGGAAGGACCTTCACTGCACAACTATTTTCACCAAAGAAGATTGTACGGAGAGTGACCTTTACAAAAAATTCTGGCATGCTAGCCTTTTTATCCTAACAAGAAAAGCATTCATCCTCCATGTCCTACTGCTGCTTGTATGTTGTTCAGCAAGTTTGTGTTCTATTATATTAGCAGGACACCCTAAACGCAGTTCACACCTTGTATAGTATTTGACAAAGCATTGCACATTTATTTGTCATGTAATTACAGTGCCTTATTCTCACGGTATTTAGTTTTAAAGGAAACGTCATTACTCTGGAATAAAAACATTCCAAGACTAAGCAAAACACCGATTTGAGAACCGGTTTTAATTAATGACATACTGCTTTCATTAACAGAGTAGCACTATGTGTATACACAATTTTGTAAGTGAATTTGGAGCATTTTGCATGGCTTACACTTTGGAAACAGGCTTATTTCAATTTCTAGTCTTCAGGTTTTCAAACAAATACACAAACAGTGGAAGCAGGAAATTTGACCAAAAACACCCCCTTCACCTCCAGCGAGGAGTTCAAATCGGACATAAAATGAATTTGACCCATTCTAATGTGCAATCACAGGTTTATGAATGCTGACTTCACAAAGCTGTCAGTCATCTGGCTCTAACATCTGAATCACTGTTAGAAGGCAGTGATGGGGAAAATATGTGGATAAGGTTGATTTTCACGCCTGCTCTTTGATCCTGATTCTGTACCCATTGAAGGTGCTAGCAAAGCACCTGCTGATTTCAGTGTTGCAGCAAGATGCTGGCCTCAAAATATCCCTTCTAGTATTAGGGATGTCCAGGGTTTCAGAAAGCTCCCTTATTCTTAGGCTGGGGAGTAGGATTTGAAGCCCCTCTTGAGCACAGCACTTACACATGTCTTTTTTGCATGTGCATAAGTAAAATGTTGATATGTGCATGTGCTTTGTAAAATGTTTTAATAGGTATTTTGTGAAGTGCTTCACTGTAAGCATGTGGTCACACTTCATGGTACTTAGGGCCTTCGTGATAAGTGTAGGTAGCTGCTGGACCTCTAACACACTGGGTTGGCTGCACATTAACACCTTTAAGTGCCTTAAAGCACTTGTTATTCACTGTAAATTTATGTCAGTCCAGGGCAGGATTATATCTAATCTGTCTTATTTTACTCTTGTTCCATTAAATTGTGGCCACTCCCTAGTCCTCCCCAAAGTGCAGTGCTCCACCATCCCAGGTGGTCTCTCCTGAGTCAGAGTGAGTGTGGATGCCGGGGCAGAGTGGGGTCGAACTCAGTGCCTCACCCCCGAGGACATCAGACAGAGGGAGCACCACCGCCCCAGAGCACGCAGTGGCCAAAGTGCCTCCTGCCACTGCCGGTACTAACTCACTGCTTCCACTGGTGGTGGAGTGGGGGGTGCAGCGGGAGATGAACTCCAGAGGAAAAAAGGATTGGGTTTCTCAGAGCTCAAGCAGTGAGCCAGTGTGCACAGTGGGGAGAGGCACAGGCACACCAAAGCTGCAGCGTTTGCTCTGCCCAGTGGGAACAGTGAGCTTGTCCTGCCCCTACTGTATTTATTGGCATTGGCTGCTTGGATTGCAATCACAGAAAGCATTCAGACACACCAATACATTCAGAGTGCCGGACCATTATCACCCAGAGCAAACTTTTTCATTCTCTCACTACTGACCACCTCAGTTTGGCTTCCTCCTCTTTCACAACAGATTGCAAAAGAAACAAAACGTGAAGACATTGTGGATGACAGCACTGACTTTGCTCTAAGAAACGTTTTACATAGGCCCCTAGTCCTGCCCCTGCTCACCAAGCCTCTAGTGGCAAGTCACAGCTGTGAAGGTGAAGGACAGTCAGAGATGGTTTTTTGCCTTAAGGTGTGACTGCTCCGCTAAGCCGAACAACACTAAACTGATTAACATGTGTGCAGCTTACAGCATAAAGCGTAGCAAAGCCCTTAGTTGTGAGCTTCGGGTTAGGCTTACTCATGTCCAGAACCAATGCTTCCTCTCCCACCAACTTTTTAAGGGCTTGATCTAACTCCCACTGACTGCTGTGAGGGTCTTTCTACTGATTGCAATGAGAGTTTGATCAGGGCCCAAATATTCCCATTCTTTGGTAATGTCTCAACTCTTCGAGGAGCTGAGCGCTAGCAGTCCTGTGAGGCACACAGCATCCCTCTGCCTCCGTGTTTCAACACTTCGCAATACTAGCTCCTGTGGGAAAATGACATGGTGAAAATTTTTGTTGCCATGGAAAAATGAAAAGCAATTCAAGCATGCAGACTACCGGTACGCTGATGATTTTGGAAGGATTGTCAAAAATGGTGCTGTGTTTAAGAAGCTGAAAACCCAGAATGAAAATAGATATATGTCTCCAAACTCTGTCTCAGCTTTTCTTTTCACCAGCGAGGTGGTGACCAGCAGTATGATCCAGTGAACAAAAGTTGCAGATTAATGATTTATGAAGAGCAAGACAAAGCAAAAGAAGTATGTTCCTTTTCATGGCTCTTTAACAGTTTGAGTATTACCATATAGCAGAAGCACATTTCTCAGCTTCAGTATCATTAATAAATCACATATGGCTTGTGCTATCTCATTGCTAGGGGCATCAGTTAACATAAATTGGTCAGAAAATGGTGGCCTTTTCTCCCATGCAAAATGCTGACTTTGTGACAAAAGTGTATTCTTTTCTGTTTGACCCTCAAACTCAACATGGTTGGGTTTAGGCTAAAAGGACAATAGTTTGGAAGTTTGGGTTTTCTTACATGAATAACAGATGTGAGAGAAGTAGCTCCTTTCAGCACCATGTTGGTCTAGCGCACCAGCTGAGGAGGAGAGAGGACCCCCCCCACTTTCTCTGTAACAGAGCCAATAGGCTTGGTATTTGGTCTGTGCTCCCTAGCATCCATTCTGTGCCACTGTGAGATACAGATAGACTAGGCTAGATAGACCTGTGTTTTACTGCCCACACGATATCGTACTTCAGTTTCATCACAGTTGCACAATGTAAAATGTGAGAATGTTATAAGGTAGCCAGAAATCTGAGCCTGTACATGAGCCTGTATGAAAGCAGTGTGCCTTAATCACCACGTAACCCAGGCCATGCAGCAGAGGTACCACCAAAGAGCAGAGAACGTAGCGAAGAGCTTCAGCAGCATCCGGGTTCAACCAGCATCCACACACGTCTGTCTTGTCAGAAGCTCCCGTTCTTCACCCACACCCTGTCCCTTTGCACCCCACTGTGGGCTGTGAGAATTGAGACTTCTGGTCACTATGGAGAATGATGTCAAGTGCTTAACCTTATGTGTGCCCACATAGGACCACCTCTCATATGGAGAGCACAGCCACCTTCCCCTGTTGTGGAGGGAGGCAGGGAGTCCAGTACAGAGCATCAGGATAATATGCTTCATCACCCCAGCTTTGTTCACTTCTCCAGAATTTGTGTCATTTTTCTTTTAAGCAAAAACCAGCTAAAATGCATGGCCATGTTTCATAGCCTTTACCTCTTCCGCCACCCCTTGATTTACTTCTCATGACATTAATGGCCATATGATTTAACCCACAGTCTTAGTAATGGCATGCTTAGCTGATGAGTGAGCTTAATTACTGTATACTTGGTAATACTATGTTGTATATTATAATATTGGGAGGCAATAGCCAATGGCTTATCTCCAAAGAGACAGACTTTTAGTTTTCTTGAAAATTAATTTTGTTGGATCCAAGTTTCTGACCTTTCTGTGGATTAATTTGCCAAAGGAAACTTCCTCTGTTTATAGCGGTTTGTCTCCTACTCGAAGCATGGCACTTCTCTGACAATACCTTCCGACTCTCTCATCAATTATATGTGCTAAAAGTACTCCCTGCCTCTTAATATAATTCTTAAAGTGACAGTTTCCACTGACATCACTGTGCAGTGTTGTACTGTACTATAGCTGGATGAAACACAAAACCAGTTTCCATGCCTCAACACCCAACATTTACATAGGCACCTTGGACAGGACTTGCAAAAGGACCAGCATGATTTAGTAGGACGAGTTTCACTGAAAGTAAAATTTCATCACCACCTAGAAATGGCTTGAACCAGAAGCACTAGAGAATCCCTGATTCCAATTCAGTCACAAAGGGGAGTTCAAGGCCATGCCCAGATGGGTGCGGCCTTGTGGGATGTGATCTGCAGTGCCACACACTACACATTTAGCTGTTCTCGAACCCCCCCCACAAAAAAAAAGAGCTGGTCACGCGGGAGCAGCATATGCCACTCCATGCTCTGGCTGCCAGCCAGGCTCCGAGAGGCAAGATCCCCGCTGTTGCAGCCCCAGGAGGCCCCAGGACCCCCAGTGCTGACCCCAGCCTCCCCTACACCACTTGGGGTAGACTGCTGCGTGCCAGAGGGTGTTCCTCGGGGACAACTAGCGGCAGCGCAAGGTGTCCTGCTGCTAGTTGTCCCTGGGGAACCAAACATCCATGTTCGTGTGGACGTGGCCTGAGCATTCAGGCTGCTTTTATTTAGGTGTCTATATTTTGATTTAAAAGAAGGCACTAGCTGGGGGTTTCTAAAGGCACAAATAGCAGTTTGGTGCCTATATTTTGAATTTGTAGTGTGTGTGTCTGGGAGCCTGGGAACCAGTTTAATCATATTAAAAATCCAGGGTGTACTCATAGGCTTAGCATTTTATCCCTTTATCAAAAAGCATATATTTTAGTTCATTATGTCTGGGGGAGGTCATCTGAAAGTGAAATCATCCCACACTAATGGACTAGCATTTTCCACCTCCCAATCCCACAGTAAATTCACCACACTACAATTAGGCTTTCAGGTCAAACTCCCCCACTGGCTTTTTTAGAAAATAGTTCTGAATTGTGACAAAAGCGTGCAGTGCATTTTGGAGAGGTTTGCATTTTGAATGAAGCTATCCCGTGCACAGAGGCCTTTTCAAATCAAGGCTTCCTGAAGGGAATTTTCTTACATGCTGCTTATGCACTATTCATTTGCAATGACTTGTCCAGCGCAGTGAAGGTGGCTAATGTCATTAGGGCTGGAGAACAGCCCATCAGCATCTGTCACCGATGGAGAAAAGCAAGGCCTGATTACTGGATGGTTTTATTGGTATGCAGGTCAGAGAGCGGTTGGTACACAATTCAGCCCCGTGAATTAAATGGTCCTGCAAACTACTTCTCTTTATTCCTGTTTATTGCCGTGTTGTCAGCCATGGGCTTGGGAAGACGTACAGCAGCATACCAATGCAGAGCGGTAGAAGGGCTGTGCTTAAACTCCCCGTGAAGCAGTGAAACCTAAAGGAAACAGCTTTAAGTTTTGATTGAGAAAATATTTGTCACTTTGCAATCGAAGTGTAATGGTGGTGCATCCTCTTAACACTGCCAGAAAGCCTGTGTTCCTTTAATTTTAATTTAAAACAATGGGGAGGCGGGGAGGGAGGGAATTGAATTTTTTTTAAAAATAGTGCTGGCACCATTGTGATCTATATCATGCACACATACACATCTATGCTAAGTGCCTCACATAATCCCTGTGCTGGCTATCAGATGTACAAGGCAAAACACAGCCGGAAGGACAGCCCATAGAGTACTGCCTGCATAGGTGGGTGAGCTGAGCGTTACTGCATGGGCATTAAGGGGAAAGCCATGTAGGTAAGGAGGACAGCTGCCACACAGATAAGGCAGACAAGATTCTTTGGGTAAATCCAGTATCTTTTATTAGACCAAATCAAATAGATTAGGCCACAGATTAGGTCCTTGGAGTGAGGCGAGAACCAGGAATCACGCTGTGATGCTGAATCACACTGAGGGCGCTGTGATGCTGAATCACACTGAGGGCTTGCTCATGGGGAGACACAGTTATGCCCTCCCTCTTTTCTAGCACATTTATTTACACTGTGATGCCAGTGAATACTAGATCTTCTACCTTAGGCTGGGGCTTTGTAGCTCAGAAGGGCAGAGAGCCAGCAAGCTGCCTATCTCTGTGCTCTCCGAATGCAATGGTTTTTCCAGGCCTTCCCTTTGCAGTGTAAGTTCTGTATCACTGCTCCCCAAGAGAAGGAAGCAACATGGGAAACAGCCTATATATATACTGGGAAATAAGAAAGCCTGAAGACCCTGGTACGGGAAAGCAAAAATGAGCTAATTTTCTATATTTACAGAGGCAACTGAATCCCTAAATCAAAGCTTATTTAAACACACATACACACAAGAAAAGGCAATTTTTCATGACAAGGGCCCATCACTGCCAATTTTCAGCTGACACACCGCCTGGTATAAAATGCCTTGCATTCCACATGCATTTGTATGCACAGATGGTGAATTATAGATTTGACTCTGCAGAGCGGGTAGGCACTAAAAATACGAATTTCAGCAAAATCTAGGCAGAGGAACAAAAACGAGTGACAGCTGCTCATTTTCCTACCCTGACAAAACATGATTTATAATGATATGAGAGAAAGTGATCAGCTTCAAAAATTAAAGAATTCACAGAGGCAACCATGTATGATAAAGGCCAGAGAGCTGTAATGCTGATTGCATCGTAATGAGGCTGCCAGGTAGCCAAATAAAGATGTTTGAGTGACAGACACATACTTATTTTTGCTTTACTGAGGGAATTAGCACAGCACTGTTACTGAACCTCAGCTCAAGGCAAATAGAGGACCTCAGATTGCAAAAAGCTGTGGACATTTCATTTCACCCACACAAGAAACCTTATTGAGTCCAAAAGTGCTGCTTGTACTTCAGCTAGATATGTGAGTACGGGCTCCGTCCACAAATGGGTCTTAAGAAATACCAACCATTGCAATTCCTAATTTCTGGGTGGATGGCCCTGAACTGGGTGCCATCCAGTGGTAAGCCTGGTGTCACAGGATAGGACCTCCAGTAGTTGTGACCAGGAAGTCACCTTATCTGTCCAACTGAAACACCCCAACAAGAGGTCTTGCTCCACTCTGGGGCTTAGTGCATCTCCCCAGCTTGTCACAGGGTAAGTTTTCTCAAAGCAAACAAAGCTGTGTTCACAGTTTGCAACCCCATTTAAATCTGGAAATGTTGCCCGTTATATCATGGATAGTGTTGCATTGTGGCAGATGCTTCAGACCAATGTTTGTGGACCCAGCTGTCTGCCCAAATATAAGTTGGTGGTCTTTCTTCACTCTTTCAGGCCCCTTCCCAAGCAGTCACTAAGTTTCCCTGTGTGGCATGCACTGCCCTAGTCTAATGGTGACCAGAAGTCATCTCCCTGAGACATGTTGCTGTACAAGAACCTCTCAGAATTAATCACACGTAAACCCTTGTCATAAATTATAGTGATTTTTTTGATGGTTCGTAGTGATTTTGCACCATCTGTCATGTCAGTAACACTCTGATCCATGCTTTTCTCTTCATTTTTGTATCCTCATCCTACTTTGGCTTGAATTAATGCTGTATATCAAACATATGGAAATAGATGATCCAGAGGGGAAGTAAGCTATAAAGCTTTACATTGCTTGGCTTCTGGTTCATTTGTAACATATGGAAGCTGTTAGTGGCAGGTATGTGAAGGGGGTTAGACAGTCTCTTGCTAGGTCAATATAGACAAGTCTCCCAAAATGTCCCTGCAGCTGGGATTTTTTGGCAGGCTGAATTCAGAGGTTGGATAGTGAGGATCTAACCTTCCTACCCTAGGGTGTAGTCTCACTGGGCATGTTGGGAAGATATAGCACTGCTGCTTACCCTTGGAAAAATAGAAGATCCTTACCTTGTAGTGCAGCTAGGTCCCTTACTGAACAGTAAATTCACAGGGAGGAGGCAGGCAAACATTGATTGAACTTAAATATTGCCAGTTTGAGCTCAGGTGACTGTATAAAAGTCCCTGGGGATGCCCATGACTCCCTTCATGCTGTGTAACAGAGTGTTTTGGCTCTTTAAAGTAGGAGGCAGGTAATATGAACCTAGTTTTCACTCAGAATACAGGTACTCTACAGGTTGTTTGATGAACACAATGCATGAGATGGGTAGGCATCCTAGCTAAGCCTGCAGGGAAAGAAGGAATGGATAGAAATCTAAAAGGTTTATAAATTCCCTTTAATCAGTCTGATGGAAATTGGGAGGAGTAGTTACTCTGAAATCTCTCTGGATAAGACAGCACGGGAAGAAATAGACTGTCTACCCTTCCACCAAAGGGAACAAAGGGAAAAGGGCAATGAGGGGCCAGAAAGGACCCCTGTTTGCTGCCACAATTGCCATCCCACAAGTTGGTGCCCCAAGTGGTTGCCCCATTTGCTCCACCCTAGTTATGCCACTGTGAAGGGCTCTGATTCTCTTTGTCAAAAAAAGCCTAGGAAAAACCTGAGATGGGCTTTACAATAAGCATGGAAGGGCCTGGTAGAGGAAGTGGTAGACCAGTAAGTCACCCAGTGGTGGGAGATGGATGGAAGGGATGGAATTTGAGTAAATTACCCTAGCAGCAGCCAAGGAAATGGGAGTCCCAACCACACCAAAGGTAATAGATCTTGCCATATCTCGTCCATGTGCCTGCCATAGGGAATACTCTGGATGCTGAGATGACCTATTTTACTACTTCTGTTTGTGAATTTTCCAGTGCAGAAGGTTTTCTTGAGAAAAATCCTATTGTTTTGTAGAACTTTGCTTCAGTGAAAGTCCAATGAAACACTGCTTCTTGCTTTCCCACCTGACAGTTTGCTGAGAAACCCAGATATCCAGGATGTATGGCTTTATGGCACCATTGCCAAAAAGACTGTGTCAAGGCCAAGGGGACCCCAGTGCTTCCGAAGTGTGGGGCTCCGTTGCAGACCTGTTATCTGGATTGCCCTTGGCCCCAAGGTTTCTGGGTTCCTGCTGAAAAGCCAGGAGCTCGACGGCTGGGAATTCTGGCAGTTTGCAGACATCTTCCTTGCCAAAAAGCCCAAACCTTAGGAGTTCATTTCAGCCAAGACTTTAAGCATTTTGCACCCCGTTCATTCACTAGGGCTCCTGAGAGGCAGGTCTTATTCAGAGCCTTTCTCCTTGGGCTCCTAGACTCAAGCCTGAGTTGAAATTTTTGTGCCGTATCTTCTCGCATACCACATGCCCCAGAACATAATGCACACATTTATGAAAGGCAGAATGAAGTAAAATACGTGTTTCCAGAGTTATGGCCACATAGAGCGGGGACGAAGCCAAATCTTTAGCTGATTCACCCTCCCTTTCCTGCTTAACTAAGGCTGACACCTAGCTGTTGCTGAAGACTTGTCTCCATGGGCAGTACAACTATTAAGGGGTAGTGCCAGTACTGCAAGTCCATTTACAGGTAAAATTGGATGATCACTTTGGAATCAGAAAATCTAGGCCCCTGACATATGTTACATTTAAGACATGATTAACAGGTTAATCATGCCTTAAATAGTAACCCAGCCACAATGTCAAACCAATTTAAAGTATGACTATACAGTAAATGAACCACAAAATTATTCCACATATAATGTGTAACAACTTCCTGGCTTGTACCTACCAAGCCTTAAATTGAATGTGTGAACAGCTGGGGCTGGCCTATGCGGGATCCCGGCATCCAGCTGAGTGTCTCATGGGGCACCCCCAGGGTCTGCCATACAGTCCCTGGCAGAACCAATCCCTGGACCCCAGCTGGGCAGCACGCATGGTTTTATAGCTCCCAGCGTACGGAGACCTCAGGGTCAGGCTGCTGCAGCCCAATCCTAGGATCCCCATGTCCTGGGACCTGTAAAAACCATGTGTTCCCCATCTGGGATTTTGACAATCAGCTGACTGTTGACTGGGGCCAGGGACCAGATCGAGCCTAGTTCCAGATCCTGGTTTGATCGCCAGCCCCAGGGTGCATCCAGGGTGCAACTTGCTGATGGAGGGAGAGCCCAGGATCATAATCCCCAGTTCCTCCTGCACTGGCAAGTAAGGTACAATGGGCACATTTACAGAGATGCATTATTAAACACCTGTATTAGCAAGTACTAAATAAATGCACAGTAACTGGAGTTATTGTGCAGTCGCACTGGCAAACATCTTTTAGTTGATGCTACTGTGCAGTAGTGTTAGCACTGTCTGTGCTGTGACATGCTACTGCACAGTATTTTTTGGCTACTGTGCAGTCAGCATCTCACGTAGACATGGCCCACTTTGGATCTAATCCCTGATCCCAAAATTGTGCACGCTGCTATGCATGTGTTGCATGGCAGAAAGTGTGATTGTTGGGAATGAAAATTAGATTCTTCATGCCTTAAAATCAATGTCTTTTAGGGGCCCTAGTGAGATGAAATTTCAGACTAACTTGCAAGACCAGTTTGGAGAGTGACCGTATAAACTACTAATCTCCAGTGAAGACCAGGCTGAACATTGTGCTTATAAAATTTTAAAACAAACCACCTTATAAATGTGCATCCCATGTGGTTTGCTTTGTTTTACATTAATGCCTCGTACCAATAAAATAACCTGGGTTGAACAAAGTACATATTAAATAACCAATATAAGAATGTAAAATCTTATAACTCCGTTATTTTTCCCTCAAGGCAATCACTACAGGAACAGATTGCACAGATTTTTGCATGTATATTTTAATTTATTCCAAGGCCTCAAAACACATCCCTGTACTAGCATCTAGAATCAGCAGTAAGAGGCCCCAAAGAAAGGGAAATTTCTTCTTTATAGATTTAAGTCCTGAATTCAGGAAAACATCATGAACACTTTGAAGACAGTGTGTTAATGCTTTGCTGAACTGAGACATAGGGTGAAGTTACCTATTTTACTTAGATCATGCTAAGGGCACTTAAAATACAAGTGCTTGCACATTAAAGCTTGTTAACTCATAATAAGTGCCCTCTGAGTGTCTCAATATTATGCCACTTAATTTCATAGACATTAGGGGCTGGAAGGGACCTCGTGAGATCATTGAATCCAGCCCCCCCCCACCACCATAGGCAGGAAGTCAGGTGGGATTGAGTGATCCCAGAAAGAAAAATACCCAGATTTTTTTTTGAAAGATCCCAGAGTAGGTGCTTATACCACCTCTGGGGGAAGTTTGTTCCAGACCCTGGACATATACATTAAATAATGTTTTTCTCATGTCTAGGTCAAATCAGCCTTCCTGGAATTTATGGGCAGTATACCTTGTTATCCCTGGGGAGCTCTGGTCCTGATGTACCCCTCTTATATAACTGTAGGCTTCCACGAAGTCTCCTCTGAGCCTTCTCTTTTCCGGACTGAAGAGTCTGAAGTCTCTCAGCCTCTCCTCATATGGCCTGTCCTGCAGGCTTTGGATCATATGAGTGGCTCTCCTCTGGACTTTCTCAAGCTTTTCCACATCCCTCCTGAGGGGCGGGGGGGGGGGGGTGTCCAAAACTGGATGCAGTACTCCAGCTGCGGTCTCACCAGGCCTGAATAAAGCAGGAGGACAACATCCCTAGTTTTGCTTGAGATGCATCAGTAGATATACACCACAGTTTGGTTTGCTTTGCCAGCCACAGCATCACATTCATGACTCATATTCATCTTGTGGTCTATCAGGACTCCCAAGTCTCAGTTGCGGTGCTAGTGAGGGTAGCACTGCTAGCCATCGGACCATAAGATGATCAAGCCCACAGTTCCCCAGCTTAGCCGTCATGGGGAACTAGGTCAAAGGCTTTTTGGAAATCCAGATATATGACATCCACATCACCTCCCTTGTCCAGGGCTCATGTCACCTGGTCACAGAAGATGAGGCTGGTCAGGCAAGACCTGCCAGTCACAAAGCTGTGTGGGCTGGCATTCAGACGCTTGCCTTCTGTTAGCCTGGTGTTGATGGATCCCTTGACAATTTTCTCCAGGATTTTTTCAGGGATGGACATCAGGCGCAACTTCAAGTGAAGGTTTACTCTGGTCTGTGCCACCTAGCTTGTGTAGGGTAAATTCAGTCTCATAAAAGAAGAAATTTGCAGTCCTCCAGGCATTCAGCCTCCACCTGCCTGCTCTCCCCTGCTTGCTATATCTTCCCCACACCAGGGTGAGCTCAGTCCCCCCCCAGAGCCATTTGAGAGGGAAGTGGAGCAATAGGCCAGAGCAGAGCAAAGGAGCAGCCTCTCCTTACTCCCCCACCCCCCAATCCCCGGATTAGGGACCCAGGCCAGGGAGCTGCTGGGGGTTTGCCTTACTATTCCTGTCGCCTCCTGAAGGATCCAGGAGGGGATTAAAGAAGCCACTGCTGTTTTCTCTATATTCTCTTTTCTCTATATTCTTGTATTATCCTCTTTGGTGTCTAAGGATTTCACAGTCACTAATTATTTTGTTTTTTAGTATCTGTGTGATACCATGGTTCTCTATGTGCTGCCACCTGGGAGCTCAAACCTGGAACTTCCAGCACCAGGCAATGCTTATCCCCATTTGAGCTATAATTTCTACACAGCAGAATTTAAATTTGCTGGGACCAGCCACAATACGATGGTATTCTCTGGGCCAGTCTGACCCCAGCCAAGAAGCTGGGAAACAGTTTGGCTCCATATTTGATTGAGAATCAGGACTAACCCATGGGTAAATACGACCTGATGCTCCTAAATGGAGATGTGAATGGAACTATTAACAGCCAATTGGAAATCCTCACCTCCAAAGGTGGTGAAGATATTTTTTATTAGGTTTGTCATGTCAATAGATGTCTCATTTGGTGATATGTTGGTTATCTGTATGAAATATATATTTATCTTAATTTACAGGAGCAAGCTGAAATGGCCAGAGATAGAAAATCTGTAGAGCTCGGTCTTCTAAAAAACTCCAAAGCTCTAGTAAAAGGTTTAGTGGAATATTTTAAAGATGTGAAAAATGGTTTTGAAACATTATGTACATCCTGCTGTCACTGGAATCAAGCAAAGACAAATACTTTCTTATAGGAACCAAGGGGGAAAAAATCTTCCTTAAAACAGCAAAAACAAAAATCTGTCTGGCAGTTACTAGCTGTAATCACAGGAAAAGGGACAATTCTTTCATTAAATGAAAAGCATCAGAAAAACACAGGGTAAATGCATCACTCTTGCAATCAGATATGTATGCTCTTGCACCTAAGTGAACACTAGGAATTCCTTCCTGTGGTTTGAATGCAGGATCAGGCTCTAAATTTATAACAAGTACAAGCAAAATAGCAAATCGCCAAAACCAGGAGCCAAGAAGCTGGGAAACACTTTGGTTCCATCTTTAATTGAGAATAGGGAAATACAAGATATATTCTTAGGGTGCACAATAACATACACTTGGTGTTCGGAGATATTCTATGACAGGCTGATAATACACTACAATACCATGTGTTACAAGTATGATGAACAGCACATCCCACACCTCTTACACAGTGCACCACAGCAAGATATTCTGTAAACTTGTACCAAATAATGCATACGTGCTTTAGGGTTAGCACTTGTCATTCTTGCTGGATTACTGGTGGCCTTTACAAATTGGACTGATAAGACACACTTTGATAATCCTCACTTTCCAAAAGTAGCGGTTGTGTCTCTTCAGAGGTTCTCCTTTTCTTACTACATCCCCGAATAATCAGTCCTGTGATCAGGGCAGCAATTATACCACCCACCACAGCTGCTCCAACTAGCCATGCCCAGATCTGACGGGCTTGCTCGAGGTAGGGCATCAAATAGTCCTGGAAGAAGTTAACTGCAAAAAAAAAAAAAAGAAAGAGAGAAAAGAAAAACACCAAAAAAACCCCAAAAGAAATACTCGTTTTATATTAGGTAATTCCCAGTGTCAGTGTGTAGAGACCAGCAGTTCTATAGTGTTTGCTACTGGAAGTCTCTGACTAATGGAAGACCTTATGTCAGTACAATTTGCTGTTATCTGAAGATCACAAAGAGTATCAGACTGCAGTGGCATGCACAAATACCTGTGCTAGCTTTGAGTGAACTGGTATATCTGCACTGATACTCACTTGGGCTCTAGACCAAGGATAGCTCTGTTTGTGTGGTACTTGAGCTAATTAACACTCCATCTCATTAGCTTGGGCAGAGCACTGCATTGACACAGGTATGCTGTTTTGGGTGTTGGAGTTAGCTTGGGAAATGCTATATAGCGCGGCATTGCTCTGGGTAGATACAGCTGAAGCATTTTAAATTTTTTAATAAATTGGATCCTCCATCATACCTTTGAGGAAGATAAATATGGTCTGTAATATGTAAACAAGAACAGAGGCTACCAGGAAGATTTTCAAGGAGGAGCCACTGGGGAGCCAGCATTTTATTTTTATAATTTTTTTTTTAGTTGATTTCATAGACAATCCTGGATTTCCCGATTTCTGTGAAATCTGCAAAATTGTGAATTGAGTAGACCCCTGCTCATGATGTGTTCTTTATTTTCTGGGTGGCCCAACATGATAATCTTAGCCTCAAAGTTCTGAGCATTCAACATTTCAAATTAGGTCACCAAACATGTAAAATTGACTATATCGTCGTGACAGAGTGGCCTGTGCCCTTAGAAGGAAGCAGCCAGCCTGGCAGAGGATCTGCAACCTGGGTTAAGTTCATGAGGAAGTGGCTCAATGAGAGTTAAAAACCCCAGTAAGAAGGACCAGGAAGGGAGGTGTGGGAAACTGCTGGCCATGGGGAGGGCAAGACTGCTGTGGGAAAGCTGAAGCCACAAGGGGCCCCTCCCCATATCCAGGACAACAAGGTTTCTGTTTTATGTGCTTTATGTCTTTAAAAGTTGTGTTTGTTACTGGGGCTGTCTCAGGAATGGCTTGGGGACCAAAAGTCTAGCTGAGGAAGCAACAACCTACTATAATCATGCCACAGAAAGAAAACACAGGTCACAATTGTGTCTTAAACTGTGCACCCACAATGAATGGACCTAGGTATATCTTTGTGCCTCAACAGCCCATCAGGAAAATGGGCCACTCTCTCACAGGCATGTTTTGAATGCTAATTAATGTCTAGGAAGCACTCCAATTGTTGAGCATTATAGAAAAGCGAGTGGGGACAATGAATAATTTCATATTTAGAGGAGAATTTTACTAATCTACAGTAAATAAGGCATGGGACCAGACAGTGAATAATGAGAAGAAAATGAAACAATGAATAGCTGTTGAATTGCTTATTCTGTGAATGGGGAGGGGTCCTATGGAAAAAGAAATAAGTGTGACCGTACTATTAATGACCATATCATAATGCACATGTACAAGATGACTAAATTAAGATTGCCCAGACAATTTTAATTCTCACATTTACTAACTTGTGACCACTTGACTTTGCAATCTTAATAATGCTCTTTTAATGAAGCCTTTGTTTCTGCAAGTTATATATTACATGCATGGCAGAACTTCAGCTCCTTAAATCTGGAGGAGGAATTTTATCATGGAAACTCTGGTGCCACCTTAATGGCACTGAGAATGAACATTGTCACACATGAGCAGATGTAGGATTTTGAAAAGGGGGTGCACATGGTGAGGTGCATCATCCCCAGGTCCCCAAGTTTTCTGTTTCTCACAGAAGAATGGAAAAAAACATGGATTTTCCTTTCTGCCAGAGGAACCTGCAGATTTCTCATTTTGCTGGAGAAATCCATGGGTTTTGCACTTTTGCAAAGAGCTCTCGGCAGGCTGGCAGGGTTCCAGCCTGCAGGGGTTGGGAGGGAGCAGGCCGAGGGCAGTCAGGCAGGGGGTGCCACATGCATGTGCATGCTTACACATGCACAGGGCTGCCAGGCAGCCTGGAGAGCAGCTCCCACAGGTAAGTGGGAGGGGAAAGGGGAGCAGAGGGAGGGAGTCGGATGGGAGTGGGACTCCTGCCCAGCTGGGCAATACATGGGGCTTGGGGACCTGGGCCATAATGTGTGGCTGCAGGGCCCTGGCAAGGAGTGGGATGGACCCGCAAACAGTTCATCCAGGAGGTTGTGGGAGGTGGGACTGGCTCCCCACTGCTATGCACACTCCCAGAGGCCAGGGGGAACACGTGCCACTCAGGTCTGTGTGCGGGGTGGGGGCAGGCATGAGCATGGGCTGCCTACTGTGGGCTAGGTCTCCGACCCTGCTGCCCTCCCCGCAGGGCCGACGCAGCCAGTGGGTGCGACCTCCGACGCAGCCAGTGGGTGCGACCTGGAACAGCAGGGCAGAGCGGGGCTGCATAGGAAACCTACTTGCCGTTGCAAGCTCCATGCTGCCCTGGCGATGTGTCCCCAGTGCACATAGCAGCAGTGAGAGGCACAACTCTGCACTGCAGCTCCTGCTGCTGCCACGCAGACAGCGGACCCCATGCCAGGGCAGCACAGAGCTCACAGCATCAAGGAGATACCTGCGTGGTCTTGCTGTTCCCTGCAGTACCAGGTTGCACCTGCTGGTCTCCAGAGACCCTGATAGATGGCAGCAGGGCAGGGTGCCCAAGCCTGCAATGGGCAGTTCGCCCTGTCCCCACCCCACGCAGATTAGGGGGCACTGGTGCCTCCTGCCCCACCAGGAGTGTGTGCAGCGGTGGGGAGCCACCCCTGCTCACCTAAGCCTGCAGCAGGGGAGCTGGGCTTTGATATGCTGCCTCCTACTAGGGGCAGGGGGTTGTGCATCCAGGTCCCTGATCCTGTAGCCCCTGACACTGGGGCTGCCTTTCAGCAGGGTTGGAAGGGGGGCAGGGGATGGGGGGGGCGGTAATGGGCTTGAGCGCGGCCAGGAGGCTGTGGGGGCCGGGGAAATGAGGGGCACCAGTAGGCCCAGGGGGCTATGGGAGGGAGTGAGGGGCCTCCCATTTTAATCATGGATTTTGGGGGTATTATCAGGGAATTTACAATTTTTTTTTATCAGGGAAAACCAGGATCCATGCTCATCACATGTAACGCAACACAGTTTTCTCCAAGTGGAAATAAACTAGAAGCTTTACTCACATCCTAGGAGCCTAGGGCTGTATTATTCAGTTTAAGATTGATTCTAAAACAAATATAATTGTATTGGAATGAATTACAAACAGTCTGAAAAGCTGTGAAATAGGAGCTACATGACCGGGGCAGCTAACAGACCGCAGAATTGCAGAACAAAGAAAGTCCTGATTGGTGGAACATCAAGACCATTCAAAAGGAAAGAAGGTCATTAATACCCGTGGCATGAAGAGTTTAGATGGCATCAGGAAGATTTTAAAGAGCCATGAAGTCAGGTGACTCCCTCACTGTTGCCTGAATAGAAATACTGCTGCCACTGTCAGACAGTTGGTTTTAAACTTTGGGGGGAGCAGAAATCAAGGAAGTGCGACTGCATCACACTGGCTCCCTCCCTTCTGCCCCCAGATTTGCCACTGTTGTGACAAAGGCTTCTTCTTTGCAGAATAAGATGGGTAATTTTTTAAGTCCATAAACTATGCTGCAACCATCCCTGCATCGTTCCATCCGGCAGAAAGCAGGGTAGAGCTGCACCTTGGAGATTTAACTGGACTGGAGATGCATCTCTGATTCAGTTTGCTTATAAGAGCCATCTCTACCCTGCCTTCTGCATGACTTTTGATTAACACAGCCAAATTAGTCTTTCCACATCCCATCGGTATTGCCTGGAGGAAAACTGGCAGATCAACATTACCCCTCGGTAAAATGCAATGCGACTTTGAGACCATTCAGTGACAGGTCCTTCTAGAAGGGATTGTGTTATGCATGCCTCTGCCTAGCCTCAACCTCAGCCTGCATGCTTTTTCTCTAATTAGCTAGAAGCCTACAGCCACCTCTTGGCATCTACTGCCGGTTTGCAATTTCTTCTGCTGTACAAAAGATGTTTGGCATCCCTACCACGAAGTTACCATGGCAACTCATGGGTGCCCAGGCACAGAGAACCCTAGGATGCTCTATCATCTGTGGTTCGCGGCAGTCAACCGATGACTGTTCCTGGCATTGTTAATCTGCCCGACTATTGGAACGCTGCGAACTAGAATTGCAAAGGACTAATTACAAGTTGTAATCCACAGCAGTGTGAGGCTGGTGAGTAGTACCGCTAGCTTCTCAAGGACTGTACAGCTGCTAATAATGGGGAAAGTAGCCATTTTCTGGAACCAGCTAGGGACATGCTGGGCTTCAAATTCATCTTGTTTTATTTGTGCATTTTGATTTAATACATATAACGCAATGCGACCTATGAGCTCATAGGTGTCATTGTCATCAATTAAAATGTTCTTCAGCGAGAAAACCAGGGCAAAACAAAACCAGTCAAGCCCTCCTCCTCACAACATGTAACAATTAGCAACAAACAGCAGCAAAGGATCTCAAAGGATCAGGTTTCTAGAGGCAAATGATACCCCCAGCACTGTCTTTGAATTCAGTTCCTAAACTGTCTCTACTGCATTCGTGGAACGATATAGACTCTCCCTGCTGGCTGCTGGTGGAAGAAGAAACACGGCAATACCCCATGGCTGAATTGGCAGTCTTCCTTGAAGTCTGCCCTTAGTGCTTTTATGTACAAAACACGTCAGGGTACTAATGGTACAACTGGCCACCAATAAGACCAGAACCACCTTTTGGCCTTTAAGAGGACTTCAGCACATAGACCTCTTTTAAAACATTCCTTCAATTCCATGCGAGTCTGGGATAAAACTGTTCCACAGTCAGTTCTGAACACTGCAGAAATGCAACTCTTTTGGATGGCAAAAAGAACAAAGAAAACCCTTTATTCATTCACCTACACCCCACTGACATACTGGCAATGACCTGCTATTTCCCATCACATGCTTTTCTATCCCCTAATCTAGTTAGGTATAGAGCACTGGCTTCCAAAGCAAGCTTTTAGACCACAAAAACGATATCCATCTAGCTCAGCCTTGCAGAAGTCTCCTCACCCTGGGCGACTCATTCTGTTTGTTTGTTTTTCTTGTTCTTGATGGACAAAGAGACTATCTCTCTGATTTTTATTATAATCTATTATAATAGGTAAGAGTGGGAAAGGAGATTTTTGGCCACATTTTTAGTATGCTCGGTCCACTATGGGTAGTGGCTGGAGATGGTCCTGCTGGGGACAGGGAATGGCAGAGCACACTGGGATTTCACTATGCCACAGCCCAGTGCTATAAATGACAGCTCTAACGTCCATGAAGGCCAGGTAAAAGAAGAGGTCATGGCTTGCTTCCTGGCATCCTGGTTTCACTGTGTCCAACTCTACTTAGAAACCATGAAAATCAGAATCCGCCCCTTTGTGCATGGGATAGTTAAAAATGTTCTGAGCACTCTTCAAGGCTGACAGTTAGGCTTTTATGCTTTGCTCCAATACCCTTGCAGTAGGCTCCCACCCACAGGCCTATAACTGATGGCACAAACATAAGCACAAAATGGATTGCCTTTGTGTTTAAATGAGCAAAAGTATTCCTCACTGCATCTGGAGTACCACAGAACACATTTTTATGGTTACCTATAATTAATGCCATCAGTGACATGACTGCTTTTTCTTTCTGAAGTTTTCTCATCTGTATTGCAAGAAAGAAGGTTGGATACAGCTATATAACATCTGAGATTCTCCCAGTATATGTTTCCTAATCTTTTTCTAGCTCCCCAATGGGTAGTTTATTACTGTAAAAGTGCTTGAAAGTATGAAGTGGGGGTAACTTTGAGAAACATGTAAGTATTGTTCTTTATTAAATAACTTCAGGGTGAGATTACACATTACAATTAGGCTTTGTTAAGAGCACTTAACATTTGAATGATCACACAGTAAGGCTTGTTAACAAGTGCTAAGTATCCTCTGGCCACCTTAAATTTACATAGCTTTGAGAAAGGATTACCTTTGAGCTGTGCTACTTAGCTTGAGTTAAATTAACTTCTGGGTGTTCATCTGAGATAAAACCACCAATTTGCAGTCCTCCATTTTCCCATGAGGTAATGCTCTCAGGTGGACTAGCTACCATCTAAGACTCCATGGCCCTGGACTGACAGCTGGGGATAGCTTGGCAACAGGTGGGTGGGGATGGGGTGAATGTGAAGAGAGGGAAAAGGGGTGAAGAGGGATGGGGGGCCATGGGGAAGAGGTAAAGGGAGGAGAAAGAGTGAATTGGGAGGGTGGTTGGGTGGGGAGCTGTTGGGCTGCTAACCCCTCTATACCTCTGACTACTGAATTGACCCTTTTACCCCAATTGCCCATTTACTCCCCATTGACTACTCCACCCCTGGATCAGGGCAGCAAGACTCACCCCTGATCAGCCTGAGAGTAGCAGAGGTGCCAATGGGAGAGGGTTCTCTCCCCTTGTCTCCTCCTGGGACCCCTGTAGACAACACTGACCCTGATCACCCAGTGCAGCCCCCACTGGGCCCCACGACTGAAGGCAGGGCAAGGAGGGAGGGTGCAGGGGGAGAAAGAGATACCAAGTAGCTGCAGGGCCCAGTGGGAACTGGATCTGGGTGTGTGGGGGTGGTGTGGGCAACAGAGAGCCCGGGAGCAGGCAGGGAGGGAAAGTCTCTTTACTGCACTTCCTGCCACTACCACTGCTGCTCTTGGGCTGATTGGGATAGCAGGACAGTGATCAGCGGGTGGTGGCCAACCCAGGGGCAGGATGGGGGCAGCAGGGTGGTTTTGGCAGTGGAGGGGGGTGTGCCCTTCCCCACTCCCTCTCCTCCCCAGCCTGTACTGTGGTGAGACAACTGGTGAGTGGGGTAAGCATGGAGCAGCTTTGCAGCCTCTAGCCCCGCAATGGCAGGTCTGAGCAGTGCTCATTAGAGCATTAACTCTGATAGTGTGACTGATCACTAGCACTTGTTAACCTTAACACAGACTAACTTTCCTTAGAATTAGCACCTGTTAACTAACATATAATCTTATCCTTGAGATTATTACAAGGGTGCCACAGGGTGCCATGCAATCTTAGCAGTGTTGGGTGTGCAAACAAGATTCACAAGATAAACACCAAGATTTCATATAGGAATTCATAGTGTGAAAAATATTCTGACCTGCTGTGGTCTTTCTGAGTTCTTTGAAACAAGAATTTCTCTATTATTTTTCTGCAGTCAAAAAATGAGGGGTGTCCTGAGTCTAATGCGGAGTATCCTGAGTCTAATAAGAGTAAAACACACTGCTTTATATAAATCAAATGTCAACTCGCCTGCAGAATTAAAGGAGCCACTGCTCAGGCCACTCCCTGAATTTGGTAGGTCCCTATATACAATCTATAATCTAAACCCTACATAAAACTGCTCTCAACCCTGACACAACACAGACCTAACACCCTAATCTGTCACAGGTAAAGAAGGGGAACCACAGCAGCCAATGTCCTTCTTCTCTGAAATGTTGTCAATATATGCCCAAGAGATCTTGGGTAGAAGTCCACGCTCCTCACTACAGAAGAGGCAAAAACCCCTACAGTCCATACCAATCTGATCATGGGGCAAAATTTCTCCCTCGCCCCAAATATGGCGATCAGTCTAACCCTGCCTTTAATCACAGATCTAGTTCTATTAGAATACATTGCATAGGTTGGGATAATTTAACCTACAATAGTTCTTGAGATCCCCAAGGAGGAAGACCATATGTTTTTCCCTTAATATGAATCTAACACTTCTAAATAAGAAAAAAACTGAGGTCAAAACACACTCAAAGCTTGGGATGTTCAAAATACAAATCTACATTTTGTGGCTCATGACCATTTTTCATTTTAAACCACTATTTCTTTCCAATACATGATGGAACAGACACCTGAGTGGCATATCCAGCTTATATAGATTTTCTGATCGGGAATTAATTCCACTCTTAGTGCTGCTCTTCCTACAGAATTAAAGAATCTCCTTAACTTACCTCTCTCTACTAACTTAATGGACACAAGGATTAGAAACACAAACATCTTTTTTTTTTTAAATACCAGATTATTCCTGTATCTGAATCTTTTATATATATACATTTTTGCCGTGTCAGTGTATTATGCAGTATCTTCAACTCATGATATTTATCAGTTTTAGACTGAACTCCCAGAGCCATGTGATTACAGGACACAACTGTCCTTTAGGCCTCCTAAATTTAAATCTGAATTTAAATCTGAATTAGGTTTAAACCATTCTTATCTCCCCTGCCTGTACCCATTTATGCTGGCCAGATAAGACAGCTACAGGGTTCTGATAATCAGCAGATTATCAGCCCTGGCTCAGACAACTGCCATGGCAGGGTGCCAGACTTGATCTGCTCAGGTCCCTTCCAACCCTACCAACTATGAAACTATGAAACTCGAGGTTCAAAAGTTGTGGCTGTCCAGCTGAGGTCCACAATCAGATCATTGTTTGCTCAGACACCCCTGGGTGAACCAGATCCAGGACTGTCTGGACTTGGGCCCAACAATCAGATGATGGCTGGTCCTGTGTGTGGGGCTGTGGCCCCTGGCTTTCAGTGTGCTGGTGCAGAGGGAGACTAGGATCAAAAGTCTGAGCTCCCTTTGCACTGACAAGTATTAATCGTACAGTTGGAATTGGATCCCAAAATCACTCTTCCTGCCATGCACATGTGGCATGGCACGAGATACAATCGTTGGGATTAGGGATCAGATCCCACAGCGCCATTCAATGATTATGAGCTAGAGGCCTTAAGAGACTTTCCAGCCCTCAGGATTGTGAAGAAAATAAGTCTTGAGACTTAGAAAACAAAAGAAAGAAGATCTCTAACATGATCATTATTTATTTTGGCTTAAAAATCTGTTTTTTATTACTTTGAGGCCTGATTTCATTTTTGAATGGCTGAAATTGGTCCTGCTGATTATAATGGGTTAAGATTAAAACTTACGCTTGCCTCTACACAGTTATATTGAAATGTTTTTTATGCTTACCAAGGACGATAATAGATTCTTTTTCCTACGTGTGAAATTAATTAGCCATAAAAATTTGCTTGCTTGATGGCACTGACGGTATTTAAAAGAATTGAATGAACAAAGTACATGCCTTCTGGGGCTATTTACCAAGCCCCATAGAAGTCATGCACCCCATCGGGAAGCAAAATCTTTCAGGGGGCAGAGTTACCCAATGTAGTATATTATTGTTCATGCAAAGTGAAAAAAGCTATTAGGATAAATGTTAGTCTTGCTAAAATGTCTCTGCTGCCCTTGATATACGATTATCAGACTCCTGGCTCTCAATTGCCTTTTCCACTGAATAGACACATTTACAAAAGGTTTTCCAGCAGAACTAGAAAAAGGGAATATGCGCGTTTCCCTGCTCTCACTTATTTACTGCTTCTCTATAAAGAAAGCTTGGTCCTATCGCATGTATCTCATATTGAAGGCTTGAGTCCTTGATTCAAATGTCACTCAACGTAGCATGGTTCTGAGCAGCCTAATCGTTCCAGTGACCTGCTTTTGTAATGGGTGGAACCAAAGTCCAGAGCACTCTTGAGCACTCCTCAACCCCAGACTTTGACCTCGCTGCAATTAAATTGAAGCCTGCCTTGTTAGTGTGCCAGATCCTTCCAGTCAATGCCATTTCTACGAAGTAGAAAACTATTCTACTTTATGTATAAAACACTAGAACCGTTATTGGTGTTCTGTGCACTGCAAATGGTCTTGTGGTTGTTGCAGTGAAGATGCGTGACTCTGCAGAAACCTAGCCCAGGATCACTGAATCACGCAAGTGCTACTTAGCTTTACTTTGCTTGGGCAGTGCATACGCTTTGTGCTAAGCTGTTGATACAGGGAGACACTTCATCCTTTGGTAAGTAAAAAATCTGATTTATTAAATTTGCAAGTGAAAAATAGAAAAGATTGCTTTCTAACCCTGCACTTTGAAAAGTAGCCTACAACTTGAAAATACAGGTGCTTCCTTTCTTTCTCAACGTTATTATCAGTAGTATTGTTTAAATAATGGATATTTTGAGGGAAGGAGAAGTGGGGTTATTGACTTAACCAAAATCCTGACCAACATGAAACAAGTTGTTCAATCTAAATTATTTCCTCCCCCCCCGACTTGGGTTAATCCTTTTTACACCTTATTTTTAAAATATATATATAGATCCATTTTAAAACTAAAACAAATTGCTTTGAATTTACGAACATTTCCCCTCCTCTCCCCACTTTTATTAAGGCAAAATTTCCACTGTTGCACTTTTGTTTTCCTCAATAGCAGAAAGCATGGTTCTCTTCCTTACATCTCTCAAGCAGATTTTTAAAAAAATTCTCCTGTCCCTTCAGTGTCAGGACACTGTCTCTCTTTGCTTTATCTACAGGAAGCTAAAAGGGGGTTTCTGATATTAGTGGGCTGTGTGCCTGGCAGTTGTGCCAAGAGGGTTGTTCATGCAGTTTTAAGAATAAGTTAGACAAACACTTGTATAGGATGATGAGAACAGTGATGTTCCTGCCTTTGGCAAAAGCTGGAGTAGATCATCTCCTGAGCTTCCTTTCTTCTATTAATTTGACTCAGCTTTGTGAATAGCTTCAGTGCACCTAAAACTTAATTTTTGGGGGTGTTCCAGAGAAATGGGGGAAGGGGTGGAACCGTGACCCTGGTCTCTACTACTAAAGAGCCTGCAGACTGGATTCTGCCTTGAGATATGTCTGTGCCATTACGTGGGGATAGATCCTCGGTTAGTGTACGTTGGTATTGATTGATATTACACCAGCTGAGAATCTAATGGTCTTCAAAACAGACATTCAGTGAAACTTCACTCAGTTCAGCTGCATACACTGGATTTACAGATGTGCAACTGAAGGCAAAACATGGTCTTCATATCAGAACTACTTTGACAACTCTGTTGATAACAACACTTAACAAAGGATCTCAGTCCCAGCTCAGTCTCTTATAGGTAGCAATGCTCTGTAGCAATGACAACAAGCGGATGTGCCTCTGAATACACCTATGGAGCAGATCTGAATCAGCCTGTAACATTTTTGCCTAGTTATTTGTCTATGAAATATTCCATAGGAAGACAACAGATCCAACATTGCTTGGAACATAACATTACCTGGGTCTGCTAGATATTCATAATCATAGCCCAGCTCCCTTGATGGGGTAAAGAATTCTCCATTTCTGTAGAGAGGAATAAATGGGACCATGTAATATTCACGATTGTGTCCAATGGGCGCATTGGCTGCAGGGTAAACTTCTTGGAGGGGTCTGTGTCTTCTAAGCCACTGCTCAAAAATACTGTAAAGGAAAAATGATGGGCATTATTGTGCATATTGCAGATAGACAGTAATTATCCTTGTTCAAAGCAAATTGGAGGTGTGTACCATCCTACCAAGGCAATAGGGTAAGCATTTTCCATTTAGTAGGTGTTCACTTATATCCATAAGTCCCCATACAAAGTACAAGCTAGTGCAGAATCACAGTATGTAATGCTATACAGATACCGGTTATACTTTATAATTCAGGGACTATAATTACACTGCAATCATAGTGTAATTACACTGTGGTTGTGCTTTCTGATCAGTAATTACGACTAATTTGCTGAATGTTAACTATAGGACTGAATTAACTGTTTCATAGTTAATAGATGATGTGTTCTGTAGAATTGAGGCTCATTAGCTACTTTTGATGATGATGTAGGTCTATCTGTCATTTCATTAACCATCCATTTATGATAAGGAGGTGATAAGGTTGTGACTAGCATATTTTTAACAGCGATTTTTTTCTAAGTAATCCCCAGGCTGACTCTGATTGTCTCGAAAATTGCTGAGTCTCACAAGAGCTTGGGGAAGGGTTACTGGTCCAAATAGGAGGTTGTTTCAGGAAGGGAATCTCAGGGGAGCACCTCATTAGAAATCATGGGATGTCAAGAGGTTGTGGTTCTTATAGCTCCCCACCTCCCTGCACACACACATACATACACACCTGCACTCAAATTATGAATCTGATTGTCTCCAAACCAAAGGTAGCCACTGAGGACTGATCTGAGCTACTGTTTGGAACTGCTCGCTCTCCTTGGAAAGCAGTTGTAGTTTGTTTGCTTTTAATATATTCAGGATGAAAGTTGTTTTTCTAATATAGCTACAGCCAGGACATCAGTCCTGCGCATGCAACTGAATACGATCCTAGTGCATGCCTGGGTATTTTCAAGGCAGGCTGAGTCAGTGATAACCTGTAAGCACTGCCTCCAACCAGCACTTATGCCGGTTTGAGTTCAGCCTTTTACATACGTAACAACCACCTCCTCCTTTGCTGCCATCTCCTGCAAGAACTGCATTAAGACTGAAATACCATCTCCTAAACCAGCAGCAATGTATTCTAAAATACCTGTGCTCTGCATGCTCTGATTTCCTTGAGGAACAAGTGGCAGATGAAAACAGTAGGCAGTAATATTGGAATGCTGTAATCATGCTGCGTACTCCTCTTCTGTTGTTGAATAATAGGATTAGAGTAGTACAGTTTTGACTTCCATCAGCATTTACATGATCAAAAAGCTTTTGCACATCAGGAACAGTGCTCATACTAGCTCTTTTCTAAGCACTGGCCTTGTAAAGACCAGTGTGCAGGCAGTCTGGCCTAGTGGGCCACCAAGCAGGGCCAGAGACAAGAGCTGGGGGGAACCCAGAGCTACCCAAACTAAGGTGGAATTGCAGGATCAGAGGCCAATTTACAGGCCAAGTCAGAAAAAATTACCAAATCCAAAGGAGAAATCCAGGGGCAGAGTCCAAGTAACAGGCTCAGTCAGGATTCTGGAGTCAGGGGCTGAGTTTACCAAAGCCAAGTTAGAATTTCCAAAGGCCACAGTCCATAAGGAGAGCTGAGCAGGTTCAGAAATCAGAAAACTAAAAGCCATAGGATGCAGGGAGGCTTACCACAGCAGCCCTTCAAACAGAACTGTTGGCTAGCCTGCAGTCTGCTGCCACAAGTGGATTTAAGTGGGGAGGCTGCTATGCTAAGCAACAAATCGAGAGGCCGTAACAGGGTGAATTGGTTCATCACCTGGGGTGTGGATGCTGGTTAGAGCAGGGGTGGGCAAAATACAGCCCGCGGGCCATATTCTGGCCTGCAAGGCCCCTAAACAATTTAGAAAATTAATATTTATCTGCCCTCAGTTCCTGTAAAAAATGACTGGAACCAAGGGCAGTAGGACCCAGGGGAAGCCCGGTCGGCTTCCACAGCAGCAGGGCACACCCAGCCCTGCCCCCAAAGCTGGAAGCCCCACTGGGGGCTTCTGGACTGGGAGCACATGGGTGCCCTGGCCAAACCACAGGTAAGGGGGAAGGGCAGGGGAGGACCCTGGGCAGGGAAGGAGTCCAGGGAAAAGTGTCCCAGGGAAAAGCTAAGTGCAGGCTGGGGGAAAGTGGCCCCTCACCTGCCCCAAGGCCAGCACCCTGCACTGCAGCTGCTCACAGCCCGTGGGGCTGTCCAGAGCAGGCACAGACAGGCCCAGGCAGGCTGCGAGCAGCTGCAGTGTGGAGCACCGGCCACAGGGTGGGCAAGGGGCCACTTTTTCCCTCCCTGTGCTCAGCACCACCTTGTAACCCAGCCCCACTGCCAGCTTGAGACCTGCACTGGCTCTGGCCTTGTCTGTCAGGGCTGCACATGGTGACAGCAGTTGTGGTCCCCCGCTTGCAGAGCCAGGCAGTGTTTGCCACTGCTGCCTGTGGGCTGCCCAGTGCACAAGCTCCAGCTAGGCAGCAGCAGCCAACACTGCCTGGCACAGCAAATGGGGGTGGAGGGGCAGTAGCTGCTGCTGCTGACAGGTGAGCCCGGAGCCAGCTTGGAGCCCAGGCTGGCAGTGGGGCTGAATTACAAGCTGGTGCTGAGCACAGGGAAAAGCAGCCTCTTGCTCACCCCACGGCCAGCATCCCATACTGTAGCCACTTGCAGCCTGTGGGGGGCTGCCTTTTCCTGCTCCAGACAGCCCCGCATGGGCTGCGAGTGCCTGCAGCAGGGAGCGCCAGCCATGGGGCGGGGGAGGAGCTGCTTTTCTCTGTGCTCAGCACCAGCTTCTTCCCTGCTGGTGAGCAGGGGGTCGGGGCTGTGCTCTGCCCCCTGCCTGTACTGCGGGGCTGGGGGGCACTGGGTGTAAGTGGGCATAGGAGCCAGCAGGAATACAGGGCCCGCACCAGTGTCCTGGGGCCAGTGCCGGTGGGGCCCAGAGCAGGGGGGCAGGAGCGTGGGATCCCAGCCAGCAGGGTCTCTATGGAGATGGGCCAGCTCCCCCCCCCGCTGGTGCAGCCCAGCCCGGCTCCACAGACCCCTGCTAGCCTGTGCCCTGCATTGGGCTCCACTGGTGCTGGCCCTGGGACATTGGTCCCAAGATATTTGGACATTGGTTCCAAGATGGTGACCAGGGTGTGGGGCACATGTCAAGGGGTGGGGCTACCCATGTGGTCCTTGACAGCCTGCTAAAACTGGGTAAGCAGCCCTCCACCCGAAATAATTGCCAGCCCCTGGGTTAGAGCCTCTGGCTGGTTTGGCCAACTGGACAATTAATCCCAGTTAGGCTGCCTGTTAGGGCCCCTGAAAGGCATAAAGTACACTTTGGGCACACCTACATGAGCAGTGGACTACACACTTGTTACTACATAGTCATTTAGTTATTGCTTAAGGAGGTACTAAATGACTGTGAAGTAACTGATGTTACTGATGTGCAGTCCCAACACTGAACAGGTCATTTCTGATGCTGTTGTACAATAGCATTGACATCATGGTTCATGCCCACTGACCCTACATCACCAAAGCAATGAGTGACAGAAACACAGCTCATTGCTACAGTGACATAGCATCTCGTGTAGATGTGCCTACTACATTGTGTCGTGTACGTTGCAATGTCGGGAGAGAAAAAGAAAGCGGTAACTTGCAACGTGAAACATAGATATAGAAACCAATATTCAAGATTCTCTTATAATTCAGGTCAAAACAAGGGATTGTGCTTGCCCATTACACCCTCAAAGTGCTTGGGTAAAGCATCTGAAGGCAAGATTAGATATGGGCATTTCAAAAATAGTCATAGGAAACAGCAAATTATAACCCTCCACATAAAAATTTCTACTGAAAAATTGAGCTGTGCACATGTAAACATTTAAAAATTATGCTCTAACTCCAAAAGCAGAAGAAATTATAACTGCAAAATCTACATGCACAAAGCTAGACACTGGTGTGCTGTATCAGCTGTGGTGGTGTTAACATAGAACCATAGAGAGGTAGGGCTGGAAGGGACCTCCAACGGTTAGTCTAGGGTAGGCAATTATTTCAGCTAGAGGGCTGCTTAGTGACTTTTGTTGAGCTGTTGAAGGCCACAAGGATAGCCCTGCCTCTTGACAGGTGCCCCACCCTGATCATTATTTTGGGAATAGAAGTCCCATCCCTAACCTCTAACATTTGCCACAGAAGTCCTTCTCCTTGCCCTCAAAAGTACTTCTGGAATGGATGTTTGCTATCTTGGAACTGGAAAAAAACCAACAAATAATATACTGAAAATCAAACATCTACTATAACATATTTTAAATTTATTCCAAAAAATATTTTTGTCCTGATTTATGTATGTTTGCATAGTGTATGTGCATGTATGTGTATCTATATAGAGAGATGATTGCATAATAGCTCAAAATAAAGTCTTACTCTTGTATATTGTGTGTGGGGTGTGTGTGGGATTTGTGAGTCGGTGGATGTGGGGTGTGTGGAGTTTGTGAGGGGTCTGTGTATATGGTGGGGTGTGGGGTTTGTGGGTGGTGAGATTTGTGGGGAGCATGGGTAGGTGTGGGGCTTGTGCAGGTGTTTGTGAAGGAGTGTGGAAGGCTGTGGGTGGGTGTGGGGATGTGTAGGGTTTGTGGGAATATGTGGAGTTTGTGGGGAGATCTGTGACTGTGGGAGTATGTTGGGGTGTGGGGTGTGTGTAGGTTTTGTGGTAGGTTTTGTGGTAGGGTTTGTGAGGGGGTGTGGGTTTGGGGGTGGGGTCTGTAGGTGTGTGGGTATGGAGTTTTTGGGGGGTGGGATTTGTGGGGGGATCTTGGAGTGTATGTAGGTGAGTGTGAGGTGGCAGCAACAGCACTAGGGAGCAGACCCTTGGGGTGCTTATGGCCCATGGCAGGTAGAGCCCCCCCAGCAATGCACAGCTCCAGCTGAGTCCTGAGAGATACATGTGGCAGGATGAAGATGACCCGGTCTGCTGGTGCCTTTGAACCAGATTGGGCTGGCTCCATACTAGCATGTGGGGCTTGCAGCACTGTAGGCAGGAGCCATGCACCAGCCAGGCTGGCTCTGTGTCTCCATGTGGGGCTTCAAGCACTCCAACAGAAAGCCTCAAGTGCTGGCATGGAGCCCATCCGTATGACCCCCCATGTCTCCCAGTCCATACACCACAGAGGCTGGAGTTCCTGCTCAGTCCAATGGCGTGTGACCTCTGAAAGTCCACCTTCTGCCGGCTTTCAAAGGGGCATTTGAGGGCTAGTAACAATTGTTTTTTGGAGGGGCCCCACGGACTGGACAGAATGGCCTGGTGAGCCAAATCCAGCCCACAGGCTGTATTTTGCCCATCACTGGGTTAGTCCAGCCTTCTGCCTAAGGCAGGATCATCCCTATCCAAGCCATACCATAAAATCCATCATTTAAACTCTACATAGGACTACTGTCAACCCTGACAAAACACAGACCTAATACCCTAACTTGTCACAAGTAAAGCAGGGGAATCACAACAGCCAATGTCCTTCTATAAAATTTTGGCAATATATGTTCAAGAGATCCTGGGTAGAGGGCCATACCCCATGCCACAGAGGAAGGCAAAACCCCCCACAGTCTGTACCGATTTGACCATGAGGTAAAATTCCTTCCTGACCCAAAATATGGCAGTCAGTCTGACCCTTAGCTGAGGGGCAAAATCTTCTAGCCCAAAACCTCCAGCTTTGTTCACAGCAGGAGCATTGGCACATCCCAGTCAAGCTCCTGAGCCTTGGCTGTAGCCAACACCCAGTGCCTCTGATGAAGGCTTTAAAACATCCTGACACAGGTAACAGAAAGAGGTGATGGGATGGGGGCAGCCAAGAAAGCTCAGAAGCATTGGAATAGCCATAGTCGAACATGGGCAAAGTTACACCTAGGTCATCCCTGACCAATGGCTGTTCCAGTTCTTCTTGAATACCTCCAGTAATTCCACAATTTCCCTAAGCAGTCTATTACACTGCCTCACTATTCTAACAGTGAAGATGCTTTTCCAGATATCCAATTTCAATTTCCTTTGCTGCAATGTCAAGCCACTAGTCCACATCCCCCTGTCTGCACTAAGAGAGAAAAGGTGCTTTTCCTCTTCTTTATTACAGCCCTTCAAGTATAGAATCATAGGTTGGAAGAGATTTGAGGAGGTCATCTAGTCCAACCCCCCGCTCAAAGTAGGACCCAACCCCAACTAGATCATTCCAGTCAGGGCTTTGTCAAGCTGAACCTTAAAAGCCAACAAGGATGGGGATTCCACCACCTCCCTAGGTCACCTGTTCCAGTGCTTCACCACCCTCCTAGTGAGAGTTTTTCCTAATATCCAAGCTAAACTTCCCTTTCTGCAACTTGATAAACTTTTTCCTTGTGCTGTCATCTGCCACCACTGAGAACAGTCTAGCTCCATCCTCTTTGGAACCACCATGCAGGGAGTTGATGGCTGCTATTAAATCCCCTCCCCCCCCATCTTCTCTTCTCCAGACTAAATAAGCCCAGTCCCCATTTTTGTTGCCTTCCACTAGATGCAGGGACAGCTGCTAATGTGACACTGATCTTCATTTCAGTTCCAGTATCATTGCCTATAGGTTTGTAAAGCTGATGCTGTCACTGGGCACCATAAGAAATTTTACATTTTAGTAACTTTGGTCCCAAATCCTACTGTTTGCACAAAACCCACTTTGTCGTACGACCTTCAAACTTACCAAACTCTTTAGTGCAAGTGTCTGCATTGCAACCCCGCAGATTCTAACTCCACCACACTTCACTAGTTCATGGAGGATCAGAGTACAGTTATTTTTTTAACGTTATTACCTAGTTCCTGAATGCTCAGTGTGAAGCATCTTATCAGAAACTCCAATTATCAGAAAGGGCTAAACACCATTCTTCTGAAAAGACATCTTGTTAAGGCATCTTGAATTAAGAAACCCCAAATCAATATTCATTTAGAAAGCTTGTTCTAGCAAAATACAGTTTCATGAACTGGAGCAGAGATTTTCGAAGGCACAAAAGCAGTCAGTTTGTCCCCCCCCATCCTCATATATGTTATCATGGGACTCTTCTGGAAGTTTGGAGACTCAAAATACCCAAATTTAACCTTTTCTGGTAGATATTTTCTCCAAGAAATTATAATTTTTCATTTGATTAAAAGGACTTAATGAATTTCTCTTCCTGAACTATCTGACCCTTCTTGTGCTTTGGACACAGTGTCTACTCTAGGAAGAACTTTTCAACTTTACTCAGTTCTGACTATGAGGGCACTTTAAACATTGGAAAACAATACCTAGAGGAATTGTGGAATCTCCCTCCTTGGATGTTTTAACAGCAGGTTAGACAAATATTTGACAGAAATGGTTTGATCTGAAATGATCCTGGGTTGAGCAAGGGGTTGGACTACACGATCTTCGGAGGTCCCTTCCAACTCTACTTTTTCATGATTCTATGACTATCAACAAGGAGGTTCAGCTTTCACATTGATGCTGCTTTGTAAGCAGTTCAGATGCTCTTCCCAGGATCTTGCATTGCATCCTTTGCATCTTCCCATGTTGCACATAGTGGAAATGTTTTTCAGAAACAGCAAGGTTTCTATGAAGAGCCCATCTTGTATGACAGAAGGGATAGATGCCCAATAGTTCATATTTTATATTCTGAAATATAATTTCTTATTTTGGTTGATACTTTATTTTTATAATCTTGTAAAGAGTTTCAAGAGGCCGTTTTAAGGTAATGTTGTTTTTAACTGTCGTACGACACTGAACACATTCAATGCCCACTGACACAAGCATATGCACCTAGGGGTTCCTGCTTTTTTATTGTCATTGCTACCTTGGATATTTAGTCTTCCATATTACTTTAGTGGCATTGTTGTCCATAACAGCTAATGAGGAAGTAGATTTTTAATTACTGGAATAATTGGCTCCAATGAATGTACAATGAATTCTCCATGAACCTTCATGTCATCCACATACCACAGGTATAGTCACTTGCTCTTCCTGGGAGAGGTGTGTTGCTTCATCTATCATAATGGTATACCACTTCACAGAAATGTTCTATGAAATGATCCCTCGGGATTTAAAAGGCCATAATTTCCTTTATCCCATTTTGAATACATAAACCTGTGAATATGTTGTGACTCTTTTTTAGCTACTTTGGAAAATATGTTAGTGACATATTATGTTTTCAGTATTCTCAGTTAAAAAACCCCCCAGAAAGATCTTAATGAAAATCCTGTATATATACTTTATCGTTGCCAGACAAAGACTCACAGTGAGGCCATTATACTGAAAAAGCTGAATATATGTCCTTAAGTGGAAAGAATGATTGCATCTTTATTCAATTGCTTTGTTTGCAGGGAGAATATGATCACAGTATTTCAGTCTTTTGAAAACATCACCTGCTTTGTGATGACAAGAAACCTGGTGCCTTTCAAATTAACAGTGATATTTTCTGATGTGTTAAACCCACATAAACTCTTAGCAACAAAAAATGTTTGTGGGTGATATCTTTTACTGAACCCATTATATAGTTGGAAGGCATATATGCAAGCTTTTGGATATGAACTATCCTTCCTCAGGTCTCTTCGTATCTGCATGGCGGTCTCTCGTCCTTTTAACTGTACAGCTGGTCCAATAAAAGACTTCACCCACAAATATCCTGACCTTTTATATTTTTCTTGGACCAGCATGGCTATGACATCACCCAACTCTACTACAGGAAATCTTATCTTTATGTGGAGACTGAGGTACCTATTTCAGAATGTAGATCCTCAAAACCACCCACTTAGCTGCCCCATTCAGAGCTACCTTGGGTATCTCTACATGACACTGCACTGTGTCATGCACACCCCAAAAGCCCGGAGTTCCTAGAGCATGTCTCTGTATTAAACACAACACTGGCCACTTTCTTTCTCAAACTGGATGGAGGAAGAGGCAATGGGGTTGCTTGCTTTATTCAGTTGATCAGAGCACTTCCACAAGGTATGGAAGAACCTCCTCCGTTCCCTCCTCTGCCATTAGGAATACAGACCCACAGCTCCCACAAAAGGAAACTAATCACCAAGTGCCAAGTTCCAGTCTCAGGTGGAGAGGTACCCTTGATGCCTCCTGTTGGACCTGTTTCATTTGTCATAGAGATTCATTGACCACAGAAAGAGAGAGAGAGAGACATTAAAACTAAAGGTGACCATGACTCATTATCTTAATGGTTAGGATGGGGCGGGCAATTATTTCAGGTGGAGGACTCCTTACTGAGTTTCAGGAAGCCATACAGGGCTGCATGATAGGCAGCCAGGCACAGATATATATTAATTTCCTAAATTTATTTTACATTGAGTACTCAAGGGATAAAACACAGAAGCAATCCTTAGAGCAGGAATAGACCCGCCCACACTCTGTGTACAAATCTGGAGGGGCATGTGTCCCACATGCCACTTCCATGAGTGCATGCAGCAGCAGAGAGTCAGCTCCCTCCCACCACCCCTGGACAACCCACCTGTGGCTCTGTCCTGCTCCTCTCCTGGGTCCTGTGACCATGTATTCCAGCCCTCAGCCCCAAGCCCCATGCACCACTTAAACCCTACCCAACCTTCCTACCTCCCTCACTTTGGGGCCCCAATCCCATCCTCCTCCCCCTGACACTAGACTTACCTGCAGGGTTCTGCTCTCCAGGCTGCCTGGTGGTTATGTGCCCACATATATGTGCACATGCACATGGTGCCCACTTCCTAACCATCCTTCTTCTGCTCCCCCAGCTCCTTGAAGGCTGGAAATGCCAGCCTGCAAGGGGAAACCCACCTTTTCCCACTTTTTTGTCCTTTAAAGGAGAAAATCTGGGATTTTTTCCTTAAAATAAGAAAATCCAAGTTTTACCATGCTTTTGCATGGTGAACAGAAAACCTGGATTGCTGCTAATGAGTAATGAGTACAGAGCAGGGATGCTCAACTCCCACCCCTGGGGCTCCCTTCAGGTCTGTGGGGAGCCCCACAGGCTGTGACCCTGAGTGCTAGAACCAATAGCATGTAAGGCTGGATGGAGGCAGTGTGGGGGCCCAGGGCCCCAGTCCTGGCACACAGGTCTTTGAGATCTAGATCTGGGCATGTGGGCCCAATCTTGGGGTGTGAGGTTTGATTCAGCCCATGAACCAGCCCTGCACTGCTCATTTAGCCTGCAGGGCCAAAAGGTTAAGCACCAATGGTATAGAACAGATTCATACACCTGAAACAATAGCAAGACACTTTAAATACTTTAAAACACCTCCGGAAGTAATTAAGCAAACTGAAGTGTTAATAGAAGGAGGTAACTGCAGTTTTTCTAAACTTTAAGCAATTTTGACTTCTGTTAAACTACTTGAGACTGATTGTTTTGGTAATAAAGTGTAAGGAAGTGCAAAGGCCATGGGTGGTACTGCTTCCTTAGATGTGGCATATGCAATATTTACTTACAAAATAAGAATTTGAAATGAAAAGAGATTAGGTTGAAAAATAGAAACCAACTTCCAAATGGTCTAATGCAATTAGTATTCCATCATCTCCCAGCAAATGTATTTGGAAGGCATAAGATTTTATTTAAAAAGCATTGGGTAAATTGAAAAAAAAAGCTTAGTTCATGGACAGAGACACTTTCAGTTTAAAGCTCTCTCACATACTTTGAATGAAGTCATGCCTGACCAACTTGATTTCTTTCTATGACAAAATGACAGGCTTTGTGGATGGAGGGAGAACAGTAGATGTGACATACCTTGACCTGGACTTTGACACTGTTTCCCATGACATTCTCAGTGATAAGAAAATACAGACTAAGTGAAAGTAGTGTCAATTAGGTAATTAAGTGGTTGGATCATCATGCTCAACAAGTAGTCACCAATAGCTCCACAGATATTGAGTGGGGTTCCCCAGGGTTTTGTCCTGGATCCAGAATTTTTTAACATATTAATTAATGTTTTGAAGGGATTTAAGAAGAGTCTTTAAATACCTGAAGGATAGTTATAAAGAGTATGAAGACAGGTTATTTTCTATGGCTGTAGGGGACAATAGCAGGAGCAAAGGTATTAAATTGCAGCAGAGGAAATTTAGGCTGGATATTAGGAAGAATTTGATCATAATGTGAGGGTGATTACACATCACAACAATCTATCCAGAGAGGTTGTGAAATCCTTGGATGTTTTCAAGAGGAAGTTAGATAAACACTTGATTGGGATGGTCTAGTCAGGAGACTGGACAAGATGACCTCCTTAGGTCCTTTGCAGACATACTTTTCTATGAGTCCATGATTTTATCAAGTACAGGTTGTCTGCATTTTGATTAAAAAGGAATGTGGGAAAATTGGAAAGGGTTCAAAAACAGGTCCTGGATCGCATTGATTTAAAACAGTCACATAGATCCCAGAGCTCTCAAAATGATTCCTAGATCATTAAAAGATGTCACATCTATCCAAAGATCCTTGCCCCCTAGATCTCAAGTAATGGAAAGTAAAGAAACTCAGCTTGTTCATGCTTTGCTTTCAGACCAGGGTACTGACAAAACTAGCTTTGAATAAAACAAGTATAGTAGTTCAAAGAAGTGACTTGATCGTGGCCCAAAAGAATGTACGTGAGGAAACAAAAACTCTTATAGTAGAAAGATCTTTATCTAGCAGTAAAAGAGGTAATACAAAGCGGCTGAAAAATCAAGCTAGAAAATAAGGTGCAAATTTTTATCATTGTGAGCAGCAAACCACCGGAACAACTTCCTTAGGGACACAAGGGGTTCTTCATCACTGAATATTTTTAACCCAAGGACCTCCAGGATATTCTATAGCTTTGTCAGCAATAACAGGCTTGAAGCAGAAACTACTCTGTGAAGTTTTATGGCTTCTATTATACAAGTGGTCAAAAGACATGGTCGTAACAGACCCTTGTTGCCTTCTTAAAACACTAACGTGTGGTAAATGTTACTCGCCTTATTTTAGTGATGGGAAAACAAGGGAAGATGCCCAAGGTCAAGCAGCAAATTCAACAGCAGAGTAGTGAACAGACTCCCTAACTCAGGAGTGTGTATTGCCCGTGTCATGCTGCTCCCGCCTTGGACTGGGAGGCAGGAATTCTTGGGTTTTTCCAGCTTTGCTGCTCACCCACTCTGTCACTTTTTGCAAGCTCCCCAAACATCCAGATGTGTCAGTGTCACAAGGTGAACACGTATTTTAAATGGTGAAAGATTATACTGACTTGAACCCAGTATGTTGATGCTTGAACTGTTTGAATTCCCACTGTTCGAATGTACCTTGATTTCTGAAGTAGCTTTAATGTAGTGAGGTGCTTTTACTGAGCAAATTAAACCCATCCATAAATGGCATGCACATATCATTTTCATCTGAGTACCTACAAAATGGATTTAAATATTTTCCTTGTACCGCTGTCCAATGCAGACTAGATTACACAAAATTAAAATGAAATGAGTCTTAGAAGAAAATTAATTTTAAAAGCTTAGTTTAAAGAAGTAAAGGGAAGCTAGAGTGATTTTTGAGTGATCTACCAAAACAAACTGATGGATATCTATTGTTCCAGGACTAATATATGCAACACAGATGATGCCTAATAAAAGGATGACTCAAGAAATGGTTAAGTGTATGTTACCAATGAGAAACATCAAGAAACATCAAGAATATAGGAAGCCTCATCTATATAGCAATCATTCATACTGCAGTAGCTAGTGCTATCAGAACATATTATACACAATGAGAGCAAGTGATATAAAACAACAGGAGTACTGTACTTAACCACATACAATATGTCTCAAAATAAAATCTGTACCTTTTCCGGTGTCTTACCTGTCACAGTCTGGGCTCACCATGGCTGAATGCTGGCCACATGGTGAAGGGGTAGAGTGCACTCTTCTGCATCACTCCCCCTCCTTTTGCTGTTCAGCTAAAAGTTAGAGGTGTTACCTTTTCCAGCCATGTGAAAGAGATAGGGTAGGGGGAGCAATGCTGGCAAGTGGACTGTATCCCTCCTGCATGGGGCCAGGAGAAGAGTATGGCTCCTGGCAGCCATTCAATGCCCCCCGCCTCCATTTTAGCACAGAAATCAATTTCCTCAGTAACGATGCATACCCCAGTTTTGGATGGTTGAATTTGGGGAAAGATGCATGTGGCTGCAAATAAATACAGTGTTTATTTTGTGACTGGGGAGCTTTACTTCTGACATAAGTTTCACAACAGCATAGACTGATAAGCAATGGTCCATTCGGTTGGGAATGGAACAACTGGTCTCAGAGAACTGGCAAATACTGGCAATAGAAAGTGAAATTCTTGATAAAGATTCATTCCAGTTACACAAAGAGATATAAACCAATTTGACTGGGTGGTGAATTTAACTCATGACTGCTGTGTGTCACCATAATGTCGTACTTCTAACCTCAAGCATTCAAAATCATAAGTTAGGTTCCATGAATCGTCAAAGTGACTTGAAAAATGATAGGATTTAAATTATTTCTAAAAAAGACTTTAAAATGGGATTCTTTATTTAATCATCTTTTAAGCTACCCACAAGGAACATTTTAAACGTTTTTTCCTATCAGTTTCTGAGGGCTAGAATAATACTTAAATAAAAGATGGCATTCCAATGAAATAGTTTCACTGGAAGAGGTGAGAGTGTAAGAAGACCACTACATATGATGGTTTGAAATCATGAGGCTTGACAACACTAAGCATGCTGCAAGCATCCAGAACATACTGATTCATTTTCATATTGACCGGTTGTCTCCAGTGAATACCCCTAAGGGCTGGAACGCCCATGTTTTGTTATGAAAAATGAATTTTTTTTATTAAATCAATTGGATTTTCCCATTTTCCCATTGTATTTTTCAGATAAAACCCTTTTTAAAAATTATTATATTATTATTTCTTTTCACATAAGCTATATTTATGTTTGGCAGAATTCAATTTTTATTAGTAAATATTGATAAATGTTAATTTTACCTGACCCTCACAGACTGACAAAGAATATCTCCACTGTTAATAATGGAAAGGAAATGTAAGAAAAATTATGGCTGATAGCATAGGTGCTGAGTACGTGGGGGCTCAAGGGCCCTGGTCCCCCTCAGAAAGAGTGCTGTCATCTGAAATGCGTAAAACTTTCCCCATATCCATCATCTTAGCTCCCCCCCCAACAAATATCAAAGTCAGCACCTATGACTGATGGAGTATGTGACAACACAGGAGAACAGTCCTATTGAACCAACCTGACTGTAGTTTGGACTGCAAGTCCCAGAAATACCAGGGGACTGGGAACAAAGAAGAGGAAGTGACAAAGCAGATGGGGGAGCAACAGGTGAGCAGAGCTGGGACTGATGGCAGCTTTGCCACTCAGCTGGCAGCAGTCCTACAGTAGTTACATTTGTCATTAATAAATTGTCTGCCTGCATACCCCTAAATACGTGCAATTCTGAAAATTTGAATAGATAAAAATCAAAATGAATGCTTAAAAAGAAACATCGATATTATCCATCTAAATGACTAAAAAATAAAAATTGAATTCTGCAGTACTCATTATATTGTAACTATTGGCTTATAAAAGGATATCGATACTTATTTTCTATTCTGAATATACATCATCTTAAAATGACATACCTGATTTCATTTGGAAGGGAACATGATTTGAAATGTGTAACTATTCACTTTAGTGCATTTACTCATGATTTACAAATGTGTAAGTAAGTTTAGAATAAGACCTAATACTCTAGCACTCCTATTTAGTGATTTTTTTTTTAAATGTCATCTGTAGAGGAGATTGGACAAATGTGCTCCAATTTTCATTTGGAAGTTACCACTGTTATTCTTTGTAAAAGAGAAAGAAGGAATATGGAGGAGAGTTTAACTTACAATTCAACCACTGAAATCATTTAGTAGTCACCGTTTGAGAAGTTAGCATTTGTCATTAGATTAGTCCCCTCAGGTAATTTTTATGTTAAAGCGTTGGGAGACATGGTGGTTATTGAAGTGTTGCAATCAGTAGTTTGACCAAGGTGGGGGGCGGGTGGGGGATGACCAGGGCATCAGCCCCAGGTGCTGCCTGCGAGGAGACGGGGGGTGGCGGGGTGGGGCAAAAATAGCAGCTGCCAGTACTACCCCATGTCCTGCTGCTGCCCAGACTGCAGAGCTGCCCTGTTATGACTCTGGTTGTAATTGCTGAATATGGCTGATGTTTTAAAGTTGAACCCTTGCACGATGCATGCTAGTTTATGTGGTTGTATTGCAGTATTATTTTTAAATGTGGCTAAAGACACTGTGGGGTCTCTCAGGCTGGTTGTAAATAGAGTACATAGAATGTGAAGCAAGTGTCTGATTAAAAGTAACATTGCCCCTAGTTATTCTGGAGTAACCAGCCAATGACTCCAAGATCCAATGTAAGATTTTTCTTTTAAAACCCTTAGAGTAGAGCTAGACCAAAAGTACCCAGATGAGGTACATCAGCTCACCAGAAGATGTCTCATACACAGTATTATCACCATAAACTCGGTGTTCAGTGCTTATCTCCACTTAGACTGACCAATTTTCCTTTTCCTTTACCAACTCTTCTCTATCAAGAAGGTGTTTTGTAAAGCACAGCAGATTGGTTTGGAAGGAAGGACTTTGACTTTTAACTACTTTATTCAGGGGTTTGGGGTACAAAAATTTGGCCCCTCCAGGGTCCATGTTCAATATACTAAGCAAAGACGAACAAATTACCATCAAACCAAGAGCAACATGTCGTGCTTAACACCAAACCAAAGCCCTGTATAAACAAACGATTCCTTCCCTGCTGTATCCAATCATACATGTGACAACACCTTCAACTTCCCACACAAAGAAAAAAAACGAAAAGCAGCTTGGTGAGGGCCCAGGATGTGGCACAAGCTGGGAGTCGCAGTCCAACACCAAGCTTGCCCGGTTGCCCAAACCGTTCATGACATCAGAGCGTGTATTGAAGACGGCCATCCTCCACATAGCACAGCATTCCCTCAAGGGCCCTGCATGCCTCAAAGGTGGGCACTGCCCACCAGAGTACAGCGTGCTCAAACTCCAGCGAGAGGCATGCCTGCACCAGCAGGCCGAAAAGCCACAGGGCATTGTCTCAGCCGGTTCTAGTAAGCTGGTTGCAGTGGCTCTTGAAGACAGCCATCTTGGCCTGACCCAGTAGAAAGTTGGACAGGTAGACAGCACCCCGCTCAGCAGCCCAGTACAGGTAGGAGCACACATAGGTGATCTCCAAGAGGCTCCTGCCCAGCGCCTGCAGCAGTGGTTCAAGGGTGACAAAGAGTGGCTGCAGGCGGGGACAGTCAAGGAAGGCATCTAAGTGGTTCTCCTTAATGACCCTGGGGCAGACAAGGCAGGCTGTCAAGGCAGCTGGGTCAAAGTGGGATGCAAATGTGCCAGTGGCTAGGATGCCATGCAGCAACCACCACTTCAGGTCACCAGTGTTCTTGGTGGTTGGCGGCTTATACAATGTGTGCCAAGCCAGGTGGGTCGGTGGGGAATCTAGTGGCCAGCACTAGGGCATGGTGAATGTGAACCACCCAGGATATAGGCTTTTACACAACAGAAAAGCCAAGGGGCAACCTGTGTCACTGTCAGGAGGCACAGGGAGCATCAGCAGGGTGCCAGGTTTGCTGGCCAGCTCGCCAGCGTGGCTGGGGTGACTGGCCTCGTGGGAAAATCCTCACTTGGGGCATCTGCGGTGAGGGGGACCTGGTGTGCATTGAGGGTGGTCTGGATGTCATTCAGGAGATGGCCCATGCTGTGGACGGAGAGCATGCCAACCTGGGTGGTCAGGGCCTCGGGCGAGAGCCAGGCCAACTGAGTGAGGTCAAGGAGATGGCTCAGGCAGAGGACACATGGTTGGTTGACCAGCCATGAGGCTGGCAGAATCCAGGTTTGGCATGGGTGCCTTAGGGCTGAGTTGTGCACCAAGGGCTCCCTTAGTAGCTGCGGGAACTGCAGGTGCAAGGCCTGGGACTGGAGGCAGAAGGTGACCTGCCAGGCTTGTACCATGCTGTGGTAGAAATACAGAAGTACTGCCCAGTTCAGGAGCATGGGGTCCAGCAGGAAGAGCTCCTGGTTGAAGCCGAAGGCACCCACCCTCTGCAAGAACCGGCACACCAGTTGTTGCCAGGGTAGGCACTCCTCGCTGTAGAGGAGCCATTGAAGGGCTTGCAGGTGGAAGGCAGCCACCTTGCTTGCCAGGTCAATCAGGCTCTGGTACCCCTTGGTGACAGGTAGGTAAAGGACAGATCATAGGAGACAGTGAGCTGTCCCATGAATAATTCTACCAGAAGGCGCTGGAGCCTCTCAAGGAGGTATTTTGATGGGTTGAGTATGGTGCACCAGTGCCACAGGGTAGCCGCCACCAGGTTGTTTGTGAGAAGGACACGTCTATGGTAGGAGAGGCTGGGTAGGTGACAGCACCACCATTGTAGGTGGGCCTCCACACCTTCCTCAAGGCCATCTTAGCTGTGCACCATGAAAGTTGGTGTCCCCAGGCTCTTGAGGCCCTTCTGGTGCCAGGTGAGGCCCCATGGCAAATCTGGGGGGTTGCGCTGTTCTACACGCCAAGCAGCAGGGTATCACTCTTGGCTCAGATGATACAGGCCGAGGAGGCACACTCATAGGCTTGCTGGCAGTCTGTCAGGGCCCACATATCTTCCTCGGTGTTAAGGAACATGGTCATATTGTTTGTTGTCTACATACGCCAGTAGCGGAAGTGGTGGGACAATGGATGGGCCTGTGGCCGATGGAAAGGCCACACCACTCAGGCAGTGCCACAGCACATGCAGCAGTGACTCAGTGGCCAGGGCATAGAGCATGCCTCATAGGGGAAGCCCTGACAGATGCTCCTGCATGCAAGGAATGGGGCGCAGAGCATGCCGTTCAACTTGAGTAGGCTGGAGGTGTCTTGGTACAAGACCTGGAAGGCCTCGGTGAAGAGGGCCCCAAAGCCAAAGATCTCTAGGGTCTGGAAGAGTTATTCATGGCCTGATTGAAGGCCTTCCTCTGGTCCAGAGAGATGAGGCCAATGTCTAGGCTGAAGAGTTCCCTGTCTGTGAGTAGGTCGTGCAGTGGGAACAAGTTGTCTTGGATGGTCCTGCCTGGCATGCAGTAGCTCTGCTCAGGCCCAGTGATGGAGGCCATGACAACGTGGATGTGGGTTGCCAGCACTTTGGCCAGAACCTTGTAGTCTGTACATCACACGGAGACCGGCCACCAGTTCTTAATGCAAGCAAGATCTCCCTTCTTGGGCAGCAGCATGAGCACCGCTCGGCAGCAGCTGATTGGCAGGAACTTGTCGGCAAGACTCTCTTGGAAAATGTGCAGGAGGCAGGGGCCGAGATGCCAGAAGGTCTTGTAGAACTCGGCAGGTAACTTGTTGAGGCCTGGGACTTTGTGAGGCCAGCCGTGGCAGCTGCCAGCTTCTCCAGAGAGAATTCCTGCTCAAGCTCACTGGCCTCTAGTGCACAGAGACGTGGCAGGCCCTCATGGAGTTCCTGCACGGCCTCGGGGTAGGACAGCTTAGCTGCAAACAGGTCGTGATAGAAGGTGACGGTGTGCTCATGTACTTTGCCTGGGTCCATGATTACCTGGCCATCGGGGATCTTGAGGTGATCTAAGATTTTGCTCACTGCCTGCTGCCACTCCAGGTTGAAGAAGAAGTGGGTTGGGGTGTCGGTTTCTGCCAGCTCTTGGCAGTGGGCGTCTATGCTTGCTCCATAGGCTGCACTCTCTGCCAAGTCATGCAGGCATTTTCTGTGGAATAGGAGGCTCTCGCGCAGCACTGCATCATTGCCAACAGCCAGCAGGGCAGCCTCCAGCTCTGCCACATCCTCCTCCAGCTCTCAGATACAGCAGCACAGTTCATTTTTGGCCAGCTGGGTGTACTGCTGACAAAAGGCCCAAATCTGTACCTTGCCCACATCCCACCATGGCTTCCAGGAGTAGCTCAGTTTTGCCACCTCCCAGCCCCACCAAAAGTGGGTGAAGCAGTCCTGGAAGTAGAATTCTTGAAGCATGCTGACGTTGAAGCAACAATAGGGCACCCACATGCAGGTTCTCCCCGGCAGGCTCAGTTCACAGCAGGACAGGCCATGATCTGACAGGCCCAAGGGAATGATGTGGCCACTGCTCAGGAGTGATAGATGGTGCCTGGTGACATAAAGGTGATCAAGGCAGACCATGGTGAGACCACCAGCACTCATCCTGGCCCAGGTGTACTGGCGCATGCTAGGATGCAGGGCTCACCAGATGTCAACTAGGCCTGCAGTCTCCAGGGCAGACTGTAGCTTGTGGCCTGAGGAAAGGTGAGGCTCAGGCCCCATGCGGTCAAACAAGATGTCAGTAGTGCAATTAATGTCCCCGCCTATGAGGAGCAGGTCATCATGCACTGGTGTGCAAAGGTCATCATGCACTGGTGTGCAAAGGTCTTGAAGAAAGAGGCAGCCATCTTGCTTGCAAGAGGGTGGCTAAGGTCTTGAAGAAAGTGACCCTCTCCTGGCCATCAGTGGATGTGCAGACATTGATGAGTAGCAGGTGGTGTTGTGCTAGGGTGACACAAACAGTCAGCAGGTGGCAAGGGACTACCTCCCGTGCCACCGCCGTATCGTGCTGTAGTTGTGGTGATAGGAGAGTTGTGACCCTGCCACTAAGCTTGGTGCCATGGCTCAGAAACAAGTGACCTCACCAGGCAACAAGCCATCTGGTTGACCTTGTTGGTATGTATCACCTCAAGGTGACAGCCAACTGCTTCTGGTGCAGGAGCTCCACGATGGCCTCCCATTTCACTGATCTTGACAGCCATTGATATTAAAAGTGCCAATGGTCGTGGCTGCCATGGGTGTGGGTATGAGAGAGGAAGAACGAGGTGAGGTGTAGGTGGAAGAGCAAGCACCCAAGAGTAGACCAAAATAGCAAAGACAGGTTAGAGAAGGCGTATCATACCCTACTCTACTCCAGGGACCTCCTCCCCAACCCCGGCCTTACTCATCTCTCATCCACTGTGAGAGCTTCTCCAGATGGTAAGTCATCTGTCAAGTACCTAGATCCTGTTGCATAAGCTTGGCTGCAGCTCTGGCAGCCTTGACAAAGAGTTTAGGTTCTGCGCACCACTGAGTGGTGCACCCCTCTACATTCATCTGTCCTTTGGTCTGCTCCAAAAAGGCCAGGAGACCCTCATAGTTGGGGCCGACTCGAGGGGGTCTGCCAACTTGGGTTGGACATTTCCAACAGAAGCACGGCAAGGCTGCACCTCAGGTGGGAGCTCACCCACAAATGCAGTGTTTACACCCTCAGTGTCTAGACACATCAGCCTCCTCTCATCGTCCAGGTTGAGGACTGGCTACAAGGGAATGATCCCTGCCTTCTTTTGGGGAGAGAGGCTATCCTGCTCTCAAGATCACTTGCAACATTTAGAAAGCTGGATCTCCATCTCATTAGCTTCCTCATCCAATTCGGTAGGCTACAATGTGACCAAGAGATTAGCAGACTCCTCTGCTGCCCCCAGGGTCAGGCCTCCAGAAGAGAGACATTCTGTGTAACTTTTCCTGCCACCCAACTCCAGAAGCTGGGACACAGGCAAGGGGTTGATGATGCCTGCCATCATCTCCCCTGTCTCCAAGTCATCCCCATCCACAGTCACATGCAACAGAGTTGCCAGCATAACAGCTGGAATGGGGTCAGGCTCCCCAGCAGAGGCCCCCCCAGCGGTGTCCGAAGCAGGTTACAGCATGGATAGGGTGTCCTAAGAGGCCCCCTTCACCTTCCTCACTTTGTTCTTCTTCTTCCTAGTGGCAGGTGGCCTACCCTTCGTAGGGGATGGGCCGGACTGCTCCTGGCCTGCCTCCCTGTGGCCAGCCACCTCAGACAAGGCTGCGGTGGAGGGCAGCCAGGAGGAGGCCTGAGCCCCATCTTCTGACAGGGCCTTGCTGCCACACTCACCAGTGCCTTGGCCGGGACAGAGGGCAAGTGGAGGCATCAGCCCTCCGCCTGGTAGGGCCTCTGCACCAGGGTGGGGTGGGCACCACAGGTGGAATGGGTGGGGGAGAGGGCTGGGGAGTAGTCCCAGCCCCTTCCCTGGAAGATGCTCTCACGCCAGAGACCCCAGCCCCCTCAGATGGAACAGGGGTGAAAAGAGGTCAGGAAGAGCCCCTGGCCTCACTGGGTGGGGCCTTTGTCTCAGAAGTGGATGCACCATTTGTTGGCACCGCTGCAGTCTCTGATATTCCAGTCACTTTCCTCCATGGGCTGTTAGGTGGGAAGAGCTACCACACTGAAAACACCTGGCAAGGAAAAATAAATCACAAACCTCCACCCATCAAATATGAGGTTCAAGGAATAAGGCAAGGGTTGCGGGCCCTTCCTGAGGAGCATGAAAAAAGACAGGACTTGCTTTAGTTTTGGGTTCTTGCTTCTGATCGTCAGTTGGCGAACGTTGGGGTAGGAGCCCCAAAGGGCTTGAGTTTCTTGGCCAGCTCCCAGTAGGTCACATGTGGGGGCACATTGGAAATCACCACCCTCACTGCCTGGGTGTCTAGAGGCGTGACAAAATAATGTATGCCTGCAATGTCCAGGCCCTCTGTGCACACCCTGTTGACCATGTTAACACTACCCGTATAATGTATGCTATGCTGTACCAGAAGACCAGCTAGGGCACCTCTGCAGACCTCGATCCCAACACAGGCAGTTGTGTGAACCCCCAAGCCATGGATAAGGGGGAGGTCTTGAGAGGCATCCCCATCCCAGCTGCTGGGTATAGGAGCAGCCATTCCTGCTAGCAGAGGATTACTTTCAAAAGCTAAAGCTAAGGGAATAAAAAAAAAATTGTGTATATTAAACTACAAAGCTAAGTGTCTGGGAATGCAGCCAAAAAGATGAAAAAAAAAAGTTAAGTGTCCAGAGGGGAGGTGACAGGGGAGAAGAAATGAAAGAATCAGGGTGGGGCTTATGGCAGCTAGGAATAAACAGAAACAGAAAAAAAGAAAGGGGTGTGGGATTGAGACCACCCCTTAAAAGGCAAGATATAGAAAAAGATAACTCCCCACAAAAAAGAAAGAAAGAAAAAGAAACAGTAAGAAAAAAAACTGTAAAGTAGCAACTCACAGACAAAAAAATTGGAAGTAGAGGGGGAAGGGACAGACAGCAGAGAAAAAGAAGAAAAAACACAGCAGAAATGCAAGAAAAAAATCAGAAAGGGAGATAAACAGAAGCAAGAGACCTTTAGACAGGTGGAAGTCAGAAAAGAAGAGAGATAGGAAGCCAAGGAGTCTTACGGTCAGGATTGCCCCAGGCAGCTCCAAACAAGCCTAGTCCAAAGTGGAAGGAAGGAAGAAGTTCAGATCAGACAATACTGAAGCATTGTTGTATGCAAGGAGAAAGGTTTTCAGATAATACAGGGCAATTCACCTATCAAGGTGAATGATACTGATAGCCAGCTGCATCCTAAAGGACTGTCCTCTGGTTCTGGCATATAGTCATGTCACCATCTGGACACCTGAATGCCTCCAACTTAGCTCCAACACAGCCACAACCATAGCCATCTGGGGTCTCTGGCTATAGGTCAGTGGTTCTCAAACTTTTTAGACTAAAGGAACCCCTCCATAAGTTTAGTGAATACAGCAGCACTCCATTTAAAAAATAAATGTATTTATTATAGTGCTTACCTCCTTCCAGTGCAGTCAGGCCACTGGGGAAAGGGACACAACCAGGCAGGGACTGAGCCTGAGCTTGTGCTTATCTACTTATTTCCTCACACTTGGCTTATTTCCTCACACATTGTGACATGCTTCAAAGTGTCTTGCAACACCTTGCAGAGAATCACTGCTCTAGCTACTCCTTCAGACTTATTTGTGTAGTCCTCCTGTGCTACAAGCGTCTTTTCTTCTGCTCACTGTGTCTGCATCACAGGTGTGTGCTGTATTAAGGAAACCGTAGAACAGGAAAGGGAGAAAGGTGAGAGTAAGTGGAACAAGGAAAGTATGAGAGTGACTGGGGTAGTAAGAAAGAGAATGTGTGATGGGGAAAATGACTGGGGAGGGAGGGGTGAGGAGGAGAATGGACAGAAGGGAACAGAGAAGTGAGCTACAGGGGAAAAATGGTATCTGAAGCATAGAAAATACTGTGTAGGGAGGAGCAATGAGCACCATCCCATTTCCTATTCCCTGGTACTCAAACTCCTGCGGTTTGTGACTTATTTTTACATAGAAAAATGACATTGGACTCTTGGAGTCCTGAGATGGTTAGTTCTCAATAACTGGGTGCAATATTATCCTGTTTACATGCAAGGCAGAGTGAACTGCTAAGGTGTAGAAAAGGGAAGCAACTAGTGCTCTGAAAAAGACCTGGGTGGTGGTAATGCCAGTGTATCAAGAAAAGGAATGAGTAAGTCCAATGGGTACCATGTTCAACTTTTTGAAATCTCTCTTAACCAAGTTTCCATATAAAATATGTAAATTCATCCCTCCTCCCCAAATAATTCCCTGGTGATTGTTATTAGTTCATCCCACTTCTTATTTTCCTGTTTCCAGTATTTATTAGTAACTGGCACTTTAAATCTTGGGGAGAAAAGTGCCTGCACCTCTAAAATGATCCATTTGTCTCTGGCTGCAGGCTGTGTCCTCCAGTAAGTATTTAATTTTCTTTTATGTTTTCTCTTCTATTCACATTCCTGGAGCATCCTGACATAAAGATTTTTAAGGGATTGTAACATCCTGACTTTTAAATGCAATTTGTGCTGCAGTTTGCTGCAATTTGTGTTTAAATGCAGGAGTGCTCAAACCAATAGCAATTTTCAAACAGCATTTGGCTCAATTGAGCCAGGTTATTATAAGTGAAAAATGGTACTTGGCCTGATTTTTTCCCCATATGTTGTGACGACAGTTAAGTGTAACTCTTTCTGAAGACCTAAGCATTACACCAGTGTGAATATGATCTAAGATAAAGGGAAATCAGATTCCTTTTAGCTGGTTGTGCATGAATTTGAGCAGAAAACAGAATTCAGTTCAAAGAAGAAGGAAAAACCCCAAAAGCTTTTCCGTCCAGCCTTGTTCCTAGGAACTATATCAAATTTAGTATTCCAGTACTACCGTAGCTCTTTCCCATTGTCTGCTATTTTTTTTTCAAATTGTTGTGGCTTCTGGAGCAGATATGAGGAATGCAGGTCTAGCTATTGCACAGTCCATGTCTTGTGTAGATGCAGCCAGTTGTGTTCACCCCACAAACTAAAATAAAGATATATTTTTCTGGACAATATAAAGATAAGCACCACTGGTAGAGTATATCAAATACCATATAGAAACAGGCTAGAAATCTTATGTGCGTATTACTACTGTGTAGTAGTGTTGCATGGCACAAAGCGTGATGTGATGCTACTGCGCAGTGGTAACAAGCTACTGCTCAGTCAGCATCACCTAAAAGCCATTCAGCGATGCTACTGCAAAATAATCCCAGTACTTGTATACACGAGTACTAAATAACTTGTATACACAATTACTTGTATACACTAAACGACTTGTATACACAGTAACAACTGTGCAGTCAGCTTCTTGTGTAGATGTGGCCACTGAGAGTGATATCACTTGTAAGTGTGTGTGTGTATTTGTGTGTGTGTATATGTATACATACATATATATTTTGCTATAGGAATAGGTATTAAAGCCTCCCTTTTCCTGGAGGAAAAGGTGATGCCAGAGCCATATCACACAGGACATGTAGCAAGTGTTAAATGCATTTAATATGCCAGCATGTCTGCATTCAAGCCAGATGTGGAGAGTTAATACAGGGTGTCTGCACAGAGATAATACAGTCAATTGTTGTCCCACAGGCCGGGACCCACAATGCACTGACTGGGGTCCAGCCCCAAGGCCACACAGGATTCTCAAACTGGCTCCGGTGCAGTCCTGGGGCTGAGACCAAAAATCAGGTAATCATCAGTCCCAGACTCCGTGCACTGCACAGGACCCAGTTCACAGCCAGTGCAGTATGTGGGGCAGGGGCTAACAGTCCCGATGACAGCAAGTATTACCATGTATCTACTCAGAACATGTTCAAACTTTTTCATTCCGCACAGAAAGGCCTACTAGGTCTCCAATCAAACATATACTAAGTGTCCCTTGTGACAAGGCCCTCCTGTGTTCAGCTGAAGTGAATGTGTGACAACACCCTTGCGACAGTTGCAGATTACTGGAAAGTTGTTTTAAAGTTAGTACATGTTATGGTCGTTTTACACATTCATTTGCAACAGTCCCAAACCATTGGGATATAGTGACCTCTGTGTTACACATTACTCTTAGATCTTACCAAGGGCTTGTTAAAGACTAGCGCCTGCTTGTTAACGTGGCATGCTATGTACCCTCTGAGAATCTCAGAGATACTTCTTGTTAGGTGAGGAGTATCTCCAGCTCGTGTTATGCAGCTGATACTACAGTGAAGTCAGGCTGTTTTAGGAGCCTAATACCAGCATTTTGCAGTCTCCCGGTATCCCAGGATAGACCACTCCCAGCCCTCTCCCCATGTGGATGGTCTGTCTTCCCAAATTCTTCTACCCTAGAGGGACAGAAATCCAGGTTGCTGTTGGTGAGTGGGAAGCTGTGGCTGGGTGGGAATGGGGGGAGAAGTAGGAGTCAAAGTGGGGGACAGGGGAGCTGCTGGTAGTGTTGTGGGTGAGCAGCCGGGGGTTGCGGATGAGCAGGGAGCAGATGTATGTGTCGGACATTGTGAGCTTAATCCAGCGGGGTGGGGTGGTGTTCATCTGAACTGAGTGGGCAGGGGGTGGCAGGGGCCTGATTCTGGAGCAAAAGAGCCTGTACTCCTGTTAGAGAGCTGGAGAAGTGGGCAGGCATGGAGCAGACCTGTAAGTCCTAGCCATGCCCTTGCTCACTATCTTTCTAGAGGCAAGTCAGAGCTGTGCAAATTAGAGGGTGTTAAACTTTAAGGTGTGACTGCTCCCAGCATGTGTTAACTTTAAAACCACCTACTATTTCTCAAAGTTAGCGTGTGCTGACAGTAAAGTATAACTCTGTGCTAATAGTTGCTATGTGCAGTTAAAACTGAAGAAGGTGCGTGTTCCAAAAATGTAGCAAGTTAAATGCCTTTGAGAAATTGCAAAACTTTTCTTTATAAGGTGAGGGTTATTGCCTATCACAAACACACTTTTTAATACCATATTTACTCGATTCCAAGGCAGGCCCTCACCACCCCAGTGAACTCAGAGTGGGAAACCCTCTTCTCTTGGGATCAAGTCCAGGGTGGAGGACAGGCAGTTGCTGTGGCTCTGGCTCCAACCCACAGCTTCTGCACCCACTGCCTCTCCTCCCATGGCTTCAGGCCCCTTCCCTCCCTACACACACCACTGCTGCTGACCCCATTTTCAAAACAGGCACTTAGTATCAATGGCCAGTTGGCATAAGTTGAAATATTATTCTGCTAACAAATAAAATGATTTGAATTCCTGTGATTAAAGCAAAGGGTGAAGTTACACAATAGAGGTAGCAGTTGCCAATTGTAAGAAATGTGCTAAAGTTAACAAATACTAGTGATCAGTTACAGCAGTTCCCAAATGCTAACAGACTGCGCATCACCAATTTAAAATGATACAACCTTAAATACCACCAGTGCATTTTTAGTTCAACGTTAAGTGCCACCAGCAATTTTTTTATCATATAAAGTAATTATAAAAAATCTGTTAATATGTACCGCTGACAGGTTGTCTGCATACCACTGGTGGTATGCGTGCCCCAGATTGGGAATAGCCAGATGTGGACATCACACTTTTGCCTGTATAAGTGATCAGAAACTAGTTTATAGCTGTATAAACATGCCCAAGCACGGGTACAGTTAAGGACTGCAAGTCTGCTCCATGCCTGCCCTGCCTCCCGGTCCTCTAGCCACAGATCGGAGAGGAAAGGGCCCCACTGTGTAGCTTGGATGTACTCCCCCACGCACACACGCTGAATCACCCTGCCACCTCTCATCAGCTGCCAGATCACCACCCCCACCCTCTGCATTGCTCCCTCTGCCCCTCAGGCCTGAGCCAGGTCCTTCTACCCCATGGCTCCAGAAAGTGCCATCTGGTGTACTAGGCTACAGCAGGACCAGGAACTGACTGAACAGCTAAATCCAAACAGAAGTTTACCCTGCAGCTGCACTTGGAAAGGGCTAGGTTTGGCTTGGGCTTAGTTTAGCTGTGACACATTTGCTAGGCCTGTCAATCACTTTTCCAAGTCTAGACAGCCATTCTCAGGCTGCTGAAAGTCAGCACCAGCTCCACTGAAGTGTAGGAAGAGATTCATGTTCTTTAATACACGCATCAGGGTGGGTTTGTTTCTCTTCCTGTTTTCAACATGGGGTAACTTATTTGTTTATGTTCCAGCAATTACTCCTAACTCTCATTGGTGTTCCTGGCATCAGAATTATGTATTAATTTGCATAAAAGCCTAATTATATATAAAAGACATTGACATTGTGCTTTCCATCAGAGGAACCATCCGGGCTTTGTAAATACAATGCAATGTTCATTACCAAAATTGTTAATTCATGAAACCCCCTCCAAAATGTATTTTCTCTATTTGGTTTATCAAAGCTGCAGTTTGCAGTTAGGAGAATCAAAAAAAAAAAAAAAAAAATCACATGAAGTAAGAGATAGTACAAATGCCAACCGCTACAAAGTTTAATAACTAGTTTTCCATGAAGAGAAAGATAACAAGCAGATTAAAATGGACTGCCATGGAGGTAGCTGGATTGCCTCCATGGATCACACTTCTCTGCTCTGTAATTCGTTTCTTTTGAGATTGAGAGATTGTCATTATCGAGGTCCGCAAGGGCACGTAACATATAAATCACATCTAGGGCAGCAGAGCGATAATTTCTTTTTGATGAATAGAAGCTACCTGCATGTGGGTGAGAAAAGTACCACATTTTCCTGTGATTTTTTACAATTTGAACAATTATGACAGCTATTATTGCAAAGGTGCTGCAGGAAGGAAATTCAATGTCACCCTGGTTGTCTGCATCAAAGTTTGCCTTGCTCAATGGATTATGGAGGAAGTGTCTCCTACTCTCACAGTAAGAATAAAAATGAAGACTAACCAGATTTTTCCTGCCAAATACGTAAGCAAAGTAAACTTTCCTTTTAAAAATCACTCCTCGCCTGTATAATACCTAGCATGTACAGCAATCTTGCTCTGTAATTGCTGCAGCTGTGCTGGGATTTAGACAGGTTTTGTGTGGTAATGTTGTGGAACCTTGTTCCCGTTGAGTGAATGGAACGACTCATGTGAGTAAGTGTTCACAAACGTGTGGATTTTTAAGGCTAGGAGGGACCATTACAATCCTGTAGTCAAACCTCCTGTCTAACTAAGGTTATAGGATTAAACTCTGCCATTATTGCCATGATTTGTGATGAAAAGAAGGTGGTAAAGGTGCTAGTTTATATCCTGCTCTGCTACAGACTTTGCGTGTGCCCTTGGCCAACTTGCTTTGACCCTAGATACTCAAAAGTACTTTGGTACTTTACTCCTACTCATTTTAATACCTGTAAAAACCTGACCTGCTGTCTCTTGAGCTAGGGACAGACATTCAACAAGCACGAGCCTAAATTGATTCAATCCTTGCAAGTTAGTCTAACCTGGCTAGGCTGAACTGGTTTGTAACTGGACAGACATCCCAGAAATGCAGGCACATGTCTGCAGTGGCTCAGGCTAGAAGCTAGGGGGTGCTAGAGCAGCCCTCCCTTCCTTCCACAGTGCTGAGCTGAGGGGGGTGTGGCCAGGCCCTGGCAGGACCCTCTGATTAGGGAGGGCCGCCCCCCCCCCCCACATCCTGAGCACCTCCACAGGGAATTGATAATACAGTGTTTATCACCCCTAACTCAGTGTTTATCACTCCATTAAGATAACAGCAGAGGGACATTACCAGCCACCTGTTGATTCTGCCTTTGTCCCATCTGCCACAGCATGGACTGTAGCCAGCATGTGGTCTGCTAGCTAATACTGAGAGGTGTCTGCGTAAGGCAGAGGGGAGGAGGAGGAGGCAGGGCAGCATCAGAAGAAAGCCAGGCAGATGCCTGTAGTCTCTGCTGAGCTGCAGCCAGGCAGCAGAGGGGAGGGGCCAGTTCCTCTGTGGAGCAGAGATCCCTGCCCAGCCCAGAAAGCATGCCGAGATGCTGGGGGAGTCTGTTTTAACTTAAACCAGCAAGGGGTCTGGGACAGACATTGCACAAACCAGTATGACCCAAATCAGTTACATCTGATACTACATTCAACCAGGTTTATCTCAAACCCAGTTCAGCCATTTTCAGACTGGTTTATGCACACTGAATGTCTGTCCTGTTACAGGTTTAAACCAGTTTCTGATCACTTCAGATGGTTTATGTGTAATGTCTGCCCCTAGCCTTTGTGAAATGGAGGTCATGACCTTTTCCTCCCACAGGGGATGTTGTGAGGTACAACAGTGAACACATTAGGTACATTAAATTATATGAGGTTCACAGGTACTGTAATGATGAGGAGCCTCGTAAGCACCTTGTCTAGACAGATGTAATAGTCCCCAAATCTGAACCTTCAAGTATGGTTTACATCTCAGGAGGGGTCTCTGGGAAGACATCTTGAGGTGCAGTGTCCTCTCCCAGAGTCTCTGCAGTGTGGAGGCCAGCCCCCAAATCAGAACTGTGTTGGAAAAGCACCAGCTCTACCCTCCTGGCTCAACTTGGACCACATACTCAGTTCTCTCTGAGTAACAAAATAAAGACAGCCCCTTCTAAAGTTTGCTGAGCCTGCCCTCCTTAGAACTCCTCTTCAGATGTGGTGTCCTGCACAGTGGGCGTGTTTACATGTTCATTAATGCACTGTAATTACAGCGCTTTAAGTTTAGTACCTGTAATGACAGGTACTAAATTTATATGCCATAATCTGCACTATTACACATTAGTGCAGATGAATGCTTTTTTAGTGACATTAATGCACATTAGACTAAATCTACTGTGCATTAGCACACTTTTTGCACGATGCCCTAATGCAGAGCAGAATTAGTCCAATGTGCACTTAACGTCTTATGTAGATGCACCCAGTAACACCTTTCTACCTGCCCACAGGCTATTTAAAAGCCCATAAATAAACCCTTGCCTGACCCAGCCTCCAATGAGATGCACCAACAGGGCATAGTTTGCTTCCTGTAATGTCCCACCTTGTAAAGTGATGCTGGTTCTGTATCTTGGTGGCTTCCAGCCCAGCAGTAGCTGGTAATAAAGCAATTTTGTTACTCATCTGGGATGTGCTACAGCTGTGCATTGCTGCCTCCCCGCTGCCCAGCACATTTCATTGCGGCAGAGCCTGCAGGCAGGATGTACATTGTCCATGCTTGTCGTGGTGCCCTTCTCAGCATGGTTTTATAATGTATGCAAGGCAGAGAGGAGCAGAACTCTGACAGGCAACTGCCACCAAGGGAGCACTGTGACAAATGTAATTAATTTGCATGTGAGCTTTGAAGATGGGGAAGTATGCTGTGACTGCCTTTCAGCCAGAGGTGTTTGTGTATTGAATCAGGTTTCACTGTGTGTGGTTTTAACTGAGGTTTTAAAAAGATAAGTGGGTTCCAGATCATGCTCCATGGAATCCTTCCTTGTTTTTATTCTGTGGGTACATCTACACACGTGCTTTACTGTGGAATTAACTAATTAGCTCGACAGTAAAGCATCACCATTTACACAGGGTGCAGTAAACTAATTAACTCTGCCACAAGGTAGTACTCCCAGAGACTGTCAGAGTTGGTACTGTCTTACAGCAGTTACTTACTCCACTGAAATACATGTGTAGACGGAGACAGGGGCTCCCTGCCACTTAACCCTGAACTTTAGCACCCTCGTGCCCCAGCCAGCCCCTACACTGTCTGCCACCACCATCCAGAGCCTAGGGCTGAGCCCCCAGCCTTCCTGCCAGCCCAGAGCTGCTGCACCCTGGCTCAAAGTGCTGCAGTCCCGGGCACATGTGTAGATGCTGTTGACTCTGGTGCAAATTGCGCTGGAGGTTATGGCTCCACTTTAATTGCATAAGTACATGCACCCAGTGACTACCTAATGTCAACTACATTACCTAGCTTTGAAGAAAGGGCTAGAACCCTTCCCAGGTATACCCAAGCTGCTAGAGTTGTGCTCTGTCTTACTTCCCTCTGGTCCAATGGATCTGTTCTATTCAATGTGGAACAACTTCAAGAAGGGCCATTGAAAGTGCACCCAGTTCTCTCTCTCCCTTCTCTCCCACCCCCTATAATTCAGAGGTCAGGACTTTAAGTTGGGAAGTGGGATTTGAATTTTCTCAGGTCCAAGGCTCAGGGACCTACATCATGATTTGATCTATCATAGAAAAGAGATGGGAGCCTATCTTGGCTAGCCAGACTTTAAAAAGAAAGGAATATATCTTTCCCAACTCAGCTTTTAAAGTCAGTTTGGATGTCTGTCTTTAGGAGGGGGAAGGTTCACCTCTGCAAATCTTGAAATGGTGGGAGGTGCCTAAGCTCCAGTAAAAGGTAGAATTTAAGGACATGTAACACCCCCCCACACACAAACACTTGGGTTATATATTGTGTCTTTTTGTATTTGTGTGTTTTTATGTAGGCAAGATGGCCCCTATTGTTCTGGCCATGTGCTCAGCACATGGCAAGCTGGGGCGGTATCTGGGGAATACATAAAACCGTGGCTTCATTGGACAGAGGAAGCAGAGGGTGCTTCAGACAGATTGGTTGGGAGAAAGACTGAAAGGTGGCTCTCCCGGATTGGACAAGGCTTGTGTGATGTCACACTAGGTATATAAGAATGAGACACTGAGGTTTGCTGTCTCTCTTTCCCCTGGGGCTGCTGAGAGCTGCACAGCTGCATTGGGAACCAGAAAACCTGCTCCCCATGGAGGGTAGGGGGTCCCCCGCCCCTTCACGGGAGAGGCAAGCAAAAGCTATTTGAAGGGAAAGCCTTAGGTACAAGGAGAGAAAGTCTATCTCAGAGATTGAGACTCCTAACCTATTTCCTTCCTCTTTCCCTTCTTTTTTTTCTTAAGTGGGTTAAAGCCATGAGGGAAACTGCCCAGGAATGGGTGCTGGTACAATTCCCCTGTGTTTGGGAATTGTAGTGTCTCAGCATTGTGGTATAGCTGAGACTGGATGTCCAGGCTGCAGCCATTGGCCTGGGCCCTTTGTTATTGCTGTTTTACAGGTACGGTGTTTCAGCCTAGCTGTGTGGCTGAACCCCAGGTATATGTCTGGCTAGCATGGTTGCAGCCAGGGTGAGACCTGGCACCACTTGTTGTCTATCCCGGCCTCAGTGCAATATTAGCCTGGCCAACATTTTGCTGCCCAATTCAGGCCTGGGCCTCCCTTTGTCCCCTTTTGTAGTTTATGCCCCAATCAAGCAATGTGGTTGGGCGCTAGTTGTAGTTCAGACCCAAGCCGAGATAGATCTGACCTTTCCTCCACGCTGTTTTGCAGCTTTCTGCCCAGCAGAGCTGTGATTGGGACTAGGAATTTTGGGGTGTGGCATGCTGACAAAAGCCACAAAGCCACTGTGCAGAACTGGAGCGCTTTACCACTTCTCCAGGAGCAACGGAGCCCCTTGCAATGCAGAAGGACCCATACTCTCTAGCATGATCCTGTAGTCCAGTGAACCCAAGGAGCAGCTCAAAGGACTCTCTAGTGAAGCCCCCCTCTCCAGCCCTTTGCTGAAAGGCAGGCAGAAGGGTGCAAGCCCCTGGAACTGCCTTTTGGGTGGGCCTCAAGTGCCTGGACTTTCTGGGCATGGGTGAAGCTTCCCCAGAAGGATGCAATCTATGAACTAAGCTTTGTAGTTAGTAGTGCTTTACATCATATTTAGTGTTTTTCTTTGGGGGTTATTTGTGTTTGTTTTCTGTAATAAATTTATCTGTTGCATTCACAGTGCTTCTGAGCTCATGAGGAAGGAGCCTAATTTCCATAAAATAAACTTTTTCACCCAGGGGACCTTGTAAGATCCTTTAATACTCTTGTGCAATATCATGTTTCATTTCTACCTGGGAGAAATTTTACAGTCTTTGCGTTCTCCTTTTTCTGAGGAAAGAGGCCAAAAGTTTTCAAATAAAGAACTTCTTTTGCAACTATCTAGTTGAGTTAATAAAAGATATTGCTTCTACCAAGAATTCTGACTGCTTTTGCCTGTAGACCAACATGGCTACAATCTGTATCCCTATGCCACTAACAGCTCTCAGTGGCACTGCCCGTCAGGACAGCACAGTCTAATGCAGGAAATAGTACTAGTTCAAGGGACTTAATTGTACCAGGCCTTTCTTCTGGGTACACCTAGGAGAGACTTCTTTCTGTTCATTACCTCACTAGTGCATTAATGCAGGGGCTTGGAACAATCTCTTCTTAAGCCTGCCAGACATAGACAGATCAAAACCGTGAGCTGACAAATCCTTGACATGCTGCAGAAAGAGTATGGGTTTATCGTAACCGTGGGTGGAGGTGCATTACTAATGGCTGCCTCCTGACTTGCCTTTGTCTAGTAGATTAATATGGCTCCAAGCTACAGTTCATGAAGTTCCAGAGAATATCGTTTGTAGCATATGTCATCATTTTTTGCCAATTTATCTGAGGAAACAACATGAGATTCGCAGTGTCTATACCGAGTGATAAATGTAATAAAACACACAGCACTTGCACAGGGACTTTTCAACATTGTGATGCTTTATAAGCTACCAAGGGATTCACATAGTAGTGCTTCAGTCCTGGCTTTCCCACTGTCATTAAATGGCACATTCTTTCTGTGCCTCAGGTCCCAACCTGCATAATGTGATTAATACTTCCTTTGCCTCGTCCTTTGCCCATGTAGGTCCTTTAGATCAATGATACTCAGTTCGCAGGTTCTTCAACTGATCACTTGTAGCTATTCCTAGAAAATGTTACATGTGTTTGGTTTTTTACTCCATGCACCGGGGGGGCGGGTTTCTGCAATCATGAGTAATGAAAACAGCTGGCTTTTTTTCAAATTAAGCTTTTTTCCAAATTTTCATCCCAACATTTCCTGTGAGTGATATTTGTTGCTGGAATTAATATTTTTGCACAATATATAATTTTAGACAAACTACTGCCTTCTGGGGTGGGGAGGGGATAGGAGAAGGCACGGGGGAAGCTTCCTTTTACAAAAAATTGAATTCCCTGATTGTGCTTCAGCTGTTCAAATAACATCATAGCTTACTGGTCAAAGTATGAAGTAGTATTTGCTATCTGTCTTTTTATTTCTTTTTCTTTTCCTAGTTAACTTTTCTGTTTAACAGGCTGCTCTATGGAGCTCACCAGATTTAATAATTCATAGGTGACAATCAAGGCCGTGCATCATTTTATCATGTTCTGGAAGCCCTGGAGGCTAAGTTTTGAATAGAGACCCTGATCCAGCCTGCCAGTGTTGCAGAAGGGGATGCCTAAGTGTCCTGAGAAGGCAAGAGAACAGGGCATGATGCAACTTGACTAGGCAGAGTTAGTGGAGGTTATACAGGCCTCAGAGGCTGGTATCTAGGATAGTGTCCCCTGCTATCACAAAGCACTTGCACAAGCAGTAAAAAATTGTGCTGATTTAGATTGTCAGTTTGCATCCATCTCAGCATTTAGCCATTTGCTGCCTCACCCCCTAGAGATAAGGCAGAATGTAGGTAGCAAATAACCACCTACTGGGCATGTCTACATGTTTATTAATGTGCTGAAATTATGGCACGTCAAGTTTAGCACCTGTAATAACAGGGACTAAACTTAATGCATTGCAATTGGTGCTACTAGGCATTAGTGAAGATGAACACTTTTTGTGTGATGCTTAATGCCCATTGGACTAATGTACTGCACATTTGCATATTAGCATGGTTTTTGCATGATGCACTAATGTGCAATAGAAGATTATTCCAATAGCATTAAGCATCTCATGTAGACATACCCACATACCTATTGGCTGGGGAACACCCTTCTCAACAACACAGTGGCTGAAAGGGATCTTGGAGTCATTGTTGACTCCAGAATGAACATGAGCCACCAATGCGAAGAAGCGGTTAGTAAGGCTAACTGGATCTTGTCATGCATCTAGAGATGCATCACAAGCAGGTCCAGGGAGGTGATCCTCCCCCTCTATGTGGTGCTGGTTAGGCGGTGTGGTTGGAGTATTGCATCCAGTTCTGGGCGCCGCACTTCAAGAGGGATGTGGCTAACCTGGAGAGGGTCCAGAGGAGAGCCACTTGCATGGTCAGGAGGCAGCAGGCCAGGCCCTAAAAAGATAGACTTAAGGGCCTGAATCTGTTCAGCCTCCACAAGAGAAGATTGAGAGGGGATCTGGTGGCCATCTATAAATTCACCAGGGGGAACCAGTGGAAAATAGGTGAGACTGTGTTCCCCTGGGCACCACCTGGGATAACAAGGAATAACGGCCACAAATTGATAGAGAGTAGGTTCAGACTTGATATCAGGAGGCATTACTTTATGGTTAGGGCTGCCAGGCTCTGGAATGGGCTCCCAAGAGAGGTGATGCTCTCCCCTAACTTGGGGGTCTTCAAGAGGAGGTTGGATAGATATCTCGCTGGGGTATTATGCACTTGTTCCTGCCCAGGACAGGGGGTTGGACTTGATGATCTGTTCAGGGCCCTTCTGATCCTAGAAACAAAGAAACTATAAAACTGTGTGCTGCTATCCCAGGATAGCTGCTTGTCTGTCTCTTCCTTATCCTGATGTAGTTTGTGTCAGTATACAACATACAGTTATCATCTGTCTGTCATCAGTGGCTGAATCTGAGAGCTTCTCCTCAGATAGTTGTATTATGGATGACTGACCTCTTCAGGCAGAATGGTGCCAGCTAATACCATATACCGGTAGGTCCTGCACCTCTGTGTATGTGTATGTGAGTATACATACAAACGTACAAAGTTTTGCCCCCTAGCACAAGACTCTAGCCTTGCATGGTACTAAACAAAATGATCATTCTGCAGCGAACAACAACATCAGTGTATTGGTTGAAATTACATGAAACTGCAAGTAAGTATTGTCATTGTTTGTTTTGGGCTGTATTGTATTTTATTGTAGCACCTAAGATCTCTACCCATGGACCAGGGCAAGGCCCTATACAAATCAAAGCATGAATACAGCTGCTGCATCAAAGATCTTATATAACCTAAGTTTAAGATGAGACAAGAGAGAGGGGCGGACATGGGCGAGTATAAGCAAGTGATGCGACAAGACAACAATGCTGGTTAGCCTAATAAGCAGAAGTTTCATAGTTTCATAGATGATAGGGTCGGAAGGGACCTGAGCAGGTCATCAAGTCCGACCCCCTGCCATGGCAGGAAAGGATTTTGGGGTCAAATGACCCTGGCTAGGTGATTATCTAGCCTCCTTTTAAAGACCCCCAGCGTAGGAGCCAGCACCACTTCCCTTGGAAATTGGTTCCAGTTCCTAGCTTCCTTGACAGTGAAGTAGCGCCTCCTGATATCTAGCCTGAATCTACCCTCAATCCACTTGTGGCCATTATTCCTAGTTACTCCTGGTAGTGCTCGGGGGAATAGGGACTCTCCCATTCCCCGCTGGTCCACCTGGTAAGTTTATAGATGGCCACCAGATCCCCTCTCAGCCTTCTCTTGTGGAGGCTGAACAGGTTCAGGTCCCGTAGCCTCTCCTCATAGGGCCTGCCCTGCTGCCCCCTGACCATGTGAGTGGCCTCCTCTGGACCCTCTCCATGTTGTCCACATCCCTCTTGAAGTGCAGCGCCCAGAACTGGATGCAGTACTCCAGCTGCGGCCTGACCAGTGCCGCACAGAGGGGAAGGATCACCTCCTTGGCCCTGCTTGAGATGCATCTGTGGATTCATGACAAGGTGTGGTTAGCTTTACTGACCATGTTCTCACATTGTCGGCCCATGTTTATCTTGGAATCAATAATGACTCCAAGATCTTTTTCTGCCTCTGTGCTGACTAAAAGGGAGTTCCACAACCTGTAGGTATGCTGCTGGTTCTTCCTCCCTAGGTGCAGTACCCTGGGCTTGTCAGTATGAAATCCCATGCTATTCTCATTCACCCACCCTGGTAACCTGTCCGGATCCAGTTGTCCCTTCTAGTGTGCCCACCTCTCCCCATATCTTAGTGTCATCTGCGAATTGGAACAAGGTACTTTTCACCCCCTCGTCTAAGTTGCTGATGAAGATGTTGAACAGTGCAGGCCCAAGGACCAAGCCCTGGGGGACTCCACTGCCCACATCCCTCCAAGTCAAAAATGACCCATCCACCACCACTCTGGATGTGACCCTCCAGCCAACTAGTGACCTATTTGACTGTGTAGGTGTCAATGCCACAGTCCCCTAGTTTTTTTAATGAGAACGGGGTGAGAGACAGTGTCAAAGACCTTCCTAAAGTCCA